>NW_027521306.1:0-651456 GCF_052094955.1 Ictidomys tridecemlineatus
ATGACATTCCTCAGCTATCTGTCCTTCATTTAAAAACTTCCTAAAAGGTACTACAAATAATCTTTTCTATGCCTCATGGCAGCACCTTGAGTTAAAGAGGGCTGGGAGCCTCAAGGGAGTGGGAAATGCAGGTTTCCTGCTGATGTAGTGGGTAGGAATTCAAAGAGGAGAAAGATTTTTCCTTGGATCTCAAATACCTAGTCCAGTTACTGGCTTTTTTTCTAGAAATTCTATTAATTAAAAAATATGCACATTTAGCTACTTCAAATAATAATAATCTAGGAGAATTATAGATTTTGTAGAAAAATGGGTGAAGAGTAGAAAGTGCCTGAGAGTCCTCACTCTTCCAGTTCTTCCAAAAGTGATCTTCTTGTGAGATCGGGAACTATGTTGGTGCGTCTCCACGAACTCAGCTCCAGACTTCCTTTGGAAGTCACCAGCTTCTCCACTGATGCCTTTTTTCCAATTCAGGGTCCTCCTGTGTTTAGCTACCACATCACCTTCTCTCTCAGGTCTGTAATGCCTTTCTAGAATGTTCTATTTCTGAAGACCTTGACAATTCTGAGGATTCCTGGGAAGTTGTTTTGTGGACTAGCTCTCAATTTAGATTTTTCTCAAATTTCTCATGATCAGCATTTTGGGGTATATCATCACAGAAGTACAAAGCATTCCCTTCCCCATCACAAGAGATAGTACATGTGAAGTTGTTTTGGGGTTTCTGAAGTTACGTTTTCCTCCCCCCATAGACTCTAATTTGGAAGTGGGTCACTGAGTTTAGCCCTTACTCAGTGGGTGTGGCAGGGAAGGGGATTAGGCTCTGTGTTAGCTTTTCACCTATGTGATTGAAATGCCTGACAAGAACAACTTAGAGGAGGAAAAGGCTCACAATTTCAGAGGTTCAGTCTCTGGTCTGCTTTATCCCTTGCCCTGAGCTTGTGGTGAGGCAGCACATCATGGAAAAAGGGAGTGGTGAACAAAGCTGCTCAGAGGCCAAGGACAGATATTGTCCATCCCTCAGTGACCCATTTCCACCAGTCACATGCCAGCTGCCTATAGTTACTACTTTAATGGGTCCATTTGAATTATTAATCTATCAAATTGACTTCACACTGATGAGGTTACAGACCTCACAATCCAAATTTTCCACCTCTGAGCATTGCTACATTGCCTAACATATGAGTTCTCTGGGGGACACTTTTATATCTAAACCAAAACAGATTCCATCTCCTGTAAGGAAGAGATCTAAATATACTATCTGGACTTCTTCATTAAATTACCCCTCTTCCTAGTTTATTTATTGCAATAATTTATTTGTATTAGTATGGAATTGTACATATTTTTGTACATTTTGTATAATCAATATTAAATTATTTATTGTGTTTCTCTAGTCGTTTCAGCTCTGGCCACTTGGAACTCTTTTAACTGGCCTTCATGACAAGAGACTGTGGGCTCATCAGGAACTTTCCCTACTCCATCTTCAGAATCACCTATTTCTCTAAGCAGCCCCTTTTATTGGAAAATGGTGCTAAAAACTAAGGCCTGGGAACAGGATGCACATTGAATTTTATAAATGTCAACTGAGTACTGACATGATGGAGATAGTGCTATAAAACGATGGTCATGATTAAATACCAGTGGAGAGTTACAGTGTAATAACAAAATGTGCTTTGTGAATGATATCAATGAATTTGTCTATACATCATCTCATTTTATTCTCCTGCAAGCACATGAATGAGATATATTAAATCACAAAATTCTCCAATTTATGCATGAGAAAGGGGAGGCCTAGATATGGCCAAGTGCTTTGTGCATGTCACAGAACTAGTGAGTGGTAGAGATGAAACTTGAAGTCACAACTTCCAGATCACTCACTTTTCCATCACAGTATGCTGCCTTCCCAAAGGATGTTTTTAAAAGAGTTCCTTCAAAGTTTTTTTTTTTTAATTCTATTAGTTTTTGAGTAAGTCAACAAAATGACTAGTCCTAGGCCAGGCACTGATCCAGAGTAGAAATTAAAAGTTGGGTGGAGCAGTTCCTAGCAATGTTGTAACTGGAGAAGAAAGTCAGTTAAAGGGTCAAAAAATAAGTATATAGTTTCTTGGAGTATGAAATACCATGCAAAAATATCATTGTCTGTCAGATGAATGATGAAAAATGGCTACATTAGCCAAGGAGGCCCTAAGTGTATTAAGGCATGGCAGATACAAAGAAATCAGAAATAAAATGATACAACCACAGAAAAAATAAGGTTCCCATGGCTGGAACAGACTTGGTATGTTCCATGAAATATAATGAACGCCAGTGTGCTGGGAAACTTGGGGGGTATATTGAAAAAGATAAGGCAGAAGATAAGTTAAGCAGAATAGACCTCATAGGGCATTGAGATGGTTTTGTTTCTACTATTGTTAGAAGCAGTAGGAAGCCATTGTAACAGTTGGTAGGGGAGTTAGAAGACCTGATGTGAATTATAAAAAAAAAAAAACTCTTCTTACCATTTGTGTCAAGAATACACACCAAAAATTCCTTCAAAGTTAAGATACCATTGATTGTAATATCCACTCTTGTTTTGATATGCTAAAATTTGACACACACACAAAAAGGGAAAAGAACAGTAAAATTCTAAAGTGCCTTCCACTGATTGTAAGATGCATTCCAATTTCAAAGGTGCTAAAGTGTGGAAAAAAAGAACATCTTAGAATACATGGATTGCAGAATGGTTGGTAAGAGAAACAAGCAGTGAGATCAACAGGAGATGGTGGCCCTCCTGCAGGTGGGACATGTACCTGGAATAGGCTGGTGTCTTTGGGCTGGAGATTGTTGAACATATTTTGGTGTAACTGGAGGTAAAGTAGCAGGGCCTATTGACAAATGAGATGTAGGTGTGCAGGAGAGAGAAACAAGACATCTAGGATTTAGGTTGAACCACGGGATTATGGACATATTTTCATTTGGATGGAAAAAGACATTTTTGAAAGGGTTCTGACTTCATTTTTTGGCCCCATGAAAGTTGGGATAGCCAGGAGACTTCCAAGTGAGATTAGATACATGGTTGAATAAAGATTATCTGGCTACAGTAGAGCCAGGGGAGAGCTGATGATATTGATCTGAGAGCCATTCACATGTGGTCATTAAGGAGGATATGAACAAGATGAGTGAGAAACCAGAGACCATGGGAATTCTTAGAACTTAGACTTGGTCATGAGAAGAGGAACCAGCAAAGAAGTCTACAAAGGAAGTCAGAGTAGAAAGTGGCTGCAGGTGAAGTTTAGCATCACAAAAGGGAAGAGTGTACAATGGAAAGGAGTGCCAACCAAGTGGCACTCAGCTGAGAGGTTGAGTTTGATGGAGAATGAGCGGTAAGTGTGGGTTTTGCAATGTGGAGATTAGCAATAACACTCTGGGCTTGTACCAAGTGCTCATATGTTAATTTACACCTTAGACAAGTAAAGATAAACCTCTCAGAAACTACTCATGCTGAATATTAACCTTGACCATATTGCCCTTTGTCTAGTTTTTTTTCTTTCTCTTTTTATAACTCTGGTACTTCTGTAAGATAAAGAATATTTGTGGTTTTTATTTTTAAAAATGCTTACAGTGGCACATGTATTAATCAATTCTGAAGTTATTTGGTCAAATGATAAAATTGAATTATTAAGCTTTGCTTTTTAATTGCATCTGAATTATATATTAGTTTATTTATTCAATAACCTTTCTTTTTTATCCTGAAACTATTTACAAGAATCTTCAAATGTATAGAGGAATGCTTTACTTTTAACAATCAACCACATCCTGAGGGTATTGAGTTTGTTATTTTGACTAATTTTGTTATTGATCATTCTCTGAGTGTCTTAGCTTTGTCTAATTGTGAGATGTTTTACATTATAAGTTTAAATGTGGCTATTGTCATCTAGACATGGTGCTGGATTTTTCTGGAAACCTCAATCCTGTCTTTGGGTTATTTAGAGATTAAAGAGCCAGTGATGCTGGATTTATTAAAACTCTTTATATTTTTTCATAAACTCTTTATTTCAGAAGAATTTGAGACTTATAGAAAAATTATGATGGTACAGAGAATCTGGGGTACCCCCAGTTTATCCTATTAACATCTTGTAGTAATAATGTACATTTTTGCAATAAGTAAACCAATATCATTACCATGTGATTATTCATGAAAGTCCACCTGCTGTCCTTTGTTCCGAAATCCCATGGAGAACCCACATGACATAAGGTTATCTTCTCCTTTGCCTGACCTTGACTTTGCTAGTTTCTCAGGTGTTGCCACGATATTGGTGGCACTGAAAGCTTTGGTAATTGGTAGATGGTTCCTCCAGTAGAGCTTGTGTGTGGTTGTCCTTGTGATTACACTGGCTTATTGGATCTGTGGGTGGAGTAGGTACAGTGTTATTCTTGTCACATGGTGTCAAGGGTACACCCTGTCCTCATAACTTGTCATGGATGATGTTGACCATGGGCACCTGGCTGAGGCAAGTTTCTCCTCAATGGAATTGCTATTTATTCACTTTTCCACATTGTATTTTTGGAAAGACGTTACTCTGTTCATTCCTCGCTTACTTAGTAGGGAGTATGCTCCATCTTTCTGAAGGCATCATTTTCCTCCATAAATTTTGTGGAATTCTGCAGATTTATCTCTTTTATTCTGTATTTTCTTGATCTATACATTCAGTCAATCATTTATATATATATATATATATATATAATTATTAAGGAGCAATATATATATATATATATATATATATATATATATATACACACATATATATCAGTATAGACTCATGGATTTATATTTTGTACTTTGAGTTATAATCTAAACAACACAGATTGGCATTTCTTTTATTTACTTTTCATATATGTACATACACACACATATAATTATATTACTTTATATGTATCTTTCTTAAATTACTGCATATTATACCATTGGTTAAATGTAGCATAGTTTATTAATTAATTTACTGTTTATGGTTCCTTTGTTGGTAATTTTTCACAAATAATCAAAATTACATAGACACACTTGCAAATAAAAAAGTTGAGGTTCATGGGAGTAACAAAGGGCAAACTTCTGTTGTTTATAAGCCATCTAGATTTTTTAAGAGTCAATTGCATTTCCTTATCTGATACAGTGACATTTATGCAAAAGATATTTTCCCAGAGACCCCTCATGACCTCAAACTCGCACAATTCAGAATTATTTTTCCAGTAAAAGTCAAGGGTGGAAGGTGTCTTCTCAGACTACATAAATCAGCAACCATTGTTACATCTGCCTCTGTTTTCTTTAATGATACTTTAAAATTCCACGGTATGTTTGCTTATATCTCATATCATGATATTCCCTAAATTAATAGTATTGCATATTATTGTGGTTATTTAAACTTCTTTGTGGCATTTTATCATACCTGATATCATTGATTTTCAGGTATGATTTCCAATCTCTGCACAAAACAAAGAACTCTTTAGCAGCAACTTGAAATATATTGTTATGGGATCCAAAAAGAGTTTAAATTATAACATGCTGTGTTAGCTGATAGCAAAACCAGACAGGAATCCATTTAAAAGCATGATATTCCATATAATACTTCCAAAGTTTAACAACCATTTCCATTTACCAGTTAGTGAGTGGGATTACCATGAAGCAAGCATGAACCAGCAATTTTTGCAATTCTCTTAACCAGCTCTAACGTCATACAGTGCTGGCGACTTCTTGGGATAGTGTTGTTGTTTAAAATTTTAACTTGATATTTAGTAACATTTTTTAAATATTAAATTATTTCATATTTAACTTAAATGTGACATACTTTCATGCCCATATTAACCTTGTCTATGTTGACATATTTATGAAGATAACCCAAGGTCGAATAATAAGATAACAAGATGCTATGATATGGACTTGTGACAAGGTTTTACTGATTTTCTTACTGCATGTGGACCAAAGCTATTTGTAGGGAGCAATTCACATGTGAGTACAGACACACATATACATAAGCATTGTGTGCATCTTTGTGTAATGGAGCATTTATGGAATTACTAGGCACTCTATAACTATTTCAGTCCTGTGTCATGTCACATTGAGCTCTATGGAGGAGCAGGCATTTGAAGAGGATAGAAAATAAAGAAGTACTTGAGTTAATTCTAAAATAAATTTGTCTTAGTATATTTCCAAGAAGTACTTAAAACTATTATATATTATATTTACATTTTAGCACTGACTTGTAAATTCATAGACAACAATGTAGCTTTCAACCTTTTCTTATTTTTTAATTTTCCAATATTTTAGAATTTTATGTGGATCCTCAGACCAATGACCAAATAATGCAAAATATGCATTATACTCATCTCAAACTCCATGAACATTGTTTTATAACATCAAAATAAATATTATTACTTACAATTTTTATATATTTGGTTTTGGAAAATGAAATCATTTAATTTGACACACTTCATCTGTCTCTAAAGAGCTAAATGTGATCTCACTGTCAGCATCAATTTTCTTCAGAGGTACAATCATGGGTGAAATCCTCATCATTGCCATATTAACTGTAATTAAAAATGACCATATTTTACATATCTCCTGCTCAGTGTCTCTGGAGAGCCCAGTTTATATATTTGGTTCCATTTTCTGCTTTTTAATTTTTTTTTTTTTTTTGGTACTGGGGATTGAACCCAGGGGTACTTAACCGCTGAGCCACATCCCCATCCCTCTTTAAAATATTTTATTTAGAGACAGGGACTTGCTGAGTTGCTAAGTGCCTTGCTAAGTTGCAGAGGCTGGCTTTGAACTCCCCATCCCCCTACTTCAGCCTCTTGAGCTGCTGGGATTACAAGCACTTACCACTGTGCCGGGGCAGAATTCACAAGATTTTAACATGTGGTTAACTTCTTAACGCTGCTGATTTGGGATTTACCAGCCTTCACAATCCCCTGAGCCCATTCTTTATCATCACAGTCTCTCCCTCTTATGGGTTATATTTCTCTGGAGAATCCTGACTCACATGGTCTCTACTCCGCAAACTTGTCCTGGGACCGACCTTACTATTTTGCTAAACAGGAGTCATCTGCTATGGGCTCTTAAGTTCACAGACTTTTACTCTCATGATCTCTTTTGGTTAGCTTTTTTTTGCTGCTGTGAGCAAAGACTTGACAAGAACAATTTTAGAGAAGTAAAAATTTATTTTGGAGCACATGGTTTCAGAGATCTCAGGCCATAGACAGCTGGACCCACTCCTTGGGGCTCAAGGTGAGGCAGAACATCACGGCAGAAGAGTGTGGGAAGTGGCTTAAGATATCACACCAGGATGGGGCCAGGGGCATGGCTTTGCTCAACAAGCTCAAAATATAAACCCCAAAGGTGTGTCTTCAGGGTCCCACCCCTTCCTGCCATTAGTTACCCGTTAATCCCTATCAGGGGATTAATTCACCAATTGGGTTAAGGCTCTCATAACTCAATTATTTTACCTCTAATCTTCTTGCATTATCTCACACATGAGTTATTGGGGGACACCTGATATCTAAAGCATAACATGGTCCTAGTTACGTACACCTTCTCATTAGTCTCTATAAGGAGAAGGGAGGCACAGAGCAATATTACACCATCTCCCCATCACCCTCCCTGCTTCTACCTGCGTCAGTTCATCTCAGAGCACAGTTTACTTGTTATTGTTATTTCGAATAGCTCCCTTTTCCATTATTACCTTTATGCCTATGGAGGTGTCTTCTTGAAAAATGACCTAATTCAGCAGTTTAGACTTCACATGTCTAGTGAGAATGTTGTGGACACTGAAAACTTGAGACATTTGGTCTTGATTTGTCCAAATGCAATCGCATGTTCCTCAGTTCTCAGGGCATTTAAATCAGGAGAAAAATCAATGAGATGATGGGTTTGAATCACTCAGGAGACAAAGCCACTGAGCCATAAATGATCCGTCTCAGTAAATACCTTTGAATTATCTCCTTCTAATGTAGTGATGTAGAGCCAGCTATAGAGCACAGGAAAATAACTAGAAATAGATTTTGTTAATATATTTTGGTGAATGATACCATCTGCTACAATTGTCAGTAGTGCTTTAAAGCAGACTTTATCAAACTCAGCATTATGGAGCTTTTGGACCGGGCAGTTTCTGTTGTGGGAAGAAAGAAAAGGAAGGGAGGGAGGGAGGGAGGAAGGGAGGGAGAAGTGGAGGAAGGAAAGTAAGGAAGGAGCAAAAGAGAGGCAGATAGAAGTTCATTAACTTCCGTCTATGGATATGCATTACTTTAAACTTTCATTGAACTTTAAAGCTTAAATTACTTCTCCAAAATAGGATAATGACAACTAAAATACCCTCACTAAAATGGTCACCGTTCCTTTGGAGAGTGAGTTTTCAAAAACACATCTGTATATTTTTCCCCATCTACCTATTTGGGAGAGTAAGGCAACGACTATAAGAATCAAAAAGATTGTTGTTTGAAAAGGTGTTCTGGGTCCACTTTCCTGCAGAGAACTGTGAGAGCTTATGACTAATTTTTGGCTACTCAAAAAAAAATCACTCCCTTAAATAACTTATGATAAAGCCCTTCACAGTCTTCACAGGCAATTTCAAATGATGTTGTTTTTTTTTCCAGAAGTCGAAGGTGACTTAACTCACTTTTCCCCCTACTTTACATATATTTATTTTTCCCATTTACCTCCCATCAATAATGTGTCATATATTTCCTTTATATTTTAAATTGCTGAGCATTCCCTTGGAGATTTTGTTTCAAAGATCAAAATACCAGATCAAATCTGCATTTTCTGTTATTGTAGGCAAGGCACTCTGTGGGGTGCTGTGGTGGAGACTCAATCAGGTGAGGGCTCAAAAGGCTTTCAATACAATCTGGAAGGTGACATCAAGAAAGCCAGGCTGGGAAGGTGAGAGGGTAGCATGTGGGGCATGAGCTTAAATGGTAACCAAGAGGGTGGTGGACATGGCAGGGCACAATTATGATTCCATTCCCTGCTCTTGTGCTGTGAAATTCTAAGCAGGCTAAATTTAATTAGGATTTGAACATGACTAATATATTGACTCACCTTGTCCAATAGATCCCTAATTTCCAGTCCTATTAGTATTCCACTTAATTTGTGTCTAATGTATATGTGTGTGTGTGTGTGTGTGTGTGCGTGCATGTGTGTATAAAATAAGGGTTTCAACATTTGAGTTCAGTTCATGCTAAAATCACAAACTGCAAAGGAAAACACCCTTTCTGGATTGATGATGAGCTCTGAAGTGCAAACCTACTTTCAGTTCTCATTTGGAGCCCTGGGGTAGCCACTAAGGTGTCTGAAGTTTTGCATTTTGCTTTCTCCTTCTGATCAGCCTGACAGAAGTCAAGATAGCCCTTCATTGTTTCTTGCCTCCTCTTCAGCATTCACTACATAATGAGCTAAAATCATGGCCCAATTTTCTTTAATATTGTAGTTCTTCTGAGAATGCCCTTTTGGTGTTCCTCCCAAATGAAATACGGGGCGCTTTCTTATTTTTTGTCCTTCTTTTCTTTCTAGGTATAGGAGATTTGTCTTGTCTTCTCTCTCTCAGAGCTGTGAATTTGTCTTCTCTTTTATTGTTATCCGAAAGTTAATTTTTCTTATCCTTTGTCCCCAAAATGAATAATTCTTCCCTCAAGCCCTCAAGAAAGTGGATTTGTTTAATGCTTTCTGTCGTAGTGAATTTCCTTTAGTGCAGGCTTCTTGAAATTAAATTTTTCTTTTCTGCTTTTTTACTCTCAGCTAATATTTCTTTACCTCTCCTACCCCCCAAATGGATGGTTCTCATAGTGTTTTTGTTTTTCCCTAGTTTTCTGATAAGTTGAAAAAGCAACATTAGGACTTAAAGGGATAGCCACAATGTTCTCTAGGGTCTTCTTCCAGGAAGCTGTGCAAGTGATTAATTCTGTGACTATTAATGGCTTATTCCTTCTCTCCTCATAGCTCTCTAAAATATATAGGTCGAAAATATAGATGTCTACATAATTAATACAATATTTTTACTTAAAATTGAATATATCCCCTTTTCTCTAGAATTCCTAGACTTACAATTGGTTATCAACAGGCTTGTAATGACTTACTCAATGGTAAGCACATTTCTTGTGGCTTCCTGGGGAGACTGAAGCTTTCTTTGTAGTTTGAAAGAAGCTTTCTCTGAAGCTTTTCTTTTTCTAGTTTGCATGATCATGAGTGGTCAGGACAATTGTTCTGCCTGGCCCTTGTATAATACCTTATACACAAGTATTTATTCCTTCATCAAAGACTCATTGAGAATCTACACTGTTCCAGACACTGGACCAGGGGCAGGGTAGGTGGATAACTGTGGAGCTCTGGGACACTTTTGTGGGACTATCAATTAAGGAGTTGGTGTTGAAATCCATGAACTAATAGACAATGCAAGCAACTGAGCACACCCTGGTTTCCTGTTGCAGGAAAATGCAATCCCTTTTACCATTTTAAAGACATCTGTTTTTTCCATTTCTTACAAGAAAGTGTTGCTGCCACTTACTGAGTGGTTACCATGAGCCAGGGACTTGAAGTCCTTTAATTGCATTATTTCATCTGACCCCACGGGACCGCTAATAAGAGTGACCACTAGTATACATTCTACCCATGTGCAAACTGAGTTTCCAGAATGTCTAAGTGTCCTTGTGCACACAACTACAGAGTCCAAGGCAGGTCCAGGAGACCTGACGCCTACAACACTGATAATACCATGGGCTATTGCTATAGTTTGGATCTTACATTTTCCCAAAGATGTGTGTGGTAAAGGCTTGTCCTGGCCTCATGTAGGAGTTCTCAGGCAGTGGGAGCATCTTAGACCTCTGTGTACTGTGCCATATTAGAAAGGCATTGAAGAGAGGGAGTGTCAGAAATCAAGCTATTTTCACCAAAGGGTGAGCACTCCCTTTGCACAAGTGAGTTGTGGCAAGCTTACGATTTGTAGCCTCGCTAGGTTCTAGTTAGTAAGAGATCCACACTCTTGGTGCAGAGCTAGTACTTTACTGACTTGAGCATGTTAGGCGGTCCCAGAAGGCATGCCAACCATTTTTGTGTTAAAGCAGGATTGTAGCCTGGGCAGGAGGAGATTTGGCTCATTAAATGCTCAATGTTAAAAGAAATAAGGAGGCAGAGAAAATTGGAGCTACCAAAAGGAGGCTTGTGATTGACACCAGCTCCCCCCAGTTTTCCAGGGGCCCCCATGAGTGACGCATAGATGCATGTAGCAATGAAGGTCTGTCACACGGTTTCAAAGGAAATGTCATCTGCAGCTCAAGGTGGAAGTTTTAGAGCTGAGGGAAACACACGTGGGATGCAATATACATACCGAACCTAGCATTAAATCAAAGCACATTAGAGGAGTTGTTGCAGAAGTGAGCCTGGTCTGAGCACTGTCAGTTTCTCTGTGTTCCAAACTAGGCACATCACAGAAGAAATTCATATCTGCTGTGTGGAACATTCATCTGATGATCTTAAAGCAACTGCCAAGCTGTCTTTGGTACATGACAGCTGGAAGAAATTTCTTTCTCAAATCAGTGTTTCAGATGCAAGCACTCACCTGATGGGTTAAAGAGGGAGGAAGGGTAATGGAGATGAAGGTGTGGAGATGTGCGGTATGAGAGGCAGAGGAGCTGGAGGAAATGTGAGGAAGAAAATTAAATGAACCTTAAGTGGCTCATAAAGGCACCTACAGGTTTTAGATAAGTCACGTGTCATGAGACATTTTCTTATAGAAAGGAGTTCGCCCCTATTGATGATGACGGGTCCACACTTGATTCAAAGCCATGTTCCCAAACTGGATTTTCAGCTTTATTTCTTGAAATGAAGCATGAGCTTAGCTCAGATATAGGTAGAGGTCCTCCACTGTCGTGATGCCTGACACTCATGTTTGTCTTTCTATGATGCCCTTAAACTCGCCCTTGCCAGTTTACCCTTGAAAAAGGTAAAGTGGGAAAGTCCACCAAGAAAATGGAGATGATGGTCTCAATAAGGGCAGGTCTGAGGGTTGCTGGGTGGTTACTGCTGGGCTATTGCCACTAGATCTCCATGCAGGGCACGGCAAGAGAAACTCTGCTTATTTAGTAACAAAAGTTTTTTTTTTAATTTTTTAGAGAAAAGATTTCTAAGTCTTTGTGGTTTTAGCAGTCAAGTGATATCAAATGGCATTATTTTTTTGACTCTCAATTTTATTCTTTGTCCATTGATTTTTATCCCTAAAACAAAAATCTATGTTTTTTTAATGATTCAAAAATAGCATATATACATATGTAAATTCTAATTTAAAATGGATGTATACTCTGGTGTACTACATTATGTTTTTTAATAATATATCTACTTTATGTTTCCATTTCTGTGAATATAGACACATATTAATAACTGCC
This sequence comes from Ictidomys tridecemlineatus, assembly GCF_052094955.1. Lineage (NCBI taxonomy): Eukaryota > Metazoa > Chordata > Mammalia > Rodentia > Sciuridae > Ictidomys > Ictidomys tridecemlineatus. The sequence goes on from NW_027521306.1 coordinate 12,397, forward strand.
TACCCATTATTACATGAAATAATTATTTTGACCAATGATTTATTGATAGACTTTTTTTTCCTTTTAAACAATAGCACAATGAAAATCTAAATTTCCATTGTGTATCTTTGGGCAATGCCATTTTATTTCTTTAATAAAGAATTCCTAGAAGTGAAAGAGCTGGATCAGAGGATACATGTAAACTTTCTAATACACATTGGTAAATGAGCCTATGGAGAGATGGTTCTATTTCATGTATCCATGGCAGTATACAGTCACCTGTCTCATTTTAACAAACTGAGAAGTGCATAGCAATCTCTTCTCTACACCAAGTGGGCCAAATGCTCAGGAACAGTAGGAAATGTCCCTGAGATGAAACCCACGTCTAAGTGGTTTATAACTATTTTCAACAAGCCTTTGATGAAATTAATGTCTGGAGTTGGCCAGGACTAGGGAGGGATCTTGGCATAGTAATGCTTAAAGTACAAAAATTATCTGTTCAAAATTAATCCAAAGTATTTAACTAAGAAGGAAAGTTGCAACATATCTCGGATTTTGTAGGTCAGAGGTCAGGATCAGCTGGTTCTTTCATACAGACTCAAAAGGCCAAAATCAAACTGGGCAGGAATGTGATTTTGTCTGGTTGGTGAGTCTGGGGTGAATGGAACCCCAGTCCCATTCACGTTCCTGGTAAAGTGTGGCTTAAGTCACTACTAGGACTGCAGTCCCATTTCCTTGGTGGCTGTGAGCAGGTCCTGTTCTCGGCATCTGGAAACTGCCTGCAGTTCCTGGCTCATGGTCTGCTTTATTCCATTTTCAATGCTGAAATCAGTAGCTCCTCATGGTCTGACCATTGCCCACATTCCTCTGCCTCGTCTCCTCTCTGCTCCTAAAGAGTGCATGTCTGTTTTCCCTATTGGCTTTGCAAACTCTGTGAATTGGGCCCACCCAGGTGATCCAGGATAATCTCCCTGTCTAAAGTCATAAGTGGCCACCTTAATTTTATTTGCAAATTCCTTTCAGAACGTCACTTCATGTCTTCTAAAAGGTCCAAGTACAGAATATCAAAGATTCTTAAGTTTTACAATCATTCAATTAAAATATATCAGATTTGAAATTCAAAGGAGTAATGTACACTCTGGGTCTTCGAAGAATTTTTCTGCCATTAGTTATAGAGAAATACAATTAGGGAGTACATACATGTGTATATATATGTGTTTATGTGTGTGTGTGTGTAATTTTTTTATATATACTGATCCCTTGGGGATCAGTATATATAAAAATACTGATTTTAATATACTGATCCCTTGGGGTTTATAGCTCAGTGGTAGAGTGAGAGGCACTGGGTTTGATACTCAGCATCACATAAAAATAAATAAATAAAATAAAGGTATAGAAAAATACATTAATCCCTAGCACCACCAAAAAATGTGTGTGGGTGTGTGTGTGTTTGCTTGTGCGTATATAGGGGGTATATATATATATATATATATATATATATATATATATATATATATATATAACTCATTCTCAGAGAAGAGCTAACAAGAAAATTTACATACACCTCTGCTGTCTTTACAAATATATTCAACTTTCAAGTTGTTCATGTTGATTCTCAAGAAAAATTGCCTTCCCCCAAAGAAATAGGGTATAAAAGCTAAATAGCAACAAAGCAAATACTAATATTTTGCTTCCTTTGGTTTTAGTGAGAAAGTTCCAAGTCCTCCATAACAGAAATAGATAGCTTTCTTAATCCACTTTTACATTTTGATTTATATCCATTTCATTGTGGAGAAGGTGGGGTAGAATAAGCGGACAGATCCATAGATGAGGGAGAAGCCCAGCTGGGTGGGATTTGTGGTTTCCACATCTGAGAAATATATGGGCACTGGGAGGAAGTAAAATGATGCTCATCAAAAGGCACCATAAACCACATTCTGGAAAGAATATGCTTGTCTCAGTTTCCACTCAGAGGATGAGCGATTAGCTTGTACGGCAATTCCATGACATGCCCTTCTTATCTTCTTTGCTGAAATTATGTTTATGTACAGGGCTTCAGCCATTGATCCAAGCACATCATGTTAGAGTGGAGTGCCCCAAAATCCCAGAGGAGACAGGAACAGGATTCATTAATTTGCATATATTAGTTGAGCTCTAGTTAGAGGGGAATGGTTCACTTCTCAAAAGAGCTGGTCCCCTAAGCCTGCAGACACACACGCAGGGACATACACTGGGTGGACATTTATTCCTATAATTCACAGTCAGAGGTGGTGGGACAAGGCTGGTGACCCTCAGAGTTATGGTACTATTGTCTCCATTTTGTACCTGAGAGGCTTTGAGGGATCACATACTCCATTTACATTCTTATGTCTTGTAGGTGAAAGAGTCAGGACTGAGGCAACAGAAGTCTCCAGATACTATACTTTGGACACGGGAATCTGGCTGCTCAATTGGGAGATGAAACAGTGTCTTGATGGCACTAGTGTCTTGTTTTTTGAAAAGGTAGAATAGATCAAGATATAGCAAATTGAGTGTTGTTGAACATTGTGCTATTTCTGTAGAGTTCTTTGTTCTTCCTTCTTGATTCATTAGTTCTTGGGTTGTGAAGGTGATTAATTTTGTCCAACGAAATGTGGGCAGAAGTCATGTTATGCAAAATTTTTAAGTAGTTTTTTTTTTTTTTTACCAGAGGAGTTTTTTTTTGTTTTATTTATTTATTTTATGTGGTGCTGAGGATCGAACCCAGTACCTCACGCATGCGAGGCAAGCGCTCAACCACTAAGCTATAACCCCAGCCCCATGGTATGCAATTTAAAGGAGAACCTTAAAAAGCTTCCATGAGTTTCCACCTCCCTTGAGCTGTTGGCTTCTGCAATAATAGCTAGATTTGGGTGGATATTGGCTTTTTAGCTTGAGCTCTGGAATGAGAAGATGTTGGAACAATCCAAACCTATTATAAGCTTGGAGCAGAGCCAACACCCCTGTCCCCACATCCCACCTGTGAGGAATAAATACAAATTATTTGTAGCCATCAAAGTTTGGAGATTGTTTGTTATGCAACATTATCATAGCAAAGGCTGACTCAGACAGCTGTGCATCAAATATATAACTTTCAATGAAAACAATTTAAATAGACTGTCAAGGTTCACAAAATAGCCATGATAAATACTTATATTTAGTAAGTAATGTTCTTTACATCACTGTTGTCTTATTCTCTTTCAAGACAAAATAACAATTTCAAGAATAATAGCAATTATTGAATACTGTGTGGCAGATATTTTTTCTAAGCTCTTTACATGTACTAATTCAAGATAATACATATAAGGATGTTGTCCCATATTATATAGTTGGACACTGTAGAAGCTAAATAGCTTTTTCACATTTCATACAGTAATTTCAAATGACAGCACAGGCTATGTGCATGGGAAATTTGAATCCAAAGCATTCCTGTCCACTATGGAATACTGCCAAATAAGTTAGGATGTTTTAACATAATTTACATGTGGATTTTAGTACAATGTGTAAATTAGTAAAATTGTAGCTTGCTAGTATAGGGGAAGGGGTGCTAGTGAGTTTGCTTTCTCTTTCTCTCTGTCACACACACACATAAACACATGTGCACACATGTGTGCACCCACACACATACACACACACATTCACACTTTACTGGATGGTGAAGTTTGTGAATATTGTGATCTCCCTAGAAACACAGGCATACGTGAGTAATTTGTAAATGTGTTTCAGGGACTTCCCAAATTGACAGGATCATTCAAGGCCAATGGTTGAGGAATACTTACATGGAAGATGTTTCCTTTATTTTCTTTTCTATACAGTGAACAGGTGCTTGGTGCTCAGATAACATAGTGCACGCAGTGCCAGCTCTGACAGTTTTTTTGTTGTTGTTGTTTGTTCATATTGTTTTCATTCTGTACACCTCAAGTGATTATGGTATAGTTTCCTCTGGAAAAGTAACCTATAAAAAAACTCCTGGGATTTTGATATTTTAGAATTCTAATGGTTACTTATTTTGGAATAATAGTTATGACATCTTGTATACTTCTGCATAACATGAAGAGAGAAAGATGTGAACCTTCCTGGAAAATTCATCATTAATTATCAATTTAAATAATTTCGAGTTACCTTATCCCACATGTGCACACACCCATACCTCATAAGGATGGGCCACATGTGATACAAGCAGGCAATACTGTGTGATATCCTTTAGGTCATTAGACCTTTGATACATTAGGTATGAAGGAAGTTGCAGCACACCAGACAGTGATTTGGAATACAGTATGCCACTGACTTTGATTGTTCAGTCAAATATCATTAAGTAAAAATTCAGTAGAATTTACATGAAGAATAAAAGGAAAACAATATGGACGGTTAGTATCTTGTCACTTTATCCCTTCAAAATATGTATTCCCTAGTGACGTAAATGATAAGAAAAGCATTCTCTTATTCCCTTCAATCACTCCACGTTGATGTGCCTGAAGACTGATTCTTTCAAAGTACTTCTGTCTCATTTCTGTCCTAATTTGTGTTATATTCACTATATTTTTATCACTTTTATTATTGTTTTTACTGGGCACTAACTTTTTACTGTCCTCTTTGTTTTAGAAACTTTAAAACTTACTTACAAGTTCAGATCCCCAAGGAAAGGGAATTGGTATTTCTAAAGATTTCTCTTGTTTGAAGAGAATTATCTAGGGCTGGGGTTGTGGCTCCATGATAGAGTGTTCGTCTAGCAGGCGCGAGGCACTGAGTTTGATCCTCAGCATCACATATAAATAAGATAAAGATATTATGTCCACTTAAAACTAAAATAAATAAATAAAGAGAATTATCTAAACAGATAAACTATGGTTAAATGGCAGAGCTGATGACTTTCCAAATTTGTCTGGCACTCACATGGACAGACACGAAAGGGATTGGAAACTAGAGTAAAGATATCTCATCACAGCAGAAGTGCAGACCTACAATATTTACTGTATGGTGCACTAAGCTGTTTCCACATGATCAGTGCCCATTTTTTCTGGGGTGTTCTGACTGGGTATAAGTGTGTAAAATCCTGACATGTGGAAACACAATCATGATATAATCAAATGTCATCTATGTCACTGTGCCTCATTTGCAAAAGTGTTCATTCTTGCTGCAAACATCCCCAGGTCAGTTAAGAAAGCAGACCCTGGATTTACCCATCAGATTTCAAATTAGCCTTACTGTGAACCCGATGTCTATCAATGTGGACAGCTTATTTGTCTGTGCCCTAATATGACAGTTGTTGAAGTCGGGAAATGAGTTCCTCCTTCTACTCGTGTGAGTTAGAAGCTTAGGACAGGTATACTCCAATCAACCATTCATATTAGATGTTGAAAAATCATTTTGAAACAAATGCTAAATTTCAGGCTTCAGCCTCACACTATCTTATACTGAGCATTAATTTTCTCACACATATTCTAGGTGCTACGAATGCTTTTTTCTTTTTAATTAGAATAATCCTAAACTATATACTAAGTCCAGATTTAAACTGTGTATGTTCTTTTCTCCCACAAATTTGTTTTGATGTGATATTTACCTGTGAACTTCAACAGCTTGATTAGTTGAGCAAATTAATAATCAAAAAAGATAGATAATGAGCAAATGAGTAAACCATGAAAATGACAAACTTAAAAAATGATTTCCATGGAGTCAATCAGAGAATGCCAAATGCAGCCACTAGGCCTTCTTCCTAAGATTTCACAAATTTCCTTAAAAGCTATGCCTACCCTTTAAAAGGCTTGACATTTGACATTTTCCCAGGTTCTAAGTAACTTGGGTAATAAAGGTGTAGGGAAATTGAACTTGTCAGCATATTAAATGCATTTGTCTCTTTGAATATAATAAACCACCCTGGTGGAATGGGTAATAGTTACAAGCATAGTTTTGTAATTTATTACTATAGTACTTAAACTCTTTTTGAACTTTTATTTATTTTCTCTATATGTTACCCTTACATCAAATTTAAAACTTTACTTGGAACAAAAGGCATATCAATATGCTCTGTTTTACTAGAGCCTTGGCATTATGAGGTGAGAGTGTTTTGTAGTCATTTCAATACGAAGTTTGAGTTCTGGCTGCTAAGGATTTATTTAGTGTCTCTCATCATTATGGGTGACACTATCTTTTATCTGATGTGTTGTGATATGTTTTATTACCTGATGCACTTGTCGAAGATATGGTTCTAGATCACATTCAGAGGTCACGCACTTAAATGTCACATGTATGAAGTGAGCTGAGCATTTGGAATATATGCTGCACTTTGCCTTGACCCTGATGGAAAGCCTAGTTGAATCCCTAGGCTCCAGAGGAAGCATGCTTCCAGGGGGCTAGGACCATCCACCCACTTTACATGCATGAACTTGTCTAGTCTTCATAATAATCCCAGATGGCAAGTACTATTATTATTATTATCCTCAGTTTATTAGGTGAATAAACGGAGGCACAGAGAAACCTATGTTCACACAGGCAGTTACTGAAAGCCAAGATCCAAGTCCAGTATCTTGGTGCCAGAATAAGACCCTTTCCCCATAAACTGTGTTCACTTAATTCATGTATCTGACACACACCGCATACACTCTCTGTAACTGTACATTATATACATATTTTTTAAATGAAGGCAAATATTGTAAACTGTGTAAGACAAGTAAATCTGAGCAGAGGATAAACGTGTGCTTGGAATGTTGTTTTTGTATTATGATCTACTGTTTGAAATCTTTCACAACAAAAGACATGAAGAAGACAAATTCAACTTCCTGTGCTGCAGTGCAGACATGGAGCTGCCAATCACAAAGGCAGGGCTGAGCACAGTCAATTTCCTGGCTTTGTCACTTCTGCAGGACACACTTGCTTCCCATTACACTCTCACATGTGTTAACAGTCATTAAGCATTATGGTTTGTAATTATGGTGTTTACAGAAGAAGCCAAATGAAATATGTGGAATAAAGATGACTTGAGGGGGTTGACAGGCATATCCTTTGTGAAGGAGGAGGGTTGACTGCATTTTGAAGCTGAACCAAAGTTGGAGAATTGAGCAGAAAGTTGTGTAAGGTCCACTTGTTGTTAACGAGATGGCAAACCTGGTGCTTCGAATGCTTTTTGTGCTTAATGTCTAAAGAAGAGACAAATGGAATAAAACAAAGGGATTTTCCAAAAGGTCATGACTTCAAAGATCAGCTCTTTATGCCACACTACTCTTGATAACCAAAATATAGAAACTAACTAAATCTCCCTCCACAGAAGAATGAATAATGAAAATGAGGTTTGTATCTACACACAGTAGAATACCACTCAGCCTCGGAAGGAAATTTTGCAATACACAACAATGGATGCCAACCTTAAGCCTGGTCTGCCAAGTGGAATAAGCTGGTCACAGATGGACAAACGGTATATGAGCTCACTTACAGGAGCTGTCTAAAACCATCACATTCATGGGACCAAAGAATGCAAATCTGGTTGCTAAGTTCTGGCAGGAGGGGAAAATGGGAAAGTGTGGATCAACAGGAATACCTCTTCAGTTAAGTAAGCAGAATAGGCTCTGGAGTTCTGCTGTCCCACGTGGTACCTGTAGCCAAAGACAATGGAGTTTTCACTTAAAAGTTTTGTTGAGGTGGCAGAGCTCACAGTAAGTGTTCTTATCACAATAAAATGAAATTTATTAAAAAGAGGAAAAAAACCACTTGCATACGGGCTGGATCTTCTCTGGGAGCACCTAAAATAAAAGCAGCTTAGAAACACAAGTGGAGATTTAGCATATGAAAACAAGAAAATTTGACTTTTGGCATGAGAAAGACAGTTGAATCTGACAGTTTTCTTTTTTCCTTTTCAATGTGAGGCAGTACTGTAGGAACATAAATTATCTGCTAAAGAAATGTAGATGTATATGCTATTAAGCTTGATTTGTTATGACCTTCACTGACAAAATAAACAGTTCTGTTGTGAATAAGTCTAAACTAAATGGAAACAAAAAATGCATTAAAGTGAACAAGTTTCAGAAGAATTATAAAACTCAAGCTTCTCAAGGATACTTAACATTCAGGGGTTGAAAACAGCAGTTTTCAAATGTGTTCCACCAACAAATACTTCTCCAGATTACCCCATCCTGACAGCGCCTCTGACTAATCTGTTTTTCCTCTTCCTCCAGCTCTTTACAAATTAATTAATTCCCTAAGTTTGCCTTTTACTCTTCGATGAATGCGCAGTCATTTTTAACACCCACACTTGTCAGTTTCTTAATTTCTAACATGTTATATTGTGTTCTAGAGTCTAAAAGTTTATCCAGTGTTACACTCTGTGATTGTGGATGTTGGGGACCCATGAAAGGTACTTTCTGGCACCCAATTATGCTGTGGCCACAACATTAGGCACCATCACCTCTCTTGGCTCTAGGAAGAAACCATTCTCCCCATGGAGCCAATATCTGTTGTGTTTCTAAAATTATAATTATTCAATTTTTTTAGCCCAGCATTTATCACCCCACCTTAAATAATAACACCCCAATTAATTTTCATTTGAGGGGCAAGCCCTCTTTCCATCATTGATCTGTGTGATTTGAAAGGTGCAGGGAGGCACCAAAATTAGGTTTAGAATTAGAGCCACAGTTCATTGTTATTCTTTTATCAGCCAGTCCCCCGCCCTGCACAAGGACACCTTTTGGTGCTGCAATATTTGGTGCAGCTACTGGGAGGAGAAAAACTCAATCCAGTGATAATATTGAACAGTTTGAGTTTGTCAGAAGGGCAGAGTCAAGGGCTGGTGACTGAATTTGAGCCTGGATATCACTGGAAGTAGAAGCCAGACCTCTCCTGGGAAGGTTTAGTTTTAAGAGTCAACACTGTTGCTTGTCTTGCCTGAGTCCATGGAGCACTTTTTCTAACTCAGAACTTCAGGAGTCCAGAGTAGACCACCCTTTACTCCTGGGCAGGAAGAAATGATTCCATCACAGAAGTTTCTCAGGGACTATCCATGATCTGGCTCTCAGACCTCCAGTGCTCTTCTCTGCAGGAGTTTCCTCCAGAGAACTTAGGGAGCCACCCTACAGCCAGATTCTAGGCTTTCTTAAAGTACAGATTTGTGAGTAAAATATTTTCATAACAAGACACACAAACACAAACAGAGAGACAAATTTATACACACATAGTGTATGAAAATTGGCTTACATGGCTTTGAAACTCAGCAGGTGTAAACTCTGTGGGCTTGGTCAGCAGGCTGGAGACCAGGCCAGGGGTGATCCAGCCTGTGTCCTGTGTCCAAAGAAAGTCTGTGCACAGAACTCCTGCTTCCTGGTCCACTTGGATGATGGAAAGTAATCTTCTTTCCTCAAAGGCTATTGCTTGAACCAATTTTATCAAAAGTTCCTTCACAGAAACATCTCATATAATGTTTGACCAATATCTAAGTACTGTGGTCTAGCCAACTGGATGTAAAATATCAATCATCACAGTAAAAATTGATATTTGGTACATGGAAAAAATATATAACATACCTATGTTCTATTTGTAGGTTAAAAAGAATAATAGTGACACCTACCCATGGGTCCACCGCCCACTCAAGCGCTACTCAGGATGAGTGCTGCCCAGCTTTTGGTGCCCTTTTGTGGCCTGTTCTTCTGGCTTTCTCTGTTTTTGAGTTCTTTGCTCTCTTGCATTTACAAAGCCATTTGTACCACATAGGCCCATGTCCTTTGGTAACTTTGGTCTGGTTCTGGCCATTGTTTTCCTCATTTGCCATCACCTGTGCTTGCTGCTCTTCTCTGAACTCTTCCTGATTCACCTGTCACCATGGGTGGCTGTAGCTCATTCATTTTTACAGGTGTAAAATTCCACTGAGAGGCTATGGCATATTAATCCCATCCAGTGTCTTTTCAGTAGATCTTAGAATTATTTCTACCTTTCTGCATTATTGGAAATGCTGTTGCCAAGATGCTTATACCAGTAAGTTTTGGAGATTTTCTAGGGTAGGGGTTTCAAGGAGGGTTCCCTGAAACAGCTAGAGCTGGAGCAGCAGCAGTATTAGCCTCATCTGAGAATTTTTTCATGCTATGGCCTGAAGGTTTATGTCCCTCCAGACTCATGCAGTGACTTCCTAGCTCCCAAGGTGATGGCCTGAAGAGATGGGGTCCATGGGAGGTGATATGTGAATGAGCTTTTGTGAATGAGATCGGTGCACCTGCTAGAGACCCCAGAAGGGTGTGGATGCAGCCATAGGGTGGTACCTATGAACCAGGATGGCACCCAACTTGCGTTGGACATGGACTTATCAGCCTCTAGAACTATGAGAATAATTGAACCCCGCTCATCAGCAGTCCAGCTTTTAATAGTTCATCATAGCAGCCCAAATAGACAAAGATGATTAAACATCCAACTTCTCATGTCCAAGCCAGCTTCATCAGAAAATCTAGGGCGGATCTTTAGGTTCCCAGGTTCTCTCCAGTGTAGGACCTGGTTCTAGTGTGCCAGGTAGTGGCCTACTAATTCTTGACTCAGTTTACATCACTTATTAAGCCTCTTTTAGTGGAATATTTCTCAGTTCTCTTCATCTCTTGCCTGCATGGTTTCATCTTTGATCTTACCAGTTCTGGGCCTCTTAAAATGTCTTCTAAATAATTAACATTTTCTATCTTAATCTCTAAATTCTAATCATAGACTCGCCAATTTCTCTCTCTACAATTACTCACTTTCTTCTGCTGCTTTTGCCCTTTTCCATCTATTGGTTTAAATATTTCAGGTTTTATCTCATATTTATTTTAATTTCTGATCTCCAATCTGTTCTCACCCTCTTGCAGCACCTATTATTTCTGTATTCTTCATCTCATTCCACATTTTCCCTATGTTCTTACTTTTTAATGTACATCATTTTTATTCTTGGCAAGAAATGAGTCTAGAAATTTGTGAACAGAGAATCTCATGTTACAGCGGTAAAATACTTGAGATATTTTTGCTGCAAGTATCTTAACACCTGTTTTTAACCTTCCTAAAACTCATGTACAAGAGGCTATGGCAAGATGTGATCCTCTTACCCTGTACCACATGGTCTGTGGCTGGTTGGTTTTCTGGAACCGTATTCCTTATTATTAACTCATTCTTATTGTCTTTGGATAGGATTCTTTTCAACTCAGCTGGTTAGACTCAGAAAAGTGGTAGAATCCCTACCCTCCTCCTGGACTTTAGCCCTGGGCCCTTCTCTTGGCTCATGTGTAAAACGTCTTGTGTTATCAGAGAGACTATCCCTAGGGGATGAAAAGATTCATAGAAGAGCAGCAGAGTCACATTTTTAGACTCTGTAGATACCAGGAGAACTTCGCATTCCAATGGGAAAAATGAAATTTGGAATTGGTTACCCAGCCTTTGTGTGTAAGAACTCCCATTGGTCTGTGTTGATACAAGGAATAATAAAGGAATAAATTAAAGAGAGTAATGATGCTTAAGCGTCACTGCTTTAAACACTGAATTGTGCTAAACTTTAAAGGTGGTACAGTGAAAGGATTAAAAACATCAACTCTGGATCCAGCTGTGTAATATTGAACAGGGATTAGGAAGCTGTGGACCTTGTTAGTTGGATGACTTTGGGTAACTTACCTAACTTCTCTGTGTCTCCATTTATTCATGGATAAAATGTGGATAATAACATAACTTTTCTAAGGATAAATGGGTCATTATATATAAACTGTTTAACATGGTGCTAATAAGAATTGTGTTTTTTCTGTTATTACAATTGTATAACTCACATTTTTGTGATTGTATAATGATATTTCCTTAAAATTTAGAAGATACTATCTAGCATTTGACAAATCCTTATTTTAGCCAATGTTTTAATTCATTTCAAAATTATATTTTATAGTTGATAGGAACATATTTTGACTTTTCTTGAAAAAAATGTTTTTTAATAATCCATTAAATATTAAGGCAGCTTTTTATCCATTGGAATATATTACAAAGAACTGAAGATCTCCAGAAGTTGTAGCTTAGAGTTGACTGCTAAACAAAGAGTGTGTTCACATGCATGTGTGTGCGTGCACACACACACAGTTTATGGTTACATGGGCTTGCTGTACAGTTTAAGTTCTAACGCAAAAGAAGCACATGAAGCTGGAGTTTAGATATAATTTTCCACTAATTGACTCTAAATTCTTTAATGAAGAATGCTTACTGAGCCAAGTTACACACATTGGTGTTAGGAAATAATTAGGTCCATAAATAAGTAATTCAAAATAGTGAGGACTTATGAATTGATATGCATTGTAAACAAGCCAACGTGTGGTCACCCTGCTAGAATTAAAAATTAAGGGATGAGCTGTCCCTGTAAGACTTGGCCTTCTTGGGTCTACTATGAGAAATACTTTCATATAATTTCTTTGGAAAAACTTCCCTATCTTTCTCAAAATTCTCAAGAAACACTGAAGAGAGTCAACAAATGCAGGCTGTGGAGACAATCCACTTAGTTTTTTAACATGCTTGAGAGTTGGGCAGACTTGAGATTTAAGTGAGTTGGCTGTAGTGTATGGCCATAAACGGTTCCTTCTGAAGAGATGTGCCCACATGGACCTCAGAGGCAGAGTAAAGACAACATTTTACTTTGAACAACTGTCAGTTCACACCTTGGCTATTTTCCATGTGTTTTAGGGCTAGAAATGAGGATGGAAAAACAGTTTCCTTTCTCATGCCAGCTCTGATCAGTGGGTGGTGAGCAGCTGCCTGGACTGTGTGGTAAAGCAATCAGAAGTTAATTCCCAGCTCAGAGAGTGCTGCCATCCATTATTCATGTCTGGCCTCCATGGTGGGAAGGACAGTCTGTGCTAGCCAGGTATTGTCCATCTCAGGTGGAGGTACATATTGGAAAGGAAAAGTTCTCCTTTTTTTTCAACTCTGAAATGATGTTTAAGGGCCTGGATTCATTTTGCATATTTATTCACAGAATTAAAATACCAGACTTTTCAAAAGTTCCTTTTTATTTATTTATTTTTTTCTTAACTAGTTAGCCTAAACCAGCAAGATGATCCTCCTTCCTAGCTGCACCCAGTCCCGATAGGAAGGTCAGATTTACTTTTGTTTCCCATCAGTTCAACACCTGACACAGGGCAAGTGGTCCATAAATTGTTGTTAATCGCATATCTGTTAACTATTTATGGATCAGCGCTATGGGTCAAAAACTTTCCATACACTCAATAGTGAACCACAAAGAAATGTCATCTCTCTCAATAGAACTTGTTCGTTAATGAACAAGCCCATCAAAATTGATATCCTGATGGTGATTAAGTGCTAATAGGTCCAAGTGCCACACTTGGGGAGACAGAAAAATGGTGAGATCTGCCTGGGGATTCGGAGTTGGGGAAAGGTGCTTTGGGAAGAACCTTTTAATTTGAAACTGAAGGACAGGTTAAATTTTTCCAGCTAGAAGGTTTTGAGTGTGTTTAGAACTACAGCATTTCTAGTAAAAGAAGCAGCATGTGCAACATCTGGGGACAAGAAAGAGCTTGGCATAAGGTAAAAGGCTGTTTGGGTTCAGGTATTGTGAGAGAAGGAAGAGTCCCTGAGAGTGAAACTGGAGGGATGGGAAAGGCCAGGCTCTGCTGAACAGGGAGGCCCCGTAAATAGCATGGGGTGCGTTTTAAGAGTCCTAGGAAACCAATGAACATCTGGAAGTGGGTTGTGTGTGAAGCTTTATTTGATTGGCATTTTTTAAAGTCACACTGAATGCTGGGAGAAGAATAGGTTATCTAAGTTAATTTGCCTAGGATCCAAAGGACAGAATTGGGTGGGTAACCTGGCACCAAGACCAATATATATGGCTACTCTCCAATAAATGATAATGAACACATAGACAAAGAATGAGTTCTCCGGTTTGCAAGAGTTCACCTCCTCTCCTTTGGTCTAGGATGACTATAGCTGAAGGGAGAAGTAGTGATGTCCTTTACACTTGACCCATTCACCCCAAAACATAATGTGTCTTCCTGCTTTAGCAATATATCTGTCATTATGGTGTCACTATCTTAATTGGAATCACCCATGCTCACACTTTCCCTAAACTCCCTTTTACAAATTGAAGAAGGCCAAAACACAAGGAAACCTGTTTTCCACCCTTCAGAGAGGTGCACTGGAGAGGAGATGGGAGACTTTCCTTCACCATTTTTGTCATCTGTAGACTTGATCTGGGAATGATCATTGCCTCTGAAGATTCTTGAAGGGGTGTTTTGAAAATAAGCTTAGTACATACAGTAAACGGTGCCAGAGTGGAGGGAGGAATGGAATATGATTATCATTACCTTGGTTTTATTTTGATTTTTTTGGTACTGTGGATTGAATCCAGGCATCTTTACCACTCAGCCACATCTCTAGCCCTTTTTATTTTTATTTTGAGACAGGGTCTGTCTAAGTTGCTTAGGGCCTTGCTAAGTTGCTGAGGTTGGCCTCGAACTTGTGGTCCTCCTGCCTCAGTCTCCCAAGCTGCTGGAATGACAGGCATACACCACCAAGTCCACCTCTGTTGCCTTTTGTAGCAGGATTCTCTGACATCAGGCTCAGCTGCCCCCTTAACCCTTTTGCAAGCACCCGCCAATGAGCAAACAGAACAGCCATTTGAGCTGCTTCATGTGAAATGGGAAAATAATCGCCAAGCCCAAGTCCCTTGGCAGCCTTTCTGAGAGGGTTTGGCCCACATCTCATCAATGAGGCTTAATAATGTGGTTACATTTTGTTAAGGGAACATTATGTTAATTAAATCAGCAGGAAGATATTGGGTGGCTAAATTGCAATTGTTTGGTCTTTGATCAAGACACAGGCTCCTTCAAGTAAGCTGGTTAGAGAATAGGACTTTTGTTGTTCACATTGCCAGCAGCAAGAAAAATCCATTTTCCCCCAATCCAGAGATGTTTAAATACATCTTAATTGTCCTGATTTCTCGGAGAGTTTTATTCTCAAGACTTGGCTCTATTTAAAGGGCTAAGTTCTTTTGGAGAAAAGCAAATCTGGCTGAATACAGCCAGCTAATATCGATGGTATTTTAATGCCTTAGTAACTAGTTGTTTTATTTCATTTATGAACTAAGAAGTAGAGCAGATATATCACAAAACATTCTGACAATGCAAAAGCTTATCTTCTGAAGAAGAACACCCCTTCCTTCCACCCTCAGACTGTCAGCTCCCCAGACACCATTGCCACAGCAGAGATGGGAATGGATTCTCATGTCTCCTTCCAGACCTAGTTTATACCCTACTGTTGCATATGCTTCACTTTATGAGGCACAGATAGAGCCTTCTATTACCCTCACATGGTAGGAGGATGGGCAAGCTCTGTGTTCCTCTTTACCTTATAAGGGAGCTAATTCCTTTCCTGAGGGCTCTGTCCCCATGAACTCATCACCCCAAAGGCCCCACAATTTAATACTAATGTATTAGGAATCAAGCTTTATCATACTAATTTGGGAGGACATAAACCATGCAGACCCCAGCAACACCTGCCATTTTGTTTACTCTCATGTGGGCCTCCTGTACTCACCGATGTGCTCCCTGTTTTTCCCACTCACTTAGCTTAGATGTAATTTCAAGATTCTAGGTGATTTCAATACTCAGGTGAACAAACCCTCCAGCACCTGAACTCTCACTGTCATTCTCCTTTGGCGATTTCCAGCCTATTTTTTTTCTTGACCATATTCTAATCTAGACTCCTCATGACCAACAAAGGCAGCAGCACTTCCTTCTCAGTTTCATGATTCCTGGTCTCCAGTTGTTCCTTCTGCATTCTGACCCTTTTATTGGAATTCCAACATTTTTTTCACCATGCTGAAACCTATCAACCATGCAGACTGCTATCCTAATAGTTCATGAACACCTCAAATCTTCTCCTTTTACTCTACTGAGACCACAAGGATCATTGGGGTCACATTCCCTCATATATTCTTAAATTCTCAAATTTCTAGTCATACTCATCAGAGAACACCCCAGAATGGGTAAAGTCCAACTTTTGCCTATTTCATACCTAACCCTATGTGTTGCTGTATTCCTACATTTTCTTAGTTCACTCTTTCTCCCATTCTCTTGGGACACTTGCTTTTCTTCTCAAACCCACGGAATCTGACCCAGCTTGGATGATGGTGTTGATCTTCATCTTCTTGATAAACTAGCAATCACACTGAGAGCTTACATAAAAACACAATAATCCAGCAGCTGATGGGCTCCTCAATCATATTCTGGCACTGGAAATGTGGGTCTGGCAGGCCTGCTGTTAACATCTGCAGGGCTTGGAGAATGGATATAATTGGAGGTCCCCGCTCAGGCCCAAAGTCCTTCTTTTTCAAGTTTTATTCTACTCTCCCAAGCACAGAGCAGCCCTTCCTCCAAGAAGCTGACCTGGGGAAAGAACCTCCTACGTTCTGGATGTGGATTCAGACCCTTAGAGTAAAACATTGGGTGCTGTGTACATGTAGTACATTGTAGAAGAGGAAACCCTGGTTTCTGATGGACATCTAAGGAGGACAAGAAGGAGCTTCTTAGAGCATGAGGTCTAGGACTGTGGCTCAAGCTACCCAGCTGTACCAGTGGCTTATCCCTTTGGTCTGTTAAGTGACATATCCTGCCGCAGTCTGGCTGGGCACAAATAACCGGGAGGTCACGAGCCACTTGTAGGTTCAAAATAGGAACTACTTTATTGCCAGAACCCAACGGGAACCCCACCGGAACTAAACGGAAACTCTGCGAGAACTCAACGGGGAACTCAACAGGAACTCCACAAGAACTCAACAGGAACACAACGGGAACTCTGCGAGAACTCAAAAGTAGCGGGCACCCGAAGTAGCAGGAGCCGCCTTATTGCAGGACAGCAGAGGTTCATATACACAACTGAATACACAGCTTGTTTCAATTTAGCATCATCCAGTTACAGCAATCAGTCATTATCTTAATAATTATACACAGCTTAACTTAATTATCATCATCTTAATGGCTTGCTGGCATTACTTCTCAACCACTCCTTCTGGCAAAATGCCAGGCACCATCTTGAACTGGTTGTGGCTCTCAACAATATCCCACAACTTGCATAATTCCACCTCTTCCCTTTTCTTATTTTATTGGCCTTTGTGCTGGTGCTATTTTTTCTTCTATGGACAATTTTTAGCATATACACATAGTGTAATCGCTTCCATCATACAAAATAGAAACACAGTAACATTTGAGGCAGTTCATTAGGCAGTAAGGGATAACTACAAAGCCTTCTAACATAATCTTAAAATCAGTCATCCTATGAATGAATGAATATACTTCTCATTCACATAGTTTAAACTTTATACAATCTTCTGTCTTCTCTCCCTTCCTCTCTTCCATAAAGCTATTTCCCTTCAGCTAATATCTTGTTTCTCTGCTCACAAAGACAAAACAAAACTCTTAGAATGCATAGTCTAGAATTGCTGCCACCATATTTTCTCTCCCATTTCCCCCAGATATCAGTTAGACTTTTCTCACACCTGCTCCACATGACTGCTCTGGATGAGGTCACCATGGCTCCAGTGTTGCTAAAACTAGCTGTTAATCCCCACTCCCTGTCCTCCTTGACCAGCAGAAGTCGGCCAGCTCTTCATGCCATTCTTCAGCCACTTCTTCTGTTGGCTTCCAGATCATCACTGATTTGGGGATTTGTGCATTTCATTGGTTGTCCCACCTCATTTGTCAATCTCTCCCTTCTGAATGCTCCAGAACCTGCAGGCAGCTGCTTTCCCTCTGGACACTCCTTTCTGAGTGGCTTCTCTAGTCCTGCTCTGGTAAGTACTATTTAGGATTGTTGGCATGGTAATAATGAGAAGCAGAACAATTTTAGTTATTTTATTATTGCTCAAAAATTCTTGCTGGGCACAGTGGCTAATGCCTGTATTCTCAGTAACTCTGGAGACTGAGGCAAGAGGATCAAGAGTTCAAAGTCAGCCTCAGCAACTTAGCAAGGCACTGTCCCAAAATAAAAAAAAAAAAATAAAAAAGGGCAGGTGATGTGGCTCAGTGGTAAAATGCCTCTGGGTTACATCCCATGTACTAAAAAATAAAAATAAAAATCTCTATGGTCAAAGCAAGCCCACATTGCTGCACACACAGGACAGACCCCCCCCCCAGACACTTTGCCTTTGACTCTCCACTCTTGGGGGACACAGAGAAAGTGTCCTTGAATGGCTGTTCAAAGCTTGTCTGTATTGTCTACATTATATACGATAATGTCATTATATACTATAATGTCTTTCAAAATTTCTGGTTTGGACAGTTTTCTGAATGTTGACAGGTTCTGCTGTCTGCACTTGCATGTTTAATACACTTTTCAAACTTCATAAGTCCAAAGCCAACAGCTACCCTCCTCTAGACTGCTCAAGCTGCTGTATTTTTCTTCATTGCAGTAAATAGAAATTCCATTCTTTCTTTCCTTTACCCAGGCTTAATGCCTTGGTGTGCCTACAAGTTCTCTGCATCCTACCTCTAATATAGCTATAGATAATTTTAGCTATACTGCATGCACACTTAGAAGGACTAGTAAACTTGGACCTTCCTCATTTTTTATCATTCCCTCTCTATGACAAAAGATTTTTCAGTAACTGTTGTGAAATGAAAATATTGAAATACTGACATAAAGAAACACAGACAGGAAAATTTTCTTCATCTATATATGAACATTCTAGCAAAAAAGGAAAAATATAAATATATATGAGAAATAACTATGAGAAAGGAAAACAGTAACAGTAATCCATTTTAATTATATTAATGCATATAATTAATGCATTAATATATTAATGCGTATAATTAATGCATTCTATTAATGTGTCCATACATTTGTCTTTCTCAGTAATACAATCAGGGCTTCAGTTCTCTAAGCAACTTGTTAAAATTTTAAACCCCCAAACTCCAGTGGTCACATCAAGGGACAGACTTGAAGCATCCCATGTTTGCTTTTTCTTTACTGTACTCTCTGGGTAATCAGTGTTTATGTCACAGCTACTATTTAAATGCAGCACTGCTTCGTCCCTCAGGAGTTCAGGAGACAAGCTATGCCTGAAGTGATGTTGAGGGTTTCTACAGATCCCAGAGTTTATGTGACTGATTCTGCATGTGTCCCAGCCAACACATAACTGGGGGTTCTCCAAGCAAATTTCTATCCACAAAGCAGTGTTTACTAAAGGAAAACTAACAGCAGTGGGATAATCTGAAATATTTTATGCCTTATTAAATAAAACCCACTGGTAACCACAGCAATTGATTACCACTAAGAGAAACAAAATATCTCGTGGGAGGGTTACTTTCATTACCAACATTTCCTAGAATTGTTGGCATGGTAATAATAAAAAGAGATTCACTTTTAATTATTTTATTGTTATTTAAATATTCTCTAAGTTCAATGTGTACCCTATTGCTTGTACATGGGACCCCCTCCCACCATCCTGCATTGGATCTCTACTCCTGGGGGACACAGAGGAATTTCTCATGACTTCAGTGGGAGTTCAAAGCTTTTCTGTGGTGTCTACATAGTCAACAAAGTTTGAAAAATATTATTCAAAAAACAAATTGACCCTTACACATCTTTTATCTTAGTTACAGTGAGGTTTTAAGTTGGTGGCAATCATTTAAAAATATGAAGAGCACATAACAATCTGCATGGCTTTCCACTCTTGTTATCCTGATAGCTGCTACACCATGCAGGAACTTCAAAAGCATCATGCTAAGTGAAAGACATCAGTCTGAGAAAGACTTATCCTATGACTCCATTTACATGAAATGTTCAGAATAGGCAAATCATAGAGACAGGAAATAGATCTCTGGTTTCCAGAAGCTGGGAGAGAGAACAAAACTAATTGCTAATGAAAATGAAGTTTCTTTTTTGGGATAGTGAGCATGTTTCCATTGAGTTTATGGACATCGTTGCAGAAAAATAAATATACTAAAATCCAATGATTTGTGTACACAGAACCAGTGCATATTTTGCTGTGTGAACTATGTCCCAATAAGACTGTTAAAAAGAAAATAAAAGTGGGGGGCGCCAACCAGAACATCAGATGATGATGTTACTCCTCCCAATTGCAAAACTTGCTGTTGATTAAGGCTTTTTATATTTTGATGGAAATGTCCTCTTCCTTATCACTGTCCACACTGTTCCTCACTTAACTCTCAAACCTGAGGCCATGTCACAGTTGCTATTTGTCACTGTTTTTGCATTGTTTTTCTTTCATTACATTTAAGAGGACATTATAATTTTTTGGATCCATGTCCTCTAGCAAATGTAGGAAGTTGCAACATGTTTCTAAAAATCAACCAATTGTTCTTCCATGAATGGGAAGCAACTGAGTTTTTTTATGAGTTTTTTTATGAGTTCATTTTAGTTATACATTAATGAGGGTTCACTCTGACATCATTATACATGTGTGGAATACAATTTGCTCTAATTAAGTCCCCCTGTTTCTCCTTTCCTCCCCTAATATGTTCCTTTTCATCTACCGATCTTTCTTCTATTTATTTATAGTTTTTAATTTTAATTAGTTCCTTGTGAATATACATAAAGGTGAGATTCACTGTGTTATATTCATATACATACATTGGAAAGTTTGGTCAGATTCATTCCATTGTTCTCACCCCTTCCTGTTTCTTCTCCCTCCCCCTCAACCTCTGTTCTTCTCCACACATCTCTTCTATTTTCATGAAATTCCCACCTCTCTCTCTCTCTCTCTCTCTCTCTCTCTCTCTCTCTCTCTCTCTCTCTCTCTCTCTCTCCTACTCATATTGGTCTAGATTCCACATATCAGAGAAAACATTTGACTTTACTTTCTGCGTCTGGTTTATTTCACTTAGCCTGATGTTCTCCAGCACCCATTTACCAG
Organism: Ictidomys tridecemlineatus; assembly: GCF_052094955.1. NCBI lineage: Eukaryota > Metazoa > Chordata > Mammalia > Rodentia > Sciuridae > Ictidomys > Ictidomys tridecemlineatus. The sequence continues at coordinate 33,245 of NW_027521306.1, forward strand.
AAAAATGACACAATTCCGTTCTTCTTTATGACTAATTAAATCTCCATTTTGTCTATATACCACATTTTCTTTATCCATTCATCTGTTGAAAGGAACCTAGGTTGGTTCCATAGCTTAGCTACTGTGGATTCTGCTGCTATAAACATTGGAGTGCCTGCATTCAGTATTCTGACTTTAGATCTTTGGGATATATACTGAGGAGTGGGATAGCAGGATCACATGGTGTTTTCCATTCCTAGGTTTTTGAGGATTCTCCTTACTGATTTCTACAGTGGTTGCAACAATTTGCAGTCCTACCAGCAGTGTATGAGTATACTATTTCCCTCACATTCTTGCCAACATTTATTGTTACTTGAATTCCTGATAATGGCCATTCTGAACAGAGTGAGATGAAATTTCAATATAGTTTTGATTTGCATTTAAAGATATTGAACTTTTTTCATATGTTTATTGGCTACTTTTATTTCTTTTGAGAAGTGGCATTGACTTAAAAACACTCCTAATGCATAAGAAATAAGATCAAGATTCAAGAAGTGGAACATCATCAATTTTGAAAGCTTCCTCACAGCAACGAAAGCAAGAATGTGAAGACATAGTCTACAGAATGGAAGAAGAACTTTGCACCTCCTCCTCAGGGGATTAGTGTCTAGAATATATTAAAGAACTCATAAAACTTACCCCCCACATAAACAAACAATATAATTAATAAATGGGCAGCTGAGTTGTGCTCTGGCCTCCAGTTTCGTTCTGCAATTTGTGTCTTGAAGTTCTCCCTAAGAGGAAAGGCAAGAAGGAGCAGTTTTTGATTCACTAGAGTGCCCCAGGATGGGGGCCAGCATGCAGGCTGGGCAGCTGGAAGTCAGACCTGTTGATGGACTTGAATGGAGAGTATCCACGCTGTGCCCACATTAAACATTGTGAAGTCCTCTTCTGACATGTGCCTCACTCAAGTATCATTGTGAAGTGGACCAGAGGACCGTAGCTTCAATCTCCATAAAGATAGGTGCAATTCTTTGGTTTTCACTCCAGGCTGACCTTACGTTCCCGGGCCATGCTTCATTAGACCCCTCAAATTTTGATACTTCCCCCTCACTATAACAATGGAAAGTGCACAAGTGGAACATAAAGCAAAAGTCTCACAGGGGCATGAAAAAGCAAGAAAATTTATAACAGTGACTGTGTGAGGGCCATGCCTAGATAGGTAGGCCAGGGAGGAGAGGAAAGCAGCCTTTTGCACCTGAGAACTCAAACAAGTCAGGTGCCATCTTCTTCAAACACCACAAGAGAGCTGAGATGAGGTGGATTTTAGCATGGGTCTAGTGGGTGGACGTTCATGGAAACTAACCAGAAAACAGACAGAGATAGGAAACAGTGGAAACTCTGTTTACATTTGTGCCAAGCTCATATGACCCTTAGAATTTGATATTTAATTTTCTCGTAAGGAAACTTAAGTCTAGAGATTAAGTTTGTTATTTTGATGTCACAAAACCCACAAACTTGAATCCCTGAGATTTCTTTGAACTGATTAAAAGTTGTTGTGGGTTGAACTAAAAAAAAGCTGGGGTATGTTTTCATGCTTTGAATTTGAAGGGCACAAGATATTTCTAGATAAGTGCATCCAGCGCACAGATGTGCAAGAGAAAGGGAATCCCAGTCTCAGGGCTCTTCTACCCAGGCAGTGGTGGAAGAGGGGTGCCAGCAAGATCACCAAGAGAGCATTCCTGGAGGGGACAATTCTCTCAGCAGTTGATTTTACCACTGCTGGGTTTTACCAGAAAGAAAAACTTTTCTCACAGCACTGTAGAAACTTCTGGATGGTTACCACTTGCTCTAGTTAACTTAGCTGTTCTACGTAATTGTTCGTTGATTATGTATACCACTTTGGGAATATGTTTACCTTAAACTTGCAGGGTTTTAGCAGGCATGCAACCCTTTCACATACACTAGCTTACTTGGGCCCATGACACTCTTGAGAAGAATTTAAAGAGTCCTTGGTGGTGTGTCCACCCAAGCTTGAATCTGGGTCCCTGAATCACCTCCTGTACTCTGTCCTGTGTATCATAGTAAGTTTATGAGAAAGAAAATGTTTCTCCAGAAAGCTGAAAACAGCCCTTAAATTTCATTTTTTTCAGATTTATTAAGGAATAATCGACAAACATAAATTACATATATTCAAAGTATGTATTGTGATAATGCAATATGCATATACATTGTGAAGCAGTTATCACAATTAATACATCTATCACCTCACATACTTATTGTGTGTGTATGTGTGTACACTTAAGATCCATTCTCTTAGCAAAGCGGCATATAATACACCATTATTAATTAAAATTACCATGCTATGCATTAGATCATCAGAACTTACTCATCCTATAACTAAAATTTTACTATTTGAACAACATCCAATTTCATTTTTTCTTATTGAATTTAAGTGCTGTCCTTCTCCGAGGCAAACTTCGCTTACCTGAAGCTTTTCTTCTTACTAAACAATATAGCAAAAAGTGGTAGAGGTGACTAGCAACCAATAAGGATGATGATGATTAGTGATTTACTAGATGGCAGACACTAAGTGCTTCATATACTTTAGATTATGTAATCTCAGGATATTGTAATTTTTCTCATTCTACAGATTTATAAACTGAGGTACAGAGAGGTAAAGAAACTTATGGTCTTATAGTATGTTTAGTGTCTGAGATCTATCTTCTTAACTACCACATGAACTGACTTCTTACCTGTAAGTTTGGTTTTAATTAAGCCAACCCAGTACAAAGAGGGGCCTTGTTATTTCATTGTGAAAAATACTGAAAACTCTGGGGTTCCATGACATTACTTTTCTTTCTATAGTAATTTTCTCAAGAACTACACTTCTTGAATAAGTGATCCATATGAACAGTACACCATTCGCAACTACTAAAGGATGTGTAAAAAATATCAGCTTCCCTCTACCCTGTTCTTCCACTGCTTTCTTCCCCTCTCCAGCAGTCTGCTGTTAGCAGTTTCAGTGTTGAAAAGGCTGTTTGAAGATTTACTTTCCTCTTTCTGCCTAAAGTAGAAAGAAACCACATAGCAGGGTTCTTGGCACAGCCTCCACAGTGTCCTCTGTCAGGACTGAGGCACATGGGTTGTCTGGAAGATTTGCAGGGCAGCAGGCCAGCAGTCAGAGGCCACTTTCTGGGAGAGTGAGCAGCTTTCTGGGAGAAGGAAGCACCTGAGAGAGAAGGCACCTTGCCCCTGCACAGAGCAGGAGGCTTCTCGGGAGAGAGGGAATTCTAGAAGCAGTGGCAATTTTCTCAGCCTTGATATGGTTCCCCCATGCAGTGGGGTCTGAAGTCCTTTGTTTGAAAGAACCCCAGAGTGCCAAGGTAAAGCATGCAAGGAGCATTCTGGAAGATGATGAACACTGCTCAGAACCTCTCCTGCCCAATGGACCACAGGGTTGGGGGTCGGGTGGGGAGGGAGTCCATGGAAAAAATACTTGCTGATTCTCTGCACTGACCATTCTCCTGCTCTTCTGGATTCTTCATTCATGCTTCTGTCCTTGACAGATACCTTTTTTCTTCCCTTTTCCTGTCCAGTTCCTGCTTGCCTTTAAGACTTGGCCAGACAACACTTACCCTAGAAACCTATGCCACCCTCTGCCTCTCTATGTCATTACCTGATTTGTATTAAAATGACATGCTAATGAGTCAATCTAAGACCATGAACTTCTTTTGTTTAGCAATGGTTTTGCTTAGTTTTATAGTTCTAGTGCCTGGCGCTCAACAACCATAATGTTCATATAGGAATGCTCTAAACTACATTCCTGGAAGCAAAAGATCCCTCAGTGACACTTCAGTTTTTCCAATAATCCACCTTTTGCTAGCTTGGCAGATTTAGTGAAATATTGATAGAAATGGACCTATAGGGAATCTGCCTTTTAATTGCAAGCAGAATTATAAGATCTGCTGAACTCCAACAGATTTTGGTTTCAGAGTATTCATATCTAGAACAAATTGTCGGGAAAATGATTTGCATCAATCCATCACCATAACCATTTAATTTTTTTAGATATCCAACAAAATGTTGCCTATATTACTCAAGTTTAGACCATTTGCAAAAACAAAAAACAAAAACACAACAACAACAAAACCACCCAATTGAGAAATATCATCCTGTTTACATAGGGGAAATATGAGGGTACATTGAGGTGTTTTAAAGAAAGACTCCACGTTATTGTTATTTTCCCCTCTTGCAATTTAACTTATTTCTGACGCTTTTCTTTACTCCAGAGTTGGTGATTTGAATAGTTTAACTTGGGGCAAGATTGGGATATAGAAAATGGTCAATGCAGAGAAGATAGGTACCTGCCTAATGTTTCTAATAGAGTGGAAGTAGATCACAAGAGGTATACTTCTGGCACGAAACCCTTTTCTATATCTTTAGAAGGTTGTCAGCGAAGTAGAACAAAATCTGAACTCCGAGCAGATTCTGCCTTGTGTAGTTCCAACTAAATTTGTGTTGAAAGATTACAAGCTTACATGCAATGGTGCAAGCTGAAGATTTTACGCTGTGTAAATATGGTAGTTTCCTGTCGGAGGGCATGAAGACAGGGATGGGAGGGGTGGGTGGGGGAATCAATGTTTAAGTCAAACATTTAAAATTTAAGTGTGATCCTCTTAGTCATCACTTTCATTTCTGTCTTCTAGGGAAATCTGACACAGCTAGAAAGCAATGGAAAACACTAAGGGTTGCATCAGATATTGAAGAGGAACTGATCATACCATGGGTTAAAAAGGGTTTCTTAAATGAGTCTTTTTTAAAAGCTGGTTATTTAAAGGTAGCTTTGGGCAAAGGAATAAGGGTTCCAGAGTCTAACTTGTCCCCTGTTGGCAGTGTTGGCTCCGTATTAGGAGATGAAATATATTTTGATGCTTTTTCTTTGCTCAGTGTAGGTTGTCAAGGTTGTGCTATAAATGGACTTTCAGACTTTTTCAGGATGTTTCCCAATAGAGGATATTCTAGATTGTGGAATCATGTCTACAGTAGATTTAATATATTTGAGATTTTATCTTAATTCTGGTAGATCAATGGTTTTTGTTTATTCATTTTTAATTCTGTGTCTAATATTAGCCTACAGTGTTACTGGCACTGTATGTGTGACCCAGGGAGAAATAAAGTAAAAGATGTGTCCTCAGTGAGCTCATTGGAGAGGAACCATACAATAATGATAATTAACATTTGTATAGCACTTTAAAACTTAAAGGTCACTTTCTACCACATTACTTCACTAGCTTTCTCCATGGGTGTGTTGGGTAGGCTCCAGTGTCCCCACTTTATAAATGAGGACAGTGGAGCTTGGTGAAATTAAGGGACTTCCCTGGGATCACATTTCAGTAAATAATAGAGTTTGAGCTTAGAAATAGTATTCTGCTTCTAAAACTGTATCATATTCCATTGAAGGCTGGTGATTATAGCCCAATAGCCTGTATCAGGGCATGACCCAGGTGGCTCTTCAGGGATGGTTTCTTGAGGAGGAAACAGTGAGTTTGGATTATTGAAGAGGGTCAAAGAAGCACCTGCTATGGAGAAAAGGTTAATAAATAAATTACACAGGAGGACAACAAGGGCAGGACTGAGTTTGCTATGTCTCATGAGAAGGAGCCATACCTTCTGAAGCAGAAGAACCATTGTTGGGTTTAAGGGGAGGTAAGTCTAGAAGGCATTGGAAGATGTGTGTGTAAGGGTAGGGGACAGTAGCACCTGGTGGGGGCACTATTGTCTCAGGAGTCTCCAGTGGAGGGGCTGAGAGCACTCCTCCTTTGTTCTGCATTGGTGCCTCAGTGGTAGAAAAGGGAGTTGCCAGGCAAGTTACATATGGAAGGTCTACAAGGGAAGTTCTTATGCAAAATGACTAAACATGCTTCACTGCCCTCCCTGGTTACTTATCCATGTTATGTGTGTGCAGAAGTCAGTGGGAGTACAGCCACTAAGAGATTGCTCAGAGAATAAATGAGAATGAAGTTGTTAGAAAAGATGAAGGGCTTCTATGTTATCTGCAACAGCTGAAGACAGTATGTCGTTTTGCCATAGTGGAGACTGCTTAAGCCACATTCCTTTAGAGCATTTCCCTTGGAACTTGCAGGAGACTAAGTGACCTAGCCTTACTCAAGGGAGGGAAGTGAGACATGATACAGACTTGGTGATCTTTACAGTTATGTAACTTTCTGGTCAAAAGCCTCTTATTAAACCACTTGATTCATAAAACAAAGATCGCTGTATATTTGAATCACTTCAATGACCTTGGAACATGGGACCTTTAGGACTGGGGGTGGTAGCTGCTCATGTCAGGGAGACTCTTCTCCACAGTGCTACAAGCACAGTAGCATGAAACTCAGTTGGGAACTCATGGTAGCCAAACTCTGAAGCACACAGCAATAAAATGGGGAGAGTTCAGAGGCTTCTTCCTCTGAAACATGTGGGTAGGTCCAAGGGAACACATAATGGCAAGATACATTCTGCAAGTTAGTGTCTGTACTTGATGTACTCTCATCCCGGGGTTGGGGTGGGGTTGCCTAATTCTAGTACAGGGATTGTAGTTTGCTGCAGTTGGTTCTAAGTGCACAGGTTCTAGAATCAGGGAATGTGAAAGTTTATGGAAGCTCTTGAGGCTTGACTTTCCTCTGTAAAATAGTGGAAAAATTATGGCAAGGATGAAATGAAATAATGCGTGTTTTGCATTTTTAATTCCTTGGGACCCAGAGTATGAGGTGGAGATTCGCATAAAAAAAGGCTACTGGGAAGTCCTCCTGGGATCAATAATTTTGTAAAGTGAAGGTAGCATTATTGGGTGGAGGGAGAATGTGAACTGTGATGCAGTCAGAAGAAAGGCTTCATTACTCACATGGTGGCCGTGGAGTCATCTGAATTGAGACAAGATTGACCCCATCATTGGTCAGTCACTAACTCCAGGAAAGGGAATGATCTTGAGTAAAGAAACTCTTGAACAGAGGGCAATGCTTGCAGAGGGATTCAGCTGATGGCTGATAGCCATCAACCTTTCTGGTTGAGAAAATGAGTCATTGGGCTTGAAGGGATGATAAATCTGCAGTTGACTTGCTTCCTGTAATAAATTCTTCGAATAGATCTGTCAGATTTTGATGGGCTCTCTTTTTGGGGAAACTTATAAGATGAAGGTGAATGAAATAAACTATAGCCCTCACCCCAGCAGCTACTCTGATCCTCATTGTCTTCCTCTTTTCCTACCCATTCTAGCCCACCCTTCTCCTTATCTGGTCCAAATAGTTTACTTGGTGGCTGCAAAACTAGGCTGTGACTGTTGTACTTGTTGATTTCCCTTTGAGAGACACCCAAGTGGATTACCTGGGTGCAAACAGTCTTCCCTGCTCTCTCTGTAAAAGCATTCCTACTGACGGCTGGTCAGAGTCAATTCCTATGTCATAATACTCCTTTTTTTGTCTACTTGTAATGAAGAAGGTGAATTAACTGAGTGGCAGCTACACCTTATTGTTTAATGGGATGTTATCTGTGTTCCCTGTGAAAACAGGGTATGAGTCATTGAATCTGCATAGGCAGATTCATCTGTTAAGCATGCATTTACTGAGGCCTCTAAAATACTTTTCACTTCTTGCTTCTCAGGTCCACACAGCCCTGGAATAAGATTGTAATGCAATTGTTATCTGTTCCTAATGAAAGAGAACTATTTCTAATCTCCCTATCTGATAGAGATTGAAAAGAATGCATTTATCAGATCAGAACAGCAATCAATACACCTGAGGCAATTCCAGCCCTTCTATCTGGCAAAGCAGTTGCAAAGAGAACCAGTGTTAAGTGAGTTTGTGCAAGTCTCTGGTCATCCTCCAAGATCCATGTGGCTTTTCTGGAGATGAATTACATGAAAGTGTAATGGGGATCTGCCATTCCCTTTGGGATATGATACTGTTTTTAATTTCCTGACATGACTGGGGTGGGTAAGGGCAGCTTCAGAGGCTTCTACTTGGTTTTCCCACTATGATATCAAGCCAGACCCACGACCACCTCTGCCCACAGGGAATACCTTCTGGAGCTCAGGCTCCTGCCAGATCAGCCAAGTCAGCTGCTCAGGAGCCTGGGCAAGGGTAAGCCAAGTTCCATCCGGCCACCTGCAGACCCTTGCACAGGTCAGGCCCAGGCCTGATCCGCCCAGCTGAACTGCAGGGAGCTCGTTCTCAGGGTAAGCCCGGGTCCATCCCACCACTGGCTGACCTCTTCTGCAGCTCACCGCTCTGCCCTGATCAGCCTCTTCCACCTGCGCAGGAGTTCTAGAGGGGCCTTGATCCATGCAGCCACCTGCTGACCCCTGCCAGAGCTGAGACTCCAGCCAGATTCACTTTGCCAGAATTGCAAGGGAGCCTGGGCACAGGGTAGGTCAGAGTTCATCCTGCCCCCGCCAGATTGCCGCTGTAGCTTCCGCTTGGCTCAGGAAGGCCTCGCCGACCTGCCTGGCAACCATGCCCAGGGTACACCACCTTCCATCCAGCCACCGTCCGACCCCTGCTGCAACTGAAACTCTGCCCAAGAGCTGGGCCCCAGGGAAGGCCCAGGTTCTACCTGCCACCTGCTGAAGTCTGTAGGTCCTTACAATCGGCCCAGGACTACCTCCACTCATCACCAGACAACCTCAGGAGCTCAGGATCCCTTCCAGATCTTCCACAACGAACCTGGCACAGGATACCACAGGTCCCTACCACCACCGGCCCACCTCTGCAGGAGCTCAGGCTTGGCCAAGATCCGCCTTGCCAACCTGTAATGCAGCCAGGGCCCAGTATAGGCCTGGGTTCATCCTGCCACATTGGAACCCAGCCTGAGTCCATGCTCTACCCAGGACCACTTCTGCCCACCGACAGACACCCGCTGGAGCCTTGGAAAACTCTTGGCTTACATTGCAAATGGATAAGAAGAACCAGAATTCTCACTCTGCCAAAGGGCTCCATGCAAGAGGCAAAACTGTTGCCAGTTGCTAGAAAACAGTATTTTGGTGATGTTTTTTGGGGTGTCTGCACAGCTCACCAGAGCTTCATCACATACCTAGCTCATACAAGTCAATGAGGAGAAACAAATAACTGAGAAAAATGGGAACACCCAATATTGACTGTTTTTAAGATGACATACCAAAGATCCAGAGGTCTTTCTACGTCACAATCTAGTAATCCAAAGGAAACACAAAGTACATGTGTGTTTTTGCCTGTCAAATACAAAGAATAAAGAGAGGGAGAAAATCGAATCTCAACAGTGTTGGAAAATGGATTGTCAACTTCTGAGAACTGAAATGCAAAGTTGCCATAACACTTCTGTAGAGAAGTTTCAGAAAATATGCCAAAATTTAAAGTGCATGCCTATCTTTAGCCCAAGAATTTCAGTTTAAACAAGTCATTCATTGTGACTGTGGCAAAGTTTTTTATTATACCCTGATGTGGTCCATTTTAATCATTTTATATGATTTTTATATATTTTTAAAGGTTTTTTTGGGGGGTGGGGGGCAGTGGGGGATGTATTTGGACCCAATGCCTTTATTTTATTTATTTATTTTGATGTGGTGCTAAGGATCAGACCCAGAGCCCCTCCTATGCTAGCCAAGCACTCTACCACTGAGCTACAACCCTATCCCCTCTGGTGTTTTATTTCTTAAAAATACTTTTACATATCTGTAAACATATTCCTGTGTGATTATATCTCAGACTCTATTTTTTAGTAAGTTACCACTTGGGCTGGGACTGGAGCTCAGCTGAAGCACATTTGCCTGGCAGGTCCAAGGCCCTGTCTTCCTTTCTGAGCACTTTTGATAAATAAATAAAATAAAGATCTAACAACAGCTAAGAAAAAAAAATCTTTAGAAAAGATTGTACCTGGTATTTTGAAAACAAAATTAACACAGTTGCAGTTGTACATGTTCACGATATGAGACATTTAACATGTTAACTTTTTAAAAAGGAGTATGGTTCTATGGCACCAAAGATAATGTCATTAAGATACAGCCATCACTATCATTTGTCCATCCCCAGGACTTTTCTACTCACAAATTCAACCTGTCCTCATTAAATACTCTCTTGCCACTTTTCCCTGTAACTCATCCCAGTAAGCACGGTTCTACTTCCTGTCTGTATGAATTGGATTATTTCAAAGATTTATTTTAACACCACCAAAGTACAAGAGCAATGTGTGCGTGTGTATGTTTGTACATGTCCACACACACTACACCTCCATATACATACAAAACTCGCATTAGTAACCAACTTTGCCTTCTTGCTTTCCACATTGAGGTTTAGAAATCCTCCTCCATTGTGTAAACATTCATTTATTTTGTTCCTGGACTTTGATGATTTATACATTTAGTGTATCAGAGCATCTGGAGTTTTTTTGGATGGAAATATTGAGATAGGGATTGGATTTCATGTTGTTAACTACATCATTAAGCATCTTCACAATGTTCCCACTAACTTTTACGGAATCATATGTCTTTCTCCAAAAAATAGAAATGTGACCTTTGTGACGTTATCAAGTGTTTTATCTATGCAAGTCTTTCCTTATCTCTCTTTTGAGTTCTGTCACTCTGTTCCCAGTTGCCATCTTTGAGTTTACAATTCACTGTGTGAAGATTACTCTTGATGCTAAATCCCTGACTTTTTTTTTTTTCCAAAATGATACGTATGTGTTGGGCATGATGCCCTATGCCTATAATACATAAATTGTGTTAGTTTTTAGTAGGCTGCTGGTTAAGGGGATGAATCAGGGGGTTTATCCAGGCCTGGGGAGTGCAAGGAAGATGTTCACACACCATGCTGGATGCAGGGACTAGGGCTATAGTAGTAGATTTGCCAGAGTGTCATGTGAGCATGCATCACTAAGGCAGAGGCAGAAGATGGATGTGCATGGAATGGACTTGGTTCCTTTTTTTCTTTTGGTTTAGGGAATCTTATGGTGAAAGAGGAGGAGGAGGAGATCACCAGTGATGTCGAACCAAGAAGGCAAAGAGATGTGAAGGCGTGTGGACCCCCAGACCTGGGGGCTCTGCATTCTTGGTCCCAGGTGGGGGGCACACTGGGTGTGTGTGGCCAGAAGAAGCCTGAACCCTCTTTAATTACAAAAATGTCAACACAATCACACTCTCTTGCTCACACAGACTTGTACACATGCATAGCAAAAAAAAAAAAAAAAGAAAACCACACATACACACCCTTCAACGCATACATATGTTCATCTTCAATGCGTGCATAACACATACAAGAAGCATAGGCACACAAAGATGCCACTCAATCACTACTTTATCCTGGAGAAGAAAACATAATTTCAACTCCCAAATCAATGCCCTTCACCACACACTTCACCACACACATATCCCATCAGCAGCATGCACAGGACACACTGGCTTCTCAGCAGTGCAGGAAACACATACACAGTGTGCTTCTTTCTGAACATAAACATATGTTTTCATCCATGGAGAATCTGAGGTGCTGGTGACCCATGCAGGGCAGCTCTCAGTGACTGGCCAGAGCATGCAGCATCACAGGTTCAGGAGCTGAGGAGGGCTGCGGGGAGAAAGCAGAGGGAAAACAGACCTGAAGCATGACAAGAAATCCATTCATGAACAGCTGTGAAGAGTATTTGTCTATTCATTTTGCTGTAAGTGATGCCTTCATTTGCTTGTTTGTGAATTATCCTTTTGCTCCAGGGAAATCCCAGCTCACCCAAACACGAGTTTGTTATCTTCAAACTTCTTCTCTAGGGACTTGAATAAGGTCTGATATATACCTGTTCCCTTAGTGAGTAACTTCAGAGTCCTTAAGTGCCTACACAGCCTGCCTTGGGCTCTGAGGGATGTGAAGTTCCTGGCTTCTGACATGATGAGCTGCTTAAAACCATTCACGAGCAGGTAGGATCTTCTTCCCCTTCATAAGCAGAAGGTGAGATTGCTGTTCTTTGACCTGGGAAGTGGTTTGAAATAAGAAAGAACCAAGCTTCCAAACCAATTTGACTTTAAAGCTGTGAACAAGGCAGAGGTAGGGGAATGAAGAGGGGGACTATAGGAAGAGAGGGACAGAGAGGAGAGATGAAGGGGAGGAGACAGCTTCACAGAGGAATTGAAGAACAAAGACTGGATACCCTCAGGGTCAAGTGCCTATGGAATGATACAGCCCAGAGGACAGAGGGAAGTTGGGACAGTGTGTGGCTCACTAATCATGTGGTTTGTGTAAATCCTTTCCTGTTTCTGGGCCTCAGTTGTGCATAAACTCAGGGACTGGTCCAGGGCAGAGTTTTTCAAGGGTCCATCTGGACACTGTTATAGTTTATGTATGAGGTGTTCCCCCAAAGGACATGTGTAAAGCAATGCAAGAATTGTCAGAGGAAAGTGATTGGATTATGAGTTGTGGACTAATTAATCCACTGATATGGATTAACTGGGCCTTAACTCTGGGCAGCTATGGTGTGGCTGGAGGAAGTGGGTTAATGCGAGTGTGCCTTTGGCAATCATATTTTGTCCCTGGTGCATGGAGGGACATGCATGTCCCTTTTTGCCATGTCCAGAGTGGCTTTCCTCCATCACATCTTTCCACCATGACATTCTGCCTCTCCTAAGTCCTAGAGCAATGGAGTTGGCTAACCATAGACTGAACTTCTGAAACCATGAGACAAAATTAACTTTTGCTCCTCTAAGTTGTTCTTGCCCTATATTTTGGTCACAACAACAAAGATTTGACTAAAACAGGAATGTTTCATGGGGTTGTCCAACAGCATTTATTTTATTAACTATCAGAACAAAAGAACTGGCAACAAGGTCATGATCAGGTTAACTAGAGAGGAGGCCTAAGGCTGAGAATGTAGGTGATGTGCCCTGGGAGGAAGCAGCACCACAAACTGTGGGAAGAGGTGGATGCCCATGTGTGGGAAATACTGGCCTAAGTGACCTTCATGGAGCCTTCTGCTCTGTGGCTTTAAAGCACAAAGATCCTAGTCATCAGGCTGTGGACAAGTTATCTCAAGGGGGGCCTTTAGGAGTTCTCTGCACCCCTCACCCACCCTGCTTTTGGAAGAGGAAGCAGATGTTACAAGGTCACCTCATGCTGTCCTCCAACTTCTGGAAGCCAAGAAGCATCCTGAGAGGTTAGGAACCATCCTGAAGGCCTTAGACTCTTCATAAGGTGGAATCTGAACCTTTGCCCTGATTGTTCCCTCCTGGGCCACTCTTCCCTGTGCTGTAATTTGGTCATCCTTGTCTTCAGCTCCCCACGCCTTTATCTTTGCTCTCTGCATGCTCCAATGGCACATACCCTCTCGAATCTTGAACTCAGTGTACAGGCTTGTCTCCCAGGCTGGAAGCATATTGTTTACTTGATAACATGCTGAGGGCCCAGTGAATGCTGTGAGAGGAGAGGCAGTGTGGGAAGTTCACTGCTGATTCATAGCAAGGCTCTGGGTTTTCCTGGATAAACAAACAAGCTCCCACAGCCTAGTCTCCTGCCTCTGCCTCCCTAACATGCTATCTGATTCTTGTCCAAGCCACCCAGGACTGTTTCCTTTCTTCAGGGCAAATGTGGTGCCTTCATAGTAGAACCCTAGCTGGTGTTCGCCTATTTTAAAAACAGCAGCGGGAGCTGAGCCTCAGTCAACCAAATCCTGTGCCTAATGTTCCCAGAGATTTCATCAAGGGCTCCAAAAGGGTGTTCTGGCCCATTAGGCTCCATGGGGCCAGGAGGGCAGCTTCTTTCCCTCAGGACACCTGCAGATTTACTTATAGTGTTTGCATTCAACAAGTGACTTGGCAAAGACAAAATCTTAGCTGGTTGTTGTTGCACACACCTATAATTCCAGTGGCTCAGGAGGCTGAGGCAGGAGGATAGCAAGTACAAATCCACCCTAGGCAAAGGCAAGGTGCTGAGAAACTCAATGAGAAGCTGTCTCTAAATAAAATATGAAACTGGGCTAGGCATGTGGTTCAATGGTTGAGTTTCCCTGATTTCAGGCCCTACTACAAAAGGAGAAAAAAGGCTTTACTGCCCAGGTACCCAGGAGGTTGCCCTGCTCACAATTCTCCATGGAGACCACAGATGCACATATGTTCCCTTGCATTTCCTAGGCAGAGCATCTGCTCTGAATCCACAATGCAGGACCCAGAGCCTGTGTAATGGTCGCGGGTTGTGGGGAGCACCTCCCATGGAATTCCCTCTACCCATGGGAGAGTGCGGGAGAAAGGGATTTCTGTTCTATCCAGCAAGGGAATCCCTGACAGCCTTGGAGATGAGGCCAAAGATGGGATGGGCAGACGGGACCCTTGGAAGACATAGGCCTGTGGTATCCAATGTGCACAAAACTCTCAGTCCTGTGAGTCAGCGGTTGGGAACCCAGGAAAAAGGTCCATGAGTTCCTGGGAGATGGAAGCAGCTTCTTGTCTTGGAGTATCGGTCCCAATAGCATAATTTCACCCAGCTCTCTGAAGCTCTTTAACTCTGTCCCATGCCAACCTCCATCTCTCTCCCCCTGCTCTTTGGTGTTCTCTTCCCTCCCACCCTCAGTCTCTTTTTCTGTCCCTTTCAGCCTGTCTTCCTTTGCGCACTTCTCTCTGTCTCTGTCACTCTCTTTTCATGTGTCTTGTTTCTGTACTTTTCTGGGCCCCACATACTGCCACAAACAGGGATCAGTTGTGTTAGGAGCTGGAGCAGAAGCTGCTTGGAATTGTTGAAGTTGGGTAAAGTTGGCTTTGACCTTGGTTGCTCCTGGTTGTCTTTGACCATGATCTTTCCCTGTGAGTCCCTTGCTCCTTTCCACTGGGCCCCTTTTGCAAAACCAAATAGTCTTCCACCTGGGCTCTGACTCTTGTCTCTCTGCACATGGTGGAAGGAGCCTGCAATTTCAGGAAACTTAAGTACATGCTTAGGACCCCTGCAGATGGGGAGTGACCTGTTTGACCTTGGGGATGTTTCTACCTCTCTAACCTCATAGCTCCCATCAGAAAACTATATCTACTCACTATGCCCAGATCAAAAGAGTAAAGGAAAATTAATTTGAAAAACATTCTTTGTACACCAAAATAGGAACATAAGCCCAGTCACCTTCAGGGCCAGACCAGGAACATGAATGAGCAGAGGGATAAGATGGCACACAGGGCAGCAGGCAGGTGGGGACTGTGGCAAACTGGAGAGCACACAGATCTGCTACTCTGCTCCAGCTGATTACCACCATGCACAGGTATGTGGACTAAACATGGTCAAACTTCAGAATTTCTAAAATTGGATCAAAGATCTGTGTTAAAATTTGTTCATGATGATAGTTTCACTTTGTGGACTGGTATGGCCTGGTTTCCACCAGCCTTCCACTTCTGCCTGTGAAGATATGGCACAATGGCCTCTCTGATCACCCACCTCTCCATGAAAAGGTCACAGGCTGAAGACTCACCTTCACAGAGGATCCCTTTGGGTTAGTAACCTCTTTCACATTGAAAAGATTAACTTCACATTGGGATAGATTTATGTGGTGAAGGACATAATCAGAAGTTGTGGTAGATGGTAACAGGGTGGCAGGTGAATGAGGGGTGCTTTCAGATGGGAAAGGTGATTGGTCTCCACTGGTGAAGTTACTGAGACCAGTCTGCATGTTGAGCTGAGTTAAGGAGGCCTCACTCTCCCATCTAGGAACTGAAGAGTGAGAGCTTGGCATCCATGTTGTGACCGTGAGGATGCAGGCAAGAGATGAAGACAAGAGCAGAATGCTGAAAGACCCTGAATCTACAGTGATATCACACTGATGCCACCCCATCCCTAGGAACTCAGGGCTTCAGGAGTCTTGTTCATAAAGGACAAAAAGATATCTTGTAAATCCTAACACTGTTTGTTGGATGTTCTATAACTGCAGCCAAGCACATCCCAATGTTACAATATTTTCTCTTCAGAATGAGCTTTGATGAAGTCTTGCTCAGGAAGAAATCAACAAAAATGCGATTTATCCACACTTACAGGCTGGTCATTTTCTAGGCTCTTAGATTTTGAGATGAATTGAACTCAATCCCTGCTTTCACAAAAGCAGCAAACAGGGAGGAAACAACATGCAAAATGGTAAAGGCGTGCACATCTGCCATTGTTCATGGTGGCTCCACATGGGAGACATTGTGCTTGAGGATCTGCTGGATTCTGGGTGACCAACAATGATGACACATCCTATGCCTTGATGGATGGGGTGGATCTGGCCATAACCAATCCCAGGTCCATGTTGGTTCTGACTGAAAATAATTAAGAAAATTCTAGAAACCTCTGCATATGGACACTTGAGCCAATCAGGCCAAATTAGATTCCTATGTGTCCCATGCCTTGGTTCCCCTGGCTGGGAACATAATGGCCTCAATGGTGTGTGTGGCAGGAAGGTCACAAACAAATCTTTGCCCTCCCTGTAGCCCTTGAACTCTGAATACTCAGAATTGGGTATCTTCTCATTGTTGAAAGCTTTGCCCAGCCTGATGTGTGTCCCAGTTACAATTATGCACAGTATGACTTTTGTAAAAACAATCTTTTATAACCAAACATCTTTGTTAAATTTGGGGAAAGTATGTAGACACCAATAAATACACGAAGGAACTTAATTTCTGAAGGAGATAGTGGGTTCTTTTTAGAAAATATTCCAAGGCCTCTGTGGAAGTGAATGTACTTCAATTTATTTATTTATTGTTAGAATTTGGTAAGAATATTGAAGAGGGAAGCAGCCTCATTCACTAACTTCCAGGTCACAACAGTGCGGCCTGGATATCTACAAGCCCAGCTCTCTAGATTTGCATCCTCTGCATCCCTGAAATTTTATCTCTGGTGATTAACATGTCCTTATGCCCCACCTTTGGCAACTCCCCTTCTACTCTCTGTGTATATGAGTTGGACCATCTTACAGACATCATGTGTGTGGAGTCCCGCAGTGTTTGTTGTGGAACTGGCCCACTTCTTTTGGTCATCTGTGACTCCCTTGTGTTGTCCTGGACTGAAGGTATTATTTCTTTATTTGAAGCTTCATGTGTGATCAGCCATAATCTGTAAACCTATACATCTTTTGATAGACATCTAGAATTGTTTCCACATCCCAACTCCTGTGACTAATGCTAGAATGAAGGTGGAAGTGCTAATACCTTTTTCAAAACTCAATTTACAGTTTTTTTTTAAATAAATACACAGAAATGGTGTGGCCAGTTCCTGAGAGTTTTAGTTCAATTTTTTTGAGGAACTGCCATACTAGTTTCCATAGCAGCCACACCATGTTTCACTCCCACCAATAGAGGGGTTCCAATCCCCCTAGTCTCCACTAGCACTTGATGTCTTTTTTGGGTTTTTGATAAGAAAACACAGAGCTGTAGCATGTGGTGTGATGTCTAATTGAGGTTCTGATTTTCATTTCCCTGAGCACCTCATAACAGTCATCTGTCACACACCAAATCAACTGAAACAAGGATGAAGATCACATGGTTATCAAATTCAACACCTTCATAACAAATATACACAATAAACTAGAAAGAGCCAGAAGTTAACTCAACCCCATAAAGGCCATATATGAAAACCTCATAATATAATCCTCAGTGGCGGTGGGAGCTGTTTATGTATAATCAGGAACAAGGCAAGAATGCCCAAGCTCACCACTTCTGTTCAGCAGAGTACTAGAAGCCCTAACCAGAGTAGCTAGGAATGAAAAAGAAAGAAAATACACCCCAATCAGAAAAGAAGTAAAAAAATGTCTCTATTTGCATATAGTGATCTTATGGATATAAAACCATAACAATTCCATAAAAAAATTTAGTGAGAAATAATATGCCTGCATGCCAAAAGATGAAACAAGATGCTTATCTTATGCCACATGCAAATCACTTTAAAGTGAGTGGAAGGCTTAAATGTGAGATCTATGGCTGTAAACTTCCTAGAAAAAAAAAAAACAGGAGAAAACAACCCTTCATTGTCTAGTCATTCTCATTAGTCTCAGCAATGATTTCTTTTTTGTTTCTTTTTTGTTTTGTTTTTTGTTACAACATTTATAGCACAGACAACAAAACAAGAATAGATATTGGGCTGGGGATGTGGCTCAAGCGGTAGCACGCTCGCCTCGCATGGGTGCGGCCCGGGTTCGATCCTCAGCACCACATACCAACAAAGATGTTGTGTCCGCCGAGAACTAAAAAATAAATATTAAAAATTATCTCTCTCTCTCTCCTCTCTCACTCTCTCACTCTCTCTTTAAAAAAAAAAGAATAGATATTGGACAACATCTTCCCATACTGCAGAAGGGGACAAACAAAGTCAGGGCAGAAAACAACCTGCAGTAGGGAGGAAATGCTTTCACATTGTGGATTTCAAAAATATATAAGAATGTCCTAGGGTTTAATAGCCAAAAAAGTTACCAATCCAATGAAATCATGGCTAAGGACTGGAAGAGACATTTCTGCAAAGGGACCTGTCTTTATTAACCTAAGCAACCTCCCTGGGAAAGGTATGGGTGTGAGCAGAGAAATGGTGTCCAGTGACTTTCCCCAGGAACCTGAGGTCTGATTCCCAGCTGGTTCGGACCTTGGTTACAATGATCAATTTAAGAATTACCACAATGACAATAAATATGTTACTTGAAATTCTTGGCCAAAAGGTAAGCATGCACTTCAAATTTTGGTATATGTTCTAAAACTTCTCTGACAATTTTGCATTGCAATTATCAGAGCATGAAAATTCCATTTTCCAACCCTGTCAATATCAGATTTTTCTCATTCTCTTTATTCTTTTATTAGGTAGGAACATACACATACTTTATATATTTTTTGGATAGCTATATTAACATGAAATGTCATCTCAAGTTTATAGTATGTCATATTTTATAAATGACCTACATTTGTCTTTTCCCATTTTTAATAGGCTGTTTGTTACTTTTTCTTGAATTATAGGTGCTCAGTGTATGATTAACCTCTGGTGAGTTAGCTGTGCAGACACCCACATGAACATCACCAAAATACTGTTTTCAAGCAACTGTCAACAGTTTTGCCTCATGTATAGAGCTCTTTGCCAGCTTGGAAATTCTGGTTCTTCTTATAAGTTTCCAGAGTGAAATCAAGTATTTCAGATAAGATATTCTGGTGAATATGGTTGATATTGTTGACAAGTCAGAGAAGATAATTTCAATATTTCACAATCATGATTTATTTTTACATGGACAACATTTGGCCCACCCAATTCAGGATTAGGTTCTATAAATCTCTTGAATTAATGAATAGAGTCAATCCATGAAGTCCTACTGACAGGAAATGCAAAAAATCAGGAATATGCATAATCTAGATTCATCTATCTATCTATCTATCTATCTATCTATCTATCTATCTATCTGGGCTATTTGTTTCTTGTTGAGCTCCTGGGGACTTTCCTGGTGGAGGGATTGACTTGCACTTTATCTGAGCCCTGGCAGCCATGCAGGTTGGCAAAGAAGATTTGGGCCAGTCCTGAGCTCCTGTAGGGGATCTCCTGGTGGCGGGATAAATCCAGGGCTATCCTGTGCAATGGGCTCCCATGCATGTCAGCAAGGCAGATCTTGGAGGAGCAAGAGCTCCTGCGGGGTTCTGCAGGTGGTGGGATAACCCTGGGCCTACCCTGAACTCTTGCTCCTGCACAGGTCGTTGAGGAGGACCTGGGCTGTGTATGAGCTCCAGAACATGTCTTCCTGTTGGCAGAGGCGATCCTGGGTGGATGCTAAGCTCCAGGCAGTGTATCCTGTTGGCAGGATGAACTTGGGCCTAACCTGTGCTGAGGCTCCCTTGCAAATCTGCATGGTCAATCTGGGCAGAGACTGAGCTCCTGCTGGGGTCTGCAGGTAGTGTGAAAGACCAGGGCTTACCCTGTGCTCCTGCTCGCGTTCAGGTCATAGAAGCTGATGTGGGCCAGTACTGAGCCCCAGCTGGTGTCTGTCTGTGGCCAGAGGAGATCCTGGGCCATGCCTGAGTTCTGGAGAGAGTTCCAGTGGGCGAAGGCATTTCTGAGCTCCAGCATGGTTGCCTGGTGGGTGCAGGTTGTCCAGACCAAACCTGAGCTCTGGTGGAGGTCTCACAGAGGTTTTATGGACCCGGGCTACCCTGTCCCCTGGCTCTTGGGCATGTTGGCAATGTAGATCTAGGCAGAACCTTAGATCCAGCAGGGGTCAGTTGGTGGAGGAATGGACCCTGTGTTACCCTGGGCACCATCTCCTGTGCAGGTCGGCAAGGCAGACCTGTGTGAGACCTATGGCTACAAATTTCCTAGAAAAAAAACAGGAGAAAAAAACCCTTCATTGTCCAGTCATTCTCATTAGTCTTGGCAATGATTTCTTTCTTTTTTCTTTTTTACTTCCTTCCTTCCTTCCTTCCTTCCATCCTTTCTCTCTCTCTCTCTCTCTCTCTCTCTCTCTCTCTCTCTCTCTCTCTCTCTTTCTTTCTTTCTATCTTTCTTGATACAACATCTATAGCACAGACAACAAAAGCAAGAATAGATAATGGACAACATCTGCCCATACTACAGAAGGGGACAAAAATCAGCGCAGGAGACAACCTGTAGATGTGAGGAAACACTTGAGTCTGAATTTCCAAAATATATAAGAATGTCCTAGAGTTTAATGGGAAAAATGTTACCAATCCAGTGAAACTATGGCCCAACAGCTGAGAGAGACATCTCTGGAAGGAGGGCTGTTTATGATTGTAAGCAACCCCCAGGAAAGGCATGGGTGTGAGCAATGCAATGGTGCCCAATGACTTTCCCCAGGGACCTGAGGTCTGATCCCTAGCCAATGGGGACCTTGATTACAATGATCAATTTCATGGTAAAATTTAAAAATTTGCCATAATAACTATACATAAGTTATTTGAGTTGGAATTCTTGGGTTAAAGGAAAGTGTGCACTTCAAATTTTGATATATATTTTAAACTTCTCTGCAGAAGGGTTATGACAATTTTTCATTGCAATTATCAGAGCATGACAATTCCATTTTCCAACACTGTCAACATTAGGTTTTCTCATTCTCTTTATTCTTTTTATGTGATATGCACACACACAAATGTACTTTATATATTCTTTGGATTACTATATTGACATGAAATGCCATCTCAAGTGTATGGTATGTGATATTTTATAAACAGCCTACATTTGTCTTTTCGCATTTATATTAAGGTGTTTGTTTCTTTTTCTTGAATTTTACGAGCTCCGTATATGATTAACCTCTAGTGAGCTGTTCAGAAACCCAAAGGAACATCATCAAAGTACTGTTTTCTACCAACTGGGAACAATTTTGCCTCATGTAGAGAGCCCTTTGCCAGCTTGGGAATTCTGGTTCTATTTCCAAATTTCAGATGTGAAATCAAATTTTTCAGATGGGGTATTCTGGTGAATATGATTGATATTGGTGAAAGTCAGGGAAGAAATCTTCAATATTTTACAATTATGTTTAATTTTTGCATGGATAACATTTGGGTCACCCAAATCAGGCTTAGGTAATATAAGTAAGTCTCTTGCATTGAAGAATAGAGTCAATCCATGATGTCCTACTGAAAGTAAATGTGAATAAAATCAAGAATATGAATGAACTAGTTTTCTTTCTTTTTCCTTCCTTCCTTTATTTATTTATTGTTTTGGCTATTTATTTATTCATCAGCTCCTGGGGGGTTTCCCCTAGTGGGATTGATCCATACCTAATTAGGGTCCTGGCAGCCATGCAGATCCATGAGGAGGATCTGGCCTTACCTGAGCTCCATTGGGAGTCTGCTGATGGGTGCATACAGTCCTGGGCCCTGCCTGAGTTCTGGAAGTGTCTGCCAGTGGACTGAGATAGTCCTGGGATGAGCCTCAAATCTGGTGAGGGTCTGCTGGACTCAGGCCTACCCTAGGTAAGGACACCCATGCGGTTGCAATAGGCTGATCTAGACAGAGCCTGAGCTCCAGAAGACGTCATCCAGTGGTGGGATAGTCCTAGGCTTACCCTGAGCATGAGCTCAGGAGAGTTTGGCCAGGCAGATCAGATCTAGGCATAAGCTCCTGCAGTGGTTGGCTGGTGGGGGAATGGACCTGTGGCCATTCTGTGCCCAGGCTTCCACTGCAGGTCGTCCTCACAGATCTGGGGTGATCCTGAGCTCCCAAAGATGTGTGGCAATGAGTGGAGGAAGTCCTGGGCTGAGCCTAAGAACCACAGATGTCAGGTGGTGGCAGGTAGAACCAGGGCTTTCCCTGGGGCCTGGCTCCTGGGCAGAGCTTGAGGTCCAGGTGAGGTGTGCAGGTGGTGGGATGGAACCAGTCCTACACTTGCCAAGGTTCCCGTGCAGGTTGGAGAGGCAATCCTGAGCCAAGCCTAAGCTCCACCTGCTATCTAGCAGTGGAGAAATGAACTCATGCCTACTACTGGACTCCCACAGGTGTACTAGGATAGTGTGCGCTGAGTCCAAGCTCCAGCAGGAGTCAGCAAGTGAGCAGAGGCAGTCCTGGCCCGGGCCTGAGTCTGGTGTGCATCTGACCATAGATAGAGGTGGTATTGGGCCGAGTCTAAGCTCCAGCGGGGATCAGACACTGGTGGGATGGCACTATGTCTATCCATGTGTAGGCTCCCAAGTAGGTGGACTAGGCTGATCGGAGAAGAACCAGAGTCCAGAAAGTGTCTGCCTTTGGGGTGAGGCTGTAGAGCTTGTGGTCTGAGCTCTACCAGGGGCCTACTTGTGGCAGTTGATCCCAAGCCTACCTTGGACTAGGCTCCCACACCTGTCAGCACTGCTGATCTGGGTGGGGTTGAACTTGGGTGATTGATTGTCAGTGGGTAGAGTCATTCATGAGCAGAGCCTGAGCTTTGGTGCCAGTATCATGATGACTGGATCGACTTGGGCTACCCTGGGCTCTGGCTTTGTGTCCTGCCAGGACACTGAGTTGGATCTGGTTAGAGCTGGAGCTCTGGTGGGATTCTGCAAGTGGCGGGATGGAACTGGGCCTCCCTTGCACAGGATCCTGCGCAGGTCAGCAAGGCCAATCTTGGCCATGTTTGAGCTCTGCCTGTGGGCAGAGACGGTCCTGTGTCTGGCCTTAGGGCTGCTTGGGGCCTGCTTGTGGCAGTTGGTTTAAGGCCTAACTTGGGGCAGGCTTGCTTGCCTGTCAGAGGGAGATCTGGACTGGGGCTGAACTTTGGTGACTGTCTGACAGTGGACAGTCATTTCTGGGAGGAGCCTGAGCTCAGGTACCAGTCTGAAGGTGACTTGATGGACTTGGGCTACCCTAGGCTCTACCTCTGTCTCCTACCATGTTGTCGAGTTGGATCTGGCCAGAGCTGGAGCTTGGTGGGGGTCTGCAGCTGTCAGGATGGAGCTCAGCCTCCCCTTGCCTGGGCTCTTGTGCAGGTCAGAAAGGAAAATATGGGCTATTTATGAGCAGCAGGGGACTGCACGAGGGTAGTGGTGGTCCTGGGCCAAGCCTGAGCTCCAGCAGGGCTCAGACAGTAGAGGAATGGAACATTCCTAACTTTTCCCTGGCTCTGGTGCAGATGCTCCAGCTAGACCTGGGCTGGGAATGAGCTCTGGAGAGTGTCTTGCCTGTGGGCAGAGTCGGTCCTGGACCAAGCCTGAGCAGAGGTGGAGGTCTGGTGATGGCCATATGTTCCCAGTGTTACCCTGTGCCAGGGCTCCTGTGCACATCTGCAAGGGTTAACTGGTTGAATGCTAAGATACAGCAGGGTGTCAGCTGTTGGCAGGTGCTGAGGGCCATTACCAAGTAGGAATGACGCATCGAAATCCTTGCCAGCGTACCCCATGTTAAATGGACTTGCCTTGGAAATTTGCTGCGACCTTGCTTGTGTGTTTGAGAAAGGTGACCCTGCTCAATCACCAGGGTGGATCCAAGATTAGGGTGTATTTTGCAGGAAGTATCCCCGTCCTTGGGTTTAGGGCATGACAATAGGAGTTTTAGGGAAGTTGGAGGTTGAAGATTATTCCTGCTGAGGGTAGGGCATGCCTGCTGCCTGAGTTCCCGTTGAGTTCTCCTGGAGAGAAAGTATTTAGGACTTGAATTGTGCGGGAGATGGGGATTGCCCCTGTACCTGTGTGGAGGCAGTGTGAGATCGGGAATAAAGAATCGCTGTTTGAACCTACAAAGGTGTGTGGTGGCTCGTGATTCTGGTGCCAAGCCGAGACCTTGGCAGGCAGGAGGGAACAGGATCTACCCTGTCAGGACTTCTCAGTGGATCAGCAAGGTGGATTGGGGCACAGATGAGCTCTGGCAGAGGTGGGCCTTTGGGCAGAGACTGTCTTGTTTCTGGCCTGATCTCTGCTCAGAGCCTGCTTGTGGCAGTTGGATCCAGGCCTACCTTGGGCCAAGTTCCTGCACCTGTCAGCAAGGCTGATCTGGGTGGCTGCCAAAATGACTTTTGGTAGGGTAGGCCTTTGGGCAGAGACTGCTAGTCTCATGGTTACTGGATTGCCTTGGGCTACCCTGGGCTAGGACTTCATCTCCTGCCATATCATGGAGTTGGATCTGGGTAGAGCTGGAGGTCTGGTGGGGTTTTGCATGTGGCGAGATGACATTGGGCCTATCTTTGCCTCTGCCTTCAAGCAGGTCAGCCGGGCCAATCTTGGCCGAATTTGAGCTCCACTTGTTGATCGGAGGTGGTCCCGTGTCTGGCCTGAGCTCTTCTTGGGGCCTGCTTATTTCAGCTGGTACCAGGTCTACCTTGGACTATGCTCCCGTGCCTGTCAGTGAGGCTGATCTTGGTTGGGGCTGAAGTTCTGCAGCTGTCTGTCAGTGGGCAGAGTAGGTCCTGGGCAGAGCCTGAATTCCAATGCAAGCCTCTTGATGACTGGAAGGACAGGGCAACCCTGGACACTGGTTTTGTCCTCACAGGTCCTCATGGTGACTCTGGACTGGATCTGAGCTCCTGCAGTGGTCTGCTGGTGGGCAGAGGCAGTCACGGCCCAAGGCTCAGCTCTGGGGAGGGTCAGCCAGTGTTGGGATGGACCTGGATCTACCCTTTCCTGGGCTCCATACAGGTTTGTGAGGCTGATCTGGGCAGAGCCTGAGTTCCAACAGGTGTCTGCCAGTGTGGGGACGTGGTCCTGGGCCAGACTTGAGCTCGGTGCAGGTCTCCCAGTTGAGGGATGGACACTGGCCTACCCTGTGTCTGGCCTCCTGCCCAGGTCAGCAGGGGCAGATCTGGACTGTACATGAGCTCTGGTTGGTGTCTGCAGGTGAGTAGAAGCATTCTGGGCTGGGCCTGAGCATCCCACTGCAGCTCCAGTGCATCTGGGAAGGGCCTGAGCTCCGGTGGGTATCTCTGGACCTTTATTTTATTCATTTGTTCATAGAAGGTACTGAGAGTCAAACCCAGTGCCTCACACGTGGGATACAAAGGTTCTATCACTGAGTCACAACCTCAGCCCTATTTGCTTCTTGTTGACCTTTAATCATACCATATTTTTGTTCTATATCATTTTTTTCATGCATGAATTTGAATTTTAATAAATAGCTATTATTTGATATCACCAGCAATGCTTCCCAAGCTGGCCCCAAATCAGACCTTGATCCTCAGCAGGATTACATCCCACACATCCACATCACCTCTGGCATAGGTGCGAAAGAGAGATAACTAAGACATGGTCCATGACTCTCAAGTTTTGGGAAAAATTGCTTTGAAGAGGTAAAGGGTAAGGCGACACTTGACAGAGATCTGCAGAATTTAGAGCAGGTATGTTTTTGAATAAGATTTATGTATTGATAGTTTGTTTATTTCCTTTTTGCTGATGTTGATTTATCTGTAATTTGTTTTTCATTTTTCTTTTTGGAACAGGGATCCAACCCAAGGCTTTGGGAATGAGAGGCAAGCACTTTGCGGCTTTGCCATTGATCGCTTCCCAGGCCATTCATTCATTGTCAGCGCGGGAATTTGGGGCTGATTCTATGAATGAATCTACTATGAATATTAAAAAGAGACTGACCAATGGCATTAGTATGTGTCCAACCCAATCAGCATAACTTTGGACCAATAGCATTGGTACTTTTTTCAAGTCCTAATTAGCATAAGTTTGGACCAATAGCAGTGGTACTTCCTTCAAGTCCTAATTAGCATAAGTTTGGACCAATAGCATTGGACCAAGTGCTATATAAACCCCTTGGAGGCTGTTCTGCGAAGAGAAGCTACCAGGCCATCCAGATTGCCTCGCCTCGCCGGAGCCTCGCCTCGCCGGAGCCTCGCCGGAGCCTCGCCGGAGCCTCGCCGGAGCCTCGCCGGAGCCTGGCCGGAGCCTGGCCGGAGCCTCGCCTCGCCGGAGCCTGGCCGGAGCCTCGCCGGAGCCTCGCCGGAGCCTGGCCGGAGCCGAGCCTCGCCGGAGCCTGGCCGGAGCCGAGCCTCGCCGGAGCCTGGCCGGAGCCGAGCCTCGCCGGAGCCTCGCCGGAGCCTCGCCGGAGCCTCGCCGGAGCCTCGCCTCGCCGGAGCCTCGCCTCGCCGGAGCCTGGCCGGAGCCAAGCCTCGCCGGAGCCTGGCCGGAGCCTCGCCTCGCTGGAGCCTGGCCGGAGCCTGGCCGGAGCCGAGCCTCGCCGGAGCCGAGCCTCGCCGGAGTCCCGAGGAATTTCCAGCCTGCTTTGTTTCCCGGAGATGGTTCCTCGACTTCGTAGAGACTGCCAAAAGAAGAAGAAATGGTTGAGGATCTGCTGGGGTCTGCTGCAGCCCTGCGTGGAATGGCCCGCCATGAAGAGCTAGGACTCCTCTCTGCTGCCGAGGCCTCCCTGCCCCTCGCGGGCAGCGCCCTACCTGCCAGCAGAAGCCATGGAGCTTCGTCTTCGAACTCCGGTTTCAAAGGTATTGTTATATTTTAGATAATTAGTCTAAATATTGAAATTTGTTAATTTTAATTTCCAATAGTGAAAATTATGAGATTTATAAAGAATAGAAAATTATTTCCCACAGTTCTGGAGGTAAGAAGCCAGAAAAAGTCTGTCCCAATAGTTGAGTCATCATTTGGCAGAAAAGTGGGAGAGAGTGTACCCACTCTTAAAAGCCCTTTTACTTTCCATTCATTTGATGTTGATTTGAGTGTTATTAAATATGATTTTATTAATTTTCACTTATTGGTTGTTTAAATTATAAAATCCGTCTTAAAGATTTTTTTAAGTTGTTAATGGACTGTTTATTTTATTTTGTTTATATGCGGTACTGAGAATTAAACCCGGTTCCTCACACATACTAGGCAAGTGCTCTACCACTGAGCCACAACCCTGGCGTTTTTTTGGTGTTAAGTTTTGTGAGTTCTGCATATATCCTAGGGATTAATGCTCTGAGGTGCATGTGGGGAAGATTTTCTCCCATTCTGTAGGCTCTCTTTTCACATTATTGATTGTGTCCTTTGCTGAGAATATACTTTTTAGTTTGAATCTATCCTGTTTATTAATTATTGAATTTACTTTTTGGAATGTAGGAGTCTCCTTAAGGAAGTCAGGTCTTAGGCTGTCATAGTCAAGATGTGGGCCTACTTTTTCTTCTATTAGGCACAGGTAGTCTGTTCTAGTGCCTAAATTTGGATTCATTTTCAATTGAGTTTTGTCAAGAGTGAGAGAGAGGGCTTTACTTTCTTTTTTGTTTTATGTGGCTTTACAATTTTCCCTGCACCACTTGTTGAATAGACTTTTTAAATTTAATGTATGTTTGGTGCCTTTGTCTAGTATGATATAACGGTATTTAGTGAGTTTGTCTCTGTGTCTTCTGTTCTGTACCGTTCATTGGTCTCTGTGTTGTTTTGGTGCCAATGCAATGCTGTTTTTTGTTACCGTGGCTCTGTAGTACAGTTTAAGCTATACTTTTATGGTGTGTCTTACTTCACTCTTCTTGCTAAGTATTGCTTTGGCTATTCTGAATCTCTTATTTTTCCACATGAATTTCATGGTTGCTTTTTCTAGTTCTGTGAAGAATTGTCTTTGGGATTTTAATATGAATTCCATTAAAATTTATCCCCAAGCACAAATTAGTTAAAACTGAAAAAGAATCCCAGTTCACTATGGACCTGACAGCTATCTGGTCACTGGTGTCTGTTGAGCCAGCTACTATCTCCTGCACACTGGGTGGTGGCTAAGCTGAGGTTACTTGTTGCATTTCGGTGTTAATGGTGTCTTAGAGTTGAGTCTACTCTGCATGTTGGTGCTGACTTCTAGATTCAGGCACACTTTTGCCACCACACAACCTGGGATACTTTTCTGGTTTTTTTAAACTTAATTGTGTCTGAAAATTTCTTTGGGTCCTTTAACCACTTTGCTTGATCAACGTCTGTGTGCTAGGCACTACACTAGGTGTGGAGTACAGAGTGAATAGGCCAAGTCCTTGCCATGGCACTCAATGAAGTTTGTAGGATAATCATAGCATCTATATCTACCTCAATGTTACTGTGAAACTTAGAAGACGGTATGTCTGTTAATAACTGCAGTGCTGAGGACTGTAATATTGTTGAGGAAATTCACAGACGATTTCATCAGGCACCACCTTGTTTTTGTCTGGGAAGTCAGAGCAATATAAAGTTGTTACTTTTTCTGTAATAAAAACAGACATTGTTTTATTAGTTACACATGACAGTACAATTCTCTTGACAATTCGTACATTTGAATCAAATGGGGTATAATTTCTCATTTTTCTGATTGTACAGGTTGCAGACTCACATTGGTCATACACTCACCTATATATACATACAGCAATAATGTCTATTTTATTCTGCTGCCCTTCCTATCCCCCCTTCCCCCCTCCCCTGAAATCTCTCTACCCCATCTAATGTGATATACTTCCTTTTTTTTTTTCTCCTTGCAACATCATACATGTATTCTGTATAATGATGAGGGTCTCCTTCCATCTTCCGTGCAATTCCCCTTCTCCCTCTTTTTCCCTTCCACCTCTCTTTCCTATTTAGTGGTAACCTTCTTCTCAATGCTCTTCCTCCCTATCCCATTTTGAATCACATCCCTTATATCAGAGAAGACATTCGGCATTTGTTTTTTAGGGATTGGCTAACTTCACTTAGCATAATCTGCTCTAATGCCAACTATTTTCCTGTAAATGCCATGATATTGTTATTTTTAGTGCTGAGTAATATTCCATTGTGTATAAATGCCACATTTTTTGATCCATTCATCTATTGAAGGGCATCTAGTTTGGTTCCACAGTCTAGCTACTGTGAATTGTGCTGCTATAAACATTGTGGCTGTGTCCCTGTAGTATTCTCTTTTTAGGTCTTTTGGCTATAGTCCGAGAAGGGGAATAGCTTGGTCAAATGGTGTTTCCATTCCCAGCTTTCCAAGGAATCTCCATACTGCTTTCCAAATTGGCTGCACCAATTTGCAGTTCCACCAGCAATGCATGAGTGTACCTTTTTTCCCACATCCTCCCCAGCACTTATTGTTGCTTGACTTCATAATGGCTGTTATTCTTATTGAAATGAGACGGTATCTTAGAGTAGTTTTGATTTGCATTTTTCTATTTGCTAGAGATGGTGAGCAATTTTCATGTATTTGTTGATTGTATATCCTCTTCTCAGAAGTATCTTTTCAGGTCCTTGGCCCATTTGTTGATTGGTTAATTTAATTTTTGTTGTTGTTTTAAATGTTTGAGTTCTTCCTATACTCTAGAGATTAGAGCTCTATCTGATGTGAGGGGTAAAAATTTGTTTCCAGGATGTAGGCTCCCTATTCTCCTCACATATTATTTCTCTTGCTGAGAAAAAAACTTTTTAGGTTGAATTCATCCCATTTTTTGATTCTTGTGCTTTAGGTGTCTTATTAAGGAATTTGGGGCCTGCCCCCACATGAGAAAAACAGACATTTAACACAGTTTATATCTGAAACCTGTGAACTTCAGGGATCCCTGTGGGTTGCCTGTCTCCAGGTCAGACACACAGTTCTGTGCTTACTCAGTACAGGTTTGGAGACCCTTGAAGCTTCTCCTATAACCATGAGAGCCAGTGCTTCATAGTCGGTGGCAAATTCCGAGTCTCCAGCTCACATAGATGACATATCCCTATGGTGCTGACTTCCCCCCAATCAGTTCATCTCCTGCCTTCACATACTCACTGGCTGCCATTTAGCTGGAAGGCCCTGTTCCATGATGGGAATGTTCTAGACTTTGCCTTAATTGTTCAGCCATGATGGGAATGTTCTAGACTTTGCCTTAATTGTTCAGAGCTCTTGGAGAGGGGCCTGGCCTTTCCTAATCCCCAGAACACTGTGTCCTCTTCATGGTCCTGTTATTACTGGCTGTGAGTGTGCTTTTTGCAGATGGTGGTGTACTGCAAGCTCATACCACATTCATTTTGTGTCCTCTTCCTTATAGCACTTAGCAAGGTGCTGAGAGTTGGTCTGAAAAATGACCCAAAACTTCATGACCATATGGTTAGGAAAACCTAGGGGTTGGAGGCAATGATAGTCTGGAGAGAAACCAATTCCTCCTAGGGAAACACATGCACAATCAAACTTCATTTTAGTAAAACAACATCCTGCACACTAAAACCAAGTAATTCTGGATGGATTTCGGAGAGTTAAAAAAATGAAGGGAAAACAGAAGTAGAACATAAAATTGAATAGTTTTTCAATTTCTGCTTGGGATCCGGTTGTCACTGTCAGATCACACTGTGCTCTAGCTGGGGATCATGAATATATCACATGAAGTGAGAGATGTAGAAACACATTCAGTTATTTGTCTTGTTGTGACACAGCACATTTCCTTAGTCTTTTATGAGGGAAAAATTACACATTTCCTTTAAATATTGCTCCTAATGAATGCTATGCTAAGGCTGTTCTGCCTCAGCCAATAAAGACCTGGGCTTTGTTCAGAGGGACCCAGATTTTTAGAAAAAGGCTAAGCAGCAGAGAGAGAGACACATATCAAATCAGTTGTCAGAACAGGACTCCACCATGACTGTAAATATTGAGCAATCACTTCTGGTTCTGAGATTTAGTATCTGTGCTGCCTCTGCATCTGGTGGTCTCTAACTGATAAGCTGGCTTTTGACATTGGCCTGCATGAGGACACCACAGGTGAAGACTTGGGGATGGTGGAGAGCCTGGCTGGGGTTGGGTTGGACCATTGTGTGAGATGCCATGGAAGATGCATTAGACCAATACCTGGTGGGTAGAATCAGGAAAAAGTGCTTTCTTCTTGACATTGATAGAGGGAAGGAAGTCTGAATTTTTCCTAATGGCAATCCCCAGGTAATTAGTTGGATATTCAAACTAGGTTTCAAACTCTACTCTTTCATGAGTTTGGAGGGGAAAACTAGTACTTACTATTTAGCTTACTGGGTGTTAACTATCATAGTGTGCACTGGTTAGTTTATAAAATATCACTGCATATCTCTCATTTTAATCAGATTTTAAGTATACACATGTAAAGTCCTCAATGTCAACATACAAACAAAAAATAGAAAATGAGAACCTCCTTCATTTCTCTGACCATAGGCCATTGTGCTGAATTTAATATCTGTTAAGGAGATACACATTTCCATATTTTTGAAACAAATATAGGTATATATTAACATACTTATACTTTTGGAAAGTCAAAATAAGAGAACTCTTCTCAGTTCTCTGAGGATTTAGACTTAATTGATAAGAGGTTTATCTCAGAACCACATTTAAATAAATAAATAAAATTAAGGCTCATTGGCAAATAAATAAATAAATGAAAACCAATAGCATACATTTTCTGGAATGCTATTGCGCAGTAAAGTGGTGAGTATTGATAACATTTAGATATGGTATATTTCAACAAGGTGGAAGAAAAGATCCCACATGTTTTCACCATATAAAAAGGGGAAATGTTTAAGGAGGTGGGTGTCTTTAACCTGATATAAACATTGTACCTTATTTGGTGTATCAAATCATCACATGGTACTCTGTAAATACATAGAATTTTTACATTTTATATATCAGCGACAAATTTAAAATATTTTCCATATTCTCTGAAGTTTTGTAAACAAAACATGATTAAAAAGTTATTTATTAATAAATAACTTCTGAGAATCCTAGGCACTCTCATTTCATTTTCCATAGGCTCAGTAATACTTCTGTATTTTCTCTAGGCTTTTGGTATTCTCATCTAATATATTTTGGCACACTGTTAAATGAAATTAAAGTCAAGGTTGCTCTTCAGCAGACATATAAGACAGGTTCTGGAGATTGTGTTCCTATGATAAGATGTTAAGATGATACAGTAAGTCCCTTCCCCTGCATCAGATCCCTTGTGATACTCTGCACCCCCATAGATCTACTTTTACTGAATTACTGGATTATTTATTGTATTTGTTGTCTGCTTCTCTTCATCAGAATGGCACCCACAAGGCAGGTGACTATTTTTCTTGTTTATTGATGTATCATAAGCTACTGTGAAACAGTGGTTGGCAAATAAATAGTGGTTACAGTATAAATGGTTGTGTGAGTGAATGCAAAACTAACTACAACTCTAAAATGTGGATCTGGTGAATAAAGATAAGGAATTCTGCCAGGTGACCTGCAAGTAAGAGAGATTGTGTAAGGAAAGCGTCATGAAGCACAGGCTACATATTGATGCTAAGGATGCTTCAGAAATATTATTGGATTAGTCTTCATTGACTCATGCAAAATTAACTTTAACAGGAGATTTTCTACCTCGGGGCAAGTCTTTTGGGATAAAGGTCAAGGCAAGGTGTAGATCCCTATCTGAGCTACTCTTTTCTTTGGCTCTGAATGTAGATTTAAATGCAGAAGTACATGGAAAAGTAAATCCCCTTTTCTTAACAAATAAGATAACTGGGAATCAGTTTCGCTTTCCCCCTTTTCCCAAAGCAGCAGATTTCTGGTCTCACCAATCAACTAACCATGTGAATTGGGGGAGGAGGCATCTGCATTTGTCACTGGGATTAGTTCCCTCACTCCCAGGGCAGGTGGCTACAGACTCCCCAGTCCCCACCCTGTAACAACTGAAGCTTCAGACAGCCTTCCTTCCAAGAGCACCTTCCCAGTGGGTGATCTGGTGACACAGGGGAACCAGGACTCTTCTGGGGTCTAGACTGACAGTTTCCCTGGACCAGGTAAATGCTGCCTGCTGGGCCCTGGCCAGGCATCCTCAGCTAATGGGATAACAGAAACAAAGTTACAGTCCCCTGTCAGGGACAAGAATGAAGGCCAGGGGAACTGGGGCTGTTATTGCTGCAAAGCAGATTTCTCTGACATCTCCCTGCATTTTTCTGTTTTTCCCCAGTGGTGACCAATAACATCCTAGGCTGAAAGAGTTTTGTATTGTCTGGTTGTGCAACAAAGGAAGGAGAAACAGAGGCCTGACCTTGTGTCTCCTATTTATTTCTTCAAAAAAAATTCTCTTGTTCTGCAAGGGATAGAATCCAGGGCCTCACATATGCCAGGCAAGTATTGTGCCCCTGTGCTCCACCCCGGTGCCATCTTCTCTTTCTTTATGCTCCATTCAGTAGTCAGCAGCTGTGCTGGTTCTTACTTCCAGTGCATCCAGAACCTGGCCTCCACTCTATGCCTCCATTGCTCTGGCCTCCCTGGTCAAGCTGTGGCCTCTCCTGGTGCCTGGGATGACCCCAGTGGGCTCTTGGCTTCTCCACCTCTAGATTTCTATCTGTAGGAAAAGACCAGTGGAGGGTATACTTCCAATCCTTTCCTTTTTAAATGAAGCAATGCCACTACTAAAGTTTGAATCTGGAATGATCCCTACAGGCCCAGGTGAGAAAGCTTTGATCACAGCCACAGGTGCTCTTGGGAGGAAGTGGGATCTTTAAGGGGGAGGCTAGTGGGGAGCTTCCTGTTAAGGGCCTCCTTTCATGGGACTGAGGAATCCTGGTCTCTTAATTTCCCACTCTGCTTCCCAGCCACCATTAAGTGAGTCACTTGCCACCATGCACTGCCAGGGTGATATGTGGTTTCACCCCAGGTCCAAGAACAACAGGGCAGCCAACCACGGAGTGAAGCCTGCAAAAGTCAGCCAGAACATGCCTGTGTCTTTTAAAGCTGATTACCTCATATATTTGTCACAGTAATGGAAGGCAATGAAAGTACAAAGCAGGGGAGGGGACCACAGAGAAAAAAAGTGTAACAGTGAAAAATTATGTGGAACACCCTAGAACCAAGTCAAGAACAGCACCTTGTCAGCATCCCACATGGCTGCATCCTAGCCCTAGTCCCTCCTTCCTCCGGAAGTAACCAGCACCAGGGCACACAAGCTCAAGGGCTAAGACAGACACCCCATGCACCACTTGGTATGTCTTTGTGCAGTTCTTGGTTTGCAGGTTCTCCGCCCTGTGTGTCTTTTCCTTGGTCTCTTTGTTATAGTGGCAGGCCCTGGGATCCATGGACGTCCTCACATCTGGATTTTGCTAATTCATATTTAGAATATTGTACACATCTTTCTTTCTCTTTCTTCCATATCTCTTGCAAAATGGCAGCTGGATGTAGAGACCTGTTCAGAGTAATCTGTGATGCTGAAAAAAGTTCTGAATTTTAAAGTAGATATTGGGACCTGAGGCAAATAACATTAAAAACAAGATCATGATGCTAATGTCCACCAATTGAAGCTCACCAGGCTGTCACCTGTGGTCAGAGTCAGTTTACCTAGATTTCTGGTGGCTCCACAGCCACACAGAAGCATTTCAGAAAGAAACATGGAGCAGTGACCCTTAGAAGATTCTGTCTTTTATTCAATGACTCCATGATGTGAGTCAGGACAGGGGCAAGAAGTGAGGCAGCTTGGTGATTGAGCATCTTCAATCACTTTTGTACTTTTGTCTCAGGGGTGGGAAGATTACTGGAGAGTCACAGTCCATGTTGGTAAAGAGGTTGCTCGCTAAATGGCCATTTCCCCTTGTTCTGGGCAAACCTGGGGTAGGTAATGCCTGGTAAGAAAAAGGTTGGCTCAGTAATTTCTGTTGCCTCAGAGTCAGTCTCCACATAGTTTTTGATATGACCACCATGTGGTCCTGCCTGAGGTTTTTGTTCTATTAGGAGTGCTTTTGTTGACTTGTGGAGATCATGGACGAGCCACCTATTATCAGGAAGGCCATTTCCCTTTCTCAGTTCCTTTCAGGGTTTAGATGAAAACAGCACTGACTTCTACCCATATAAAAGAGAAATTGATCCAAATTTCCAGGTTTTCTTGTGTCTCTAGTCAATTTACACATTAGTAATAGATTTTTTTTTTGACAAAGGCCCTTGTTCCCATGTAAACAAGTGCTCCACACATTACCCCAAGGCTGTGCTAAATACTACCATATATCCAAAGTAAAATGATGTTTGAAGTAAGCCATACATCTTTGTTTCAAAAAAAAATATTAGTAAAACGAATACGTGTAAACAGGGATTGAAGTTGATTCAGCAGAGAGAAAACTTGTCCACTGCCACCTATAATCCCATTTAGCAAGAAGTATGTGCACACAATATCACATAGATGGTAACAATGCAAAGGATGGCCAGAACCAGCATTATGAAGTCATAGACATAATAGATGTGAAAATGAAATACATTTCAATAAAGATAGAGCCAAAAGGTAAAATACTTCCCAGGCAAACAATAACTGCAGGCTACATAAAATATTTTTTCTCCAGTATAGAACAAGGCACAGCATTGGCACAACAAAGGAAGTTGGGCTGACCTAACAAATTTCAGACAAGTATTATACCAATAAGATTTAGATTTTTGTTCCAAAAGGAATGGCTCTTGAAGCATGGTAATAAATAAATATAAAATTGAAGAAGGCCTGCAACACACTGAAGCTGGGATAAGGAATGCCCCAGTGAACATCTGTTTTATCCATCTCCTTTCTCCTTGTCTAGCATACAGACTTCCTCCAAAATAATCATTCATTGGTGATGTAGCAGCATAGAAAAATATATAAATCTTCTATCATTGCAATAATAATAACAATGAGAAAAACAGGAAATATCTGAAATCCAGAACCAAGTAGAGAGGAAAAT
The DNA here is from genome assembly GCF_052094955.1 of Ictidomys tridecemlineatus. Taxonomy (NCBI): domain Eukaryota; kingdom Metazoa; phylum Chordata; class Mammalia; order Rodentia; family Sciuridae; genus Ictidomys; species Ictidomys tridecemlineatus. Next base: position 69,189 of record NW_027521306.1, read on the forward strand.
ATTAGCTGGTGTCTTGATGATCTAAATACATCTCCATGCACCTGTTTCTATCCATATCCATCTCCTAAGTCTATCCATGTCAGCCATTTCTTCATTACTGAACCAGACATAATCTTTCCTTAAGTTCTCATTAAAATCATTGAAACTAAGCCTATCAAGAAGATCACCATCCTGAAGGAGTTGAAAATTAAAAACCAATGAATCCCCTGTTGAAAAAAGGATGGATCACAAGATATTTGTGCAATCGTTCTTCAAATCTTACATTTGAATTTTTCCATTTTACCAAATATGACATCTGTATTTTGGTATTGGGAACAGTTTCACATTTCCTCCAACAATTAAATTTCCATTAAAATCTATTTCAAGCTTTTTGTAGGTCCAAAGATAACAAACTTCTACATTTTCATCTGCTTCACCAATAATACCCCATATTGCTAAATCAACTATGTACATCTGGTACCAGTAGTGAATTTTGATAGCATAAACAAAGGCATCTCTTTTCTTTATCAAAATCAATTTCACAGTAACTGGCTGGCATCACATCATCTTTAAATTTAATATCTAGACCACTAAATTCCATTTCAACTCCTTGAAATGTTTCTCCTAGAGCTTCATGGTAATGACTGTTACTTTTAGAAGTGAAAAGTACTTATATGTTTCGAGGCAATTTTGGAAGGGTCCAGCAGTTTTCATCCATAAGACAACTTCTTCTGTATCTTGAAACTGACTTTCCTGCCTTGCTCCAGTTCACCATTCTGAAAACCATCCAGTCCTAAGTGAAAGCCACTCCTAGAATCCTTAACATCCAATCTTGAATGTGAAAATGCAATTAAACCACCAATCAACTTTAGACCAAATGCAAGAGATTGTTTTGGGGCCAGGCCTTCCACTGGGAAACTGGAGACTTTAAGGTCAGAAGGGGCCTAAAAGACTATCAGATGGAGCCTCTGCTGGGAACATGTGTTGATGCTCCTCTGCCTGGGCCCTGGGCAGCAGCAGCAGCAGTGCAGCAGAAGCTGACAGGCCAGGAGCGCCCTGCAGAGGCCTCATCCTGAGCGCTCATGCCTGACTGGCCCATCAATTGCTCTGCCTCTGGTGCTTGTGCGGCAGTGATTCGCATCCACAGGGCACTGGCAGACTCAAGGCCTGGGCCCAGCCGCTCCGCTGATGCCCCTGCCTTAACAGCTCTTGTGCCGCCCTCCTGATCCTGCCAGCCTCTTTCTCTGACTCAGCCACAACAGCATTGTGCAGATTTAAGTGAGTTTTTGAAAAATGCTTATCCCACCCCCAAAAGATAAAAAATTCATAGGGACAAGGATATCACTTGTTCTAAATTTGAATCTCCCACACACCAGGCATAGAGCTTGCCAAAGGTGACTATTCTATATTTTTTGAAAGAATATATAAATAAATTTCTTTCAAATAGGTGAAATAAAAAGTAAATGAAGAACTAATGAGTTGAGTGGAGTCAAGGAAGTAATTTTAAGAATGCTGTAGAGGGAGGGGTTGACAAAAGACTGAAGACTGGACCATGCGCCCTGATTGACAGCCTGTTGGATCCTAGTGCCCCACAGTGCCCAGGAGCTGATCAAGGATAGGAAGCATTCATCACAAGACCTGATGGGGAGTCTTTCCCTGATTGTGTAGTTGGCTGCGATCTATTAGCTTACTTTGGATTCTAGTTCCATACTGTGTATATAGTAATTGTGTGACAAGCCAGAGACCATCTGTCACACAATTACTATATGTGCAAAGACTGGTTTTCAGACTGGATGGTTTTCAGTATGTGCAAAGCATGTGAGCATTAAATAAAGGCTGTTTTCATTTCTTCAGCTCCCTGTGCAGTTCTTTAGCATAATAGAAGATAGATAAGGAAAGCAGACAAACAGACATTTTAAAGCCAATTTTCAGAGTGGTCATCAATATATCATTATTGTAATTCTTCAAAGTTCTTGGTTATTTTTTAATTGTATATCCATCAGGAACAAATCTAAGCTTATTTGTCTAAGGTAAGGAATTAAGGAATTTGTTTTTGCCTCTTATTTACTAAACTTTATTAAAAGTCCTCAAGTTTTTAGAAAACATTTATTCACATGTCAGGCTTGATGTTGGGGTTACTAAGATAAAAAAAAATTGATTTTTATCCCCAGGAAGTTCATTGTACATTGGAAATAGAGATGCACAAACCATGCATTTCTTTACACTGTGATAAGTAATATAATAGAGGTATTCACACAACGTATAAAATTGCAAACAAAGGCTAGAGGCATTTTATTTAGCTTCAAAATTGACTTTGGCAAAGAAGATTTTGTAAGGCAACTGTAAGAGTTTCTTTGTTTGAAGGAAAAGAAAATAGGAATCAGGGGGTGTGTGTGTGTGTTTGCAGTGTCTTCATGGGGGGGTATAATTGGTATTTCAAGTGTGTTCAAAGCATGTGAAAAGTCATTAAGATTTCATATAGCAGTTTCTCACTTTTCATTCTATATAGCATTTCTGTTTAGTAATCATTGATGAGATGCTGTGGCAGACAAACCGGGGCCATAATGACTCTTTATTCTAAGGATAACGTGAACCCACTGGGTTTTATTCAGAATTGTTTCTTAGCTTTTCTTTTTCCTTTCCTCTTTCTTTCTTTACACCACATACTCTTGTTCAATATTCACAAAAAGAATATGGCCTCCTTTAAAAGATTTTGACAATTCTAAATAAACATTATAAAACAATTATTATTTCGTCGATAATATTTTCCCAGTTACTCTATGGTGAATGATTTATTTAATTAAAGATGTCACCCTCCTTTTACCATACCCCCCCCAACTCTTAGATGAAATTGTTATATGATTTCTTTGCAGTCACTGTGTTGAAAATAAAAGATTTAGGATCAGTGTGGTTAGTGGATAGATAATTTTCAGAATGAACTTAGGGGATCTGTTAGGAGTTTACTGTGTACTTCACGTAAAAATGATAAATGCCTGAATTGAAATAGTAGTGGTAAGAGCAGAGAGAGCAGGGTTGGTATGGGAGATACTTAAAGAGGTTGGATCAATAGGACTGGGTCAAAGTTTGAATGTGGGTTGGAAAAGATAGAAATGTTCAAGTTGACTGCCCAGGTTCTGACTCAGCCTTTTGGGTAGAAGGTGACCATATTACAGTGTGTTGAAGGGTTAGGTTCAGAAATAAGATAGGAAAAATTCTGAGTGTACCTGGGAATCTATTGATTTAGAGATGGATAATGTATAAAGTATATGGACATTGACTGTAGCTCAAGAGAGAGATCTGATAGGCAAACAAAGATTTGAAGCTCATTGCTGAACAGACAGTAGTTGAAGTTATAGGATTGACTAAAATGTTCCAGGACAAAGTTAACTGGGATCATAAGAAGAAAATCCCATATTTACAGGGAGGAGGAAAAATAAAACCTGAAGGATACTAAACAGAATATCAGTGTAGTAGGAATTAAAAAAAATTATCAGAATCTTGGGAGATGATAGAGAAAATAATTTTAAGATTTTAAGATTATTCAAGAAGAAGGAGTCAGTGTTAAAAGTAAGAAGTTAAGGGGGTTAACCTCTACAATTGTCCATTTAATTTTGATGTTAAAAAAGCATAATGGCCATCATGAGGTGGCATTTTAATTTTTTTCTTTTAAAAAAGTGATTTCATTTAGAAAGAGAAAACAGAACGAAACCAAAAGTATACTGATCACAAAAACATCTACTTAATTTTCTAAATGTTACAAGACCAATTGATCATTTTTATGAAAAGGAAGAGAAATGGGTGTATTTTATTTGCCACTTCCATATCATTATTTCAGTAAATTGTTGATTTTAGTAAATCCATATTACTAAAAATGACAAAACTGCCTTCTCAAATCTCTTCTTTTTCAGGACATTAGCTGTATTTTCTTCATTATGTTAAGGTATAATTCAGAATGTTATTTTCTAACATATTATTAACAATTCTAGATTCATGTCACAGGGGCTATAGTTTGAAATTTTTCATCAAACTATTAATTCATTTTAAAGCAACAGCAACCAAACCTTGTAGCATCTCTTATGTGATTCACCAAATTAATCAGCAATTAAAAACATCAAGGAAAATGTATTCCCAGAGTGAGAATCTGCTCTTTGATTCAGGTCTTCAAGTTTAACTTCTAAGTATGGGAGACAACATATACAAAGTTCAAATCTGGTGTCAATGAAGACAGGAAAGAGGAAGAAACTATAAAGTTTCTCCTCTATTCCCTAACAATATCTGGTAAACAACAGGTCAACAAGTATTTCAAATTAATGTGAACACAAAGCTCAAAATAGCTTTGGCAATACAGGAGAGCAGAGAAAGCACTCAACTGTATGCCAAGGACAAAAAATCAGATGAGAGGGTACAGGTGAAAAAACTGGCAGCAGGAGTAACATTTTGGGATGAGGAAGGAAAGAGATGCTTCCCTGGATTTGCCCACATTCTGAAGCAGGATTGTGTGAGTTATGCTTCCTAGATTTGTAGCATTTACAACATGCATGGCTAGTAACTCTGGAGATGTTAAATCAATTATGTATTTAATCCCAGGTCTCAATAAATTATTTCCTCAATAAATAATTTCTTCAATTAACTAAAGAAGATTCCAAGAATACATAGCATTTCCTATGTGAGGGTATCCTTTGTGAATAAATACATGCCTTCTTATTTCTTGGTCTCTGTTCACCCAAAGGGCAGAGACAAGACAGCTAAAATGGGATTTATTCTCTCAATAAATTTAGCATTAAGAGTCTTTAGCCTTCAGAACATCTACAGAGCAATAGAATTATCTAATTCATATTAGGAGGGACAGAAGATTGTGTCTCTCTAGAGTCAGAGAGGCACTCTAGATACTTCAGAAAATTATAAGCAGAGAACTTTCCAAAATCTCCTATGAAGCTATATCTGGTAAATGTAATTTACTTTCTAATTGACTTAAAATATTTTCAATTGGGAAATGAATTAGAATGTATATCTAAATATTTCAATAATCTAGCACAATGCATGACTTTAAGACTTGGAAAATCACAGCACATGTCAATATAAGCACATGGACACACACATGATTTGTATATTTCATTTAGGATATGACATAAGGAAATGCAAGATTAAATTCTGACATGGAAAATTGTCAAGTCTTCATGAAATTACATGCAGTTGAAGAGATTTAGAAAAGGCTTCATGTCTTACTTGATGTGCATAAATAATTTTTGAAAGAACTGCAAAAAGATACATTGTAAAAGAGGCATAGCTCTAGAAAGTTTATTAAACCAATGATAGCCAAAGGATGCCAACAAAGGAAAAGTATTTTGATTTCTGTGATCCTAAAAAACATCCTAGTTATTATTAGAAATAATAAAACATTATTTCATAAGATTGATTTCCAGTTTTCCAAATGTGAGAGCTATTGGGAACAAATTAAAAAGCATTAGAAAGTGCATCAAAATCTCTGTTTGGAATGAATAAAATTGACACTAGAGATGTTGAGGCAGTTTCTTAGCTCCTGCTTGTGAAACCCTGGCCACATATGGGTGACTCCTTTCTGACACCCAGCTCCTATCTATTATTCAACCAGATTCATAGGTTGTATGCTAGCTAGAAAATAACCCTTCCCTTGCTCCACTTAACCAAAATCTTACATGTTTTCAGGTTGTTTCTGAAATGTCACCTGCTTCATAAAGCCTTTTCTAAACCTCTTCAACTGAACGTAATCTCTCCTTCCACTGCCCTTGTAAAGAATCTCACTCCTCACCTTGTGACATCCATTTGTATTATTGCCCACACTCTTTTTCAACTTCCTAGAAGGAACACAGTTTCTTGTTGAGATATGTATTCTTTGTCCCCTTAAACCAACATCAGATAGATGGATAAACAGACAACTGATGCTCAAATATTTTATTTTTAATTCAATTAAATTACAGAGAGGAAAAGCAGGCAGGTATAAAAGGATTTTAAAGGACAGAAAGAAGACACTTTGGCCAAAATGTTGTTTATCAGAAGTGTGCAAATGGGCCTAAATAGAAGGTATCCTGCCAGTCTATGGATGGACGAATTCTCTTTTGTCCACACGTTTTTAATTTTTCACTCTTATCACCATGGCTTGTTTATTATATTTGTGTCTTACTCACTTGCTTCCTACAGTTGATTTTCACAATGGTCATGTGCCAGTTGGCTAGAGCATGAAATGTTTCTTTGTGGAAGTCAAAAGTGGTACAATTACAAGGTCATCTTATCTCTGCACTTTTAATCAACCATTTAATTCATCCTGATATTTGACTTTTGTGTACTTCCAACTCATGAACATAATTTTTTTTAATTGTAATTATATAGTTTGCTAGAGCAACAAAAAATATTCATGTTGGCTATACATGTGCCTGCTTTTCTTAATATAGAGACAATTCTTGATGTATTATTTATTTTGTGTATGGTACAAAGAGTATACAAAGAATATAGCAGCCAAAATGACTATATATAAGGACAACTCTGTGTGGGTTGTTATAGGTATGGTGTATTTTACACAAATGCCAGGCTATCTAGCCTTGAAGCTCCAGACTGTTAGTGCATTAGGGTAGAATATTCCTGTTTAAATGTTATGTGCCCAGCAAGCCTGCTTGTCAAGCTCTGCACATGGAACTACACAAAAGTTCTAGACAGTGGATGAGAGTGTGCTAAAAAATTCTTTTTTATACATAGTCCTGGAATATGTATTCTTTTCAGTTATTATTTCTTTTGGGGGGGTTTGGGGTACCAGAGATTGAACTCAGGGGCATTCAAGCACTGAGCCACATCCCCAGCCCTTTTTTGTATTTTATTTAAAGCCTTGCTGTTGCTGAGGCTGGCTTTGAACTCGAAATCCTCGTGTCTTAGCCTCCACTTACATTTATTAAAAACCTCTGCTTAGCCTCTCAGAATGACCAGTGAATTTATGAATACCCACACATCAAAAATGTGCCTCACAATGCAGAATGCATTCTTTAAAAATCATGTTACATGCATTCATAAATATACCACAGGGAATTTCATCTTTATATATAAATAAAAAGAATCAGTCAAATATAAATGAATGGATTAGCCAAAGAGAGTCAAGGAGATTGGGGAAAAGAGGGGAAAGGGGGGATTATGAAGTGAAATTGAATTTCATGCAGCATGAGTTTGTCAAGATGAATCCAGCTACTATTTATAACTGTAAAGCTCTGATTGTGTGTGTGTGTGTGTGTATGTGTGTGTGTGTGTGTGTGTGTGTGTGTGTGTGTGTGTGTGTTTAAACATGCCTCAAAAGTAGTGAGATAGGTCAGGTATATATGTCAGTGTTAGAGTACATGTTTATTAACATGTATGAGTCCCTGGGTTTAATTCCCAGCACTGCCAAAAAATAAAACAAAAAAGGTATTTTTTTAAGGAGATGAAGTAAACAAAGGTCACATATTTTAAATATGTAAAATTTTCTTTCAGGCTACTGTTACTGCATTTTCTACCAGTGAAGGACATTCTCATCCTCGAGTTGTTGAGCTACCCAAAAGAGAAGAGAGTCTTGGGTTCAATATTATGGGAAGCAAAAAACAAAACTCTCCAATCTATATATCTAGAATAATTCCAGGTGGAATAGCTGATAGGCATGGGGGCCTTAAATGAGGAGATCAACTTCTTTCTGTTAATGGAGTGGTGAATTTTATTTATATTTGCAGTAATGTTCTGTGACCACTTGGGGATGCCTGTGGATTGTAGAAACAGAAGATGCCATGCAAGGGATTAATTAATAAACTTTGTAGTTTAGGAATGCTTTCAGTGAATGCTAGGCAGTACTGTTTAGGACAGTGGTTGTTTTTTGTTTGTTTCTTTTTTTTAAATGCAGCTCTGGGGATTGAATCGGGAGCTTTGCTCATACTGGTCAAGTGCTTTATCACTGAGCTCTGTCCCCAGCCCAGTGATCTTTTTAAGGCACTCTAAATGTGGTTTGCATCCCTTCAATGTAAATTACCAGTGCTTAGTGGGATTTTTATTACATAATTAAACTCTTCAGTAGTTAAAACAGTATACTAAATTAGAAATGTACCATCATATTTACTTTTATAGAATGGCAGTTGCTTGATTAAATTCTGACTTAGTGCAGTAATAAGACATGTATATTGAAATGCTAATTACTTGGAACTTAAAAAATGATTTCGAGACTGTAAGCAGAATTGATGTATCACTGGATTTCACACTGATAAAACAAGATTTAGTATTGAAAGGATTCAGTATCTCTATAGCTATACTGCCCTGAATGTGCCAAATCTTGTGTGAATTGATGCAATGAAGACCCTCTTTACTTAATTTTAAATATTTGTAGTTGTCGTTACTCTCAAAACCTAAGTATCAATTGTGTGTGTGCACTTTTTCCAGAGCATTGAAGGAGAACATCACGAAAAAGCTGTAGAACTTCTGAAAGCAGCCCAAGGAAAGGTTAAATTGGTAGTACGGTAAAAACCCAAAGTCTTAGAAGAAATGGAGTCACGCTTTGAAAAAATGAGATCTGCAAAACACAGGCAACAGACCTAATACATTTAAAACTTTATATTTAATTTTGCTTTTTAGCTAGAGAAGTTTTACTTATGACCTACAATGGCCAAAATGCCAATAATTGTAAAAAACAAAAAAATATAAACTTCCCTTGAAATCCTCCTTGCCATTTTATAAATGCCTATTTTAACATCATTTATGGTTCTAGAGATGCATACACTTTTTTCTGAAAAGAAAAAGTAAAAGTTGTTGAGGGCAATTCTGTCCTGCTGTTTTTACAGACCTTTTTCAAATGCAGACTTTTGTCATAAAGTTGTTATAGATATTTAAAAATGCTTTTTAAATATTAAAATGTACTTTTACATTCTTAATCTTTTTTTAAAAAAAGTTTTCTTCATCTGGCTACTTATTTAAAATTTAACAGTTCTCCAACTTTTTTTTTTGCTTACTATATATTTTTTTAACCTCTGAAATTCTTTACAGATTTCCAAGAAATTAAATATGGCAGTCTCACCTATAGCACTTCATTACCCTGTCATTGTTAACATCATTGCTGCATTTTGTACTTTGAACATACACATTATATATATATATATGTCAATTGTAAGATAATGACACAGCATATTCGAAGTTTTTTACTTTCATTTGAACATGTATAATGGGTATTCATTTATACTGATTTATAAAACTGAGTTTTAAACACTGAAACAATCATCACCTAAAATATGTATTTCATAATATGTAAGCAGTGAGGAAAGAGGATGTAATTTGACTATTAGCATTAATGATTATATCCCTTTCTAATTGTAGTCAACAATATATCAAAAAGTATAAATGAAAAACAGGTTCAGATCTCATCTTGCAAAATTTTTTAAGACTTTTGATTTTTATTTAAGTACATTTCTCATGGTTTGGTCTTTCCATGCCTAGAGATGAGCCAGTTAGTTTGTGGTGGGAAATAGCAGAAAGAAAGGAGAAAAATTTAACCTCACTAGTCTTGAGTTACACATCTTACTAGGTCATTTTAAAGAATCAATGTTAAATAGGAAAAAGAGGATATGTTTTAAGATTTGTAAAAATTATGAGGTGATTTGATAAGAATCTGTAGATTGTCACAATGAGTAGGAACTCATTTATATTAAAATGGTTGGATTTAGGGATGTAATCTTTGTTTACGATTCAAATGCAATGGGAATTTTGAAAGTTACTTTGTCATTTGTCCACTGGATGTCACTCTTTTACTAAATGGCATCTATTAGTATATGACTGTGACTGAGTTCTTCATAAAAGCTGAAATTAAAGAGTTAATTTTCAGTCACAATTCACAGGAACGTTTGTACTTTTTTAAAAAATTGTGAAAGACATGCTAAAAGAAGATGGATTTAAAAAAATAAGAGTGGCATAATTATCAATCCTGTATTTTAAAAAGTGGGCATTGTAATATTCCTTCAGGAAGAATAGAAATTTCTATACATTTTTCTGCATGTTTGTGAGCACTGTGAGTCTTAAAAGATTATTCCAGTTTTTAGTGATTTCTCAGAATATAAGTCAAACAGCATTGTTTTTTTATCATTTAGGTATTTAACACTGGATTGCATGGTTGAATGTGTCTGTAGTCCACTAAAAAACATGTTATTGATAGGATCATGTTGTTAAATTGTATATTTTCAAAATTAATTGGTGTGTTTTTAAAATGTTGGGACCAAAGTAGTATAGAAGAATTATGGACTTAATTTAATTGTAAAATTATTAGAGATATTTGTTGTAGAGCTTAATATATTAAAGTATTGGTGTATATAAAAATGTTATTGTTATTGTTATGCTTGTATTCTTGCATTACAGGGTAAATAAACCCTGAAGAAATCCTATTTTAATAGTAGCTTTTAGGATATATCAACATTTCCTTATAAATTATAGCTTCCTGGTTCAATGTCTCAGCTGTATCCGAACTTTCAGCCAAGTTAAATCTTTTTTTGGTGTTGAATCTCAGTAAATTAAGTAAGCTGAGTTTTTTTTTCTTTCGAAGTAATTCACAATCTGTTCTTTGTGTGGGTTGGCACCTATTCATAATTCTTAAAATAAAGATAGCATAATGAGCCAAATACAGTAGTTTTGCTTGGTACTGTTGGTGCTGTTGAGCATGAGTAGCAGTAGTTTGTTTTCATTAACGCAATTTTTATAGTATATCTCAGAATTTTAAATCTTATCATAGAATGGTTCAGTCAATAGCAAAGATACACAAAAGTGGTCTAGTATGATGAGGAAATGAAGGAATTTTCATCTTATGGTTTGTGAATAAAGCTAAGCATAAAGTAAGTATGTAATTGGTGCTTGATTTGTAAATTACAAATGTTAACACCCCCTCCATTTTTTTAAATTTTCTTATTACTTCAAAATGAGTTGACTCAGTGTTTCTGAATCTTAGTTGCATATTAGAAAGCCCTGCTGAGCTCAAAAATTATTAAAACTTGGGTCCCCTCCCATACAACTAATTCAGGGTCACTTCTTTATTTATTTTTTTTTTAAAAAACATACTAGATGGTTCTAAGGGACATCCAGGGATGAGAACTGCTAATTCTATTTGCAAGTATCAGAATAGAATACTTCAATTCGTAGCTACATGCTGATTGATTATATTATTTATTTAGGCATAAAACATACTTGGCATTTCTTATTTGGAAAGTAATAATAGTCTACCTTTTCTCTTTTATTAAAAAACTAGTAGTTTAAATATAAACTTTTAATGTTTAATCTTTCTGCCCCTTTTGCTTTAAAACTTACAAAGATAGTGTTTATTCTTTGAAAAAGCAGCTTAAAATTACAGATGAGAAATGTTGTAATTCATGATTACATACTATCTTAATATGGTCACTCTATCTTTTACTGTAATGATAGATTATAGTGGCCTAGTTCTTTAAAAGTTTGATGATTCAGATATGTAGGGAGTTATTTTGTTTTGTTGTCATTTTCCTCCTCTTCTAAATTTTTAGTTTGTTTTATTTTTTCATGTCAAGTATTTAAATAGTTTGGCTCAAATACTTTGTTTACAATTAAAATGGATGTTATAGCATGTAGTAGAAGAAATAGCATGGCTTATCTGGAAAGAATGCAGCATGACTTGGTATAGACTTAAAAGAATACATGTTGTGAATATTTTATAATGTGGAACGATCATTGAAATATTAAGGACTCTAGTAATTGTATTTCCTGAATAAATGTATGTTTATGAATTTTTTTAACTTACAGTTTGTTGTTTCCTCTGCCAGCAGTCTGGTTTTACAGTTTTTATTGTCCAAAATTCATTACTGTTGTTTCTTTAAAGGTTATTATAGTAATAGTTAAATAATGGAGAAAAACAAGTCACTTGCTTTCTCATTGCTTTACAAGAACTTTAGAACTAATTTGTATCTGGACATGGTTTTTAAAATACTGGCAAATGATATGCTTCTACTTTTTTAGTTCAAGATAATATTTCTCCAAAATGGATGTAAAATAATAATTTTTCAGCAGATGAGTTCTTTGGAATTGAAAAAATGATACAATTAGAAATAGTTGTGTTTCTGAACTCTGTTATCAAATAATTTTGCATAAGGTAAAAATACAGTTCATGGAGATTGCCTAAATGAAACTTCAAGTTTCTATATTTTGCTTTGTCTTTCATAAAATGTAACTAAAGGAAAATTTCTGCTTTTTCAAGAGAGGCAGTGTGGTGTGTGATTGACAGCACACATTGTGGGCACCAGCTTTGATGATTTTAATCCCCGTTCTGACAGTACTGTGAATGTTAGATAAGTTACTAAGTTCTTCATTCCTTAGTTCTCTCATCTGTCATCTATAATAAGTGTGCCTATAAGTGTTATGCCATTATTGCCATTATCTGTAAAGCCCTTAGAAAGATGCATGTGTTTGCTTTTATCTTCTCCCCCATGTAAAATAGCTTTAGGACCTTATCAGCAAAAAGGAAATAATCATAGTCCAGTAATTAAAATTAGCAAGTTCGTATTTTGAAGTCCAGAAAATGGGATTTTTAAGCTATGCTTAAAATTTTTAGGAAGAATACCATAAAGAAATTATACATTTCTGTCCAAAGAAGCTCATGGAATTCTAACGTTAGTGCAGTTTTTGGGAAGTGGAAGATTTAGACCACACTCAGACTGAAAATCATTGGAAGATAGGTGCAGGTAAGGGATTTGTTAAATAGAAAAGCAGTTTGTAAGAAGATGATCTAGATGGAAATAGTTAACTGCTGGTGTCATGTATTATAAGGCTTAACTCATCAACATGATATATATATATATATATTTGACAGTGGGTGGGATTGGATTTAGGGCCTCATGTATGCTAAGAAGGTGCCCTACCACTGAGCTACACCCCCAGCCCCCTGAACTTCTAAAAAGCATGGATGAACAGGGGTGATGCCGGAGGTGTAGTTCAGTGGCATATTATTTGCCTAGCATTGCATAAGGCTAGGTGTATGTTTCATCCCCAGCACTGCAAAAAACAAAAGACATAAAAATACATGATAATGTACCAGGCAACCACGGTTTAATAAAAGAAAAAAAAAATTTGTTAGGCCTTACTTTCTTCAAAATTTCAGTAAACCAGACAATTTCCAAATCTTTAAATTATTTTGTCATGTTCAGTATTGTTGATTGCTGTGATTTTAATATAATGAAGTTACCTAAGTTTTTATACATTTATTTCTTCAGTGGCAAATAATCTTCACTTGATGAAATTCTTAAGCTTTATATACAAAGCAAGAGGTAAAACTCATACAGATCCAATTTGTCAGTTTTCTTCCTTGGATTTTTACATTTTAAGAAAGGGACAAACCTAGAGTAATGGTATATGCCTCTAGTCCCAGCTACTTGGAGGCTGAGGCAGAAGGATTGCTTGATCCCAGTTTTGAGACTCTCCTGAACAACGTAGCAGGATACATGCATCTCAATAAACAAATAAGAACAATGAAAAACAGCTGTGCCACATCAGTAACAAAGTATGTGTAAGACCTAATTTTTATCCAGTACAGAAGTGTATTTTGGACACCCATTAAGGAAGATATTTTCCTTCAAAAATTTTTGTAAGGGAAGGAAGTAGAAAATTTTGAATTGAATTTGTTACAGTCTCCAAAGCTTTTCTAACCAATTAGATTTAAAAAAAATGGCATTGGAAGCACATAAGTTCTAAATATGTGTTAGGGTTTTTTTGTTTGTTTGTTTTGTTTTGTTTTAAGTAATTCATCAGAGGGAAAAAAATTCTATACCCAAGCAAACAATTTTATTTTTCAAAGTTCTTTTGTAGTTGTACATGATGAGTGTATTTTGTCATAAAACATCTGTAACTTCCCATTATTGTTGTTGTACATTATGTGAAGTTACACTGGTCATGTATTCATATATGAATATAGGAAAGTTACATCTGATTCATTATCCTGCCTTGCCCATCCTTACCCCACTTCCCTTCCCTTCATTCCCCTTTATCTAATTCAATGAACTTCTGTTCTCTCCCCCCGCATTGTGTGTTATCATGTGCATATCACAACATTCTGCCTTTGGTTTTTGGGGACTGGCTTATTTCACTTAGCATGATAGTCTCCATTTCTAGTCACTTACTGGCAGATGCCATAGTTTCATTATTCTTCATTGCTGAGTAATATTCTATTGTGTAAACACACCACATTTTCTTTATTCATTCATCTATTTCTGGTATTTCTTCTTTGACAGTCTTGAGCCCTGAATTTGCTACCTAACCTGTAACTGTTTTCAGGTGTTAAAAATGAACGGTCTCCAAAGCATAAAAAGAGAGATTGGAATCCTAATCCCCAGTACCTCATATTATGACCTTATTTGGGAATAGGGTATTTCAAAGGTAATCAAGTTAAAATGAGTTCATTAAAGTAATTCTTTATGGCTGAGTAGTACTCCATTGTGTATATATATCACATTCACTCATCTGTTGAATGGATTGGTTCCATAGCTTAGCTATTTTGAATTGAGTTGCTATAAAAATTGATGTGATTGTCAGTGTGGTATACCGATTTTTAAATCAATCCTTTGTATATATACTAAGGAATGGGATGACTGGGTCAAATGGTAGTTCTATTCCAAGGTTTTTTGGGTTTTTGTTTTTGTTTTTTGATGAGTCTTCATTACTGCTTTTTCAAAGCAGTTGCAGCAATTTTCAGTCCCACCAGCAATATATTAATGTATCTCTTTCCTGACATTCTTGCCAACATTCATTGTTACTTGAATCATTTGACAGTAAATGGGCAGATCTGGAGATTATCATGCTAAGTTAAATAAGCCAGTTCCCAAAAGGCAAATGTTTTCTGATATGTAGAAGCTAAACTACAATAAGGGGAAAAAGGGGACAGAAGTTCAGCAAATTAGGAATGAAAGGAAGGGAGACAGGGATAGGAAGGAAAAACAGATGAATCTGATATTATATATATACATGAAAATATCAGTGAATCCCACCATCATGTACCTTCACAAGAATGGGGTCCTAACTAGAATGAGTTATATTCCATGCTTCTATAATTATATCAAAATATATTCTATTGTCATGTATAACTAAAAAGAGCCAATAATTTTTTAAAAAATCAAGAGCAAAAGGAAAGATTGCTACATTTGTTTTAGGTGGGGAGGAGAATTTCTTAGAGCGGACCCTAATCCAACATGGCTGGTGTCCTTACTAAATAAAGAGAATTTGGACACAGAGATAACATAGAGAGACCATGAAGAATCCTTAGAGATGCTTCTCTACATGTCAAGGGATGCTAAAGCTTGTGAACAAATCACCAGGAAAAAGGGGAGTGATGTGCAGCAGATGCCCCTCGCATCTCTCAGAACCATTGCTGATTTCTAGATCTTGGAATTATAGCCTCTGGAACTGTGAGACAATAGTTTTATTTTAGATACCTAATTTGTAGTACATTGTTAATGCATCTCTAATAAATGAATATGTGATAATCCACATTTTGGTGGCACCACTATCAAAAATGGGTACTGGAATAAAATGTGGTTCCTTCCATGTTCAATAAAAAGGCTCCCATGGAATTAGTCTTGACTAAGGAAGGATGAGATTCCTGATCTTTGAGAGAAAGGAGGATGCTACACACCTGTGTAGCTGTTAGCTTGTTCCTCCTGGGACTGGTCTGGGACTCCTGAGCTTGTCCCACCTAGGCTCAGCCTCACACAATGTAGCTTTTTCCTCACTTTATGTCAGCTATTAATAGCTCTCATCTCAACTCTAGGCTCTGGCAATGTCTTCTTAAACACTGAAGAGAGGAATTTCTGCAGCAGCTGTGGCCCCAGTTGGACTGTGATGAGACTGTTTTTGGCCAGAAGTATTAAACCCAGTAAAGTTTTGTGCAGGCTTCTTATGATCCATATACTTTGTGCAAAGCATTAATTCAACCAGAACTGATTACATTGCTCGCTCCTTAAAACTTCCTTGTACTTAGAATAAAATCAAAATACCTTGCCATGACTTAAAGGTTCTGTGTAATCCATTTCCTACTTCCTCTAGGTTCTCATTTTATTGCCCCATTTGTTATCCTCCACACCATTTCCCCTTACTGGAAAACTTTCCCTCTGGTTCTTCAACTCTCACCGCTCACTCGGTTGTCAGCAGAAGTCACCACTTCCATTAAACCTTCTATTCACTTCCTCTAAATTTGGGTTCCTCGTCATTTTGTTAATATGGTTAACATATTTTTTAACATTTTTAATTTCACTTTCTCCATTAGAATTTACGTTCTGCAACAGCAAGAAGGATCATAGCTATATGTCCATCACTTGGATATATAGTGCCTGAAACATTGTATGAAGATTCATTATAGCTTGTTGAATTGGCCTACTTTCTATAAGCTTATGGATACATCAAGAACTTGGAAACAAAAACATTCATGCATATGATACAGATTTGTCAACTGATTCTGATATTAAAATAAATGTCCTAGAAAGAACCTAAATACAAAAGGAAATACCTTTGTCAATCTTATCACCTCATTCCATTAAAATGTCATGTACAATTTATGGAGGACAACAATGAAGGTTATTTTAGTCTTTTATAATAAAAAAACTCCAAATCTTTTATACACACACACACACACACACACACACACACACACACACACATACATACACAATTCTGTGGTGCTGGCAAACTCACAGCCTCACCTATGCTAGGCAAGTGCTGTACCCCAAATGTACACCCCCAGCCCAATAGCTGAAATTTATGCACTCACTAATATCTGGTTTTGAAAACTTTTAATAATTATTTAAGGATGTCAGAAGGAACTAACTGAAGAGAAAACAAAAAAGAAAGTTGGAAGAAGAAATTTACCAGCAATGGTTTCACTCACATTAGCTTTTCATTGCTGTAACAAAATACCTGAGGAAAAGGATGAAAGATTTATTTGGCTCATGATAGAGGTTTCAGTCCATAATAGAGGTTTCAGTCCATGGTTTGCTCAATTTCTTTGTACAGAACAACATTGTCGAAGGATATGACAGAGGAAAGCTGTTCACCACATGGCCACTGGGCAGCAAAGAAAGCTAGAGAAAAGAGCTAGGGACAGGATATTCTGAAAGGCACACCCCAAAGACTCACTAAATTCAAACGGATTCCACCTTGTACAGTTTCCACTACCTCGCAATAGTCCTTCAGCTATGAACCCATCAAGAGATTAATACACTGATGAGGTCAGAGCCCTCATGAAAATTTTTCAAAAGTCCCATCTCTGAACATTGATGCACTAGGAATCAAGCCTTCAATACGTGAGCCTTTGGGGGGACATTCCAAAGCCAAACCATAACAGTACATTTCAATAAAATGAGCTTTATATTTGAGTCTCAGTGGGTAGAAACTATAAAAATTATTATTGTGTTTATTTATTTAGTGTGCATCTACTCAACAACTATCATGTACTGGACAGTGTGCTTAGGATTCAGCAGTAAAGAAGACAGCTGAGAAGGGGTTTATGTTATAGTGGGAGAGACAGACGAATGAGAAAACAAGTAACGTAAATTTAGCTGATGAGCATCATAAATCCAGCAGGATGGGAGGGCTAAAGAGCAATAAGTAAAATAAGACTCAATAGCAAATCTCAAGATTCACAACCTGTGATTCCATGCTGGGCTGTTACTGGGGTGTTTCAGGGAAGGGCTCAGTAGGTCTGAGCAGCTAGCTCAGAGTTTTTATCAGAACTCTTAACAGCACCAATTGCACTCCTATAATGCTTGAAATCATTAAGTACTAACACTATTTTTTAAAGCACCTGTCATGTTCTGATGATGCTCCCTTTCTAACACTTTCATCAGCTCCTGACTCCAGTGAGAATAAAATCCTAAATTCCTCAAAATCTAAGTATGATACTCTGAACCCTGCAAAACCCAGGTTCTGCCTCATGCTCTACTGTTCTTTAGTCTCTAAGATGACAAGACCTTTATACTTGCTGATCCCTCTCCCTGAAATCTCCTTCAATTTCTGCTTGTATGCATTTATTTGCTTGTATATATATATATATATATTTTTTTTTTGCAGCTCCCCCACCTCTCAAGATTATAAACTTGAAGGGCAGGCTGAACCCTTATTCATTCTTTCATTCATTCATTCTCACCAGAACTGAAAGCCATGCCTGGCACATAGCAGCCAATATTTATTGAGACAACAAACAACTTGAAGGAATGCAGTCATGCTATTTTACTGAGGACAGGAAAGAGCTCTGAGGAGATGACTTTTTAATAAAGACTGGAAAGATGTGATTTGAAACTACTGAGTCTAATGACTGAGAAATAAGGGTTTTTGACAGATACTAAAACAGGCTTCCTCAAAATTAGCCAGACTGACCCATCTAGCACAGGCTTCTCCACCAGGATTGAAGTCTGACCACTCCCAACATGTAGCTTGCTCACTTGCCAGACAGATAAGGCCCTGCCTCCTCTTCTCAGATTTACCAAAGGATCCTCATTCTGTCTTCCAAGAATGGAAGCAGTTAGGTTTCAGAGCTACCACTGAGGTAGAAGTGAAACCTATCAAGTATGGCATTCCAGCAGTCAAGTAAAAATATGAGCACAAAATTTTGTGAGTAGAATAGCTGTAAACAAAATTCACATTTTTAAATCAGTTTGGTTGCAAATACTGGCAAATAGTTTTAAAGCCCCAAGTGTGTGATTATTTATAATATTAATATTTTAAATTTGAAGCTAAGGAAAAAGAAATCGATAATGTGTGTGCATACACACAAAATTTTCCCTACTACTTTGTGTAAATGAAAAACAGATTTATTACACCGCCTGCGGATAATTGTTCTGTTTACTTCTTACCACAAGGTGGCGCCAAAGTGCTATGTTTTCTATTTTAGAATTTTCTGGCAGTTCTTGCTAGCTAAAGATCCAGTCTAAGCTTAGAAATACACCTGATTTTTTCTTTTGAATTCAAAATTAAAATTGAAGTGCATTTTACAAAATTAAAATATTGTTAAATGTGGAGAAGCAACTCTTTCCAGTCCTCCATCCTAGTCTGTTGGCTCTGCCAGTCTTCCTCAGCTCCTTCTCCATTTTTCCTCATGAAGGTTTCCCCTAATAAATCTCTCACATGAGTAATCTTATATTGGTGTCTGCTTCTCTGAGGACCTACACTTGCTTAGTCATCTAGCAGAGAGTCATAAACATGAGTGTGGGTTTGTATCAAAATCAGGAAATTTTGTTTGGTAGTTGAGGATTGAACCCAAGGGCACTTAAACACTGAGCCACATCCCCAGCCCTATTTTGCATTTTATTTAGAGACAGCATCTCACTGAGTTGCTTAGCACCTCAATGTTGCTGAGGCTGGCTTTGAACCCACAATCCTCCTGTCTCAGCCTCCCTAGCAACTGATATTATAGGTGTGTGCGCCACCATGCCCAGCACAATCAAGAACTTTTAAATATTTGGAATCCAGGGTCTCATGTGAGACCTACTCTAGTAGAATAAAGGGAGGTGGAACCACTTCTCCACATAGTTAACATGTAGACATTTCTGCATTAATCAAAGTTATTCAGTTCCTAGCAGAGTAGCTTCTGAGTAGGTATATGGTAAATCCTTCTTGAAAAACTGAAATTAAAAAACATTGAAAAACTTCACAGCTTTATGTTATTCTATAATAAAAGGAATACACTGGAAGAATTTCTATAATTTTTCCCCTATCACTTGAAGATCTTCCATTTAACCTTTCATATTAAATTTTTTAAACTTCTATAACCTAGATTCATATATTTTAAACTCAATATAAGATGAGCGTGTGTGAGAGAAATATTAGTAAATATTACCAGACCTGGTAATATAGCATTTTGGGCACCACTGTCTAGCACCACTGACCTGTTCTATGCTGTGTTTTTTGGTTTGGTTTTATTCCTTTCCAAAGTAATCTGAAAATTACAAATAATTGGTAGTTTGATGTGTTTTTACAAGAATTACCTCATGATTATTTATTTATTTACTTACTTACTTACTGTGGTGCTGGGGAGTGAACACAGGGCCTTGTGTATACCAGGCAAGTACCTTACCCATTGAGCCATATCCCCAGCTTCTCACCCTTGAATCTTTTTAGTTCTTAAAAGACATTTTCAAAAACCTCAGGAATGTTAAATTTTCCATTCTGTGACTTCTCTTATTTGGAAAAATCATAGTAAGCAGTCATTCGACAAAAAATAAAAAATAAAAAATAACTAATTGCTTGGGAATTAACCAAGAAGTATTTGGGAGTGTCATTTTGAGACTGTATTATGTCCAGTATAGAAAAAGAGAGACAGAATGTGAAGTCTTCCCTCCACATCTTACCAAAAGATTTCTCTCTTAAATCTCTTGTTATCTACTTCTTTTCTAGATTTTCCAAATATGCAGATAAGGTAGACCTTTCCAGGATGCTCTACCTCAAATGCTGGTTTTCAGTATGCACATTGTGGTATGCATGGATTTTGCACATAGATCCCTAAAATAACTGTTTTTCCAAAGTGTTTAAAGTTTTCTTTGGAATTCCAGAGGAATGAAAATGTCCTTGATTCCATGACTGAACTTTGTGTTGGCATTTTCGTTTTAACAAATTCTTAGCAAGACCATGTAGTAAATTGTTTTGGGTTTTACTCTGATGTTTCCTGCCTTTACTATTTCTCAACAATATCTGGTTTCTTTAACACTCATTGAATTTTTTTACCTAGTTTTATTCCTCCCCATTAGTTGACACACTCAGATGATGGAGCCCACGTGTGGTTCTGCAATTCAGAAGCTGTTCCTTAGAGTTGCATTTTCCTCTTGTGTTAAAATTGAAAAGGAAAGATCAAGAAAAGAAAATCAGATTTAGAAAGAATTAGGCGAGAATAGGAAAATACTTCTTAAATTTAACCAACTGTTTTGAAATCTGGGGTAAATATGTGTCTTTAGAAGAACTGAAAAGGATATCTGACTGAGGATAGTCAACCAGGTCGAGAGAGTAAGAGGCTTTTTTGGTGATGTTTTGAAAAAGGGCTGGCTTCAAGCCAGTCCTGCCATAAGCCTCACTACTAGACCTTTCATCCCAAAAGGTTCATAAGCTATGCACAGGTGGTATGCGTGGCTGCCAGTCACCCTCAACCCTTGCCCAAGCTTAGAATAAAGAGAAGCCCAAATTCAGCCAAGTGTGTAGCTTAAAAGGATGTTTTAAATTTGTCAGCAATTTTACATTGTTACTGAATTTTTTTTTGTCCTTCAAAATAATCAGTTTTAAATTAGCTTTAAAAAATAAATGCTGTTTCTTATGAACAATAAGAGATGTTGAGACACAGAATGAGAAGACAAGTGAGAGAAAGCACCCTACTTAAGACTTGAGAGGATGACTGCTAGCTTCAGGGGCCTAATGTGAGAGCATCACTATTCCAGAGTCCTGGATACAAGTGCAGAGACTCACAGCATGGAGACAATCCAATGGCAATTGATGAGGGAAATAGTTCTTATCTTGAATATTCAATTATTAAAGTCTATGTCTATAGGTGTTTGTTCAGTGGAGATTAGACCCAATAGTCTTTCTTTATTTTCTGAATCTATCTTAGTTTGAAATGTTTTTGTATGTGTGTTTGTGTATATATGCATATATTTACTCTACATATTCAGCTTCTAATTTCAGATGGCAATTTGGCACCTGTGTTTTTGTTTAAACTCAACAGTCATTTCTCAACAGGTTATCTAATTATATCAAGAACAGTTATGTTAAATATATTTGGTATGACTTTTAGATAAAGGGTAAGGTAAATTCTAAGTGTCTAGGATTACCTCTGAGCCATTTGTTTTGGAAAGAGAGGTATTTTAAAACTCATGGTTGTTTGTGGGGGGGCTGGGGTTGTGGCTCAGTGGTAGAGTGCTTGCCTAGTGTGTATGAGGTACTTCAATCCTCAGCACCACATAAAGATAAATATGTAAAATAAAAGTATTGTGTCTATCTACAACTAAAAAAAGTCTTAAAACATAAATAAAAATAAAACTCATCATGAGTTTTTCTTGGTGCATTGTATAATATTATCTTCAAGTATCAGCTCACCATGGACATCAAAAGTTTAAAATTGCTTGAACTCAAATCGTCAGAAAAGATGGTCACCTTTGAAGTGTGTCACTCTGAATCTTACATAATTTTTAAAAGATTTCTTAAAATAATCAGGAGTGTTCAATAAAAAATTAGCATCCTTTATTGCAAGCACAGTTGGCAGACAAAGCCTATGATCAATGACTAGTCCAACACTTGTTTTATGGAAAAAAAATCTTATTAGAAGAAACACATCACATTTATTTTTTTATTTTATATTGTTGCTTTCATGCTACAATGGCAGAGTTGAAAAGTTCTGACACAAACCATATGGCCCACAAAGCACAAAATATTTACTATCTGAACCTTAACAGAAAACATTTGCTGATCTCTACTATAAAACAATAAAAACAAATATAAACAGTCCAATAGGAAACAGGCAAAGAAAATGAATAGGCAATGCACGCTGGAATGTCCAACAAATATACAGAAAAGACGCACTTGTAATCCAGGAGATTCTAATTTAGACCACACGGAGATTTCATTTTATATGTGATAGATTTGCAAATATTTTAAGTCTTGTTAGGGTTAGGGTTAGGGTTAGGGTTAGTGGTGGTAAGATGTAGAGTAATGTAGTGGTGTAAGATGATGTAAGATGTAATGTAGTGGTGTAAGATGATGTAAGATGTAGAGTAATGTAGTGGTGGTAAGATGTAGAGTAATGGAGATTCTTATTCTCTGCTGAGGAAAGTATCAATAAGTACAGTAATTTTTAGGGCAATTTAGAAACATCTAGTAATGGTTAATGTATATAATCTAGGATAGAGAAAATCCCCGTAGCAGACATACATACATTCACGGGTGTGTGCATGCGCGCGCACACAAAAAAACACACACAGGGAGGTATATGGTATGATATAAAGAAAATATAGATATTTTAGGAAAACTTCTGCATATATGATCATGTGAGCAATGAAATATACACAAGATTATTCCTACTTGTATTGTTAGAAAAAATAAAATAAACACTATTAACCAAGAGGATCCATAAATAAATAGTGGTGAAGATTTATTATGTCCATTTGACTGGGAAAGGATGCCCAGAAAACTGGTAAAAGATTATGTCTCACTGCATGTTTGTGAAGGTGTTTCTAAAAGAAATCAGGATTTGACTATGTAGACTAAGTAAAGATGCCCTTGTTGAGCAGGTAGACATCACATCCATTGTGGGTTTGAGTAGACCGAAAAGTTGGAGGAAGAGTGAATTTGTTCTGTTTTAGTTGGGACACCCATCTTCTGCTGCCTGTGGATTTCTGTAGTCCTGGTTCTCCAGCCTTCCCCCTCAGTCTGGAACATATAACTCAGCTATAAGTTCTGGTTCTCTTGGGTTTAGATTGGCACAAACCTGCTGGATTTACCAACCTTCAGCAGACTAATGGCAGATCTTGTGACCTTGCTTCATTAATTGCCTGAGCCAATGCTTCCTAATTAATCTCTTTGCATATATCTCTACATGTCCTGTTGATTCTGTTCTCTGGTAAAACCTGGGCATATTTTATAAATGTAATCCAATATAGTAATAAATATTAATTAACAATAGCAGCCAGATGCAGTGGTGCACACCCATCCCATTGACTTCCAGGAGTATGGCAAATTTGAGGCCAGTCTTGGCAATTTATTGAGACTCTGTCTCAAATAAAAATATAATGGACTGAGGATGTGCTCAGTGGTAGAACACACTTCAGTTCAATTCCCAGTACTGATTTTTTTTTTAACATTTTGGTCATCCTCAAATATTTCTACTCCTTATAATTTATGAAAGATTAAGGTGAACTCTTGTTTCATTTGGTTTTGTTTTTGTTTTTAATGCTCTCTTGGAACATCTTATTTAAGAGAGGAAGACTAATAGGTCAATTTATCATTAATGTGAAGCTTACGTAATGTAGCAAGAGTAAGAAATAATAACTCTTTAATAAAGCTTAACATTTTTCTTCCCTAGAAAAGTTCTTGGTTTCCAATATTTTGTCTTTTTGGCTAAGTCACAGATTTATATCCTTTTTTCCTTAACTTTTTTATCTGACAAACAATAGGAATTTATTCTTTAACAAAATCTACATCTCTTTTTTTTCAAATTCTGAATCTCCTTTCATCCAAGTTTCCAGGCATAAAATTTTTTTCCTGGAAAGAAAAGAATAACATTCTCCAAACATGGATCATAGACCACCTGTATCACTTTAACTTGATGTGCTTCAAAATGTGGATTCCTGAGCCCCCCCAAGCCTACTAAATCATTCTGTATTTTTTTAAATTAAATTTCGCATATTATTCTTATGATCACTAAAATTTGAAAAAAAAAACTTTTTATTTTTAATTTTTTGTGGTTCTGGGGATTAAACTGAGGGCCTCTTTCTTGCTAGGCAAATGGTATACCACCGAGCTACATCCCTAGCCCCAAAACACTACCTAAAAAAAAAACAAAAACAAAAACAAAAAAACGATTTTTTTGGTAGAAATAAAATTAATCAGTATAGACTATAATTGTTCATTTTAAAATAGCAGAGAGTAGTGATATCTTTGCAAGAGAAATTCTGTCATCTTTCAGCATTATTAAGGAAAAGAGGAAAAAGGGCTACTGGGGAGCCTGAGGCAGAAGGATTTCATGTGTGAGGTCAGCCAGGGCAACTTAGTGAGAACCTGTCCAAAAATGGATATAAAAAAGACTGGATCGGGTGTGATATAGCACACCTGTGAATCCCTTGGGATTGGGAGGCTGAGACAGGAGGATCAAGAGTTCAAAGCCAGCCTCTGCAAAGGCGAGGTGCTAAGCAACTCAGTGAGATACTGTTTCTAAATAAAATACAAATAAGGCTAGGGATGTGGCTCAGTGGTTGAGTGCCCCTGTGTTCAATCCCTAGAACCACATACACACAAAAAGTGTGTACGTGTGTGTTTGTGTGTGTGTAATGAAAAAAGAAAACAGAAAAGAGAGGACTTAAATAAAAGAAATTTTAGAATTTTCTCCTCACTTCATTTACTCATGAACGTTCCCAGAAAATAATAGAAATGACTTAGACAAATCAAGAGAAGGATCCTAAAACACCAGACAAGGAGCCAGGAGCTGCCTGTGATGATCTTGAGCAGAACACAGTATTTGAGAGTTCAGAAGGTTGCTGTAAGTTCTCTTTCAGCCCTACAGTCAGCAGAAATATGTCATTCCTAAAACTGTGAAGTCATGTCTGTATTTATTGACTCTCTAGAATAAATTTATAGTATGTTAGTCATTTGCCCAACCTGGCATTATTATTATGGTAAACTCTTGAACACAAAGATAATGGAAAAATTTCATTTTAAAACAACTTATAGGTCTGCGCCAACTTGTTTCCATTGTCTTTAATTTTACCTACATGAGATAACTAGTTAACTTTATATGATGGTGAAATTTTAAACCCCTTTTGCTTTAATTTAATGGATTCATAAAATGGGTCTCCAATATGGATTAAAGCAACCCAAAGACAAAGCAGAAATAAAGAAGGGAGGTACCCATAAACTTATATTTCGTAGAGATAATGATTCTGTGGATTCTGCTAGGCCATGGGGAATCCAAGTCCAGAAAAGGAGAGAATGCTAAGAATTACCTAACACCAAGGTTTCCTCTGGCTTCTCAAGAGTAGTCAGGTTCACTTTCAATGTTTTGTTTTCTGGAGAAATTGTCCAGTGTTGAAGCATCATCTGTTGATCTTTACAACATCACTAAGTTTTAGGATTTTAAAGTGTGTGAGAGAAAGCAGTTTGATTTGTATTGTGGATGATTAGTTGCTAAGACTTAGATACCAAGTGTGCATGAAGAAGGGTATAAAGATCCCAGTTGAAGTCAGATGCTGGAGTGGGTACAGTGTAATACATATCTAAAACCCATAGATTTGGGTCAGAATAAAAGAAACGTTTTCCCTTGTCTCCCCAAATCAGTTTTCCGTTTGCATAGCTCCCAATGTCCTCGCCCTTTGGAACAGTGAAGAGTCATTTGAAACTTAACTGAATGCTGGAGGAGAGTTTTACTTTTCACGTAATCCAATTTAGGAGATCCAATTTCTCCGCAGTGGAAGAAAAAGACGGAGTGGGGGAGGAAAAAACCAGGCTCCTCTCCTTCTGATCCTTTTACCTTCAATCCACAACCTGCCACGCAAAATCGAGCCAAGTAAGGAATTTTGCCTGGAACCACCACCAACACCATCTTGTCACTCACGCCAGAGAAACACCCCCCTCTTGTCTTACTCTTGGCCAACAAAGGTTCCCCTGCCTGCATAGTAATAAGCTCGAGACCTCCACGGACCAATGGTGCTCCGGGAGAAGGGTTAGTTTTGCATGTACCTAAGTTATTTGCATAACCCAGCTGCCGAGGGCTTGGGAACCCGAGCGTGCAACCCTAGAAGGGAAAAAGACTTGAAGAGCTAGAGCCCTGGCGTGGAGAGACCTAGAGTCTTGGTGTTTGTGCAAGAGACGGGGTGGGGACAGGGGCTGGCATGGCTGAAGGCTGCGCTCTGCAACCTTGAAGAGCGTCTGCGGCTGGAGGCCGGGGGCAGGGAGGCGGGTACGCTGGCAGAGCGTGGCCCTGGCAGCTGTGCTGGGCCGGGCCCGCTGGCCTGAGCCGCCGGAGGAGCGGGGCTGCCTCTGCTCTTCCATGGAGCAGAAGGAAAGGCGAAACTTCGGAGCACTGAGTCCTGCGCTGCTGAGGCAGACTGCTGAAGAGGCTGAGCCCACGCGGACCTGCAAAGGAGACAGCCCCCGCCCCAGCTCGCAGGCCGGCTACCCGGGGTTGGCGCGGGCGTCTGAGGGCAGCAGAGGCGCGCCAAGGAAGCAGCGCAGCAGGAGAGGCCGGCGCGGGAGGCAGCCGCAGCAATGCTGGGGTCGCTGGGGCTGCTCTGCTTCCTTGCCCTGGGGCTGCTAGGCTGGCAGGGCCCAGCGGCGCGGCACCACTTCTCTGCGCAGCTGTGATGGCGACCTTCAGGTGGACTGCTCAGGGGAGGGGCTGACTGCTGTACCCGAGGTGCTCAGTGCCTTCACCCAAGCGCTGTGAGGGCGGCCCTTAGGGCTCCGGGGTGTGGGGCTGGCGGGAGTGCTGCGGGGCGGGGCGGTGGTCGATCCCACCCCACCCCCATTCCCCAGTGTGGCGGGTACGCAGATCACCTGTGCGTGGGGTGCTTGGAAAGCTGCTCCGAGTGCTTTCAAAACTTTACCAGTCCGTGTCTGGGTCCGAGCCCCAAGAGGCTCTTTACCAGAGTTTTCAGGCACAACCATCCCCTCCCCCAACCAAATCTCAAGTGTATCTTGGGTCAAGAAAGAGAATCTGGATATGCTTGTGCCTGGCATCCTTTTGAGAGACTTCCCCTTCTCACTCGGGGCCCCTGCTCTCTTGGCGGAACTTTCAACTTTCGCTGTTGGCATGGGTAAGGGATCTGAGAACTTGGCCATTGACTGCAGAACAAGAATTGTTCTGTGGGGCCGCTTCTGGAGTCGCCCTGGTTTCCAGCATGAGAGGAGAAGAAACACCTGTACCTCAGTCGGGGCAAGTTGTCCTCCAGTTTAGAGTAGTGAGTCCTGGCTCCTTGGCCCAGATTTGCTCTGAACTCATCCACACATGCAAGGATTCTGGAGCACGCAGGGAGCCACAGAAAACAAGAGAGAGAGGAGAAATTACAGGAATCTCTGGGTGAAAATACTCTTCTGACCCAACAAAGCTTTTAAAGAAGGAATGTTGATCAGAGGTACAGATGTTAGAAGCGAAACAAAGTTCTAGTACATATGCTAGGCCCAGTCCACAAGGTACCTGACGGAAAAGTCACTCATATAGTTCTGACTTCGAAAACCTCCCTCCTCAAATTGAGCCCTGAGAGCATTAAACACTCCTTTTAGAAAAGGAGGAATCCGAAATTGGTGTTGGCAAATTCCATTGATAGGGAATGAATAGGGTAATTGAGTGCTGGGCTTGTTGCGTGCTCTTGTTCTTCTTGTGTTGTGTGGCTGGTTGAATGATTAAATCAGGAGTAGTGAAAGAACTGTTTGAGAGAAGAAGGGGTTGAGTGGCCCTTGGATGAAGGGAATTTCCTTTTACCTTATAGCTACTGAAAGGGACCTCTTAGAAATACAGTTTTAAAGGAATAGCAGATCCTATTAAGAAATTCCTTTTAGGCAGGCCAGAGCATTGCGCATTGCTTCATTTCCAGGTGGGTGGTGACAAGCTGTCCTTCTTGTCCTCTCAGGATGGGGTTTAGTGAGCACCAAGGGCCCATGCCTTGAAACTTGTTTCATTCTTCTACTTCACCTTACTCTGTCCAGTAGGCTTGGTCCCCCATTACACCACCACTCCTTGTCTCAGGTGTTAAGTGTTGGTTATTTGAAATCATTTGCCTGCAACATGGTGAAGTTTAGCTTTTCATTAAAAAAAGTTAACTTTGCAGCATGGAACATTTTGTTCACAAAGGTGCTGTAGCAAAGTTTGAGCAGAAAAGGAAGATATGGGTAGAAGAAATGGGCATTCTTAAAAATTTCCAAAGCCTTTAGATAAACTTGGAGAATTGAGGCAGAGAGGTGCCTTCCCCAAACTTCTTCCAAGTCTCTCCATGTATAGAAAAGCATGATTTACTATTTAGACAAGTAGTGAAGATCTTGTTTTGCAGACTTTTTTGAATTTTAATGAGCAAACTTGCCCTGTAAGAAAAAGTACCTGTTTTACATTAGTATCTAAAGTCAGAAAGAAACGTCACATTTTTATGAGAGTATGTTTCTCCCTAGAGAGCATCAGACATCTTCCTGTTCAACTCACTGGAGGCAGTTAAATGCTGTATCTTCAATTTGAGCTTAGGAAAGTTACATTATTGGCTTGGGAAACAGAAAATAACTGGCTCCAGTCCTTTAGATTGCTTAAACCAGCATCATGACAGCCCTTTCTGGGCTGTGGTGGTGAGCAAATGTGTTGTATTTCCTTCCTTGATTTGTGACCTATAGGTACATTAAGATGCCTCCTATTTCCCCCTAGTACTCCTCATTTCATCCTCAGAAAGTAAATAGTATTTACTATTTTTCTTCTCTAAAGGAGGTTTCAATATAAATAGGAATGTGATAAGTAGGAACAAAAAAGAAGACTTTCACTGTCATACATTGCAGAAACAATGGCATACACAACTAAAGATAAAGTCTGTCCATGAACAATGTCAGATCCCACTATAGATGATTCATGCTTAGTCTAGCATAAATTTGGGAAGGTTCTTTCATCCTAGAAAAAATAATAGAGATATTTCACCCATATACATTTTAACTATGGCCCAAACATAGTTATATCTCCATTCTTAAATTTTAGATTTCATTAAAACTACTTTGATAATGATAATATGAATTCAATTGGATAAGTCCTGTGTTATGCTACTCTAGCTACCATGAGCCATATATCATAAATAATAGATAATTATTTTTACATTATTCTGGAGGCTACAGATCTGAGATCAATGTGAGAATACTATTGATTTCTGGTGAGACCTTACTCTGGCTTATAGAGGGCCACTTTCTTTCTGTGGCCTCTTGTGGTTTTATCTGCATGTCTAAGTAAAGAGGGAGTGAGTTCTGGTGTGTCTTTCTTTTCTTATAAAGACAACATTCCTAAAGCATTATCAATTTAGTTAACTGGAGTTCCCTCCTTAGTAGCCCCATGACCAGATTGGAGAAATTTAGTACTTCAAAATTTATTTTGGAGGGGGACAGCATTCAGTCTATACAAGTCCATCTGTCAAATGCTTCCTCTGTAAAATATTACAGTTTTATAAAATATTCATTTCTCATGGCATCCATAAATGTATGTTCTCTATTCTCACAAAAATTGATGATAAAACTTATATATCAAAAGCTTAATACATATTTTCTGAGTCTACATTTGTTTAACAATGATACTATAAGGCTCAAGGACAAGGAATGTAATTTTAAAAGCCAAATTGAGCTGGGGGTGTGGCTCAAGTGGTAACGCGCTTGCCTGGCATGCATGGGGCACTGGGTTCTATCTTCAGCACCACATAAAAATAAAATAAAGATGTGGTGTCCACCAAAAACTGAAAAATAAGTATTAAAAAATTCTCTCTCTCTCTCTCTCTCTCTCTCTCTCTCTTAAAAAAAGCCCAAATTAATTAATCATTCATTATTTAGAATCAAACATTTAGAATATCTTTCTGTCATTTTAATAATCAGAAATCATATCTTAAAGCTTGAAATATATCAATAGATATCAAGAAGTTGCATGACTTTTTGAAAAGACCACTATCTGTATACCGGTATTTAAAATTTTCCTCCTTCATTACTAAAAAGTTTAAAATGACAATAGAACTTCTAATAATACTTGTTGTTTATAAATCCACAATCATGGACATCCAAAACACACACACACACACACACACACACACACACACACACAAACAGAATAAAATAGTATTTATGCAATTATATAATATGGAAATGTATCACCTTGTAATTTTAGGGTACAACTTCCAATTCATTTTTCCTTTTCTTCTCATTTATTTGCTAAATTTAAAATAAAATCCTAAAATAAATACATAGCTCAGTACCAATGTCTTCCTAATCCTGTTAATTATTAAAAATCTAAATCTTACTTTAACTACTAATAAAATATACTTTGTTTATTCAAATATTTAAAAATCCATTTTTTGAATAGTTCCCATATTGTCATCTATTTTAAAAGCCATAGCTTAATGGTATTACCAAAGTGAATGGAACTAACAAGAAATCAAGTGCTTAAACTAAGCTGCTCAGTTTTCCTTCAGAGTCTAATGCATGATTTAATCTTATTTCACTCTATTGAAACAAAAGATAAAAGGAGTACAGCATTGCAAGAACTTTAATTTGATGCTGATTTTCAGTGACATTTTATCAATATATTTTTTCTTTTTCATTCCTTATTAAGCCATTATTTCTAGTTGTGTTATTTGTTTCATGATTAATTATAATCACCATTTTTAGGGATGCTTCTATGCTAACAATAAAATAGGAATAAAATAAAAAAAAAACATTAAATTCTACCAGTCTTATACTTGACATGATTTAGGCTGAGTCTAAAGAGTTTCTCCTTAATTTAACCAATATTCTTTACATAAAAAGTACATAGTAATAATAACATAATTAATAATGATAATACTAGTTTTCACTCTTCACCCTACACAATTTGTACCATATATAGAAATATTTCATCTGGCAATGTGTAAATACACAAAAAATTAAGCCGTATGAAAATGGTATGTATCTTCAAATAAGTGTATGCCATATATTTGCATTTATATAAATTTATGTGTCTTTATGTATATAAAACTCTTATATGTATAAAACTATGACATATTTATTTATGATACATGTAAATTCATTAATAAAATCTATGTCTAAAGAAAATAGGTATTGTCTATATAAGAAGATATTAATAAATTGGATTTAAAAACATCATTAACATTTTTTTCATCAAAAGATGTCATTAGAAAAGTGAAATGCTCAAGCCACAAAATGGAAAATAAACCTGTCATATGTAAAGCCTAAAAAGGACTTGTACCTAGATTATAAAAAGGCATTTGAAGAATAAGCAAAAAGCACTATGAATTCAACTAAGTTTTGAAGAGGCTCTGCAAACTGAAATGCCAAAGTATCTAAATAGTTGAGGTGTGCTCAGGATCATTACTCACAAAGAAGTGTAAATTAAAATATTTATTTAATAAATGAGAGGAATTCATTTAAAAATAATCACATGCTATACACTTACAAGAATGACTAAATACTGGAAATAAAAATTTTAGGCAAAGATATTGAAAAATCAGAAATTTATATTGTATGTGGCAGTACAATTTGATACAATCACTTTGACATTATTAAATAAAATTATTAATACATATACAAGGCCCAGCAGTCTTAGTGCTTATATATAACCCAGAAAACACACACACACACACACACACACACACACACATATATATATATGACAAAAACTCATACCTGCATATTCATAACTGCCTCAAGTTAAGAAAGATTTTAATGTTATTGAGTAGATAAAAAACTAAATACAAAACTAGTTTATTATTGTAACAACCAGAAAAATAAAATTGTAAAAATAACTTTTTGATACACATGACTAAATGGATGAAACTCATACTGTGTTGATGAGAAAAAGAAGTCAAAAAAGTAGAACCTGTATTATTTCATACACATTATGATTTAAAATATAAAAATGTCTTCTATGCAACTGGGTGAGAATAGTGGTTAAACCTGAGGATGAATATTGACTGGTAGAATCATTAGGCCCCATTGAAGAGCACTGGAAATATTCTATGTCTTGATCTAGGTGCTGTTTTCATGGGTTGTGTATTCTCTTCTGGCTATATATTGAGTTTGATACTAAGGATTTCTGTATCTCTGTCTCTTTATCTATCTAGCTATCTGGCTAGCTAGCTAGCTTGCTATATTTCTTTAAAATAGTAGAAACAAGTTCTAAAGTCTTTCCTTAGTCAGAGGTATGGGTTAAACTAAATACTGAGATGAAAAAAACACACATGTATATATGTATGCACACACACATACGTATCTATCTATATATACAAAATATATTTTATCTTTTCCTTTTTTTCATAATTATTTTTCATCCCTTTGGTACCCAACATTGCTAAATATTTTTTATCAAATGATTATTTTCCTGTCATCTTAACTTTTATGCTAATCAAGTAAAATTATAGAACATTCACATCTGCTGAGCTTTCAGTATGTCACAGCTAGTATCATGAGTGTAAACCATATAACTAATTGGAGATATATTGAAGGGATGACATTTATTAAAGAATTCTCAACTTTCTTTTCTTCTATTTCTTCATGATTTTTTTCAGTTTCTTTCCTTCATATTTCTCCCAAGAAACTCCATCATGTTTAATCATATCTTTTGTGCTTTGTGACACAGAAATGGGATAAAGAAGAGGTTGAGTGGAAGGACATTAGGGAAAAGGAATAAGGATGTTGGAGAAAGTTTACAAAGCATTTTGAAAAATGACCTTGAAGGCATGAGAAGATTCCTCCAAAAAAACAGAAACAATCTTTGCTGTTGTCTTTGCATATCATTTATGTTGTTTGGGAAATGCAAGGCAGAACCTGATTATGTGGAAATTTACTTAATGGTTGCTGAACTCTCTTCCTTTTAATATAGCACTGGTTTAATATTAAAGCCTACCAGATAACCATTTTACCCACAACAAATCTTCAAAGAAATTACTAAAAGTTCTACTTTTCTGAAAAAGCTATTGAATTTCTGAATATCTTAATAATTCTAAGGTTATTTGGCCAACAAAAGTCATTTTAACTCAGGACTCAGGTCTATATATCTCTAAATACCATTTTCATTGAATGCTTTTGTTTAAATTATTTTATAAACTTCAAAGTATATATAATACTTGCTATTTTCTTCAAGAAAACAATGATAATCACAAAATTGAACAGGATTTCTTTAACAAGTTAAAAGTGTTCAAGGGTTTACATAATGATCATTTGAAATAGCAGATGAGAGGCTGCTGGTGGCAGCTAATTGTGTGTCCACATAAATAAAGAAGGCAATGACCCTTTCACAACACTCTTCCTGCCTGCCACGACAGCTGAGGATTATTATGGCAATTTAGAGGCTGTGCCACTTAGTTAAGAAAAAGTAAAATAACTTTTTTTAAAAGGTGATTACATACATGCATGTGAAGTGTTTCCATTAAGAATAGTTTCAGTTATGTGTAGGGAAACCAAAATAAAAGGATCTACAGAAACAGAATTAGAAGACAACCAGCTGTTGCCATATTAATACTAAGAAACACAGTCGAGAAACCCGCCAGCTCAAAAATCACAAATCCGAATTCATGAGCACAGGTTTGTGCCTCAGTGGGGGTCAGCATCTCAGTAGGTTTTGTTCCCTATGGAAGATGAAGTCTCTTTCACCTTTTGTGCTCCTAGAGACAGTGAATAAAGCAGGCCATGATGGTGGCAAACAGAGACACCAGACCCCTTCTGACACATTACAACCTCTGCCTGAATCAGGGTTGCCAAAATCACAAAGTCAGAACATAGTCACATGGTGATTCATGGTAGTAAAGGAGGCTGGAAAATGCAGTCTGCGACTGTCTAGTCAATTACAGGAGACTGGCTAATGACAAATACGGGAGGAAGCAGTCAGTAGTCAGTGCCACATTGACTGATTCAGGTCTTAATCATGGAATCATCTACATATACACAAACCAGGAAGTGCATGATAATGGGCAAATCATGCAATGTCAAAACAACAACAAAAAAGCACCACTGTTGAGATACAAAGGATCTGTTCTTAGAGAATATTTTGACACTGAAAATAAAGGCTGAACAAGTGCAAGATTTTACTATCTGTCGTTATAAGAATTGGGGGAGTATTATATTTCAAGAGATTGACGGATTATTGATTTATACTTTTATGTGCTATGTGTATGTGTGTGTGAAAGAGAGAGAAAAAAAGAGAGAGAGAAAAAGAGAGAGAGATACACATAAGATGTACATATTTATGTACATGTTTATCCACACTATAGTATTTTCCTGGATGCCTTGTTCATCTTATGTATCTTCCTGATTTTTAATCGTTAAAGTCTCTGAATCTGTTCTTAATGGGTAACATCAAATTTTTCCACACTAATCTGAAAGTTCAAGGTCTCCCCATTATGTAGTTCTAGGGTGTTCCAACCACTTAATTCTACTTAAGAAGTTGCTAGTAACATACCATATGGCATGAATGGAATCCTAATGCTGGGTTCCTAAAACTGGAGAAATAAATTCTTATTAAATCAGTAAAAGAAATAATATTCATTCAAGACCCTAAAGAAAAAGAATTTGTAGTTCACTGAATAAATTTTAGCTCAAAGTTATGCCAGACTACCAAACAAGGAACATAATGATTCTCTATAGAAAGTATGACAGAAATATTTGGTTATCTTTCAGTAAGCTTCATCATTGCATTCTCTGACAATCAAAATGCAGGTCTCATATTTTTTCATACCCAAGAAAACACACACACACACACACACACACACACACACACACACACTATAAGGTGCAAAATTATCTTGTGAGATGAGTTTTGCATGCCACAACCACTCTGAAGAATATAAATAAATTTATATTGTGATGTTTTTCACATATTTTTTTCACGTGCACTAGTAAAACAGAATTCACTGCCCTTGCTCTTTCCTCCAACAAGGTATTGGCTTCTGTGTTTTCCTCGACAGCCTGGCTCTGCATTTTCCCAGTGTGAGAATGAGGAGATAAAACGGATGATCTTTAAACTTCTTATCCAATTTCTCCGCATACAAATCTAGGTATGTAGGCATGCATATTAGAGAAGACAGAGTTGTGTTATAAATATTAAATTTTGTTGTTTTATCACTACTGTAATTTTCATATATTTATTGTGAAGATGTGGCTGACTTGCCAAAATATGGAAAGAGTTCTTTAAGATTAAATCTCCTAGAAAACATTTTCTTACATCTTATTACTGGAACACTGTGGTTCTTGTTTTAACCCCAAACATAGTGGTTCTTTTAAACACTTATGTTTCCACTTGGATTTCCAGAATGAGAAGAGATAAAAATGTCATCCATCTTTGGAAAAATATTGCTCCATTTTTTTCTCCTAGATTAAATTTAGTCAAGACAAAATAGCAGACATTTAAAATACCATTTTCTTTTTTTTTACTTTCCTACTTTTTCTCTTATTTCTCCCACTTGCTTCTATATAATGATATCTAAAACTTATTGGTATTTTTAGAATATGAAAAATAAATAAGATTACTGATAGAAATAGCTAATTTATGAAGTATATTACTAAATGCTTTGAGACATCCTTAATTATCTCAAGACTCAGGAATGGCCTATATTTTTTTCCACTTTATATAAAAAGAAATGGAATTCAGAGATATTACATGACTCTCATTTGCACAGTTTCATAATGTAGAGCTGAATCTGGTATCCTGAATTATGTGCATACAGATTCAAGCTTGGAACAATCATACTATGTTCTCTGTTAAAACTTTGATTATCAAACTGCTGGTATATTAAACATATATTTATATTATTTTGTAGAATAGAGTGATGAAAAAATACAATATGAGTGTTGATAACTTGGATGATATATTTACTGTTGTATGGAAAAAGGCAAAAAGTACATCTTCTCATAAACTGCACACATTCTATAAATTCAATCAATATTTGAACTGATAGTCTCCCTCTGTTATGTGATATTCATAACATGTAAAACATTTTTTGTTCAGAGATGAGTTATCTCTTGCTAAAAATCAAGATAAAGTTCTCATGGAAGACCTATTAATAGGTATTTTTTCCAGTCTTCTACTCATAATTCTTTATTCTAGAACTTTTCTCAGAAAGCAATGAGAGGGGAAATTCCATACTTCTATTTTGAAGAGAAAGTGTCAATCCACATCCACATTCTAAATATACATATTATCCACCAAAAAGCAAACAAACAAAATACTACAGCAATATGTTTTCTGTATATTCCCAGAAAGTGTTGTTAGTTCTAAATATTATATTTAGAAGACACAATATACCTAAGAACAAAATGTTTGTGGTTAAATGACAGAAACTACTTTGCTTCCAAAGCTCATATTTGAGGACCAGCATTGGTAAAAAATGAAATTCTCACTGGAATATAGTGAAATAAGGGAAACAATGATAATGTTTACTGAGTTTTTAAGGAAGACATTGATAACTATATGCCTAGTACCCATTTTCCCCTTCTTCCTTACAAGCAAAATCTTAATTATTATTCCATTACAAAAGTGTCCTATTGAAAGTTTTTTTTCTTTTTTTTTGCATTCTCAGTGTTCTTTACAAGTAGATTTTGTCATGTGATTGAGTTCCTTAATGAAATTGCAGAATTAAATGGGAATGTACTGGAGATTCAGACAAGCCTTAAAATGCCTCCTCCACATTTCTCTTATGTAGAATGTACAGGTAATTCCTATGGTGGCCCAGTTATGTTAAATCTGTGATAAATTTTGGAATAGAAAAGAAGCTAAAAACAAACAAAAAAAATGAGTTATTGAAAATGAGTAACTGCACCCTGCCTTAACTAGATCTTTTAGGTACTGTTTCATATGAAAAATAATTCATACTTAGTGTTTACATAATACCTAAAGTATTCTTAACTAATATATTGTGTCAACTGTAGTCCATGAGAAATATTGCTTTTATTCCTGGAGTAAGTTTGGACTTTATTTTGCTGATTAAAATATTCACTTAAGAAACAATAAGGATAAACAACCTTGGATTGAAGCTATTTGAAAAAATAAAAATTGTGAATGTACTATACATGCACGGATTTTTTTGTTATTATTCTTAAACAATACTTTTTAAAAACTACAAAAATTGAAATTAATTATAGATGATCATTTTTCATTATTTTCCTTTTAAAAAAATTCTCAAATTTAAAACTATTTCATTGAAATAAACAGTTTTGAGACTGGTAGCTTATGTTTTCTGGTTTCCATTTTTCACCTCAGTCATCTTTGGCCAGTCCACGGGCTCTAATTTCCAAGAATAGAATACACATAAGAAGTACTCAATTCACAGAATTACTTTAAAGCCATGTGAAGCAAGGAATTATAATATACAGAGCTTTATGCAACTTTGCATGATTATTGCTAATAGAATATATGTCACAGCATATTCA
This sequence comes from Ictidomys tridecemlineatus, assembly GCF_052094955.1. Taxonomy (NCBI): domain Eukaryota; kingdom Metazoa; phylum Chordata; class Mammalia; order Rodentia; family Sciuridae; genus Ictidomys; species Ictidomys tridecemlineatus. Next base: position 107,004 of record NW_027521306.1, read on the forward strand.
TTCATCATATTCCATTCTAAATTTAAGCCAGAATGAAATAAATGTCATTAACACCAGCAAGAGTGATTCCATTTTACCCCACAGTTTCATAACTTACAATTTTGTAGTAGAAATTGTCAGCATAAATACAACCAGCTCAATGGTATTCTTTGCATTTTCAGAATTGTCGTGATTCTAATGAATAACAAAGGACACCTGTGAACATAAATGTCATAATGTGTGTTCATGTGCCTTTAATCAAAATGTACCAGAAACAGTGTCATGACTCACTCCTAGTTTGGAGTTCTGGGAGTCATAATAAGGTGTGTTTAAATATCTTAGAAGATGGGATCTTGGGCACTTACATTGATGGTAGAACGTGATTGTAAAATCAGGTATATGGAGGAAATCTTAAACCAAAATAAGAAGAAGAACAAGAAGAAAAAGAAAATTGTATACAGTTTTCTCAAGTTGTTTCATTACACCTAAAAGGCACTTAGCAAGGCCTTGGCTGGTCTGAGCATCTCATAAAAAATGATGATAATGAAATCTTTACCCTCCTATTCTCCATATATTTTCAGGGGAAAGGGGAAAGGAAGATATCTAGACAAGCATGTTCAAAAGAGCTACAAAATAAAATTTATGAATACATAAGTAAGTTTTCTGAAGTGCAATCTACTAAATGGAGATATTAAAACCTAAGTAGCAATGTTTTGTTGTATTCAAAGGGTCAAGCCTCTGGGAACAACCATATTTGCTTCTAATGCTGAATTTGACCATTTTAAAGCAGGAATACATTCTCCCCCTCAGTGTTATCTATTTTTTCTTGTAAAATCTACAAAAAATCACATATAAAGATAAAAATTCCATTAAAGGTTTAGGGAAATAGAATATTCACCTTCTACAAGAGCTGTTCTTAAATTTTAATATACCAAATTGCCAACTAAGAATCTCATTAAGTCCTTGCGGGCAAGAAATCATCAAAAATGATTCCACTTCCAGAGATCATTGTGAATGTTTTATTTAAAACCCCAATTATAGAGCATCTTAAAGATTATAAATAACATATATTACTAACAGAGACACAATTTCACACATCCCTTACCCTTCAAATTATCATTTTAGCAACCTATAAACTTAACTAACTATGGGGCTTTATTCTGATCATCCAAGAATTGCTTGACAAGAAATTTTCTTATAATGTTGATGTTATCCATAGGATGAAAACTGTTATCATTTTTTGTATATAGTCAGACCTCTGTATTCATAGATTCCTTGTCCATGGATTAAACAAATCATGAATAAGAAATAGTCTAAAAATCAATCAATCAATAAATAAAATATAACACAAAGTTTTAAAGAGTACATTATAACGACTATCCACACAGAATATAAATTGTTTTAAGCACTTAAAAGCATCTAAAGGTGACTTAAAGCATACAGAAAGATTCCTCTAAGTTAAGTGCAAATAGAGGAATTGAACCCTCTTGGATTTAATATATCCTCTGGAAGTCTTAGAATAAATTCTTTAGGAATACTAAGAAATAAGTGTTTCATTTTTTTTTCAGTGGTCTAGATTATTTGGTAAGAAGACATTAGGTCAGTCAACTTCTTATTGCTGTGAGCAATATACCAAACAACAATAATTTAGAGAATGAATGAGGTTCAGTTCATGGTTAGCCAACTCCATAGCTTTGGGCTAGATGAAAAGGATGGCAGAGGAAAGCTGCTCAATTAAAGACAGGAAGAAGACAGAATTTAAATTCAAAGAGCCAGATATAAAAAAAAACCCAAGGGCACACCCCCAGTAACCTATTTTCTCGAGCCCTGCCCTACTTGTTTACTGCTTTTCACCCATTAATCTATTCAAATTATAAATCTATAACATGGATAAATTCACCAGTTAGATGATAGTTCTAATAATCTAGTCACTTCACCTCTTAAACTTTCCTGCATTTTCTCACACATGGGCTCTCTGGGGACATCTCATATCAAAACAAAAATAGGTGTATACTTATTTCAGAGGCAATCATTAAAACTGATTTATAAGAGCAGAGGATTATTTGTATATAATAAAACTAATAATTATAAGGATTAAAATACACTTCATGGAAATTCTTAATAAATTTTGATGATTAAATCCCATTATTTCTTGCCTTTTTCATTATGTGGAGCAATGCTTAAAATTTCATGCATGCTGTTTAGATTCAAAACAAAAGAGAAGATGTCAAGCAAATAAAAGGTGAAACTATTAAGCAACTATCATCTACTCAAACTAGATTTTTCTGTATCCTCTGGTGGTTTTCTCCTCATTTCACAAAAATAGAAAAACCAAAAATCATTGAATTGTATCTAGTCTGTTAGTATTTGTGTTATTAACCAGTTTTTTGTTTTTTGGGTTTTTTTTGGTAGTGATGTGTAAATATTACCTAAGTTACTTAATTCACTCAAAATCACATTTAGCAAACCAGTGTAATGGAAAGAAACTATTCAGATCCCCATGTCTGTGTATTTATTAAAGAAGGTGAATGACATATTCCTAAAGTGATCATCTCACATAGTGTGTGATCTGTGAGTAGAAAAGGCCTGGACCTATAATTAATGATGCATTTAAAAATTGATAACACTTTCTTCATTCCCTTCAAAATATATTACTGTATGTTCAGGAAAATAAATTGAAATATTGGCAAATAGAGTGACAAATTAAATTTAGAAATGAATATTTCATAAAACCATAGTAAAATTGAGTTAGAGTCTTGATTCAAATAGTGTGTTCATTTAACACATTTGTTTAAGAATATACTCTAACTTCACACCTGTTGAGAGCCACAGCTGAGTCAGAATGGCCCCTGGCATTTTGCCAGAAGTAATGGTTGAGAGGCAAGCCATTAAGATGATGCTGGATTGAAACAGGCTGTGTATTCGATTGTATATAGACCCCTGCTGTCCACCTCGCGTGCCCACTACTTTGGAGTTCTCTCAGGGATTACTGGGGAGTTCGTATTGGTTGGTGAATTTCCCGTGGAGGGAGTTCCAGATGGTGTGTGGTGTGCCTGGAACGGCCTCATGGGTGGCATTCGAGTGAGTTTGGAAATAAAGTTTGTTCCAGTGGCTAGTGATTTGTGCCCAGCCAGACTGCGGCATATGGAGGCCCGTGCAGGGAACACCTGAGGGTAAGTAATAAGGTAAACTGCTCGCTCCTGAGGGAAGTACGAGAGGATGGGTAACCATTTAAAGATTCTTTTTTCATTTTGTTTTGCTTTTGTTTCAAGTTGTCAGTCCTTGGAGATGGGTGGGATAAAAGAAAAACTGCTCACATCTGAGGAAAAACTATTTGTGTCTGAGAAACAGATAGGGAGAAAGGATAGATGGACATTTCAGGAGGATAGAAAGGCTGATATAATGAATTTTTGTTCCATTATTGTTTCATTTTGTCTCAGTTTTCTTTTGCATTATCTTAGTGAAGGGTATCTTTGTCACGGAAATATGGAATTAAAAATTAATAAGAAACAAACCAAAAGGGCATTAAGTAAAGTGCTAGAAGAAGGAGGCATCTCAGTAAAATCAAGAACAGTTTGGGGATATGTTAAGACAATACAAAGGTGTATCCCATGGTTCATTAAAGAGGGGTTGTTAAATATATCACAATGGAAACATCATGGTGAATATTTTAAGAAGATATAAAAGGAAAGCCCAGGAACTCTGCCAGTTGGCACATTACCATTATGGGCATTGGTACAATCTTGTTTGCTTAGTCTAGGAGAAGACATTTTAAATAAAGTAAATAATTTATGATGAAGAAGAAAGTCTAGAGTTAATAAATGGAAGCACTTACTAAAATACCTATCAGTGAAAATGCAAAGTATATTTGAGCTTGCTATAATTTTCATTTTATAAGTGCCAACAATTTACTGATAATAATTTTCTATTTCAGATCCAACCTAGAAACCAAAGCGAAGAATGAATATAATCAGTTATAAGAGTCAAATTGCTTCTAAAGTCTGAAATAATTTTTTTTCCTGCAGATTCTCTCATAAAATGTGATACAATAGATAATGCCATAGAGACACTCCTCCAGTAAAAGCAAAAAGTTTCATAAAACATCCCATCTCCCTGCAAGAGTAATGGGAAATATTCATAGAGGCAACTGGGACTGCGGGAGAGATCTATGGTCATTTTTTCAGGTTCTTGTTGGCATCACTGATGATGATTTGCCTAGATTGGTTCACTGTCAACTTGTTGCTGGTTTATTTTAAAACATTTGTCCTTGGTTCACAGCTAATATGTTTTTATTATAATTTTTTTGCCAGATTCTTTTTAAATAATGAAAATGTATTATAAATAATATTCCAAGTATTGGACTTTCCAAAATTGGTTCAGCTATGGACCGAGCAGCCACATGGGCTAGTGAGCTCCATGTCCTTGGGCAGAGGCTGCCGACCACCCTTTGGCAATGGCATCACAGGGGTCCTTGTGCCTCCTCCACGGAGGGGCATTCCCAGAGTCTTGAAGGTGACAAGTTCAATGTTTATGACAGCTTTTCCCCCTACTTCTGCAGTGCTAAAGGCTATGACTTAAAGCTAAGAATGGAACTGGGGACCTACTACCCACCCCCATGCCCTGGAATCCTGCCCGACAATTGAGCATTCAGAGGACATACATAGAAAGCAGCACAGAGGCTCACAGAGAATCTCTTTCTCCTTGGAAAAGCTTGTCAGGTCAGGAAGTGTGGGAAATTGTACAATGCTCTCCTTGTCTTCCTATTCTAAGGAGAAATAAATAGCTTGAGTATCCTTGGGGATTCTTAGGTTGGGGGAGTGTAGTCATGTATTTTCAATAATTAAACTCTTTTTGACCATGAACTTATTTTTTAATCTATTTAGACTGTCACTGATGCCGCTTCCATGCCCCCCCACTTCCCTGAATAAATGAAATAAAAATCTGTTCAAGGTAAATCAAATGGCATGAAATGCTTTACATATATACATGAAAAGCTATGTGAAACACTTGGTCAACTTAAAGAGGCAGTGGGACTCCACAGTAAGCTGACTGAATCTTTCCACACCTCAGTTTCTCCATCTGTGAAATGGGCCTGATAATACACATCCTCTTACCTTACAAACAACTCTCTGCTAGGCACCAAGGAATCTCTTAGGTAAGAAAAAAGAGCCTTCTCAAAATTAAGGATTGTGTGCTTATTGATTCAATTATCTGTCACTGTATTAGGGGACTTCCATATGCTAAGTGCTTGGAGAATTTCAGGACATGACTTTGAAAAAAAGCACTAATTTACCTGAGCAAAGGCAAGGCAGGGATGGCTTTCTTCTGATCCAGCCTGTGTGGACTTGTGCCTGATTCCTAGGGAGAAGGATTGAAGCTCAAAGAAACCCCAGGGCTGGAGATGTAGCTCAGTGCTAGAGCACTTGCTTAGCATTCTCAAAGCCCCAGGTTTAATCCTCAGTACAAAAAAAAAAAAAAAAAAGAAAGAAAGAAAAACTGTAATTGACTGAAAAATACCAAATATCTCTTTGGGAGCATGTGACTAGAGAATTTAGGTAACAGGATCAGATCTTGCTATAGAACTCATGTGACTGTAAAACCCTCACCTCTGAGGATGTCCACTCCCACAGCAGGGACAGCATCTGTCAGCTGGCCTTTGTGAACTTTGAAAGCCTGTCTCTCACCCACAGCCAAGAGACCCAGAGAGAAAAAATGTGAGTCAACTTGGGTTCCTATCACAAAACACCACAGTCTGGGTGGATCACACAGCAGACTGTATACTGACCTGGAGGCTAGAAGTCCAAGATCAAGGCACCTACAAATTTGGTCTCTCCTCCTGGGTCACAGGAGGTTTTCTTTTCACTGTGTCCTCATATGGGACCAGGGAACTGCTCTTCTCTCTCTTCCTCTTCTCATAAGGCCACTAATCTCTTTATGGGAGGACCTACTCTCATGTCCTCATCTAAACCTCATTACTTCTCAAAGGTTAAACCTGCAAATATCATCACACTGGGGATTAGGAATTTAATATATGAATTTGGGGAGCCACCAACATTCAGTCCATAATAGGAAGAAAGTGGCAGATAATTCTAAGAATTAAAGGATCTTCTTGGGAACCTGAGAAATCACTGTCGAAGTGTTGATAGTCCCAAAGTAATAAAAGAACCAAGAGCACTAGAAGAACAGCATTCCCAATGTCACGGTGAATTACTACCCTACTCTGACTGTCATCATTGCTGCTCCTACCCCTACCCCTACCACTACTGCCACCACTACTGTTCCTACCACCACTGATTCTGCTACTATCTCTGGAACTTCTGCTCCTCCTACTACTATTACTATGTTCAAAAATTTGTCCCTTAACACACAAAGAAACACACATTGTTGTTTCCAACAATATCATCCTTATATGTATAATTTCTTATGTTAGTTTGATTTTCGTTTGTCTTATTTCTCATGGCTACAGTTCATGGTTAACACTGCAATTATAATCTTTTAAAAAATAATGAATCATTACTCTTAAAATAGGTAAAACTAACAATAAAAAGAGGCAAAACTAGTTCTTGACTTTTCCAAATTATCCTCTTTATTTGTGGTTATCTTTTTATTGTATGTTTACCACAACATATACTTTTATCCAAGCAAAGGACATTGTTTCACTCTTTTTTTTAAGAATGTGTAGATAAATATGGTTGGATTTTTTATAAGATTTGGAGATTGTATTGGTATACTTTATATATATTTTTTGAGACAGGGTCTCATTAAGTTGCTTGAGGCCTTGGCAGGCTTTGAACTTGTAATCTTCCTGCCTCAGCCTCCAGAGTCACTGTGATTACAGGAATGCACCACCACACCCAGCTGCATGGGTATATTCAAACTATAACATTCTCTTGGTAATGTGATTGGGGGTAATTGGAGCTTTTTCCTCCGTAGACTGAGAAAAGCATATGTTGCTCAGAGATCACAAGGGAGACAATGATGACTATTAATCCTAGAATTTAGACTGACACCCTCAAAACTACCTTTTTGATCCAACTTTAAATATTTGCATATCCCAGTGAGCATTTATCATGACAGTCAGAATAATACTGGACACATAATTTTGGCATTAATTCACTATGTAGTACCTTCTTATTGAACAAATATTTATATTCTGTGTTGAAATAAAGCAGCTGTTTATTTAATAGTAAACCAGGTACTTCAAAAAAAACCTTGGCATGAAAATATTTTTTTAAAAATGATTGTCATAGCTGTATAAATATAATTACAATAAAATATTGAAATTTAATTACTTTAAAATCATTTTTATTTACATTTGAAAAAGTGATCAATAATTACTCACCAAACCCCGGCAGATAATTTAGTAAGTATTCTTAAACAAATTTTGTAAAGGTGTAAATTAATAAAATTTTAACTACAAACATCTAAAACTGTTGTCACACTAGGCAACCTATTAGTTTGCTAGAAAAGATACTAGTCACTTATGGAATTTTTATAAGATGTGGAGAAAAGGGTTTGGAGATGTTTCCAACTTTTCCCTTCCTTGGTTGTAGAGGCTATTCTTAGAGGTGGTATCTATGCAAATGACATGATTTTTTAAAAATACTCACAGAGTAACAGACCTATTAAATTACTTGTGGAAGCTAATCCTGATATGTAGTTATCTGTGTGACATAGGAAAATACATTTATAAAACTGTTCAATAAAGTATTTACATTATCCTCATCTTTAAGTACTTTTTTAAAAAGCAGCTTTGGGAAAGAAAAATTTGTATTTCTACATTTTTTTTTCCATGAGGACAAAGGCCATATCTTAGCCAAACAGGAAATTAGAATGGTATTAGAGGCAAATTCTATGAGTTAATGTAGCAGAATTGGGACACTTCCCTCTGCATATTTTGTTATTTGAGGAAATTAAAGCCATAATCGGTATAATCATTGTAGTTGGGTGCTCTGTTACATGCAGCCAGATGCACACCTAATTCATATGACCTGCAATGAGGAATAGTTTTCTTATTGTAGTACTGTAAGGCACCTTTCATTGCACATTGTAATCCAGTATTTTATTGTTTATTTCTCCCATTGTATAGGAAGATCCTTGGGACAAAAATTCATTATACCCATAGCCCAAGCATCCTAATTTTTTTTTTTTTTGAGAGAGAGAGAGATAATTTTTTTATTTTTTATTTATTTATTTTTTAGTTTTTGATGGACACAAATCTTTCATTTTATTTTTATGTGGTGCTGAGGATCAAACCCAGCACCCTGCACATGCCAGGTGAGCATGCTCCTGCTTTAGCCACATTCCCAGCCCATCATCCTAGCATCTATCTTCTGATAAATGACAGGAACACTGTAAGTGTTTGGAGAGTGAAGATGGTAGACAACTGCCTTTGTCACTTGCGTATTCCATAGTGTCTTATTGCAGTTAATATGCTCCAAGTAATAGGAGCTAAAATAGTTTGGGTGATGAGTCATTGAATGTGGGAAGAAAGAGAGAGAAAGAGGGAAAGCGATCTAGGATGATTCTTAAGAGACTGGATCAAACACTTATAAATAAATTGAATGACATTGAAAAACATCGGGATTTGGGCTGAGGATGTGGCTCAAGCGGTAGCGCTCTCGCCTGGCATGTGTGCGGCCCTGGTTCAATCCTCAGTACCACATACAAAGATGTTGTGTCCACCAAATACTGAAAAATAAATATTGGAATATTCTCTCTCTCTCCCTCTTTCTCACTCTCTCTCTCTTTCTAAAAAAAAAAAGAAAGATCAATTCTTCATGAGATATTAAAAAAAAAAAGAAAAACATAGGAATTATAAATAATTCAGCAGTATATTTGAGAAGAAACTGGGGTTTATTTTTCTAATTGAAACTAGGAGAAGAGTACAAAAAAACCTTGCTAAAAATCAAACCACCAAGTAGCAGAGTGAGGTTTCAAACTCAGGCTGCTATAAAACTACCTTGACATCTGCCATTAAAACTTCTTAACCGTGCCTCTGCCTATCTGCCTGAGAGAAACAATGTATTTTGGTTACAGTACTGGAGAGACTAAGTGTCTGCTCCTCCATTGCTGTGAGAATCTGTGAGCACATCACAAGTTTTGACCAGGTCTTTTTAGCTGCAGACAGACTCTGTTCATATCCTAAATACCCAAGTAAAGAAAACTGTATTTTTGGACTGAACGCTGTGTATATGTAGATAATATTTACAAGCATTTCTGTGCCCGTTGCACATTTACTATTTTTTTTCATCAAATTTTCTTAATTCTGTGGGGGAGAATTGCACATTTTATAATGTGAGTTTATAAGTGCTTCAAAGGCTTCCCAAACTAAAGTCAACCCAAAGAACTGTAACAGAATTATCCATTCATTTATAGATCCATCCAGACATTACCGCAATTTATTTTTTCATCATTTTTTGTTTCATTGTTTCACATCCAATAAACTAGCAATATTGTTTAGTATTACCTAATTTGAATAAATAAATCAGTTAATACATTACAAGTGCCTAAAATCTTATTTGGCACACATTAGAGGTGTTGTGAATATTAGCTACTATTATTGATAACAATTTTCATTCCACCTTTTAAGAACTATTTGCTGAATAAATGCTCTATCACAAGTATATATGGAATCAAAATTTTGTTGCGTTTAAAGACAGACTTTATCGGAAAATAAAGGTTCAAAAAATAATCATTCTTTAAACTCATACAAGAAAAAGGTCTTAAAAATTATTAACATTAGAATCACAAGAAAATTGTTTTTCTGTAAGGCACATTTAAGGTAAAATTTCTCATGAAGTGTAAGTCAATCACATTCTATAATTGAATAAAATGTTCTTTCAATAACTTATAGATGTAACAATGTAAATTTCTTTAACAGACTGAGAATCACATATTTGCTTAAACAGTTGGAAACTTTACCAAATCTCATATTTAAGATATTACTTTTTAATATCCTTGCATTAAATAAAATTATTACTTTTTAATATTACTAGAAACCACCCTATCCCCAATTGTAAAGATATTTTGTTGTTTGATTTTATTATGTGCTTAATAATAGTACCTGTGAGCTCAGATTTCTTTTGAATAAAATTGATTAGAAACAATATCTACCCTAAAGCATCTTTAATGTCATTATAGATGGGTAGGAGTAAATTAAGCAGTATTTAAGCACCAAAGTCTTTAATTTCATTGCATTTGAGTAGGAGTTAGCCATTATGAGGTCCAATTTAAAAAGTTGCTAATGTTTTTACATCTGAGTAGAATTAAATTAAACAAAATCACTCCTGAGCTGCTAATATCATTTTAATTGAATTTCATTTGGTTTCTAACTGCTGTTACAATTTCTAAAGATAATGAGGCTGTTTCTAACATGCATCTGAGACCAGGGCTATGGCTGCTGAAAATAAAGAGATAGGTTAGGAGACGATATGGTGGCAAGCACTGTAATGAGCCCAAGGAAGCCAGCCACCATGATTGGAGACGTAACATCCCCCTGGATGATATGACTACATGCATTAAAACTATTGGATCACAGAGTCTGCATACCAGCTAGCTTCCAGCTGGATCGTTTTTTTCCAGGGGATTGGCATTGGAAAACTTCATTTTTCCTAATGATGAGATTGGTAGACTCTGAAAGCTAGAGTCATTAATCCCATTTAATTCACCACCATGAATTATTCATAGAGTTTGATTCAGTGGAAAATTTGATGTTGAGACAATAGTTAAGAAAGACATTTAAAAAAATAGAGTGGCAACTATAATACATTCAAAGAAGTACAAACATTAAATGATATTTCTTCGGTACCTAATATTATTACTTGAGACCTTGAAAAGAATTTAATCGGTGGAGAAAGAAAAATTTACAAAAGAATATACAAGTCTGGTATAAAATCCATTTGGCATAAGTACTATTACTCTTATTTTTTATATTGATATTTATAAAGTTTTGACTGGGGAAGCAGATTTTTGAATGAAAACTTTAATTAATCCTTTAATAAAATGTATCCCTAGGTGCAATGGCACATAACTGTAATTCCAGCAGCTCAGAAGACTGAAGCAGGAGGATCACAAATTTGAGGCCAGTTTCAGTAAATAAGCAAGTAGTGAGATTTTGTCTGTAAATAAAAAATAAAGGAAGGAAAAGAAGGACTTGGAGATAGTGGTTAAAAAAAAATATTCTCACTAAGTAACTTAGTGAGAGCCTTAGTAAGATTTTCAAAATAAAACATAAAAAAAAGAATCGGGAAGTAGCTCAGTAGTTAAGTGACCCTGGGTTCAATACCTGGTACCAAACAAAAGTATCAAAGAGTGTTTATGTTCATTGCTTTAAGAATCAAATACTTATGCAGAAGATACCTGTTTATACCATTCTCTATCCAAGATCCTATCGCTTTCTAGCCAAGATGATTATTTTCAATTTCTTAGCTGTTTGTTTGCCATTTTCCTCCACGTTTCTTAGTATTAATTTATACTGTTATTTCTGAATCTTCAGCTATAGAAATTGTCTACTGACTTTGAATCGTGTAAAATGAGGAATTAGCACTTAGCACTCCCCCCAAATGTCTCCTAATATATACAGGAATCTGGTGTGTGTGTGAGTGTGTGTGTGTGTGTGTGTGTGTGTGTGTGTTATGCTGGGGATCAAACCTTGAACCTAGAGCCTTGCATTATGCAGGCAAGCACTCTATTGTTCAGCTATCTCTTTAGAGCTTTTTATTTTTTATTTTAAAACAAAGCCTGGCTAAATTGCCCAGGTTGGCCTTAAGCTTGTGATCCTCCAGCTTCAGCCTCTCAAGTCACTGGGATTATAGGCATGCACCATTTCACTAGTCTGGTGTGTAATTGACTGTGCAATTAATACATGAAGCATACTAAAATAATGTCTTATTTTTTAGTTTTATGTGGACAGAATATCTTTCTTTTATTTATGTGGCACTGAGAATCAAACCCAGTGCTTCAGGCATGCTAGGTGAGTGCTCTACCACTAAGCCACAACCCCAGCCTCACGTTTTCTTTTAAAAATATTTATTGCTGTAGATGAACACAATACTTTTATTTACCTATTTTTATGTGGTTCTGAAAATCAAACCCAGTTCCTCACTGTGGCAGGAAATGCTCTGCCACAGAGCCCCAGCCCCCACCCTAACATTTTATTTTAAAGATATTTATTTTAGTATTCTTAGGATTACTGATTGCCATTACTGATTGCCATTTTTTTGGTACTGGGGATTGAATCCATTTTTTTTTAACTACTGTCTCCAAGCCCTTCTTTCCCTTTCTTTATTTTTTATTTAGATACAAAATCTCACTACATTGCTTAGAGCTTTGGTGAATTGATGAGGCAACTGGCTTTGAACTTTTGATCTTCCTGCCTCAGTCTCTAAATCCACTGGAATTACAGATATGTGTTACCATGCCTGGCAAATTTGAGATCCCTCTGCTTCAGCCTCCCAGGTCGCTGGGGTTATAGGTATGTGCTCACTGTCTTACAAAGATTAACTTTAAAAATACATTTTGTTGTCTAAGTACTTATCAACAATTCTTCCCCAAACTCTCTGTTAGAACCACATGCCTCTCATGGTATCAAACCTACCACCTAATCTTTTAGTTCTACTTTTTTTTCCCACCAAAAACATCTACCTTTAGTCAGGAATGGGTGGCTCATTTTTGTAATCCTGGGTACTTGGGAGGCTGAGGCAGGAGGATACCAAGTTTGAGGCCAGCCTCAGAAATTCAGCAAGACCCTGTCTCAAAATAAAAAATGAAAAGGACTGGGGATGTATTTCAGCATAGAGCACCTCTCTGTTTAATCCTAAGTATCCTGATCCCTCACAAAGACTCCTCTAGACTCTGTCATTGCTTTAAAGTGGAATGGCTATCAAGGCCTCCTCCATAACTGTCATGCTAGGACTTGTCTTCAGGGATATTGGGTCCCTTTTGTATGCAGGTTACCTGGGACAATGAAGACAACCTTTAATTTTTCATTGATCCCCTCTTCCACAGTATTAGAAATAGAAGCATTTTAGCTGACTACATGGGTGCTGAAATTATAAATAAGCCTGTATTTTCACCCTCCCTTCTTCTGAGCATGACCCTGTGGCTACAATCCAGGTAATGGGAAGTGAGTGCACATGTTATGAGACAATTCTGAGAATTTTACTTAAGATAAATTTGTGTTCTTTGTCCCTTCTTTGAAATGTCCTGCATTCTGGTACCTAGAACAAGGATGGCACCTTGGACCAGAATAATTATCCACATATAGGGAGACCAGAGTGGTGGGTCCCGGACAGTGTGGAGTAGGTCTAGTAGCTCCTCAGAGCTCAGAGTTTTTCATTGTGAGAAAAGAAACGTTTACATTATACATATATATATATATATATATATATATATATATATATAGAGAGAGAGAGAGAGAGAGAGAGAGAGAGAGAGAGAGAGACGGGGGGGCACACTTTTTAAAAGATTTATTTTAAAAAAATTGTGATTCTGGAGGTTGAATCCATGGTCTTGATCGTGCTAGACAAGAAAAACCACCTTCCTAATTCCAGATGAATTCCACCATCCCCTAAATAAATTCTGTATCCTTTAACAGTTACTCCCTGTTATGGTTTGGATCTAAAATTTCCCCAAATACAGTCATCAAAAAGAAATGTATAGGACTGAGGTAGAACACTTGACTGGCATGTGTGGGGCCCTGGGTTCGATTCTCAGCACCACATACAAATAAATAAAATAAATACTTGTTGGTAACTAAAAAAAATTTAAAATAAATTATTGAATAATAGTCAATGGAATATTATTTATTTCATTGTATGGATATACTGTATTTTGTTTATCCACTCATTGACTGCTAGAAATTTGGATTATTTTCACTTTTGGGATATAATGAAGCCACATCAATCTTTATAGCAGCTCCACCCACAATAGCTAAACTGTGCAACCAACCTGGGTGTCCTTCAGCAGATGAATGGATAAAGAAAACGTGGTACATATACACAATAGAATATTACTTAGTCTTAAGAATAATGAAGTGTTTTGGGGTTGGAGATGTGGCTCAAGTGGTAGCGTGCTCACCTGGCATGCGTGTGACCTGGAGTTTGATCCTCAGCACCACATACAAACAAAATGTTTTGTCTGCCGAAAACTGAAAAATATTAAAATTCTCTCTCTCTCTCTCTCTCTCTCTCTCTCTCTCTCTCTCTCTCTCTCTCTCTCTCCCTCTCTCTCTCTCTCTCTCACACACACACACACACAAAAAGAATAATGAAATGTTGGCATTTGCCTGTAAATGGATGGAGCTAGAAAATATCATGCTAAGTGAAATAAGCAAATCCCCCCAAAATCAAATGCTGAATGTTTTCTGTGACATGCAGATGCTAATTCACAATAAAGGGTTAGAGTTAGCTAAGAATAGAGTCACTTTAGATTAGGTAAAGAGGAGTGAAGAGAGGGGAGTGGGTAAGGTGGTAGGAAAAAGAGTATAATGAATCAGACATTATGTTCATATATGATTACATGACCAGTGTGATTCTACATCATGTGCAACCAGAAGAATGAGAAGGTATACTTCATTCAAAAAAATCATGCTGCTATTAATATTGGTCTAAAGATTTTAAAGTTTCTAGTGAATATATATTTTAGTCCTCCAAGGTATATAGTTAGAGATAGAATTTCTTTGTCATATGGCAATTCTCTGTTTAACTTTTTGATTAACCACCAAATAGTAGCAGAATGACATTATATTCCCATTGTACTGTATAAGAGTCCTAACATTTTAATTTCTAGCCAACATTTATTATTATGTGTGTGTGTATAAGCACACAAATGCACATGCATGCACACACACACACACACACACACACACACACACGTTTGAAATGATAGACATCCGTGTGGTATGAAGTAGTATCTCACTGTGGTTTTGATTTGAATTTTCCTAATAATTAATAATGTTGAACACCTTTTTAATGTGCCTCTTGGCCATGTGTATCTCTTTTTTGGAAGAATGCCTATTTAAGTTGGCTGTAGTTTGAATGACCCATCAAAACTCAAGTTGAAATTTAACACTATTGTGAGACTTTTAAAGGTGGCACCAAGATAGAACTTAAGATATAATTAGGTTATGGGGGTTCTGCCCTCTTTAATGAACTAGTGGATTCATGGATTCATGTGTTAATAAATTATCTTGAAAGGAGATCTGGTCTGAAAGCGAGTTTTCGCTCTGTCTCGTGAATGTGATGCCCTGCCTACCTTGGGACTCAGCAGAGAGTCTTCAGTAGCAATGTCCTTTACCAGATGGAGCCATTTTCAGGAACAAGAGCTGAATAAACCTATATTCTCTATAAACTTACTGAAATGTGATATTCAATTTTATGAACAGACAATAGCCTAAGAAAAAATCTTTGAAAAATTTTAATTCAGTTTTTTGCCTTTTTAAAATCGAGATCTTAGAGTTGTGTGTGTGTGTGTTTGTGTGTATGTGTGTGTGTGTGTTTTATAATTTATCAGCACTCTTGTAGATTCTCTTTTAACTTTCTGTATTATGTCCTTGACACAAAAAGTTTCAAATTTTGATCAAATTTAGTATTTTTTTGGTATGTGTGTCACATTTAAGAAACTTTCCTAATTCAAAGATTTACACCTGTTATTTCTTATATGAGTTTTATAGTTTTGGCTTTTATATTTAGATCTACAATCCACTTTAAGTTAATTTTGTAAATGGTGTAAGTCAAGAGCCCAAATTCATCTTTTGGTTGTGTTCATTTGTCCTAACCATTCAACTATTTGTTGAAAAGAGTATCCTTTCTCTATTGAATGGTCTTTATACCCTGGTTGAGCATCCATTTGGTATAGATGTGTAAGTTTTTTTCTGGACTGTAAATTATATTCCATTGATTTGAATGTCTATCATTGTGCCAATACCACACTGTTCTAATAACTGTACATCTGTTGTAAGCTTTAAAATTGGCAAGTGTGGGCCCTAAAACATTATCAATTTTTTTTCTCTGATTTTTTTTTTTGGCTATTCAAGGTCTCTTTCATTTCCACATAAATTTTAAGAGAAACTTGTCTTGTGAAAAGGCAGTTGAAATTTTTCGAAGGAATGCCTTGATTCTGTAGCTAAGTTAAAGGAGACTTTGTATCTATGTTAGTTTTCCATTGCTGTGAAAAAAATACAAGATTCATAAACTTCTGGGGAGGGAAGGTTTATTTTGGTTCATGGTTTCCAAGATTTCAGTCATGCTTGCTCAGCTCTGTTGCTTTGGGGCTACGGCGGAGCAATATATTATGGAAGAAGCACATGGCAGAAGAAAGCTTCTCAGCTCAAGGTGACTGGGAAGAAAACAAAGAGCTGCTTTTATACAAAGCCTCTCCTCCCAAACTCATTAAGCAATGAATCCATGCATAGATTAATTCACTCATTAAGTCAGAGCCCTCATATTCTATTTAACTCTCACAGGCCTGATCTGCACACTGATGCTTTGGGGACCAAGCCTTAAACACACGAGCTTTTGGAGGATACTTGATTCAAATTATAACAACATCTCAATAACATTAAGTCATACAGATCCATGAACATTGGATGTCCTTCTATTTTTTAGGACTTTTAAATTTCTCTTAATACAATTTATAGTTTTCAATATACAAATATTGCTCTTTTTCTAATGTGTGAATCATATTTACTCATTAAATATGATTTAATGAATTACTTTTTAATTCTATTATAAGTAAAATTGTTCTATTAATCTCAGATCATTCAATGCTAGTATATAAAAAAAACAATAAAATTTTGTATCTTATACCTTCAACTTTGCTGAGATTTTATATTGGCTTTAATAGTGTTTTTTTGGGTTCTTTGAGATTCTTCTACAAACAAAATTACATCATCTGAAAACAGAGATACTTTTAGTTCTTACCTTCCCATATGGATGTCATTTTTGTTGCCTAATTTCACTGGCTAAAACTTCCAATACAATGTTGAAAATAAACAGTAAAAGTGAATATCTGTCTTAATTCTGATCTGAGGGGGAAACTTTCAGTTTTTTTGCCATTAAGTACAAATTTAGCTGTGAGAATTTCATAGAAGCCCTTTATCAGTTGAAGAAGTTCTAACTTGAAAGAGTGGAGTGGAGTGTTTTTAACATGAGATAGTGCTAGATATTTTTTTCTTTCAGGACTGGGGATTTAATCCAGTGGTGCTCTACTGCTGAGCTACATTCCCAGCTCTTTTTACTTTTTATTTTGAGACAGAGTCTCACAAAGTTGCTGAGGTTGGCTTTAAATTTTTGGTCCTCTTGGCTCAGCCTTCTGAGTAGTAGCGATTGCAGATATGCACCACCACACTGGGATAAAAGCATGCTAGATTTTGCTGAAGGTTTCTGCTGTGTCTATTGAGAGCATCAAGTTTTGTTTTTCCTTTACTTTTTTGGTGAGATATATTACATTGATTGATTATCACGTGTGACACCATCCTTGCATTTCTGGCATATATCTCATGTGACTACAGTGTATAATCATTTCAATATACTGTTGTATTATTTGTTAGGGATTGTTGCACCTATATTCATAGGGAATATTGATCTGTAATTTTCTTCTGCTGTCTTTTTAAAATTCATTCTTTTTAGATATATAAGATAGTAGAGTAGATTCTGATATATTGTACCATACATGGAGTATAACTTATTCTAATTAGGATCCCATGCTTGTGGTTGTACATGATGTGGAGTTTCACTGGTCATGTATTCATATATAAACATAGGAAAGTCATGTCCAAATTATTTTACTATCTTTCCTATTCCCATTTTATCTCCCCTACTTTCACTCTCTTTTGTCTATCCCAATGAATTTCTATTCCCCACTTCCCTTATTGTGTGTTAGCATCTACAACTCACAGAGAACATTTAGTTTTTGTTTTTTGGGGGGACGAACTTATTTCACTTAGCATGTAATCTTCAGATTTATATATTTACTGGCAAATGTAATAAAGTCATTCTGTTTTGGTGACTGAATAATATTCCATTGTGTATATATACCACATTTTATTTATCCATTAATCTGTGGAAGGGCATATAGGTTTACACAATAGTTTAGCTATTGTAAAATGAGCTCCTATAAACATTGATGTGGCTATGTCACTGTGGCATGCTGTTTTTAAGTCCTTTCAATATATACTGAGGAGTGGGATAACTGGGTAAAATAGTGGTTCCACTCCAAGTTCTCTGAGGAGTATCCATACTGCTTTGCAGAGTGGTTGAACCAATTTATACTTCTGTGGTTTTTTTTTTTTTTTTTGGTCTGGCTTTAGCATCAGCATAATATTGTTTCTTCTTTTCTATTTATTTAATTTTTTGTTAAGTGTTTTAGAACAATTGCTGATAATTCTTTAAAAGTTTGGTAGGAGCTGAGGATGTAGCAGTGGTAGAGTGTTTTTCTAGTGTGCCTGAGGATGTGGGTTTGATCCCTAGAATGAAGAATAAAAGAAAAAGCTGAGCATGGTGGCACATGCTCGTAGTCCCTGCTCCTCGGGAGGCTGAGGCAAAAGGATATTTTGAATCAGAGTTCAAGACCAGTTTGGACAGCATAGTGGAAACCAGATCCAAAAAAAAGTTTGGTAGAATTAAGTACTGAAACACTCTGGCATTGAGCTTTTCTTTTTCGAAAGCTTTATATTTGCTGGCTCATTCTGTTTAATCTAATTCTATTTAGATTTTCTATTTCTTCAGAGCCAGTTTTGGTAGAGTGTGAGTTTCCAAGAATTGGTCCTTCTCACCTAGGTTATCTCATTAATTGGCATGCACTTGTTCATGGTATTCATTTATAACCCTTTTAATGTTGGGTGGCAGTTAAGTTTTCTTTTTAATTCTTGGCATTTAGTTATCGGAGAATATTTTCTTTTATATTTGGTCAATCTAGTTAAAGATTTGTCATTTTTTTGATATTTTCAAAAAACCAATTTTGGGCTTTGTTTATTTTCTTTACTACTTGTTTTCTATTTTGTTTAAATTTCCTGTATCTTGTTCTCCACTATTTCTTGTTGTTTTGGATTGAGTTTTCTCTTTTCCTGATTTCTTAAGATTAGAGGTTAAGTGAGGCATGGTGGTGCACACCTCCAGCAACTGGAGAGGCTGAAGGTAGGATTCTAAATTCCAGGCCAACAAGGGTAATTTAGTGAGACACTGGATCAAAATAGAAAGGCCTGGATATGTAACCCTGCATTTGATTCTCAGGACTGAAAAAAAATGCTTAAATGTTGTTCATCTGCGACCTTTCTTCTTTTAAAATGTTAATGTAAGCATTTACAGCCACAAATTTTCTACTACACATTGATTTTGCAGCATCTCATAAGTTTTGCTATGTTTATATGAGTCTTTAATTTTTTCTCATTTATTGTAATTACTCACAATACAGGAATCCATACTAACGTTTTGCTATTGGTTTTTTATATGTACTGCATCTTTTATTCCTTATGAATTTTTCATCACTATTTTCTTTCATGTTAAATAGCTATTTTTTAGTATACTATTTTAATTTCCTTGTTGTTTCTTTTTCTATATGGTTGTTTCTTACTGGTTGCCTTGGAGATTATAATTAACATCCTAATTTATAGCAATCTAGTTTGTAATAATACCAATTTAGCTTCAAATGTTTACCCCCCAAAACCCTGTTTTCCTGTGTATCTCTATTTCATTGCTTTTTTATGGTAGTAACTTTTTTATATTGACGATTGAATCCAGGGATACTTTACCTCTAAACTATATCCTCATTTCTTTTTATTTTTTATTTTTATTTTGAGACTCTGTCCTGCTAAGTTGCTGAGTATCTCATTAAATTGCTGATACTGACTTTGAACTTTCAATCTTCCTGCCTCAGCATCCCAAGTCCCTGAAATTACAGGGGAGCACCATCACCCCACACAGTGAATCTTTATGCTATTCTTGTAACTAATTACATCTGTGTACATTGTATGTCCATCAGCATAGATTTTTAATTTTGCATTTTGCATTGATTTTAAAAAATCACAAAAAAGGACTTAACATCTACATCAATATCATAAAGGTTATATATCAAAACCCCAAAGCTAACCTCATAGTAAATGGGGAAAAACTGAAAGCATTTCTTTAAAAATTTAGAATGAGATAAGGTTGTCAAATCTCAGCACTTCTTTATAATATAGTGTTATAAATTCTAGCCAGAGCAATTAGACAAGAGAAAAAAATAAAGAGATAAAAATAGGAAGGGAAGAAGTCAAATTATCACTGTGTGCAGATTATATCATTCTATACTTAGAAGATCCAAAACACTGCACTGAAAGATGGCTAGAGCTAGTAAATTTGGCAGAGTATCAGGTTATAAAATCATCATACAAAAATCAATAACCTTCCTATATACCAACAATGA
This sequence comes from Ictidomys tridecemlineatus, assembly GCF_052094955.1. Taxonomy (NCBI): domain Eukaryota; kingdom Metazoa; phylum Chordata; class Mammalia; order Rodentia; family Sciuridae; genus Ictidomys; species Ictidomys tridecemlineatus. The sequence goes on from NW_027521306.1 coordinate 127,386, forward strand.
ATCTGCTGAGAAAGAAATCAGGAAAACAACTCCAAACACAAAAGCTTTAAAACCAAAACCAAAACACCTCCTCCCCACACAACTAAGAATAAATCTAAACAAGGAGGTAAAAGACCTCTGTGATTAAAAACTATAGAAAATTGGAAGAAAAAACTGAAGATGACACAAGAAGATGAATAGGCATGAGTTAATTTTGTTAAAAAGTCTATACTACTAAAAGCAATATACAAATTCAATACAATCTCCATCAAAATACCAATTACTTTCTTCAGAGAAGAACATTCCTAAAATTCATTTGGAAGACTAAACGACCTAAAGTTCCTAGTTCATATCCAGCCTTAGCCAGAGGCACAGACACGCAGGCCCCTCGGACCAGAGCCAGCGCAGGTGCCCATTGGTGGTGCCTTCAGCTCCTGTCCCTCAGGGAGGTCTAGGATTCACCTTAAGTGGAAGGACTGGAACCCTGGGAAAGGGCAGGGCAGTTCAGCCCCCGGGGCACTCGTGTGGCAGTGGGCTTTCTGGGATCCCTCGGGCCTCTCTGGCTGATCACCTGCACCTTGTCTCCTCCCCTTCAGTCAGACGGCCCGTGCTGACTGAGCACCTGCCGCGTGCAACCACCCAGGGCTTCCAACTCACTTTCTTTTCTGTTTTCTTTTACTTCATTTTTATTTTTTTGATACTGAGGATTGAACCCAGGGGCACTCAACCCCTGAGCCACATCCCCAGCCCTTGTTATTTAGAGACAGGGTCTCACTGTGTTGCTTAGGGCCTTCCTAAGTGGCTGAGGCTGGCTTTGAACTCGGGACTCCTGCCTCACCACTGAGCTGCTGGGAGGGCAACGTGCAGCAGAGGCCCAGCCCCCTGTATTTTCTTGACTCCTGGCTTTGGAAGTCATTTATGTGCTGATAACTGATTGTTGGCCTAACAGCACATGGTGGAGCTGGACCCGGACATTCCAGCCAGGCTGCTTGTCTTCTAACCCCAGTTCAGCCACTCACTGCTCGGGTGACCTTGAGCATGTGCTTGACCTCTCTGTGACCCAATTTCCTCTTGTGCCTGCCTCAGCGAGCTGCAGTAAAGGCACAGCAGGTAGCTCAGGCAAGGCAGCCAGGTGCGGGGTTTTGACCATGGGTCCTCGGCCTTGCTGAGCCTCTGCTTGGCTCCTGCTTGGCTCCTGGCACTCAGGGTTGGGTAACTTGGGGACTCTTCCCCAAGAGTGATGGGCTGGAGAGCAGCCACAGTTAGCAACCTCAAAGGCCAGCGCTGGGACTGCCCAAGACAGGCATCACTTCTAGGAGTGGAGCTCGGGGGCCTCCTAAGAGAGGGGCTAGGAATCCTGAAAAATAACAGAGAACTAGCTAGCGGAGGGCTGGGCTGGCTCTGCTGGGAGGAGCCAGTGGACGTTGGGGCAAACGAACCAGTCGGTGGTCAGTGTGAAGGAGCTGGAGGGAGGATGGCAGGGAGGGGGCGGGGGAGGCCAGTGGTGGCTGCTCCTTGGGCAGTGCCTGCCCGCGTTGGCTGCGTCCCGGCAGTTGGCGTGTGTCAGCTCACACCTCATCCGGTGGATCTTAGGGTTCCAGCTGCATCCCGTGAGGCAGAGCACACCCCGAGCTCAGGCTTCTTCCCAGGCCGCGTGGCCCAGGAAGCGGCAGAGCTGGGTTCCAGCTGGGCACCTGGCTCTGGACCTGAGCTCTGGAGCCCATGCTAAGCCAGCCCTGGGGGATGCCTGCATGGGGCTGAAGAGCTTGCATCTTACCTTGAAGGCACTAGAGTCTCAGATTTTAGGAAGTGGGGTACAGAATGAATTGGAAGGGGTAAGGGGATCCACCAAGAAAACAGTCCCACAACTCAGGTGGAAGGCGCTGGCCCCAGACCAGGTCGTGGTGGTACACTTGGGTGATGGGGTGAAGCGTGGAAGAGGCAGGCCCCAGGGTTGGAGAGGGTTTAGAATCAGGGCGGGGCAGCCCTCCAGGGTCGGTGTCCTTTCCAAAAGAGGAAACGGGAGGAAGGGGGTGTTGTAAGAAGAACTGCTGGCTCCAGAAAAGCAGGCCAGCAGCAGCCCGGGGCGGCGATCACAGCTGGCTGAGGGTTTGGAGGCAGTGACAGGCAGGTGTTCTCCGACTCGCAGGCTAGACAAAGCCACCCAGTGAAGGAGTAGAGAAATGGCAAGCCTGGTAGTGTCACTCAAAGGGACCAGGGGGGCTTGGAGAGAGCCAGGGCGAGACCGTCCGGGTGCTGGGGGGGCCTCTGGGTCCCAAAGGCTAATAGTGAAAACACGGGTGCACTCAGTTGACTGTGGGGGTGAAAGCAAGCCATGGGGGCAGAGGAGCACATGCAGACAGTGCCACGGTACCGGGGGACCAGGGTGTGGAGCCGTGTAGATAGAACTGGGGGGAGGTGGGAACAGGTTTTCAATGGGGAGGGCCCCATCAAATGACCCAGCCTTAGAGTGAGGAGTATGCTAATCAAAGAGAGGACTGACTCTACTGGAACCATCAGGTCATTCGAGACTGGCCAATGGAGAGATCTGAGGACAGGTGACTTCGAAAATGAAGATGATGTACTCCAGCCGTCCTTCACCTGACACACCTGCTCCTGCCCGGCCCACCCCGCAGGTGCAGTTGATTCTGCGGATGGTATCAGAAGACCTTGTATGGTTGGCCTTCCGAGGGGTCATGGTCAGGTGATACCCATCCCCATGATGCCCCAGCCTTTCATGGAGCCTTACTGAATGAGTCCTTAGAAGCTTGTCACACTGAGTAAATCCATCTCTGTCAGGGAAAGAAATGTGGTAGGTGCACGGAAGGGTGGCACTCTTTCCCCTGGCAGCCTGAAGAATTTCCTGTGGGGGTTTCCACAGAGATGGCATTGTTGGTCACCCAGACTGGAAAGAAAGCAGGAAAGCCATGCAAAGGTAATGACATGGACCTCTGGGACCTCTGCCATGAATGCCCAGCCCTCCTGTCCTGATGGCCATGGGAACGGCTGCCATAACAGCAATGGTGGCCAAGGACCTCTGCTGTCCTCCAGGGCTGGGAGGCCAGCGCCTGTGCCTGGTCCATACATCTCCACCCCACATCACAAAAAGGTCTGGTGCATCCGGTGGCCAAGCCTGGCTGCTCCCTCAGCCCCACCTCCTCTCATCTCCGCAGATTTTCTAAGTCTCATTTTCTCATCAGTAAAATAGGAGTCTTCATTCTGACTTCCCAGAGCTGTTGGGGAAATGAGAAAAGAGACTGTGCATTCATGTTTCCTGGTGCCTGGTCACAGGAGACCTCGACACACATTGCTGGCCGCCCATGGGACTTCTTCATCTACTAACTGATGTGTGTGGTGAGAGTAAAGGGATGAGGGTGTTCCTGGGAGTGCCTTTCAATTCCATCTCTGCTGGTCAGGATCCAGCCAGCAGCCAGAGCAGGGAACACAGGACGACACTGCCAGGGCTCTCCGCTTGTCACTCCCGCGCCAGCTTTACCATAGCTTGGCAGCTCAGCCCCCTGTAGGCATCTTGCAGTTCTCTCATGTATTCTCCCAGTTTCCTTGACAGTAGAGACTTGTTACCCCTGCCACAGGGTCAGGGACGTCAGGCCATGTGCTCTTGGGACATAGCACATGAGCAGGTACCTCAGTCCAGGTAGAATGTGGCCGGCACCAAGGCATACCTGCCCTGCCCAGGAGGGGAGACAGGTCCTGGGATCATTTGTTTTCAGCCCTTGATAACCCAGAGACCTGCTCCCTGCAGAGGCCAGGGCTGAAGCACCAATTGGAGGTACCTGAGGGTAGTAGTGGTAGGGAGAGAACAGGCTAACAACCCTGGCAGCATAAGCAGCTGAAAGGGGGTCCAGTCCCCTTTCCAGGTTCAACCAATGCCTGATAAATTATGTCCCATTCATTCCCCCTTCTCTCCTTGAGCTTGCTAGCTCTGCACTCAGCTGAGGATCTTCCTGAGCAGTTCAACAGAGGCACCAATGAAAACTGCATCAGGTCGCACATAGTTTCCCTTTTGGATATTCTGGTGGGAGATGAACTTGGGGTATCCAAAGCCGAGATAACTCTCAGCTAAGGAGCCTCACTACGTGCCTGGCTTTTGGAAATTTTTCCAGTTTGGGTCAGAGTGGAAAGTCTCAATGACATACTATGGCTTAGCAAGCCCTGGGTCGCTCTGATCTAGCAGGGAGAAAGTGACACAACAATCAAAAGGCCACTCAAGGAGATTATCAAAAGTGCCTGGCAGCACACGAATGTACAGACACAGATGTGTGCCCTCACCACTGCCATTGCCAATGAGCAGTGCAGACACTTGTAGCTTGTAACCATACTTATGTATATAGAAGTCTGGGCTGTAGCACTCGAGTTGGGCTTGGCCTTGGCCTCTTGTAGCCTCTGACCATAGCAGTCATTCTTCCAGATGAGCATGCCATCACTGCCTAGTGATAGTCCCTACAGCTCTCTATGCAGCTCCTGCAGCTCCTGCCACTGCCGGCTCACCAGGGCACACATCATAGCCAGATGTGGCTGCACACTATCCTCCATGTACTGCACCATTGCCAGCTTAGGACACTGTTGGCAAAGCCCCAGGAAATGAGGGAAGGGAGGACTGTTACCAAAAGGGGAAAGCTCAGGGGTAGCAGGTGCCAAACTCTGCATGAGGAAGACAGGGTGCTAGGAAGAACCTGCAGCTGAACAGCAGGAGGAAGGACCTCAAAGAACTAAACTGCCAGGAAACCTAGCCTTCATCTAGGACTTCATGGGCTAAAGAGGGGTTGACAGGAAAAAGGGGCATCTCACCTTGTGCTTGCAACAGGTCTTTGAACAGGCATAGCACCAAGGCAGTGCTACCCCTGTCCTTCAGATGATTTGGCAGATCCTCCTGAGCCACAGTGCCCACACCACACTGGTTAGGGCAGGGAACAGGCAGCCTTGGGCACTGGTACTGGTGACTCTGGATGGTGTTAAAGACAAATTCCTTTGTGCAATAGGTACAAGGCTGGGTGCACTTGAGGCACTCAGAAGTGGCATCCTGGACCAGCAGTCGCTGTATCATGTGGGCACCACACTTGCTCTCACAGTACACACTCTCTTGGGGGCACATACCCTCATGGCTCTCATAGTCTTCCCCACTGAAGTCACAGCCACAGAACTTGCACTTGAGGTGCCGCTTGAGCCAGTCGTATTGCAAGTGTGCAGGCAGATCAAAGTGACTCAGCTTGGCAAGACAGCCATTGGGGCAGGGAACTACATTGATAACCATCACAAATACTGGTCAGACACTTCTCCTCTAACAGAGAAGAAAGCTTCTAGGATAAATGGTTAATTACAGGTCTGGAACAAGAAAATAAATGATGTGCTTGAAACATCTTGTTTTGTGAGAAAGTGAAAAGTAGTCCAGGATGAATGGGAACAAATCCAAAAGATGTGTAATCATCTTTAAATGGCAGCTGATGTTTATATCTGGGGTATGTGAGTACCAAAATGATAAGCTTCATCTTCTTGCCCACTTATAGTTGTTTTTGCTATATTTGTTTTTGTAGAATCAATAAAAATATCATCATTTAGCTACCACATAGTAATAATTTGACACAAGGAGAAATCATCTATAAAATATTAATTCTAGTGGGTGAAAATTTAAGGACCAACCAGATATTTAAAAAGTCACAAATATCACCACCCCAAATATTTATAAATTATAAAGGGAAAAAAAATACTAGGTTTATAATGGAGCAACCTGGCAAATACTTCTTAACCAAATAATTAGGCAACACTAACCAGTGATGGAACAAAGTGACATTACATACTTCCACAGTCTCTTGTGCCTCTGTTATTGAGGCCCCAGATATTTGCTTATTCTTAAGTGGAGGCTAACTCTAGATCCTAGAATTTTTCCACCATTAATAGAGGCTGACCATAGCTTGTGACCATGTCTGTCAGTGCTGCCAGAATATGCTCTAGTGTAAGAACTAGGCATTGTATGAATGATGGTCTTCCTCTAATGGCATAATCTGAATCCACTGATGAGAAAACAATGTATGATTCTAAACTGAAAGAAAATTTACAAAACTACTACTGATGTACACCATTCAAATCATAGATATCATAAATAGCCCAGAAAAACTCAGTAATTGCCCCAGATTAAAAGAGACAGAAAAAAATGAGGCTACTGGACACAGTGAATAATTGATATTAAAATTTCCCAAAATTGGATTTATTTTGGTTCAAAGACAATTGTTGAAATAACTGTCAAATTTTGAATAAGGTTTGTAGAGTAGATATTCATAATTTAATTTTATTATTATGTACCTTTTTTTTGAAATGGAGAAAAAGAGATAAAACAAGTTAATAAAATAGTAACATTTGAGAAATGTTTCCTAGGGATTCTTTGCACTACTATTATAAATCTTCTATAAATCCGAAACTGTCAAAAGAGAATATTTGTGAAAGAAAAATATTTCTTTAAAATGTTAGAAAGTAAAACATACTCAATAAAATAAACTGTGGATCTCTACAGGTATAATTAAATAAAAAATTTAGTGGTGGATGATTACAAAGATATTTATAGTCTCAAACTCTCTCCCTACAAAAAATTTAATTACAAAGTAAAATACTGCAAATATCACCTTAATAACCAATATTAACATCAGCAGTAATGAGGATATTATATGTCACATGATGTGACTCAAAGAGAAAATAAGAGAATTGATTCTGTGATACACTTGACAAAAAACGTGTAATCTAGATTCAATCATAAAGAAACCAGAAAATCCATTTTAAGCACATTCTACATGCTTTCTTCCTGAAAAGATTCAAAGATAAAGAAGAGACTAAGGACCATTTGAATCTGAAGGCATTTCTAAAATACAACAATAAATTTCATTTCATGCCTCTGAATAAAATATTTTGCCATAAAGGACAATATCAGGTTACTAGCAATGAATGAAAATGATTTGAGGATTAAGTGGTTGAAGGCATTATGATAGAATGTATTATTGTTTTGAGAAAAAGCAATTGCTTAATGTTTTTGCCTTTTTCTTCATATAATCTTGAAATAAATAGTAAATTTGCAGGTACTTTTGTCCACTGAAACATTTTAAAGTAAATTGCTGACATATGACATCATTCATGATACATTTAGTTTTTACTACAATCAGATCATGCTAGATAACTACAATACAGCCTTTATTATAAAACTGATATGATTAACAAGTATTCTGTTACTTGGTAACATTTGAAAAACTCATTCATAAGGAATGAAGGTTATATTGTAGTTATGTAGCATGTTCTGACCTGTAGAAAATACTAAAAATATCATGAATGACAGCATATGTCAACAATTCACTTTAAAATTATTCAGTGAACAAAAGTATTTTATATTAGAAACTGAAACTTCACTATTATTTTCCAAGATTGTATAAACAAAGAGAAAAGAAAAAAAAGTATTAAGCAAACACTGATTTTATTAGAAACAAGTCTTAAGTCAATGCTTCAAATTAAAAATTATAAAAATTGAAAGGCTGTGTGTTTGATGGCAGTATAATAATTCTAATAAATTAACCCATTAGTGAATATAGTAATGGAATATCAAAGTAATGTTACCTAAATCTCTGGATCCATATTCAGGGATACATTTTTTAAAATACAAATAATCTATCATTAATGTGATATTTAGATTCACCAAATTAGTGTTGACCATTTGCTTGTTGAATGAAGTTTAAATGTTAGCATTTAGACAGTTTGAAAACATCTCAATAAAAACTGATTTGCACATGCACTTCAAATTTTCTTACAGATGTATATAAAGCTTCATATTTCGAGAATTTCATCATCTATATTATACACACATCTATTTCAATAAAGTTTTAACATCATACATTTCATCAAACAATACAAATATTATATCAACAGTCTAAAAACACAATATTAGTTTTCATATGCTTTTTCTTAATATATCTATATCCTTATGGTTTTTTCAAAAGTTGATCTTCTCTTGGCTTATTAGTAATTGTTCAGGCAGAAGCTCCCATAGTCAAGATTCAAATTTTGTAGCAAGTGGAGAGAAAAAGAATTATAGTTTGTCTGAAAGGTTTTATAAGCATGAATCAGTAAAAAAGTTGAGAACTTTTCATTCCTCATAAGAATGCAAAATAGATATGCATGTCAACAATACAAAATTACTATCAAAAGCAATATACTCACATTCTCATACACAGTTATCATTATGACTGTGTATCAGAGCTTTTGATTTTCCACCTCTTATGCATGAATTCGACAACCATATACTAGGGTATTCTGGCAAACACTGGGATAACAACATGGAAAGAATAATGGACACCCCTCAACAGCCATATACCAAAGCTTGAAAAGCAGGCAGCCAGGTGATTTCAATACGAATTCATTGGCATTATGACAGGGATAAAACAGGATATTACTGGAACACTAAGAAGGGAATTTTGTCCCAAATTTGTTTTAGTGTTTGAGGTCATTCTGTGGAACTGATATGTGAGGTAACACCTGAAAGAAAAGGAGAAATTGTGCAGAGGCAGAAGAGGTGCATGAAGACAATGAGATAAGAAAGAACACTTGGGGAATCACCAGTGGTGCAATGTCACTAGAAGCTAGAGCAAAGTGAAAGTAAAGCAAGTGAGGAGAGATAAAAGTTAATAACCTGACAAGAACCAGTTGATTTTAATTTTTTCCAAAAAAATTATACTTTTCTTGAGGGCAAAATATAAACTAATAACAGAGTCATGACAGGGTATTTAAATGCTTTACTGTTACTAGGTCAGTCTGGGCTTTTGGCCATAAATCATAGAAAATGGGTGATGCTGTTGTTTTCCACAGAAGAATTTCAGCATGCAGGGTGAGAGTTTCATAGTGGGGCAGAAGTGAAAAAAGAGGGAGTTTCAAACTTACAATCCTTTATATGTTGATTTTCAGACTTGGAAAAAGTACATAGATCTTTAATTGTAATTGATTTCTTCTCAGAAGTTATGACCAAAATTTTTGAAGCACTTGGTTCATTATAGGTGTGCACTTGATGAGAAATGTGTGAAAATATGTCAACTCTTGTATAAGTGTCATTATGTAGAGTGTTCTTTGTATAAAAGTTGTTCACTTATTAATTCCCATAACAGGGTCAGAAATAGATTACTGATAATAGTATTTATATTGCAGTGATAATAATAATGTTATACCCAATTCCTTTACAAATGAATAAAAACAAATGATTTTTATTGACAGAATTCCCATTCTTGTTTTTCTCCTTTTTTTTTCTTTTTTTAAAGTGAAATTATTTTAAACAAAATGCTTACTGGTGCATTTAATTATACATAATAGTGGAATTAATTATTAAATATTCACAGATTCACTTAAAATAATTTGATCTTTATCTCTAGTACATTTTTCCTCTCTTCCTCTCCCTTTACCTTTGAAGGCATTCTACAGTGATTAAGAAGACATATTTTTGTATCTTGATAGAACAGTGTTTTTTACACTCTCATATTAAGGCTAGCATGATATGGCCAATTAATGTTCCATAAGGAAATCTAGAAACTATTAAATTAAGTTTAAGTAAACTAGTTTATTAATAAGTAAAAAAATAAACATCACTTTCTCCCAGAAATTATTAGACAATAATTGATCTCCCTTTGCATTGTTTCTACATTTACACACTATTTATCACTGTTTTGTAAAATAATCAATTATCTCATTTTTCTGGTAAGGACTAATGAGTACAACTTATACTTTGTAGCCTGCATAACAACTGAATTTTTTTGTCTTTTTGTACATGGTCATTCAATTTCATGACTCTCAAGCACTTCAAATCTGATTCTTTCATTTTTTCTGAAATATATTTATGTAAGATAACACATGTGTTATTAAATTACATTTTTTTGTATTAAAACCTAATTATTTCTGTCAAACCTATTTGAATGCAGCATTTTCTTTATAAAATTTAGATTTGTTCTGTGATTTTTTTAGGTCAACAATCCAAATAAGTGATTAAAGTTGAGGCCATATTTAAAATAGACATGCATGACTTCACTGTGTTTTATGAAGACCATCAAAATGCCATGGAAGCAGGGTGTGCTATTGATCACCTGTAATCCAAGTGGCTGAAGAGGCTGATACAGGAGGATCTTGAGTTCATGCCAGCCTTAGCAACTGTGGGGCTCTAAGTAACTCAGTGAGACCCTGTCTCTAAATAAACACAAAATAGTTCTGGGAATATGGCTTAGAGGTCATGTGCCCCTGAATTCAATCCCTGGTACCAAAACAAACAAACACACAACATCAAAAACATCATGGAAACTCTAAATGAAGAAGCCATAAAATAGGTATTATAACAATAATAACACACAATGAAAGCAAGAGGCTTTTATTTTTTTATTTTCAAACAGATATTTCATTATTGTAATATTTGTTTTGATTAAAAAATGATTAAATATTATGGACGTATCTTGAAATGGGTTCAACATAATTGAACATTGTTTTTCTTGTCAGCTTTTAAAAAATATAGCCCATCATTGTTGATATAAGATTTGACATCTCCACATGAAATCTTAGAATCAAGACAATCCCATAGATATACTGAAGGGCTTCTGTTAAAAAATGCAACCCTAACTCTAACCCTAACCCTTACCCCAAACCAACCCAGAAAGTTGAGGAAAGCACTCAATGTGGAATAGTGGAATGAATCTAATAATTTTTTTTCTCTGTATGCATATGAACATACAACACTGAATTTCATCTTCATGTATATCGATAATCCACTAAAAATGCAAATAGCTATAGGATAGAAAAGAAGAAGAAAGAGATAGAGAAAAAGAAAGAGAACACATGGGAAGCAGGGACGATAAAGTGGAAGTACTGGTCATTGAATTAGAGCACTTTATAGTTTTTGCTTGTTAAATTATGTCAAAATTAACCTCAATATTATGTGTATCTAAATACACTATTAAAATTTTCATCAAAAAAGAATAATTTAAAAGTTGCTAGAAGAGTTAGTGAAAGTATTGTGGTGCAGTTGTAGAGTACATGCCTACACCTGTGAGGAATTGGATTCAATCCTAGCACCACATAAAATAAATAATCAAAATAAAAGTATTGTGTTTATTTACAACTAAATAAAATATCTTTAAAAAGAGCAGGTGGAAATTCTAAGTAGACACTGAGATTACAGTAAGGTTACACACAATATAAAGAGTAAGAGAAGAGGTAATGCATGCAATTATATGTTTGTATTTACTCAAAAGAATTGTACATATTTCTAGGAAGGCTTCAAACTTGTAAGTAAAGCAATGTAGGTGGATGAGAGACAGCAATCAGAGATGAATGATTTTGCAAGTAACAATGCTGCCTCCTTGAAAGACTCTTCTTGGAAGATTCTTGAGGATGCCATTAGAAATATTGGTATTTTAAAGGTAAATAGAGCAGATGATCTATACCATAGTTTATTTGAATACCAAAGCCATTTTAATATGTTGAAGTATATTAAATTATCATAGTTTTCTTAAAAATATGCAACCAGAAAATTTTAGTAAAGCTAGAAACTTCATATTTAGAGAAACAGTTCAAGGACTTAAAGATGTTTTTAAGCATTTACTACTGCCATATGTACATTCTACCCATTACCTAGATAAATTAAGCATTTGGCACTGAGCCAATTCAGAGCAACAATCACTGGTGCAGAACAAGATAGCTGGGTTGGTGATCAAGATAGATTAAAGCTGCTGCCAAGAAAGTAGGCTCAGGAATTTGTTACCAGGGGTTTGAGAGACTCCTGCCTATTTATTCTGTAATTTACAAGCCCCAAAACTGACTATGAGAATATTTTTAACCACTTTTCAATTTATATTTCCCTTCATCCTGTGATTATCTTTCCCTTTTTCACCAGTATGACAATGTAAAGAGGAAAAAACTATATAGAATATTTTGTCTCTAGGTATCATCTAAGGATAATATCAAAGATCAAAATAAAAGCAGTAAATCTATTAGGTGTCAGAATTTGCAGAGTGTAGTTATAGCCACACTGGAAACTAAGGGTTTATGTTATAATCATTTAAAAATCATTAAACTTGTTCATGTTTCCATGTAATGGAATACTTAGAAAAATTTTTGTCAAAATATAACCATCTGAATTAGAAAACTTCAAAAATACCTAACTGAAAGTCTAGTAGAACAGATTTCACACAGGAGAAAACTAAGGAAAAAAGGTTGATAGTTCACTTAAAAATGTAAAATGCAAAGTGTGGTGAGAGATAAACTTTCTAGACAAATATTTCAAAAATACACTAATTTCCTAACATTGCTTCAACAAATTATATGGTCTAGTTAGCTTTTGTATGCTATTGATCTCAGGAACCTGTCTCAAAGTTATGCACTAGAGACAAATTAATGAGATTAGGTTGCTATCTTTTATTCTAGGTTTTGAGATACTTATAAAATTTGGATTCTTCTATACAAATGTGCCTATATTCTTTCAGTTGTATTTCTTAGAATTTTCCTTCAGATTCCAGATTGCTAATTCTGATGTGCATCTGACTTTTTATTGAAGCAAAAGTAGTCTTTCTTAACTGCTCTGTAATTTCTGCAGCTGCTGCTTGTGTCTATAGAAAATAAAAATAATATATTTTAAAATCAATTAGAATCCAAATAATTATTACGTGTTTGTTTCATTTAGTTCTGAGTCAAAACTTCAGACAGCAATTTTAAATGTGAAGAAAGAAGATGCTAGACTTTAAACTTCTGTCATCAGTATCAATTACACTAAATCTGAACTAATAATAATTGAGTTCTTCCTCTCCTCCTTTTCCTCTTTAACCCCTGCCCGCCCTCCTCCCCATCCTCCCTCCCCCTCTTGTCTTCTCCACCTCCTTTCTATTGTGAATGGAACCCAAGGCCTGGAACAGGCTAGGATAGGTATCTACCATTGAAGTGTGCTCTCAGTCATGAATCATTCTCATGTAAGTACTGAGATCATCTGACAATTTAAAAAAAATAGAATTATTTCAAAACATAAAAGTTGAAAATTTTAATCTAACAATTTAAAAGTATATTATATTTCTATATCACATTTTTTTCTTTTCTCCTCATAGTCTTATTTATGCCCACTATTATCCAATATCACATGATTATTTTAAGAAAATCATTACTCAGTTAAAATTAGCTATAAGAATAATGTAAACTGAGATATTTGAAGGAGGCATCAAATGTATTCTTCCTTTTAGAAATCTACAAAACATCTTTCCTCAAGAGGTATAAAGTATACATACAATGTATATATCCAAAATACAATTTAAAGTGAAATGAATTAAAGCACATTACAGATAAATAAGATAGCCTGTAAAACCGGAAGTACTCGTTTTGGCTTCTCCTCTAAATTCCACCTTGCTTGTTTTAAAAATCACATATGCATGGTACTCTGACATCATTCTACTATTCTGCTCCCTGTGTGCCTTGGGAAGTTTCCGACATTTTCTTCCAACTTGTTTTGATTTCTGTCTATCTTTTTCAAACATATCTTGTATATTTAAAAAAATTCAAAATCACAAAAATATGATTTTTTTTTTCTACATGAGGTGGGGTCTGTGGCCTGTAGGTGCCCTAGTTTTTTCCTCTTCCTGAGTTTTCTTATTCTTTTTGGGAGATCATGGTATTGTATATTGAATCCAGATTACCTTTACCACTTAGCTACACTCCTGATACTTTTTGATTTTTTTTTTATCTTTAGACAGTTGATGAGTGTGATATTGAATTTGTGCCCCAGTCTCCTGAGTTTCTGGTGCTATAAGTTTGTGTCACAATGCCTGCATACTCTTGAATGTTCTAAATTGATGGGAAGCAAAATTTCAAATCTAGAACACTGTCTTCCAGACTAAATATTGTGTGTATGTGTGTGTGTGTGTGTGTGTGTGTGTGTGTGTGTGTGTGTGTGTGTGTGTGTATGCGTGTGCCCACATTCCCAATGACAACTTCACATTTTCCTGGTATTATCAATTATTTTTTACATATTAAATACAAAATGAGCCCAGTATTTTTATTTGTTTTACTAAAAGCTGCGTGAAATGTTTTAAAGGATTGTTTTCCTTGTGGGGTGCAATGACAAATGCATATAATTGCACAGATTACATTTTCAAGGTCAACGTGAGAAAGTTAGACAATGGGAAAGTCAGAAAGACTTTTCTCAAATTTTAAAACAAGGACTGGATATGTACCTCAGACTTACCATGCTTCTTTTTCAAATTCCCAGTATCCTAGAAAAACTCAACATCAAATGTTTGATTTCTTGTTTGTTTATGAACATTTTCATGATAGAAAATTGGAGAAGAATCACTTAACCTTTGAAAAAAATGTGTCTCTTTGTTTTTTCTTTGTCTCTCCAAAAGCAGTCACATTGTCAAAGTGTCTTTGTGCAGAGAAGCCCTCTTGTGAAATTTATGTCAGAGTGTTCTCATTCCCCATTCTGGTATTTTCCTGGTACTGTATTTCAGAACTTTCTGATATGAGGATCCCACAGCTGGAATATTTTATGTCTTTTGAGAGTCTTGTTCATGTCAATATTTGGATCTTTTCTTGTTAAAGATAAGTCTAAATATAACAGGTATATTTTCTCAGAAAAGTAGCTGAAAGAAAATTTCAAATTCCACTGCTTTAAAAAAATGTCTCCACTAAATTACTATTCTAGTATATTGTGAAAGTGTAGCCCACTTCCACATTTATATAATTGTTTAACTTTTATATAGTAGCCATTCTAACAGTTGTGCTTTGGCTACAGAAGATCTTACACTTGGCTGGTGCACTAAAACTTTGTTGCTCTTAAAAATAAAAGTGTGATTTATATGCATATGAGTTTATCTATGGTGATTTCTAATTTTATAACATATATTAGTGTCAGGTAAAGACAGCTGGTACTTTTGCTCTTATATATCAGAAAGTCCTTGACAAATTTTATATATATTTAACCTTTTAAGAGAATTTTAAAATTTTTGTTTTGACTCTTTCTTTAACAAAAAGCAAAGTATGGTAAAATTTTGATGGGGTATTATAGGTTAACTTGGGGAAAATTGTCTTCTTTATAATGACAGATTTATCATCTATAAATAGAGTGTACATTGAGTCTTTTGTGTGCTTTTTGTATTTTGATTTTCTCAAACTCTGCACATTTCCTTTTATAATATGCTTACATATAAAATGCAACATTCATGTGACATCTACAAAAAATGTACCTGGTGTTTCATATTTTTTGTTAAACTAGATGAAATACAATAAAAGTATCTGTCTTCTATAGTCATTATTTTCCCCAATATATTATTTATTTCTTCCTAAATGTACATTCACATTAAACATGCCCTGGGTTTTAAATCTGAAGGAATATAACTGTATCCTCATATGTGCAAGTTTTATAAATTTAGTTTCTGTATGTGGTAGGAGTGTATCATGTATGTTTAATAACAAAAATTTTCTAAAAGTTGATACTCTATATTCTTTTTTGAGAATGCATTTATTTCATATGTTAATAGTATTTGTGTAAATGATGTGATTTTATTTTTTATTTATTTTTTATTTATTTTTTGTGATATTGGGGATTAAATCCAGGGTGTCCTATTAATGAGCTATATACTGAGCTATTTTTAAAATTTTGTTATGAGATGGGGTTTTGCTCAGTTGTGTGGTTTTACTTTAGAATTGTGATGCTCTTGCTATTGCTTTTAGAGTACAGAATATTTCAGTTGTGCACAAAATATAAATTGTATGTCCCTCTTATTTATGTTAACTTATGAATTCTTTGTGTTTTATTTTCTATTAAAGAATATTTATTATTAATTCTTATATTCAATATTTAGTATGTGAAAATAAGCTGTTATGTGGTATTAGTGAAGGGCACAATAGCATTATATTATCACACAGATGTCTCAATACCCTAACATCTTTTTTTGGAATGAATGCCACTTTTCTTCTTCCATACACTATAACATCTATGAGGTACCACTGCCTAAATAGCAAGAAAGGGTTTTGTCAGGAGTTCTCCACTTATTTATTTTATTATGAAGTCTACACTTAAAAAATGAGTCACATCCCCAGCACTTTATTGTATTTTATTTAGAGAAGAGATCTTGCTGAATTTCTAAGTGCCTCACTGAGTTTCTGAGACAGGCTTTGAAATCATGATCCTTCTGCCTCAGATATCTGAGTCATTGAAATTAAAAGATATCACCACTGCTGTGGCTTATTTGCTTTTAAATTTTTTTAGCTGTTGACACAGCTTTATTATATTTATTTTTATGTGGTGCTGTGAATTGAACCCATTACCTCACACATGCCTGGCAAGTGTGCTTCTACTGAGCCCCAGGCTTATTTTAAAATGCTTATTTGCATTTTAAAACCACCAACATTGACATTCTTCTCTGGTATGTTAATTTTCAATAGCTTCTAATTTTGCTCTATTGTTTAGATTTTCTTTCCCCTTAGTTTTTTAAAATGTACTTTTCCAAATATTTAGATAAATAATTTACTAACAAATTCCTAGTCATTTTATGGCTTACTAATTTATGTTTTTTTTAAACTTGACTTTAGAGGCATGCCACTTTTGACAGCCTTATGGAGGTTTAATTGGCACATATTTGTCTGTATATATCTTATGTGTATATTTTTATCTTATTGTATATGTACAAACCCATGAAACCAGCATCAAAATCAACAAAATTATCATGTCCATTACTATGTCTCCTAGAGTTACTTTAAATCCCACATTTTAATCTCCTTTACAATATTTTACCTAATAAATCTGATATTCTTGAACACAGTAAGAATAGACAAACATAAAACTGATAGAGATCCTGGAATTATCACAAATTAAACAAACCATGTATTATTCTCTACATCAAGAAATTGAACATTAATGATGTTCTGAAAATCACTTCATTCTCTCTTCCTCTTAAAACCCCTCCATAATCCCCAATTGTGATTACTCTTTTTGTTTTCTATATAGGGCTATTCATTTCTTTCAAAAAAGCAAATAATAAAAAAAGAAGGGTTACTCCTTTTTTACTCAATATAAAAAGAGGTAATCTGTTTGGTTCTTTTAAACCCTGACCTCACATCAGCCCACTGTTCTCTGATAGAAGAGGATTGAGGTAAATCCTGATATGTAGAAGGAGGAGGCTAAGGTAGGACATAATGCTGGGGTCTGCTAAGAGAGGATCCAAGAGAATAAGTGGTAGGATGCAGAAAAAGAGAAAAGAAGAGGAGAAAGGAAATTGGAAACCAGGGTAAAGCTCAAATGGAACAGGTCAGCTGGTGTAACAATGGTAGAGCAAGCAGGTCAGCATTTAGATAGGTGAAAATAAAAACCCTGAATTTTAAAAAGTGTCATCTCTGGAGCAGCTATCCAAGCTACAAGCAGGTAAAATGTTCACACTTTTTTTTCACTCTCATTACCCAAGAGGAACCCATTCCCAAACCCACTGGAAGGGTTCTACTACTGTCACCACAGTTTCTAATTTATGCCAACTGGGCTTCACTTTATCTTCTTCCTCACCTTCTGTATCCTATTTATTCCCTTCTACATCCTCATCAGACAATTTTTTTCTCCTCATTCTCCTTCTCATTCTTTATTTTGGTCTTTCCTGCTTGCATTATTCTTCATTTTCTTATTCTTCTGGTCCCTGGCATTAAAAGAGCACTACCTGTTGACCTTCTCTGACATTGTGCTAAAGTGGTGTTTAGACTTGTTTGAAAACTAGGTCTCAGTGTCCAGGTTGGAGAATCCTAGACAGAAGAGTGTGGTGGAAGCTGGCAGATTAGTTCCCAGTGGTAAAGGCAACAGTGATGGGGGTCAGTTAGAGCATTTCTATAGAATGCTTGTTCCACTTCAGTTCTGTGTGGGATTAGAATTAATGGTCCATAGTATATGCCTTAGTAGATAGTTTACCACCCCATTTTCAAAGTGTCATTAACTTTTACCTTGCCAGAGCAGGCTAGACAATTCCAATCACTTAACATGTCTGTTACAATTAGTCTCTTCTGTGTGTTTTCTTCTTTTTTTTTTCTTTCTGGTAAGTGTACAATAGTCTCTCTGTTGGATTAAATTTTAGCTCCTCAAATAGTGTTGCTTTGTACTCGTGTTCATATATTTATGTATCAATTGAATATTTCCTCCTATGTGATTTTTAAAAAATCATCATTTCTGCAGTACTCTGTTGATATGTATTTTACCCCAAAGAAGTAATTGAGAGTGGGTTTCTCAATATTTTGTGCTATTGAAAATGTGACAACTATACCCCAAATTAAGGAAAACCCTTTTTAACTGTATGGTCAAGGTCTTCTGACACATAGGTTACTGATCACAGTATGTCTTTAATGTTTGTATGAGATCTTCAAGGAGTTTACATTGTTTCTCATATGTATATAGCCTTACCATTTTATATGTGCCAGACTAGCCTATGGCAGGTCCTGTCATGATGCTATTTTAACTTTTCAAAGGAATCTTGAAATTCTGATGCAGAGTCAACACTTTATCTGAACTTTGTAAGGCCTTGCATAGATTGCCTATTAGTCTAAAATTAGGTACCCAAATATGGAAGCATCTTACTGTTTTATTTAGCTTTTATATGGCTGTGACTAAAATTAAGTACAAGAAAAATTTTAGAGGAGGAAAAGTTTATTTTGGGGCTCAAAGTTTCAGAGGTCTCAGTGCAGACATGGCTAACTTCATTCCTCAGGGTCTGGAATGAGAAAAAATACAATGGCAGTAGAGTGTGGTGGAAAAAAGAAGCTGAAAAGATGTTGCCAAGAAACAGACAGTACTTGGATCATTCGAGAGAAAATATAAACCCCAAAGACCTGACACCATGGACAATTCTCCTTTTGCTATTCTGTTCTTGCCTCTAGCTACCACTCAATCCTTATCAGAAGATTAATTTACTGAATAGGTAAAACTCTCATGAACTTATCATTTCACATCTAAACCTTCTTGCATTGTCTCTTACATAAGCTTCTGGGGGAAAATTAATATCTAAATCATAACACTTATATTTCCAAGAAGCCACGTACCTATCTCTGTTTCCTGAATTTTATGAGGCTTGAGATAGCCTGCTTAAAATATGACATTATAATTGAGATTCATTGGCCAATTTGAAATCCCAGATAGGTGACTTGGTTAGAAAACTAAGTCATTTTATGGACATCTCATGCCTGCATGACATGAGGTGGTTTAATGCAGCAATACATTATTTGAATATCTTTATTCCTAGTTGGGGTTGGGTATAAACAGATCATTTGAATATTGTGAAAAAATTTCTTTACAGCTAACAATTTAGATATACTTTTATTAAAATAATTATATTTTTTTTTCAAATCCCTGATGTAATACAACTCAGGAAAAAATATATGGCTACTTTTGTATTAAAGTCCTCCCAGTCAAAAGCAGTAATTGTGAATTCTTTATCATAGGAATACTAAGGAACACATCTCTTGAATTTTGTACTTTCAAATAGCCATCATTACATGGCATTGCCATTAACAAGTTTTATGGATTAAGTACCATGAAATAAATATCTAAAACAATGTTATATTTAGATCTCAGATCCTGCCCAAATTAGTATCCATCATTTTTTTATTATTAATATCATTTATTTTTTAAAAAGAAAAAATTTTGATATTGTTTTCTGTTATAAATTGTAAACATTACATAATAGCATAAATGACATTTGAATGCTTGCTTGAGACAATATTCTAAAAAATGGATGCATATGTTTTCTAAAACATTCAGCAAAAATATTTGTAGCTCAACTCAAATACAAAACATTTATTTCCACAGAGATGATCAAATTAACTACATCTACAGAGGAAATATTTTTTGTTTGCAGCTAAAATACATGTTCTGGTTGTCAAATCATTTCTAAATAAAGGTACTTAATTTGGTGAATTTATGCCCACATAGACATAGACTCAAAGAAATTTAAAATAATGTATAGACTTATTAGGAAATAAAAATAATAACTTCCAATTACTTGCTTACTTCACAAAAAATAACTGAGACAAAGCTTTATATTGATAACCTATCATCATAATTATTATTAAAATGAGAAGCAGATAGAAAATCTGAAGGTTAGAGAAGTCAAACAATTTTTCACAATTTTACTAATAAGACTATATATTATGTCTGTTTCATCTAGTCACAGGCAACAACAACCAATGGTTTTAAAAGTGTTACAAAAATATTATATATATATAATAAAACACTTAATATAGGTATCCTAGGAGCAAGAAAGCAGCTGTGGCATGGCTGTGGAGAATTCTGCCTTGCCCTCCTTCTGCTCCACTTCACCTAGCCTGTCCACATGCTCACTGCTATATCATTATGGAGGGTTATCACACCAAAAACATCTCACCTTAAAACAATTTAATACAACTCAACCAGAAAATGGAGGAGGAAAACACATGCCACAAATCCTCAGGTGGAATGCAAACCAAGAAACTGAAGGATGTGTCTGTCATAATTTTCTTAGATGAGGGTCAGCAAATATGTTTCACAAAGAACCAAAGAGTAAACAGCTAGAATTTTCAGACTCATCACTTACCCAACTCTAACCATAGGGCTGAAAAAGAAGGAAAGCCAAAGTGTAAAAAATCAGTAAATGCAGTCCAAAATAATGCAGAAGGTGGTGGCAATGGTAAATTTGCCTATTGGGTAATAGTTTGAGTAGAGAATGAGTAGTGATATTAGAGGTATTAGAACTGTAGGAGTAATTGTGATTTTCACCTGGGGTGGGTTGATTACAGTTCTGTTCTGGAAAAGAAAATTGCAGTCTTATAGAAAAGCAGAGGGAAAAGATATGGATAAGCAGTGAGATATATGTGCCTTGAAACTGAGGCAGAGGCAAGATACAAATTAAAGCCTGTGAGACTCTATCCTGTGCTTTCAGTCATGGCTTTATTGCCTCTAGAAAGTTCACCTTATAATCCAAGCATTTGGAACCAAGAAACCTGTTGACTTTTCATGTACTAAGACATTATGAGATTCCACAGAAGAAAACAAAGTTATGGAAGGCTAAGAGACTTTCTACAAATCACAGTTATTGAAATGAAAGAAGAACTATATTTCTTGGTTTTCCTGCACCACTACTATAACTGCTTCAAATAAACTGAATAAAAGTTGGCATCTACAAAGCACTCATAGAATGCATTTATTGTCTCAATTATTCTTCACATTACCCTGTAGAGACACAACTCACTTTTCTGATCTCATGCTACATTTAAGAATCAATGCCAAAAACCATAACTGATTTGCCAAAGATTATACTACCCAGAGGAAATAGAGCTAAGGCATGAACCCTGGTGTGGTGTCTGAGCCCAGGCTCTGCACCACCAGACTGTACTGACCACAGATTCCTTTTCACTCCACTGCTCTTTGGGGGCAATGAGACAGCATATCACATTTCTAAGAAATACTCAGAAGCCTCTACATTTTGAAAGAGTACTAATATGCTAAACATGGTATGTACAGCATCAAACAAAAAATTAAGCAGTAGCTGTGCTATCACCACAATGAGTATCCATGGTCTCAAAGCTCTTAATACACTGCCTGTCCAGGAACAGCTATAAAGAATTTCTAAAGGAGTTTCCTTATGGAAACCATCAAGACTTTGGTAATGAAACATTTTCCTTATTTTTTTTGTAGTTTTAGATGGACAGAATGCCTTTATTTTATTGCTTATTCATGTATTTGGTGCTAAGGATCAAACCCAGTGCCCCACACATATTAGGCAAGCTATTTTGCCACTAAGCCACTGACCAAACCTGGAAATAAAACCTTGCATAATACTGATAGCAGGTTTAATATTTCTCTTCCCATTCCCTGTGTCTAAGCTCTTGACATAATGACAGATTCACAGGTTTTTTAAGAAATAATAATTCACAGATGATGCATCCCCTTTACCAAATTTCCTGAAATGCGAACATCCTGAAAAATAATAACCAGACACCTGACCAGAATGCTGCTGTGAAACAGTCAAGGCAGAGTATTTTCATGGCCATAAGGCTCCATTGGGCTCTTCTTCTCTAGTCCACTCACCTTTGGCTCTCCCCTACCTCACTAACCCCCAACAGCCTGTCATCTTCTAATTTTAATAATGTTATATAAGTGGAATTTATAGTAAGTTCTACTGTAGGGATAATGGTACATTACTGAGAATAATACTTTGGAAATAAATTCAGTTTTATTCACAAAATATTTCAGCCTTGCTTAGCATTGAACTTTCTATAGTTCCTTGGAAATATAGAAACTTTGACAGTAGTAAATAAAAGACAAATACAATAGGGCAAGTTATATAACCCAAGAAACAGTGAACAAGAAGTGTGGCCAACCACCTTGACATTCCCAGGGACTAAAAAAATATTAACCACTGAAACAGGGACAATGTAGGGCAAAATAAATTGATCCGGTTACCCTACACTCACATGTGCAACTTCTAGACATATGGTCTAAATGGTCTCTCTCTCTTCAACATATCCTTTGTGGTAATATAACAATGCTCAATATCAGCAGAAACTTCTAAGAGAACAGCTTCAAAGAAAGTAGAGCAACAAACCGTGAGACCAAATAAATATATTCTAAACCTAAATCCTACTTCCATGAATGTTTTTAGTTAAAAATGTTAATAGGATGATCGGTATGTATGAAACAAGATTCTGCTTTTATTCTCCAACTGAAACTACCACACTTGGAAAAAAAACATGTATGTTCACTTTTCTGATGTGAGATATTTTATTTTAATTACAAATCTTTCTCTAGCTGGGGATATAGCTCAGTTGGTAGAGTGCTTGCCTTGCATGCAAATGGCCTTGTGTTCAATCCCCAGCACCAAAATAACAATAATAATAATAATAAAAATCTTAGTCTAAAAATTAATATAATGATTTTACTTGAAACATGGACAAGAATCAAAGCTTTTTACCCTGTAATAAGTTAAATATATGGAAATGAAATAATCTGATTATTTAATCATCAAATTGAAATTATCAAGTCTAATTATCAAAGTTCAGAATGAAATAAAATGGATATACTGGCTGTCTGATACACATATGCACATTTGTGCAAACACACACACACTTGAAGATACATTACATAGTTTTACCATGTAAAATGAGATTCATTTGGAGGATGCAGAGGGCAAAATATCTGTCATTGTTACTGTGCACCTCCTTCTCTGACCTAGACTGTGAGGGCGGGACCCTCCCTTCAGCAGGCATTTTCAGCAACATTTTTTTTCCTCAGAATAACAAGAAATAAGGTCTGGATCACCAGCACCTTCTCTGTCTGCTAAAACAGGGTCTTGAATGATGGACAGCACCTTTGAAGGGTTGTCCACAGAATGGGTTTTACTTTCAGGGTTAATGTGTAAGGTGAAAAAAGGAAGCAAAGAGAAGATGTGCTTTTCACTTCCAGTTTCATACGAAGAATCAAGCCAAGAATTTTCTGTAACCAAGAACAATGTCGTTTGAAAAGCACTGTGAGAAATTTGGATAATAACTTTAAAACCTGCATAACTAGTGAGCAGGGAGGTATGCACCGCCTGGTAGAATCCCAGCTGCAGCCACACGTCCCTCTACAGCCCAAGTAGCTTAGCGTCCATGCCAAGGGTACCCAGTCGCTCACTGCCAGCTCCTCTCTCTGCCACTCCTCTGGGCCCAGACCATGCGCTCCTTTGGGCACCTCTGGAACAGCTCGCTCCCTGCTTCCCAGGGGCACGGACTGTTTGACAGACACAAAGGCCCTTGGGCTGGGATGGCGGGCCGGGAAGGCCGGGGAAGCTCTGCTCCTGGCACTCCTGCTGACGCTGATGGCGCCCCAGGCAGGCCGAGGGGGCGCTGCAGGAACCACCTCACTGCAGCACGCTGGAGGCGGAGCTGGAGCACCGCTGGGAGAGCCTGCTGGCGCGCTTGTTGGTTGCCTCACAGCACATAGAGGCTGCCATCCAGAGTGGCACCAGCAATTACCTGCTAGGCATCAAGCGGCTACATCGGCTATACTACAACGTGGGAATTGGCTTCCACATACAGGTGCTCCCAGACGGTCCCATAGGTGGCTTGCATGCAAACACCAGCGACAATCTGCTGAAGCTCTCCCCAGTGAAGCAGGGCATTATGAGCATCTTCAGAGTGGCCAGCAGATTATTCCTCAATGGGAAGGATCAATATTTCATAACTATACTCAGAATAGCACATATTTAAAACTCATGAATTCTTTATTTCTGGAATTTTCCATGCAACAACTTAGACCTGCAGCTGACCTAGTAACTAAAATTATGGAAAGGAAACTGAATAAGAGGGACCTCCTGTGATAAGAAAAAAAAAAAGAAAAAGAAAGAAAGAAAGAAAAGTTATGATGGTCTTTTCTATGACCTACTTAAGGCCCAAAGATTTACATATTTCTACACATTTTTCAAAAGGTATCCTACAGCAATCCTGACACAGGCATTATTATTATGCCATCTTTACAGAAAAGGAAAGAAAAATCCTGAGATGTTGAGTAGTGTGCCCAGGCTACGTGGCTGTGCCATGGCAGAGCCAGAATTTGAGCCCAGGCAGTCAGTCAGATTTCTAAGTTCACATTCTTACCTAACATTTTGCATTACCTCTTTTCAATTTGTAACTATTATATATTCCTAAAGACGTTAATAGTAACAACACAAAATTGTATTAAATAAAGGATGTTTTCAATGAAGAATTCAGAATTCTTTTATATTTTAATTACTAAATGCTTTTCAAAATTACCTGACAGCGAATATTCTTTATTTCATCACAAAATCAAATAAATTATTAATTTGTACCCATGGCATTTACAATTTTTCAAATTCATAAACAGTCTGGTAGTTGAAGGCCAAGCTCTAAATAACTAGATAGTCCACTCACAAACAAGGATCAGAGATCAGCCAAAGGCAGGTTGCCAATATCTTTTTTCACTTCAAATTGAATTGACACAAGTACATTTCAAATTCATTTCTACAGACAAAATTCTTAAATTTAGCTATAATTTCACTAAGTAGCTTTAGTCCAAATATGGCAGCTTCTATCCAGACTGAAATTAAGAAAAAAAATGTTAATAAATGTATCAGGAGTGAATTACTTTTCCAAAGTTCTTGGAATGATGTAGATTTCAAAATTTGCAAAATTCTAAAAAGCACTGGTAAATGATAATTTAGAGTACTAAATTAGGCAATAATGGTATGTCAATGATTTTTATAGAATCAAAAACCAAAACCAACACTGTGACTCCAAGATAAGAGCTTGCCTAATGCAATGGGAGTCTCTGAGCTGGACCTATTGCCTCACATGTTTTAAAGGTTTGTAAAAAAACTTTAAATTTTATTAACATGCCAAAATTAACCTAGATACCTTTGCTTACTTTGGATTCAATACATACAACTCTCTAAACATTCACTAAGAAATATATATTTCAAATTTCAAATGTCCAAAATAAACTGCATACACAACCATCAATACACACACACACACACACACACACACAAACTTGCATCTCAAAATAATTAAACAAACAAACAAACAAATAAATAAATAAATAAATATAAAAAGGGTCTCATCATTTCAGAAAAAGATCTATCCTATCAGTTGATCAGGCCAGAAATCCTAAGTGTTATCCATGGCTGCTTGCCAATACCATATCAAAAAATATTATTGATTATAGTTTTGAATTACAGAAATAACTGACACTGCTAAACAAACTGAGGTTAGTCTAAATAAAACCTACATAACAAGCATAAAATTGTTTTATTTTGCACAATGAACTTTTGGTCAAACGTTTCAGAGTTTTTAAAAAAATATCTGGTGGTGCAGAACACAGCTGAAGCCATCTGATTTTTGCCTGCAAACCATTTGGGCAACAGTAAAAGTAAAATGCCTTTCCATCTTTAGCCAAAAGTGGAATTTTTTTTTCAAATTGAAAGCCAATCTTCTACACAAAAGAAGAAAAAGAAAAACAATATTAGAAAAAATTATCAAGAGCATGAAAAAAGTTCAGCGAGAAAATTGTAAAGAAGAATTAGGCTAATGCAGAAGAGAGCATGGTGTGTAGACCTGGGTTGGAATCCTAGCTCATCCTTTGTGCCCTTGGGTAAGTTATCAGCTCTAATCTGCAGTTGTGAGAGTTTACACAAATTTGCAGTCTCACCACAATGTTTGAGTGTTTCCTTTTGTTTTCCATATCCTCACCAAAATCTGCTTTTACTTATATTCCTGATAATTGGCATTATAATTGGAATGAGATGGTAGCTCAGTGTAGTTTTAATTTGCATTTCTCTAATTGCTAGAGGCGCTGCCTTCTCAGTGTTTTTGACTTTTGTTTCTTGGTAGCAGCATCTATGGCATTTTGGGAACCAGTTTTGCTTTATTTATGAAGTGTGAACAAGATTTCACTTGAAGGAATGACTCTGAAGCTTAATACACATGACCATGAGTCCATGGATGACTTTTACACTGTTGTCATGACCATGATTATGGAAAAAATGAATATAGGGTGAGAAGAGGGAAAAAAGTAGGGAGCAAGAAAGAGTTTAAACATATTGGGGACAAAGAAATATATCTTCCTCAATTAAGTGTAAGTGAATCCAAACCAGGCCTGGTCCTCAGATGTTTAGGAGAGGGATGGGCCATTTCTCCAAAGACCAGTTGCTTAGCTAAGCCAACCTGAGACTGGTAGCAATGTGCCCAAGATGCTCCCAGCTATGGTGTGCCATGTATCTCTGGAAGTTACAACTTGAGGTAACTATCCTCTTGAATTTTCAAGGTTTAATTAATGCAGACACCCCTTTTGGGCACATTGGTCCAAGAGCTGAGATTAATGCCTTTACAGGACACGATATTCTGTATCCTAACTGAGGGTTTAGGCTCTAGGTAACAGACGGATTCCACATCATAATCTAAAACCTTTAGAGTCATATACTTGTAAAAAAAGTTTTTCCCCTAAACTCCTTAAAGATGAACTTTACAAGCTTCTAGTTTGTGAGTCATACAAACGAAAGGAGGTACAGGGCTGGATTTGGCTCAGAGCAGTTGGACCACTCCTGCTGGTGGCCATTTGCTCTTTGCAAATGTGAAGTCTTTTTACAGATGCAATGGAATTTTTTTTTTAATTATCAAGTCTGAAGACTTTGGGCCCTATTGTGTCAGAGGTGGAGACTGAACTAAATAGCCTCCAGTTGGAATTCCTCAAATGAGGTGGGTGAGGAATAAACAGAGGGTAGAGGGCTGGGTTCGAAAGACTTTGGGCCCAGTTGTGTCATTTTATGTTAAATAGTGCAGTGTGTGACAGGAAGGGAAGAGAAAGTCTTGTTCAGTCTCCAGAGTCTTTTTATCATGGTGTCATTGGAGTTTCTGACTGTAGACTGTCACCTGGGAGGAACAAAGGATCCCAGGACTCAAAGGTCCTACACAGAGGATCCCTGGGATCATTTTAACCTGAGCTGAAGTTTTACTTAGTGGTCACAGGTGCAGCTATTAAGGATAATAGTTGTAGAAACCAAGACAATGAACTCTGGTATGAAGGGGCCTTTCAGCTATATGTCCCGGTGAGGCTTAATTTCCAAAGCACTGTCACTTTCAAGGTACGTGACTACTGTACTGTGATCTCTGGACACAGCTGGCCACACTCACTGTGAACTGTAGCCTTCCTTTCCATGTGCAACCAGGACGATGAAAATAACTAGCTCCTGTGAACAGAATTAGTGTCCTGTGTGTTGAATTTCAGGCCCATTACCACACTCTCAAGACACAGAATGGTACAGGCTGAACCGGGGATGGCCATTGTTTCAAAAACAGGAGAAGTTGAATTGTTCTGAGTGGGTGGAAAAAAAGAACATGGGAAATTCACATGCCCAAATAAGAAGAGCGATGAGGTGAAAGCTCTCTTTGTCCTCGTGTGAGCTGAGTTAGTATCAGGTGGCAGTTCACTTAATAAGAATGCCAGGAAACTGGTGGCCCTTAGGACCAGGTCAGCTCACTCGAGTCCTCTTCTCCACTCTCCTGGATTCCATAAGAGGCCGAGAGGCCAGGGTTTGTAATACAGGTAAGCCAGGGCAGGGGCCATGTTTCCAGCTCAGTTCAGTATGTCATGTTGAGCATCTGCTATGGGACAGGCATGTTGTTCATGGTTTTGGACTTTTTTAAAAAAAATACTGCATTGCAGTTAAGATCCTGTACTCGACTGGAGAAGATCACCCCAGAGCCCACTGTGTATAAGGTGGTCCCCATGGCAGACAGGCTGTCCTCTGGGAAGCTTGAAAGTCAACTCCAGCCTGCAAATTAGCCCAGTGGACTTAGGTGCCCGGTTGCCATGGAGACTGTGGCCACGGATGGTGCACTCCGTCTGCAGGGTCTTCATCTGCATCACTGGGGTGATGATGCCTGCCCGCAGGTGTGAGGGGACAGTAGGAGGGGAGGGAGGTCCAGAGCACTCCATAGGAAGTGTTTCTTCTGCCTTTCATCTAATAGCTCGATAAAATCAAAATATCTAAATATGTCCAAGAAAGCACAAAAGCACTCAGTAGCCTTTTCCATTGTTAGTATAGATGTTTTCTTTTACCACTATAGCATACTTCATAAAATGTAAAACCAGGTCACCTTTGGCGCTACGTGCACTGCCCAACTTGTCTATCTTGGCGGACAGTATTTACTAACAGCCAGGTAATTGTGAGGCAAAGTTAGTTTGCTGTATTAGATTTCTAAATGATCATAGCCTCATTAAATGCAATAAAAACACATTCTCTTTAGTGATTCATAGGAAATATATTTCTTTTATTCATTTATTAATCATAATTAAAGTGTGTTTGTTTTTCATTTTTTCTCTATACCTTTGGCTATTAGGTTTTTAAAATTCTTAATATGATCATGTATTTGCAATCAATTATTGACTATTCATAGTACAGTAATTAGCATGTGTGTGAAAATACATGGTTTACACAACCATTTTTAAAATCCTTACAAAGGTGTACCTTTTCTTTAATTGCAATGACAAGAGATCCTTGCAATGTATATCTTATCATAAATGTTTTTAATTTATATTATAGCTTGGAAATGAATTCATTATGCAATCCCACATGACTTAAATTAGCAGAGCTCTTCCAGTAGCATATATAAATATTTTCTCCCCAGCTGTGTGCTTCATTGTGGCAGAATTAGATGTGAGAATGTATCTCAAAGTTATCAGTGAATTCAGAAGGGAAATATGAGCCACTTTCAAGTGAAAAAATAAATATAAAAGCTTTATCTTATCATCATATCTCTGCTAATTTATTTTCATGGGCATAGGCTCTAGTAAGTCTTCAATGCAGTCCTCTATTCTATCAGAAATCTGGCCATACGGAGATATTTCTTCCCCTTTACATCTAATTGCCTTCTTAGAGTGAGGTTGCAGAAAATTTCTCAGGACTTAAGTTTTTTCAAGTGAGAAAAAAAATCACTTGTAGTGGGTGGATATGAGGTGAGATGATACAATAGCGTTCAGAGGTGAAAGGATTAGATTATGAGAACTGTCACCTAATCAGTGGATCAAACCCTTTGAAGGATTAACACTGTGAGAGGATTACTATGCTGGATGGTGACTGTAGGCAGGTAGGATGTGGATAGAGGAAGTAGGTCATTGGGAGTGTGCCTGTGGGGTTTGTATTTGGCCCTACAACACCTCCCTCCCTCCTTCTCTCTCTCTCTCTCTCTCTCTCTCTCTCTCTCTCTCTCTCTCTCTCTCTCTCTCTCTCTCTCACTCTCTCTGTCTCTTCCCCTTTTCTAGTTGCCATGAGCTGAGGCAGTAGCCCAGAGCGGTGCGATAGGCCAACCATGGGCTGAACTCTGAAACATGAGCTCCAAATAAACTGTTCCTCCTCTGAGTTATCTTGGTCAGGTATTTCAGTCACAGCAGTGACAATTGAGGAATCCAATAATCGTCCTTCACCATGTGGTCATCCTGAAGTGGGAGTGGCTAGAAGACTAAGAGCACTCGGTGTCACAGCTAGCACAGCTTTAGGGATCTGCCCTAATCTTAAGGATCACTAGCTGCCTGGGAGGCTCGTGATTAGGGCTTGAGGGGGCAGAGGCTCTGCAGCACCTCTACTACCCTCTGTCCCTATAAGTCAGACGGTAAAAACCTTCTGAAGAGGAGTAGACTTTGGAGGAAAATATGAGGATTTTGTTGACTGAATAGTTTGGGATAGTAGCAAGGTTACCATTAAAAACACTTGATGGAGAGGAGAAATGGTGTCTCCCCTACAGGAAAACAAATGGACCAGGAAGAAGACTTCACTGAAATATTCTGTGTAGACATTTTCGTGGGAGGCAGAGTAGGAATGGCCACCTGAGTTTCACAAATGAAGCCAGTGTGCTAGATGTGATAAGTGCTAGTGGAAAAGGTAGGACGGGAGGTGGCACTGGCACCCAGGAAGGGCAGCAGACAGGAGCCGTGGAGGTGGCTTCCAGGAGCAGGATGCTGAGGGCAGGGGCAGGAGGGAGAAGAGCCGCTCAGGGCCCATGGGATGTGTCCCTCAGGGAGCTGCAGCAGGTCCCCCACCCTGAGGTCTGCCCTGAATGTTTTTGTAATGGAGGAGGAAAAAAAAGAGAAAATATTGGAAAGACTGGGCCAAAAAAAAAGGGGAAAGAGAGGAATGTTCAATAAAAGTACTAATCAAATGCTTAACAGACTATATTAATAGTTTTCACAGAATGAAATGGTGTGCACGGAATGTATGCATCAGGAAACCTCGTCACTGCTTGGAGAATGGTTCTGCGTTCTCAGTCATCAATATCACGTCTATTGAGAGCCTGCGATGGTTTCTGAGTGCCTGACCCTGGATCTGCCCTTCAAGAGATGCAGATAGCAAAGTGGTTTTCATGCCCTCAAGAAGCTATGTTCTCATTTCATGGGGCGTCACCACTTTAACTGGTTATGTTAAAAATGTTCTTTTTCTAAGATTCTCTGTGAACAGGATTCTCACTTCCAGTCTTTCCAGTCCCCCATCTCACTGGCAGCTGCCCAAGAGACAGTGCCACGGATTTTAGCAATGAAAACCCACTGGCTCATGTGAACTCTGCAAACACAGCAAGGCTTCGTGACTCTGCAGTCACAGCAGAACGGAACCCAAACACCGTGAGCTTGCAGAGGGGGCCCTGGGCTCATGGGGTTTAAGATGGTTTAAGATCCCTTACAGGGATTCCCTTGGATTTTCGGTGGAAACCACAGCACCTCTCTTTCAATTCCTTCAACTTCCTTACGGATGCTGGGTGGGTCTCTTCAGTCGGGCACACAGTCAGCTACAGGGACACCACTTCTGACTTGTAAAGGTGACAGATGACCAAACATTTATTAACTAGAAGGGAAAGTGCAGATGATCCCATTTAAATTTTTAATTTTAAAAGAAAAGAAATGGAGACAAAGAAGTTGAAAGGGTTTACTTAACAACACAAGTTCACCACAGAGCTTAGACTAAACCTCTGGCTTCGGTTCCTGAGTATGTCTTGTTACGGCGACATGCTCCCCAAGTTATTCCACACAGGATTAGAAAGACCCAGTAGGTTTCAACATCTACTTCTTTGACTATCAGAAACAAGTTTGAGAAAAATAGTAATTGTGAATAAAATTTGATTCAAGTATTTTTAAACAGGCGCTCCCATTTGTAGCAAGGGAAAAAAAAGAAAACCTTTCTCTAGACAATTGCACATTAATACTATGTGAACAAAAATGCAAATTGGAATATCATTCAGTCCTCTCCTTCCCCATTCTCTGAAAATCCTTTTGTTTCTAAGTAGAAATTAGTGAGAGAAAGAAGCCCCTTTGCCGGAAAGGCAGATCCCCCATTACAGAGCTGCTGGGTGCTTTCCTCTCTACTCACCTCCTCCTGCTTTTGCCGTCTGGAAGGTATGACTGTGACTTCCTAATGGCACTACATTCTTCATTATGCACCTTTCCTCTTATGCTGAATAGCCAGGGGATCATCCCAGGAAAAAGGGAAGAAAAGAAAAGGTGAAAGAGGAGAAAGCAAGAGAAAACCCAGCGGGAAATCGTTGTCATCTGCAAACTGCTAACCATGCTGAAAAGTCACAAAAGGTGCAGAGGGAGGTAGGAAAGTACTCTTCAGCATAGAGAAATTCAAACACTCCAGTCTCGACCACAGTGGGGACATGAAAACACCCAGCTGGTAGTCAGGCTGGGAAGAGTAATGGAAATGAAGCGCGGGGAAGCATCTTAGCAAGTCCCGCGTGGAGAAGGAACAGGAATGACTTTGTCACTTCCAGCCGCATGTGTTGGATGAGCCAATATCAAATACAAAGTGTTCATGGCCTTGGTGAGAAACTGCCTCTGATTTCCTTCTGCAATCCAGGGGCAGTCTTCAGTGCCATGGCCATTCCTTTTCTTCTTCCTTCCCTTCAACCATCACTGGTAGTACCACCGCCTCTCAGGTCCCTGAAGATCGTGTTTCCAAATGGACTCTTCAGTGACCATCCTGATGAGCCCAGAGGGGCAAGAGCAGGCCATCAGCTTATAGGGAGAGACGCGATGGTGACTGTTACTTCCCACTTTAATCTCAGGTTCAAACAGAAAGCCTATAGCTACAATCTCAAGAATAGATCAATGTCAAGGTAGCAAAGGAGGTCAAGCCGAATGCAGAGAGAGCTGGAGGTGACTGAAAATCATATCAAGGTAGCAGGTCATTGTGATTCTGCTTCATGAATACTTTACAAGGCTGGGACTGGTGGTCCCCAAACCATTTAAGGCTTTTATTGCTTTGCCAAGCAGCCTGCACAGAGCCTCAGCTATCAAACATGAGCACCTTGAGGGCTCTCTGAGGTTGGTGGGCTTTCAGGCCAATTGTCGCTGGGTCTATTTGAGAGCAGGTGCGCTGAGAATAGAGGCAGTGCATGCTCACTGCCGATGTTGGATCTCTGCAGCTGTGAGAATGGAAGCCAGGCTTCAGGTTGCAGGAGAGCACGCATACCTTGCATGGACAGGCAACGCTGCACACGTCTCCACAACCCAGCAGACCTACATGTTGAAGCAACGTGTAAAACGCGTGGAGAGAGAAGGAAAAAACAGAGGGTGGGAATAAAGAAAGACCAGCAGGAATGGAAACAGGAAGCGGAGGATGAGAGAACAGGGAAAGAAGCAAAGTACAGAAGAACAAAGCAAAATGGAAGCCGTGGGGCTTTAGGTTCAGTGATAATTTCACTGAATGGTAAAATTTGAATTTTCAACCATGGTTTTTATAGCTAGTTCTCAAAACAGATGACATTATTAAGAAAAAATGGATAGGAAATAATTTGAATTATTATTTTTAGATTTTATGCCAAGTAACTTGAGCTCTAATTTGTAAGGAAAATCCGTAGTTTATTTCCCATAAGTTTGAAAGTGGATGTGAAGGAATGAACAGAAAGGAGGTGAGAATGGCTGAATGAGGAAGCAGATTTGAACTCATGAGCAGAAAGAACTTTGGATATTCAGAAACAGGATATGGAGAATACCAGCCACCCTCTGGCACACTATGGTGAACTCAGATGCTGTATTACATCACAGTGAAATGAAATTCTATGGGATAGCTGCTTGTAAGTCTTATCCTGTCCTACAGAAGAATGACCATGATAGTCCTAAGTCTGGATTTTGGCCAATTCTCATATTCCAGAAAAATCCATAGAAGATCTGCATAATGAATGCCTTGAAGTGACATTCCCCGCATATCACATAAACACAAACACACACACGTTCAAACACACACACGCACACACAAAAGCAAACCTCCGAACACAATGGTGTAGTACCTGGAATCCTCTCTCTCATCCCTCTTTTCCTCTGAGTTCAACATTTCATTACTGAATTTCCAATGGCATGGAAGATGCTATCCCAAAAATTGTAATGTAAATGAAATAGTAGAGCATAAACCTGCTCAGTCTTGGGGATTCTGTGGAGACAATGCCTTGGAAAGCACTGAACGCAGAGCGGGGGTGCCTCAAGGACTGGTGCTGGGGGGTCATGGATCATAGGGGGTTTGAATTCTTCTCCTCAGTGCTTCTATGCACTTTCCAAATTTTCTACAATGAACATTTTACCTTTATAATACATCATTCCCTAATGGGAATATATTGCTGGCACTGTTATTCCTATCCAAGTGGAAAGGAAGGGGAAACTTGTATTTCATGGCACAGGGACTTCTTCTTAGGGGTCTTTGAAACCTTAGAAATCAATGTAAATTCTTAATTTTAATTTTCATTTTATTTCTCTTTACCAAGGCCCTAGTTTTATCCTACAGATGACTCAGCCTCCAAGACTGATCAGAATTGTGGCAACCTCCAAGAATGGCAGCCTTTGATAACACTTTTGCTTACAAAATGTGTACAGATATATCTGTACACTATCTTCTTACAAATACCACCCCAAGGGACTTTTAAAATAAGCCAACCCTGTTTTAAGTGTGCCAACATATCGATTGTATTAGAAAAATCCACAACCAGTATAATTTAATTGCATAAGTAGCTTAGTAAAAAAGTAAAACTGTGTTTTCTTCTTATATTGATCTAAAATTGGAAATGGGAAAAATGGATTCAACTCTTTATCTGAGTATCAAAATGAAAACAATATGCCTGTTACCTAATACTTAAGAACAGTCCTGCAGGAAGAAAGTGGCTATCATTTCTTGGGGCATTTGTAATATTCATTAAGGTGAAAAAGAATCGAAGTATAGAAAATCTCTGGGCTTCCAATAGTGTGAGACAAATTCTCCATTGTTATACTATTTAACAGTGGCTTTAGACTTAGTTAATATGCCTTTGACTAGTGAAACCAAAAAAATTGTCTCTTCCTCCTCCTCCTTCTCCTCTTCCTCCTCCTCCTCCACCACCTCTTCCTCCTCCTCCTCCTCCACCTCTTCCTCCTCCTCTTCCTCCTCCTCTTCCTCCTCCTCCTCCACCTCCTCCTCCACCTCCTTTTCCCCCTCCTCCTTCTCCCTTCCTCCCCCTCTTCCTCCTCCTCCTCCTCCTCCACCTCCTTCTCCTGTTCCTCCTCCTCTTGCTCCTTCTCCTCCTCCTCCTGCTCAAGCTCCTCCTCCTCCTCCTCCTCCTCCCCCCTCACCTTCTTCTCCCCTTCCTCCTCCTCCCTTTCTCCCCTTCCTCCTCCTCCCTTCCTCCCCCTCTTCCTCCTCCCCCTCCTCCCCCACGTCCACCTCCTTCTCCTGCTCCTCCTCCTACTCTTCATCATGCTCCTCCTGCTCCTCCTCCTCTTCCTCCTTCTCCCCTTCCTCCTCCTTCTCCCCCTCTTCCTCCTCCTCCTCCTCCCCCCTCACCTTCTTCTCCCCTTCCTCCTCCTCCCTTCTTCTCCCTCTTCCTCCTCCCCCTCCTCCCCCTCTTCCTCCTCCCCCTCCTCCCCCACCTCCTCCTCCTTCTCCCCTTCCTCCTCTCTTCCTCCCCCTCTTCCTCCTCCTCCTCCTCCTCCTCCACCTCCTTCTCCTGCTCCTCCTCCTACTCTTCATCGTGCTCCTCCTGCTCCTCCTCCTCTTGCTCCTTCTCCTCCTCCTCCCCCTCCTCCCCCTCCTCCCCCTCCTCCCCCTCCTCCCCCTCTTCCTCCTCCCCCTCCTCCCCCACCTCCTCCTCCTTCTCCCCTTCCTTCTCCTCGCTTCCTCCCACTCTTCCTCCTCTCTGTTTTTCTAAGTTAAGGGGAATGTTGCAAGAACCCCTCCCCT
Source organism: Ictidomys tridecemlineatus (assembly GCF_052094955.1). NCBI lineage: Eukaryota > Metazoa > Chordata > Mammalia > Rodentia > Sciuridae > Ictidomys > Ictidomys tridecemlineatus. The sequence goes on from NW_027521306.1 coordinate 163,109, forward strand.
GGGGAGGGACACGTCCTCCCTCGCCCTCCCGTTCAACTGAGAGCCCTTCTGTTAACTTTTCCTGTCCCCGGGGAGTCTTTCCAATCTCGTTTATGCCGTATTTAATATAGATAGCGTTTGAGAGAGTAGGGAGGAGGTGCCTTTAATGTAATTTACCTTTACAGCATCCTCAGCTAAAAGCCCTGGGTTCAAAAATCGAGTTACGGGATCAGAATTGAAGGGCCGCACCTGCCCCGCTGCGCCAGCCTTGAAGACCGCGTCCCCTCCAGTGAGCCACGGGCGCCCTGCGGAAGAGCAGAGCCTGAGGAGGGGACACGCAACCGTGACCGGACGCCAGGATGCAGCCTCAGAGACTGGGTCGGTCCGCGTTCTGTCACGGTGACAAAATGCTCGAAGGATGAACTTTGAGGGTCCAGCCACCCCTGCAAGAGCCCGCCTCGCCACCCACTTCTCCGCACTAGGTCCCGCCTCCCAAGCTTCTGCCTCCCTACAAAGCCCTAGGCTGGGACCATGCGTTCAGCACACGGGCCTTGGGGGGAGACCCAGAGCCGAATTAAAGCGGGGTGGACATCCTCACCTGCATGCATGCTATGCCACCGTGCCCAGCAGCCCTGCGCAGGGAGGGAGGCGACCCAGAAGTCGGCGGCTGCTCTCTGTGCCAATCTTCTGCACCAGAGTCCCTGCCCCAATAGGCACTGACCGCTGCTCTTCCCAGATTTCTCTTATTACTATATTGATGCTTAGGATTGATGTGATTTTGAGAAATGGGAAGAATTGGCTAGTTAATCAGACAAAATATTTGTAGTCTATAAATTTTTGTTAAAAACTACTATTAAACTTAGGTTAGTAGCTAATAAAGGAAGATAAAAGGCAACAATATTTTTTACTACAAGATTATGAGAGAAGGGTATTTTCTTAAGTGTCAAAAATCGGGAGTTAAGAGCAATGGAGTAGATGATGCTCTGTTGGCCCTGTGAAGTCCATGTGTCTCCGAACCAGCTTGTTGTTTGATTCTGTGGAAGAAATCTCATCAGGCAGCTTAGAGGGGAATTGCTGCTCCAGGCTGCAGGGTCAGGCTGGTCTGGACATGACGTGCCACTCTTCCCCTCTACTGTGCTGGCTTTCCGTGACTATAACAAATGCCAGAGACAAGCAACTTACAAAGAGAAAGGGTTATTTTCCTTCAGCTTTGGAGGTTCCAGTACATGATCAATTGTCTCCATGGCTTTTGGGCCTGTGGCAAGGTAGCACACTGTGGAAAGAGCATGTGACAGAGCAATGCTGGCCACCTGGTGATCAGGAAGCAAAGCAGAGGAAGAGGAAGGGACTAGGGTCCCAAAATTCCCTTTAAGGATTTGTCCCCATTGACTAAAGACCTGCCACCAATGCTTTACTACTTAAAGGTCCAACACCCCCCGAACCGTGCTGCCCCAGGAAACGTGTCTTTGCCATACAGCCCTACAGGGCGCACCTAAGAGGCAAACTACAGCAACCACCACAAGGGAGGGCTTGGGTCAGCATTTGTGCCTGGGCTTTCTAGGTCTTTCTCCAGATAGCCAGGGGCTGACCTGATTCCACAATGGGCCAGGGCAGGGCTTTGCAGTGTTATCTGCTGGAGCAGCAATCCTCACTCCCAATCTGCCTGAGGCACCTCCTACAAAATAAGTGCAAAAGTGATTTCACGCAGGAGGGACTCACGTGGTCCTCTGAGTGTGGATCCCAAGTGAAGAGCTGCACTTCATTTCCAGCAAAGCTGCCAAGTGACATGTTGCACATTTGAGTGTGTCATGAGCACCTGCAGGTGTGTGCATGGCCACACAGGGACCCACTCACGCCCGGTGGTGGTTCCCTGCAAAATAGGAACTTTGCCATCTTTCTTCTCACCCATTCTTTCAATCATAAGCCCAAGATTTAGAGAGAGCCAGAAGTAACTCCTCTTCATCATACTGAGATAATAAGAGGCAGAAGCACATGCATCTCAAATGTAGTCTTGTAATTGTAAGAAAAATAGAAAGAAATGACTTCTTCATTAAATGGAAAAGAGGGGTTGGAAGAGTGTGTACCTCCAAGTGCATGCTTTTAATGATTTGTCCTCCACAAATCACGGAAGTTGACAAGACATTCTTTGCCGAGCCACAATGTCAGGAAGCAACTGGTGCGAGACAAACTTTTGCATTTTAGTTTTCAAATTTAACTTTATGATTTAATACCTGAGAAAGTAGGAGGCCTCTGTCCTAGCAGCTTCTGTGATTGATTTCTTCACGTTCCTCCTGGCCAGCCCCATTTGACATGTATAAACATAATCAATACGGTGATAGCAGAGGTAATCGCTCATGAGAAGGTCTCCATCCGTTCCAAGTGCAGCGTCCATCAATTCATCACTTCATTTCCTGCATGGCAGCCCGGTGTGTTTACATTTCAGAAGCGGCATTTGAATAGACAAGGTTAATACCAACTTAATTTCACTTTAATGATAATTTAAATGAAATACCTTGATGAACATGAAGACCTGGGCAGTCTGCGGAGGAAATTCAATCAAAAATTGTGTCCATGATAGAGCTGCAATTTGATGGATGGCTGCTCATATGGTCTCCTTTTTCTCCTCCTTTCTTGGAGGATGCAGAAGACTGGCACCCTGGGTGCTCGAGACACATCCACCAGGCTGGTGTTCACCTCTGCACTGACTGCCATCTCTTCAGGCTCATCTCTTACAAAGAACGCCAGTTTTATTATCCAGGATTTTTATCATTCCATCTTTGCATTAAAAAACTCTCAGGTGAGTGGAGCCCATGGATTGTTGTGGTTGTTAACTCTCTGCTTGCTTCACTGTGGAATGCCTCTCCTGTTCGGGAATCACCTTGGTATTATTATCTAATGAACCTTCGGCGGCCAAGCCAGGGCGAGCTGCTCTCTGACCTGCATGGTTCTTACCACTCCATGGTCATGTGGTGCTGCTATGGTCAGCTCAGGCGTGGCCTTTGTCCAATGGTGAACAGTGGCCATATCAGAACTTCTTCAAGTACAGGCTAAGCATGGTGGGAGCCTAAAAGGAACGCTGTGGATGCTGATCTTCACTCCTAATGCAGGTTTAGGGCATTTTTATCTGCAGTGGGAATGCCTTTTATCTCTATCATTACTCTCTCTTCATTTGCATTCTTTTCAAATTCTGGGCCATGGCTTGTCACTATGTACCTCTCACAGGTGGAAAAAGTGCCTTCTATTGAACAGTAAGGTGGCCATAGGTGACCATAAAGCACTGCTTATTCAAAAAGAGCAGAAGGAAGGATTGGAGTGATATCATCACTCAGAAATGATAAATGCTTGAGAGAGAGAGCCATGTTTACGCTGATTTGAACATTAAGCAATGAGTACATGTCTGAAAACATCAGGTGGCACCCCATAAAATGCACATTTTAAATGTATCTGTTCAAAATAAAAAATAAAAACAGCTTCAAATTAAATGATCTCATTTGGACCAACAGCAACCTGTGAAGAATGGAACTGTAGTCGCTATCAGGAAAGAGCCAGACAATGTGACAAAGTCTAATGAAAGATAGTTTCCTTATGGAGTCTCTATGTGTCCCCCCAGCCCCCTGAGAGCAAAGAATACTGTTTTTATTTATTCTCAATCCCTTATCACCCAGACAATCCCTGGGCATAGGAGATGTTCAAAAAATATGTTTTTAATAAGTTAATGTCCATGAATAAACAACGTGGCTTAATGTTCATTAAATCGAGTCTCAGACAAGTTCCCATGCTTCTTGGGTGACATTTCCCTGCCTTTATCTCAGCAGATGCTCTGCCCTCATTGGTTCTGATCACACGAGAGCCCAGTGTCCACCTGCACAGCGGGGAGAGAGTCCCTGTGGCAGACACTCCCATCTTGTGCCCATACATTCAGAGCACTGTGCTTCACCGGGTCCCACCCTGCCTCCTGCACCCACCACCCCCTGCAGCTGCTCGGGGTGGCTTTCTGCTCAGCATCCATCTCCCCCGCATTAGTCTACTCCCTCTCTTCTGACTCTGTCCTCGAGCTTGCACACTCTGAAGAGCTGCTGGGTTAACTTCCCACCTGGGACGGGCCAGTCTGTCCTCCTCCCAGGGGTCTTCCCAGGGGTCCTCCCAGGTGGCCCTGGCTTCTAATCTCATGCATGCTAACATTTTGCTGGTTCCTTTCCTCACCAGCATTGTGGAGAATGATCCGCAATGCCTCACTTGCTACCGTCATCCGGCAGACTTCAGCACCTGATCCGACTGAGCCCGCTGGAAGCGGGGTTTTCTGGACCTTCTCTGGATTTGAAAACTCCTTTGCTTCTGGGGCACCCTTTCCTCTGTCCACCTCTGGCTTTCTGACCGGTATTCTTTCCCCTTTACCTTTCCTTACACTGATTCACTTCCCAGTGTTTGCCACGGGTTCTCTGGGCTCTTTCCATAAGCTCCCACTCGGGTGATTTGGTCACCACCTGTCTGCCAGCGACGCCACCCTCCAACTCTGGCATCTCATTCCATCTGTGACTTATAAATCTAACTTGTCAACAAACCCAGAATTCCCACAACAGCTTCCGTTGTGTCCCCTGCGACCTATTTATGTTCTGAAACCTCCTGTCCTTTCCAACCAGGACTGTGCGCAGGGCAGCAGCCCGAGCAGGGCTCAGCTCCCCGGCCCCCCTCTCGGTGGCCTTCTGGTGGCCTTTCCTCTCCAGGTCCGCTGCCCAGGCTCTCACTTCTCTCCCCTCTCATGTCCATTTCTGCTGCTTCCATTTGATCTTTCATCATCTCTTATCTAAACTCTGGCAAAGGTCACCTGCAGGGTCCCTGAGAGTCTCCTCCTTTTCTTTATTTGCCTGCCCACCCCGCCTCCATGTGATATAGCTGCTGTAGTTTTATTCTGCTTTTAACCTTTCCTTGTCTTTTTAACACCTGACTCACAAATCCATGTCTCTCTCGCGTGTGCCCAGCCTCTCACCCCTGAAGTCTGTCACTCTTTCCTGCGTGCTGCCTGCACTGAATTCCTACTGAAGACCCTCCTTGTGCCAGATCTTTGTGCCTCTAAAGTGTTTTCAGTTGGTCTGAAATCGCGTCCCTTGCCAACTCTCTTTCATCTGATGAGGTGTCCTTCGCATTTTAAGATTCACTCGTCAATAACTCTTTCTTCCTTCCGTGACCCCAACCCACGTGTAATTGATGACTTAGTCCTTTGAACACCTACCGGGATTTGTGCATCAACTTAAACATCTGGAACCAGTGACTATAATTTTCATTTTCTGTATTTCTAGTGACTTATAAAGAGTGCCTGGTAACTGATTGGTCTTATTATTTGAACCAATTTAAAATTACCTGTGTCATACTCTCAATCAGATCTTATCATTCACTTTCCTGTGTGATTTCTCTTTAGCGTTTAGCAGTTACTAATTACTAATTATGAAATTAGTCTGATCTCCTCAACCTGCTCTTCTTTACCACTGATTTTCTAATTTCTATCACATTTGGCTGGCAAATATTAGGTGCTGAAAAAATATATTTAAGAGACTTGAGGAATTAGTAAAAGGGTTCCTAAAATTTTACTGAATGCTTGCGTGAATTGTTGTATATACCAGAGGCTCTTAGGATTCAAAACTACTCACATCATATACATATATATCCTGACTCATTAGTTTTTCTAGCTAAGGAACATATAGTGGCAGAAGAATAGTATTTAGGGCATGAGCTCTTACACAGTTTTACCTGAAATGAATGGAGCACAATATTATAAAAAATGTTTTTAAAAATTTGCGGAAAGAACACTAAACATGAGATTAACTCTCTTACCAGATTTTTGTTTAGTTATCTGTGGTGCTGAAGATGGAACTCAGGGCCTCGTGCTCTGCCACCAAGCCACACCCCAGCCCTTTAACAGATTTTCAAGCACACAACACTGAATTGCTAACTGTTGGCATAACAGCTTATAGCAGATCTCCAGGACTTGCTCATCTTTGTAACTGAAATTTCAACCTATGGATTAAGCTTCTAGTTCTCTCTCCCCCCAGCACCTGACAACCACAAATATGTTCTTTGCTTCTGTGAGCTTAACTAACCTGGGTACTTGTGTAAGTGGGCCCACTCCATGTCTGTCCTTCTGTGAGTGGCTTATTATCCTGATCATGATGTCCTCCAGTCACCCATGTTCTTGCCTCTGGCAGGATCCATCTGCTGTGAAATCGGGATCTCAAAGTGATCCTAGCACCCCAAGCTCATCATAGCACTGTGCACAGCAGCCAGAAGGTGGAAACAACTTAAATATTCATCCATGCATGAATGGACTAAGAAAAATGGTCCACACCTACAATGGAATATTATTCAGCTTTTAAAAAGAAGAATTCCACTATATGAAATAAGAACACCCCACCCCTCATCTCCACATCTGGTTTCTGGTTTCTGGAGAATGAATCCAGGGCTTTACACATGTTAGGCACATATTCTACTGCTGAGCTACACCCCCAGCCCAACAGTCTTATAACAGGAAACATCATGAAAGTGATTCACTTGAATATATAAAATTACATGGCTAGGCATGAGATGACTTGCTCTTCCTCTAGACCAGCTGAGCTCTGAGGAGCTACAAACCAACAAACAACATAGTGGGAGGAATGAAGCCCAGGGAATTGGTAACACCCAGATTCACAGTTCAACAAAGTTCAGAGGGACGTTAAAAGAGAGGGCAAAAGGGACATTGCTACCCATCTTCCCACTTTGGCTAAACTCACAGGGTTTGAAAATGACGCTGCGTATTCTGCATTGCTCTGAGCACCTGGGAGCCGGGAGCCAGCAGGTCTGCCATCTCTCACATCACTCTCATCGGAAATTGAACTGGTGTGAGGCTCTGAAAGAGGAGTTCTTAATACCCTAGCATTACCTGTGTATTGCAAAACAATAATTCTGCAAATAATCCCCTAAGACTCGCAGAATAGTGAAAGCATATTTAAATAAATTGCAGGGCACCGTCAACATCCACCCGCGTATGTTCTATTCACTGCATAAGTGGTGAGACAGACCTTGATATCAGATACATTATTTTTTCCTGACATAATGATAATATTATTCTCATAATTCGCCTTGAGCTTCAACTTCAGTTCTGAATGAAAGAGCAAAGCAATACCTGTTGCAGATGCTGATTGGAACCTCACAAATGGTCGGCTTCTCTGCATGGGAAGGCGATGGGCATCTGCTTCGTCCCCATCACAGTGTTCTCCTGGCCTTCCACGTAGTCGTTAAGTGCCCTCTGGCCACCGCACACACATTATGACCCAGTGCAGCCTGTTTCTCCTCTGGCAGAGTCTCGAGTTGCAGGTGGGCTGGGAGCAAATGTATTTGTTGGAAATATGAGAGGGCTGTCAAAATATCTGCAATCTGCTACGAAAACCATGACACCAGTCAAGTTCATTCTGCTGCAGTATTAAACTAAAATTGTTTGTGGAGATAAAAGAAGAACTGAGAAAGTTGACATCTTACCCAACCCATCGTAACACCTCAATTTTAATATCTCCTGTCCTCTTCAAATTGTTTGTTAATAATAAAAATGCAGCTTAACATTGCCTAGCACACATAATGGTAGCATTTAGTAGCATGTGAGCTTAGAGCTCAAATCAAAAGACGTAAAGTAAAAGGGTTTTGGGGTTCTTGGTTTGGGGATGGTTAAGTTAAATTCTAAGCTTAATTTCTTTATCTTAAAAATAAACATTGCTCAAGTCATAAATGTTTTGTGTAGTAGTGATTATAAAGTGTTTAACCCAGTTCAAAACACATAGTAAATATAAAAATTATTTAGATTGTTACTATCACAGAGATTTAGTTTTTGAGAGAATTATGCCATTATTTTTAAAAAGACCAAAGTCAGGGCAGGGATTATTCTGAACAGAAACACAATATTGTCTGTGCAGCTGCCTCTGTTCTGGAAAAACTTCCATGCTCCATGGGAAGCAGAAGTGGTGTAAACTTATGGACTCTTAAATCATTCTTCCATCTAAAACTTTCAAAGGACTGGAATTTGCAAATAATTGACATGAGAGGGATAACTACATTGTATTTGCATCAATATTAGAGACAGAATCAGGAGGGTCTGTATTTCTTTCTAACCCCTGGGAACACAGCTGGAAATGTTCCTCGTAATAACAGCTTTCTCCTGGAAAATAGGCTGTGGACAAAGGGACTCAAGTTCCATGACAGGAAGTGAGAAAAGGGGAGCCAGAGAAATTCATCTTTTCTTTGGCTTGAGTAGTTACTTAGATAAATTTAGCTATTGAATAATGGAGGCATAAAGCAAAAAGCACCTCTCAGGACTGAGGCAGAGGCTGGTAGATTACGAAAATAGGTTTCCCTGCATGGTTGTCTTTCCCCAGTGGAAGAAGACGGGTTGATCCAGGCAGGGCTCCCTTCAAGACTCACCAGCCTTCCTGCTTCCTGTGTGCACATTAGTTACAGTATTGTCTGTACAGCCTGCTTGCCTCCCGTCTCGCGGGGAGAGCAGGAGAATTAATGGTATGAATTTTGCAAGCCCTCATTCAAGGCCCCCCGAGATACGCAACATAAATATCTGATGATTGTGCACATTATTCCTTCAACTTGTTTTGTACCTAGAAAATGGGAGAGGAAGATATATGCATTCTTCTAGCAAACTTATTGATATTTCTTTTAAAATAAAATCAGATTTCTTTTTCCTCTGGATTTGGAGAAAATGTAATTAAAAATAAATTAGGTTTTACCTTTTCTGTATCCTCGCCAATGATTGACATGCTAACCATATTATTGTGAGATCGACGCATATCTGACACACTTAATTGAACCTCTCCATCTGAACATTATTGTTATTTTGTTTGTTGTGGTCCAATCACATCTGTTGTTAGCCCACCAATCTGAATTTCCCCATTCCTTGAGAATGTATAAGAAACATATTTATAATAAAGAGACTGGAGATATATTTTTCAAGCCCTGTATATGATTATCAGTTCTTCTTTAAATAAAATCACTCTTTTTCTTCAACAAAAGAATATATTTTCCTGCTAATTAAGCTAATAGAACACCATTAGCCACAGCTAAAGAATAATGGTGGCACCATGTTCTGTAGGCTGAACGTCTCGCTGACCAGTGAGCCCAGCGTCTTCCCAAGGTGCACCAGGGCCTGATCAATCTGAAAGCATCTACACACAGTGAGTGTGTAGATGCTTTCTGCATAGCCTCGCTGAGCCGTTCTGTCCTGAGGAAGGCAAACTTTCCACAGCAGCGTGCTGTGGATATTTCCCCCCTCAGAGTAGCCATGAATTATTTAGTACTTGATTTGTCAAAGAGAAGCCTGGCTGCTCTCCAGTGACAGAGTTATGCTGCAGAAATAGAATATTGTTTAAGAAATTATTGGTGCAAAAAAAAGGCAACTAAAGCAGAAGGCACAGTTGTTTTTCCAAATATACATACAGAGCATTCACATTTATCATAATTCAAGGGCTTTATGGGAAAAAACTCCCAACATTATTTGCCTTTATAAAACTCTCTTTATGTTCCATATGCATCGTTGGCTGGATTTCCCCAAGCCCCTCCTCTGCAGCCTTCTGGATTGATTTCTTTTGAGGAACTCTCTTTGTCACTTATATTCAAGATAAGCAGAATATTTCTTTCACATCATCTTTTTATTTTCTAGTACTTCTCAATTTCACAGTGCATGGAATTATTTCTATAAAATGCATTCAATAGCATTTTCACTCCCTTTAATGTGTGTTTTAAAAACTTAATGTTGGCTTATTTAAAAAAAATAAAATAAAAAAGCATTCCTCCTTGTTCTGCCTCTATCTCTCTCTCACTGCCTGCCTGTCTCCATCTAGAAATGGCAGTTTTTGTTATTGAAACTCCTTTGTTCTTGGATCCCAATCCTGACCATATTACTTGGCCAAGATGTGATATGTACAGATTTTATATAATTTGGTTTAATTAAACAACATGAATGTCCAAACGACATGTTGAAATTTCAGCTATCACAGCATATTAATTAGAAGTAACTGCATAAAATTCAAACTTTGCTAGTAGATCTTGAGTCCACAAATTATTTCATAAATAACAGACAAGTGACCTTGCCAGCAACCAATCCCAGCTCTCCTCTCCAATCTGTTGTGATTGGTCCCCACATAGCTGTTGTTTAATTCACACACAGACAGAAAAGTGTACACTTGTGTTTCCCTTTTTCTCTCAGTGCTAAAATCAAGTGGCATTGCACAAAGACTCTCCGACCTGGGAATTGGCCACCAACAGTAAAAGTACATTGAAAAAACAGAACACGGTGACACTGGGAGTAAAATTCAACTGAACACGGATGCAGTTGTCAAGGGAATTGCTGAGCAGGGAATGCAACTCTGCCACCCTGAGGTCTAGACCCCACATAAGCTGTCTAGACACCAATGTGCAGCCAGAGAACCCTCCTGAAGAAGAACTTAGGGTACAAACCAGGGAAATGGTTGCAATGAGAGAATGAAGCTGTCCCAGAGCCAATGAACTCACATACAACGTCACATACAAGGAGTCCTCGGGGATACTGTATGTCATTGGAAAAGCGAAGGATAAAGTGTTGGAAGCTGATTTCAGACTTGGACAAGAGCATGACAGCTTTCGAAGGTGCAGAAATGATGCTCACTCCTTTCTGCACTGATGGGACTAGACAATTAAAGAATTAAAACACCAACGGCCTTAAGTTTTTAATGTTTGAAATTGCAGTGTAATAAAGATGTATCAGTTTTAGTGTTTTTTTTCATTGTCTTACATATTTATAGCAGACAGTAAGAGATTCTTCAGGGTGTTGACAAACATTTAAAGGTCACAGAATGAACTTTCTTTTTCCTACCGATTATTGCCATATCACGTGCTTTTCCCCTGCACACACAGTTTTACACCAAGTAAGAACTCCCTGTCCTTCAAAGTTCAGAATACAGGAAAATTGAAGCTTGGTCAATCTGCCATCCAGGATGAAGAGGTCTTCTAAGTGTGCAGAATTCATACTGTATTTTAATGTCATGCAACAGACTTTGTGGCACACTGATTGCTCAAATCAGGAGTACACCTAATTTTGAGGTCATTCTCTGTCTTAGTGTCAAAACCATGTTCCCAATGATCATTAAAATGCTCCTCTAATTTTTCAATCATTTTTATTGTAACAAGTGGATGGCATTTTCATTTCTACAATATTTTAAGACTCAGTGATATGTTAAGCATTCCTATGTGTTCTCCAGTTTTCATCTCTGAAGCCCATTCCTCTGACTTCTGACTGAAGTTTTTCCTCAAAAACATTATGGTTAAAACAAGGCAAAATTTATTTTTTAAATCAAGAAATAAAAAATAAACAAATGGTAGACATATGAACAAATACCTTTGAACAATTTGTTGTGGTTTACTTTTGAATCTCAAAGCCAAGGAAACCGATATTATTTTTCCATGAACAGGTTTGCAACTTTATGTCTATATTATTAATTTTTCCATTGCTACTGTAACTGATGACCACCAATTTAGAGGCTTAAAACTACACAATTTTATCGCCTTACTGTCTGGAAGTCACAAGTCCCAGGTGTCGGTGGGGCTCCATTCTTTCTGCAAACTTGAGTAGAGAACTTATCTCCTTCCCTTTTCCAGCTTCTCAAGACTTCTTTCTGGCTTTTGCAGGTCACTCCAACATCTCATCCCTAGGAACAGGATGAGGAGCTCTCATGCTGCCACTGCGCTGGTCTTTTCTTAGGACAACTTTCTTCTTTCCTTCCTTCCTTCCTCTCTCCCTCTCTCTCTCCCTCCCTCCCTCTCTTCTTTCCTTCCTTCCTTCCTTCCTTCCTTCCTTCCTTCCTTCCTTCCTTCTTTCCTTCCTTCCTTCCTTCCTTCCTTCCTTCCTTCCTTCCTTCCTTCCTTCTTTCCTTCCTTTCTTCCTTCCATCCTGGGGATTGAACCCAGGGGTGTCCTATCACTGAGCCACATCCCAGCCCTCTTCATTTTTATTTTGACACAGAGTCTTGCTAAGTCGCCCAGGCTGGCCTTGAACTTGGGATCCTCCTGCCTCAGCCTCCCAAGTCATTAGGATTGCTGGTGTGAGTGCTGGTCATTTCTGGTTGAGAAAGATTTCCCACAGTTTTAAGGACCCAGATGAGACGGTCTGGGCTCACCCGCTTGACCTCTTCCTCAAGATCCCTACCCTGAACCACAACTGATAAGTGCCTTTTGTCCAGTGAAGTAACATGTGCACAGGGTTGCACAGTTAGGATAAGGGCATCTTTGGGTACTGTTATTCAGCCCCCCACCATATGGGAAAATGAGATTGAGAAAACCTCAGAAAGCCAACTGGCCTTCTAACAGGCAGAGCCACGGAATACTCACCTCTCACCATTTAAAATGCTCCTTTCCTGCCTTGACCTTGTGCTGTCCTTGGCCCCTATCCATTTCTATTGTGTTAAATCTGTATTATGGTTGTACTTTTACTACCAACTAGTAATTTTTCTTTTATTCCTAAGAAGTAAATAAAAGTAAGATTTCAGTGCCTACTTAATATTTCAACCTTTTAATTTATCAAGTAGTGGCACTTAAATAAATGTATCATATCCATTTTAACAACAACAAAAAAAAAACTGTAGAGTGCACCTGAGCACAGAATAAAAGATGTTCCTTCCAAATGTGATCAACATTTAATTACTGATAGTCCTGGATCTCTAGTTATATTAAAAATAAAATGCAGATACAGTTGTGTTTTGGTTAGGTATGGTTTTTCCTCCATGTGAAAACATTGACCTGATCTGTTTGCAGGAGTGATAACTGAGGTAGAGGGTGAATGATGGCGGTATTCTGGTATTTTGCATTTATTTCTGTTTCAAGTAGACAAATTGATGAAAATGGAAGCAACATATTTGACTCAATTTGAAACCAGTCTTCAAGGAAATATTTAATTAATTTTCTTCCTCTAGATTTCCTGGCAGTTTGATATTATGTAGATACCACACTTTGTAACGGACAAAGAGGAAACTGGGCAGCGATATGGCCGTATCCCCTTTGTAGGTGGCGAAGTCCAAACGCGCTGTCTTGCTGAGGCAGGTCACCTGCAGTCCCTGTGCTGCTGTTCCTTTTCTGGTTCTGGCCTTGGACCCCAGACTCGTCTTGCAGGAGTTGGAGCCACTGTGACCCTCGTGCCCATACATTATGCCGTCAGGGTTCTGTGAGGGAGCAAGGGTGGCTTCCTGACTGAATCCAGTGACCGACTTCTCCAGGAACACAGCCAAGAACAAAGAGTACTAGCCTGTAGCCCTCATGTGGTGACCCCCAGGGACAGGGCTGTCATCCCAGCCAGCTTCCTGTCACCTGCATCAAAGTGTAAAGCAGGGGAAGAATGAAGAGCCTGAGAGAGAACTGGTGTAGAGAGAACAGGTCAGAGAAGCTCCGTGGGCCTTCCCAGGGCCAGTCTCATATTTTAAATCTCCAGTTCATATGTCCTTGTAATAAATTTATAAATTCCCATTTTAGGTGAAGCAAAGATATTTTTATTCACAACTCAAAGGCTAAGACCCCAATTATTCCATTTGAAAACTTCTGTGATCAAATGATGAAATAAAAGAATTTGAGGCCCACATTGGAGTCCATGAAGCTTCCTGTCTGGTTAACGACATTTAATGAGTGTCTGATGGGTGTCACGGGTAAGGCAAGATCCTGAGCTGCAAAGGTGCGTAAAACATAAGTCCAGTCTGGTCAGACATTTTTGCTGTAAAAGGGAGATACCAGAGCTGGGCTTTGAGTCGGAGAAGGATGCTGTCTTCCCTGGTCATTTTTCTGACAGACAGACCTTCTGGGTCCAATAATAATGCTAATGACTCAGGTATAGTGCAGAGAATTTTATGATCACTCAGTCTGTAAGATTTGGATTTGGCATTTTGTTTAAGCAGAGTGAGCATAGTACTAATTGAAATGCGGAGAAATTTACCAGAAGCCCCCTCCCTTTGGAAGTGTACCCACTTGTTAGGAGACCAAGGCCCTCGGATGGACTTACTGAGTGGTCTTGGCTCACTCAACCAATTGCTCATCTTTTAAAGGGGATAAAATAGTACCTACCCAGTATAATCATTTCACAAACTAAATAAGATAAAAATGTGAAACCCTAAAACAGTAGCTGGTATACTTTAGGTGTGAGATACCCGAGAGCTATTATCACTCTCATGTGCAGTGCAGAAACCCAGGGCAGCTGGCCAAGCGGAGGGTGGGGGTCTACTCAGGATGCACTGGATGGCCTTAGGAAAGGGAAGAGTCACAGCGAGATTTATTCACTGTATGGATGGTGACTACCTCAGGGTCAGCATTTTAGAGCTAAGCTAGTTATGCAAGCCATTCCTCAAAAAGTGCAAACAAATGATTCATTCTTCTTTTATCCAGCTTTGCTGTTTGGTAAAAAATCAGTCTCATTGTTATCGACAGAAACATTCATTTTCTCTGGTGCAATAATTAATGGCAAAAGGATGTCTATTGTTACCTTTTCATCAGAAAATAAAGATAACTAGTTATCTAGTGAGTAAATACAGATTCGTTTCAAACAATAGCAGTTTAACTGGAAAAGTTATATGCTAAGTTATCCCTTCCTTGTGAAAGTCATACAAATGTAACTGAACTTATTTGATGGATTGAGGTTAAGTGAATGTGGTATAAATATTTATAAAACAATTGTATTACATACATAATTTATACACACACACACACACACACACACACACACACATATATATATATATATATATATGCATGTGTAAGAATGTATTCACAGGTGTGATTATATACACACCTCATATTTGTATATATATATATACTTTATATTTGCATATAGATACATACATACATACATACATATATGTGAGAATGGACTGAGGAATAAATGTAGTACAAAAAATTAGTGCTAAGTCACCCCTGCACAAAAATGAGATCTTAAGAAGACAAAGAAATAGGCCTCAATAATCAAAAAGAAACAAACCAGGTATGCCTCTAGGTGGTTCGGTGTGTGCTTTGTGAAGAGGGTTGGGACATCACAGTCACTAATTATATATAAACAAATCTTCCTCCTTGTAATGATCAGTAAAAACCACCCAGATAAAACCTCAGGACGTCGATACAATGTGCTGGTCCAGGTAACATGTCCCTCATGTGATGTTCCCTACCCCCTCACTCACCAGGTGTGGGTGACCATGGCTTGAGACCTAGAAGTGCTGGGAGGGAAACCTTGGCCAGGGACAGCTAGACAGTAGTTCCTGGGGCCCTTTGTCATGGGTCCTGAGCCTGTAGGGCAGTGCTACGATGCGGTTTTCCTTTTTCGTGCATGCAGGAAGGACGCAGGCCGAGGCCATGGTGCTGTGATCTGCGTGGGGCGGGGGAAGTGACAATGCTACTTCACTTGCACATTTTTGGTGGCATGTACCTTGCCCCAACTCAGCCATCTTTTGCACAACATTAATGTTAATTAAACTTAGCAGAAGCCCAGGACTGTACGGGCAGGGTGAGGACAGAGAGCGGGAGGTGTAGCCTTGACAAAAGTGGATGTTGCCCCACAAACTATCATGTGCCTCGCAGGTGGGACCTGTCTGAGCCACTAGCACCTCTGCAGGGTGACTCAGTCAGCAGGACCTCTAAGATGGATCTGAACCTGGCTCTGTGCAGAGGCAAGAGAAGAGGTGTGAAGTGATATTGAGCTACTGGAGTTGCCAACTCTTTCTCTTTCTAATATAAATGCACATAGAAAATGAAATAGAGGGCAGTGGACAATGATGGGCTGGCTTTAGTCTTGTGCAAACATCACCTATGAGATTCCCCAGGTCTTTTCCTCTCATACAGTCAGAAAGTAGCACATCTCAAATATTCATTCAGGATCTCACCTCCTGAAAGATATCATGCACCAAGAATCAGGCACTAGGAGCTGTGGAGATTTCCTAAGAATGTGCAATAAATATAAATAAATGAATGTGTCTATAAGCACACATACATGCATATGATATGAAAAGGCCCCAGCTAGTACAAAGGTATTCTGAATATTTATCTCAGTTGCAGAAAACAGGCAAGGCACTACAGTTCCCCAGGTCTCCCAGTGCTAGGTACATCTCCGAGGTCAGCATTTTCTCACTGTGCAGCCCACGTACCTTGGCAGATTCTGTCTGTATGATGGATGAGCATTTCCTTTGGAGACCAATGTTTCTGTGACCAAAATATCAAATCTTATCTCCAAGAACTTGAAATAATATTAATAATACATGTTATGATAATAATACATTTATAAATTTAGAAATTGCTTTTGCATCTAGAATTCTGTTTAAAATATCCAGCAATCCCTGGAAGCATACCAATGTGGCTCATCTTTGAGCAGACAATGTAACTGAGGAAGAAAGAAGCCAAAGAGTTACAGTAAGCTGCTCCTCAGTATCCCAAGTAGTGGTGAGGGCTGAGGGTAACTAAACTGTATGCAGTTCCCATGTTTTAATGTGAAAGTTGGATGCTACTGATCAGAGTGTATGTATCCGCATGGAAGTTACTGAAAAATCATGTCTTTGTGCTGATCCATGGTTTTCCAAGAAGCCTCTTGCCTCCAGGATAAGGTGGGCGCACCTAGACCAGGGGATCGGAACCCTCTGGGCTCCCTCACCAGTCACCCCTACTCCTGCCTCCCACTGTGAAATTCAGCAAAATTAAGCCATTCTCAATTCCCGGCATCCTCCCACTATTTAAGTCACCTCTTCCCAGAAAGGCTTCTCTCCCCTTCCTCCCTCCCCCGAAGTCTTGGTCTGGCTAACATCCAGGTATCTTTCAGGATTCACCTCAGACACCTCATGTGTCCGTGCCTGTCCACCATGCCCTTGGCAGACTAGACGGCCTGCCCTGTACCTCTTTCCCATTGCTGTGTGTGCACCCGGCTGGGCACACATCATGATTGTCTCCTAATTAGTGCTCATGGGTTAGTGCTATCCCAGGAACTCCAGGAAGGCGAAACGGTGTTAGTTCTCTTCTTCAAGTTTGAGCACATAGATACGTGTTCTAGCATCTATTAAAAGGAGTTAATAGATACATATAAAAAATAAAACAGTGGCTTTTTGATGGAATGACTTGTTTTGTTAAAGGCTATACACTACCATGGAGATACATTCAGCATATTTAGAGCCAGTTGATTACATCATTAGAGATTATCACTTAATGATTATTATCTGGCAATTATAATCTAATTTTCTATGCTTTTTCTATTTAGGAGTGAATGGATCAAGTAAGAAAAAAAAATTGGAGTTCTTCCTAAATATCAATCTTGGTTCCAGGATCCAGAGAGTTCATTTATAGTAAAGATAAATTAAATAACAAATACTAAGAGTAGGGAAAAAATCTTCATATCTCACATCCTACTGGTTGTGAATCAGTAATATCAGCTTAATAAACTGATACATAACATTTATTTTTAGAAATATTTATTATCCTCTAAAATTATTGGGGTTCAATCTCTCAAGAATACTATTAAAGAGTAGCTATAATTCTTTAACTACAGGCTGATTTACACGTAGCCTTGCCTTAGTCCATTTTTCTGTTGTTATAATAGAATACCCAAGACTGAGTAACACATAAAGAAAAGAGGTTTACATTGGCACACAGTTCTGGAGGCTGTAAGTCCAAGTTCAGGTGGCTGCTTCTAGAGACGGCCTCTTGCTGCAAAGTAAAAGGGAAGTAGATGTGTGCCCAAATGACAAAACAGAGGTGGCCATGCTTTACAATCACCCTTTTGCGGTACATGAATCCATCCCCACAAGTGCAAGAAGTCATGTGAGAAAGCCATGAATACCTCTTTGGAACTAATGGCCCTCCAAAAGCTCCACCTCCCACCATTGCCCCACGTCAATCAAGCTTCACAGGAGCTAATGCAGGGGACAACCGTCACCTCACCTTAGCAATGTTCAACTTCACCAATGATAGCCTTGACCAATAGACTCACTCCTTAAAGACCCACTAGGTAATGAAGGAATGAGCACAGCATATTAAATATATCACCTCGTATGGTTATACTATTCATCCTTACAATTAAAAAGCTCAAGTTATCAAAATTTTTACCCATACTAACAGAAAAAAAAGATTGCCAAAAGTTGTGCGTTATCTTATTTATAGAATATTGAAGATTACATCTTTCTCATCCAGTATTTTCTTATTATATATAGTCTAGCCAATTTTATTTTTATACCAATGCACTATAAGAGATCAAAAATACATTTGAAATTTTAGATCAGTTTTTTAAAAATTGTATATATTTTCCCTGCTTTTTTTACAATCCTCAAAACCAAACACGTTCCGTTTATTTAATGTGAGATTTGTGATCCCACCTTTCTTCATGACAAATTTCTCTTTAGTAAAATGTCTAAAAAAGACTATGCTGTAAAAATATTTATAATACTCTTAAGAATAAAACCAAGGATCCAAATTGCACAGATGCCATTGACCATCTATCAAAATCCTCTCTGCCTCACCTCTTAACCCCAGACCCTGCTGCCACACCTGACCATCAGGCCTAACCAGCTTCACCCAGGTGAATTAGGTAAGGCCTCATCTCAGGCCAGGGCTGCTTATCGCCTGTGTCCTGCCTCGGACCTTCTCTAAGCCATGGCAGGAAATCAACAGCATTCATTCTGCATTCACGTCTGAGCATTCTAAAAGAACAAAACCCGCTCATGCTCACGGGGCCACTGTGATCAATGAATGAAGAGCTGATGGACATGTTTATTTCTATGACAATTCAGTGGTACATGTGATAATGCTCCTTAGAAATTCTTGGGTAGTATCACAATTACACAATTTCTCACTTATGGAAGGCTGAGATAAGGAATGGGTAGAATGTGAAGCATTGTTGTGTCAGTCGTACTCAGAGTATGATCCTTGACCAAGCAGCATTAACGCTCCAGAGGACCTCTTACATATGAAAATTATGTAGCCCCCTCAAAATACACAATGAGTACTCTGGGAATGCAGAGTTTTAATAAGCCCTCTAGCCTAGAAGAGACGTTGAGCTGCACAATCACATCTCAATCATAAGAGGGCGTTCTTAAATAAAAGATTATGCAGTTTGGTGGCTGTTGTTACAATTTTGGAAGCCCTGAAAAAATAAAAAAAACCAAGGTTGTATTAATCAGGGTTATCTAGAGGAACCGAATCAACTGGAAGTATATTTATAAAAAAGGGACTTATTCGGTTGGTTTATGAGACCAGAACGTGGATGATCCAGAATGTCGGCCATAGGCTAGAGAGCAGGAAGAACAAATAGCTGTGCCCTCCAAGAGGCTAAAGTTCCAGAACAAGAAGGGTCAACGGTGCTACCCTAGTCCAAGACCAAAGGCTTCTGGAGAATCACTGGCAGAGTCTGCTTGGGAAGAGTGAAGAACGGAGAGCTCCATATCCTTAGAAGATTGCAGCAGCAATCAAGACCCAGGTCAAGAAAAATCAAGCTTGCATCTGAGGCTGCTTCCTTGTTCTTTCAACTTTATCCCATCCAAGCCAGCATCCTACTGGGCAGTACTGCCCCCCCCCACTTAGGGAGGGTCTCCATTTCAGTTGGCTATCACACATGCCAATCATTCCTAGACACACCTTCATGGGCACACCTATATGCCTCTTAATCCTCAGCATCTCTTAATCCAGTCAATTTGACAATTCAAATTAACCATTATGAATGTGGATGAACATTAATCCTGATTCTAAATACCCCAAACCAGAGTGTTTCTATAGTGGAATTTATGAAACTCCTCGTCTCCTACCACAGATGGGTTGACTGTGCTGAAAATCAGTCCCAGAATCTAATTGCAGGGATGCAGGTCTTACAAAATAATAGAAAAGATCATCTCTATAGAGAGTAACTATGCTAATAACAAGAGCCAGGAAAAGAAAGATTCTTGTATGTTGGATGGCCATATTTAGGTATGTGAATCTAAGACTCATTTATATACACATGCACACATAGAGAGATGTGCCGGATACACACACACACACACACACACACACACACACACACACACACACACTTACATTTATATGAATGCATATGTATATAGACATGTTTATGTATTTGTTTATGTATGAATGGATAGATTTCAACTAAAATTGACCTCACAAATTATCAATTAATTTATTTTTATTTAAAAATTTTTATTTTTCACTAACATGGATTGGCTGGATATGTTAATTTGGTTCAACACAATACTATAATATATGCATACAGCACACACTGATCAAATCCAACCTCCCTTTATTCACTACCCCCACTTTCTAATCCCTAGTGAACATTATTCTACACAAAGGTCAGCCTTTTTTTTTAAATTCAATTTTACACCCAAGGCAGAATATGTGATGGTACCTTATCTTATTTCACTTAACACAATGTCCTCCAGTTCCATTCATTTGCCACAAATGGCAGGATTTTATTCTTTTTATGACTGAATTCTGTATATATACCACATTTGCTTTATCCATTCATCTATTGATGGTTACTTAGGTTGATTTCATACCTTAGTGATTGTAAAGGGTACCACAAAGAAACATGGGCATGCAGGTATTGCTTTGATATGCTGATTTAATTTACCTTGAATATGTATGCAGAAGTTGGAAAGTTAGGTCATATGGTAGATAGATTTTTGTTTTTTTGAGGACAGCCCACACAGTTTTCCATAGTGACAGTCTGATTTACTTTCCTACCAACTGTATATCTGAATTTCTTTTGTTCCATATCCTGGCCAGTGTTTTCTTTTGTTGTAGTTTGTTTGTGTGTGTGTATGTGTGTCTTTTGATAATAGGCATTTGTACAGAGTTTCTGAGGAGAGGGACAGACAGAGATCAGATTCAGTTTTCTACGTATGGATATCCAGTTTTCCTGAAACCACTTCTTTAGAGACTGTCCTCTTTGAGGTGTATGTTTGGGTACCTTTATCATAAATTGGTTGGTTACGGATGCGTGGATTGGTTTCTGGGATCTCTATTCTGTTCCATTGGTCTGTGTGTCTGAATTTGGGTCAGGACCATGCGATTTGGGTTACTACAGCCCTGCAGTATATTTTTAAATTAGGTATTGTGATGCCTCAAGCCTTTTTCTTTTTGTTCAAAATTTCTTTGACTATCAGAGTCTTTTGTACCTCCTGTGAATTCTGTGACGGCTTGTTCTAGTTTTCTGAAGAGTGTCATTGATAGTTTGATAAAAGATTTCATTGAATCTGTAAATCACTTTTGAGTAGTATGGACATTTAACAATATCAGTTCTTCCAATCCATGAACATGGAAGGTCTTTCAGCATGCATGTGTGTGTGTGTGTGTGTGTGTATGTGTGCACACACTCGCGTGTTTTCAATTTTTTTCACCTGATTTTTAAAATTTTCATTGTAGAGGTCTTTCACTCTCCCTTAGTTAAAATGTTTCAAGATATTTCATTTTATCTTATTTATTTGCAGTAGACACTGAATGAAATTTCTTTCATAATTTCTTTCTTAACATTCTCATTATTGGTGCATGAAAATATTACTGATTTTTGTCTGTGGGCTTTGTACCCAGAAACATTACTCAGTTTCTTTGTGATTCTGACATTTGGCAGAGTCTTTGGGTTCATCTATATTTAGTATCATCTCTTCTGCAAATAGAGATAACTTGACTTCCTCCCTTCCTAGTTCTGTGTCTGTTATTTTTTTCTTTTGCTAAATTGCCCTGGCTAAGAAGCCCAGTACTATATTGAATAAGAGCACAGGGAGTGGACAGCCAGCTTTGTCCCAGATCTTAGAGGAAATGCTTTCAACTTTCCCTGTTCAGTATGCCTTGGCTGTTGGTCTGCCACGTTATGTGTGAAGGTGCAATCCTTCTGTACTTAAGTTGTTTCAGACTTTCATCTTGGAGGGATGTTAGATTTTTTCCCAATGCTTCTCTGCATATATTAAGAGGATATGACCTCTATTCTTCATTCTGCTGATGTGATGTATCACATTTGTTGATGAGCATATGTTGAATAACATGAACACTTCTATCCCTAGGAAAAGAACTTGATCATTGTGAATGAACCTTCTGATGTGTTGTAGAATCTGATTTGCTAGGATTTTGAGAATTTTTGCATTTGTGTTCATTGGGGATATTGTTCTATGCATTTCTCTTTTGTTGTGTCTTTGTCTGGTTTTGGCATCAGGCAATTCTGGTTTCACAGAATGAATCTGGAAGGGTTTCCTTCAGTATAATCCTTTGGAATAGTTTAAAAATGAACAATGGATTACTGAAGAACTCAAAACGGAAATGAAGACATTTCTCAGAATAAATGGAAATGAATAAACAACATACTTAAACTCATGGGATACAGCAAAGGCAGTACTAAGGCAAAAGTTTATAGGAATAAACAACTACATCAAAAAATAGAAACATTTTAAATACGCAATCTAAGTGATGTATCTCAACACTTAGAAAAGCAAGAGCAGGCAAAACCCAAACTTAGAACAAAAGAAATAACAAGCCTTAGAGTAGAAGTAAACAAAATGGAGAATAGAATCATACAAATGAGTAATGGGACAGAGTTGATTTTTGAAAAAAAAAATTCACAGATTCTTAAATAAACTAACTAATGAAAAAGCAGAGAAGATCCCAAATAAATAAATTGAAGATGAAAAAAGAGACATTATACCTAAAACCACAGAAATACAAAGAAGCATTAGAAAGTATCACAAACAACTATGTACCAACAAATTGGAAAACCTAGAAGAAATCAACACGTTTCTGGGCACAACCTATTCCCCCCCCTCACTTAAACTATGATGGCATAAAAAAGTCAACAAGACCAGTAACAAATAGCAAGATGGAATCAATAAGAAAATAGCTCTCAAAAAAGAAAACTTCAGGACTGGATGACTTCACTGCTGAAATCTATCAATTTTTAGACAAATAAATAAAATAGAGAGAGGCCAATTAGAACCCAGTGTTAGGAAGCAGATGGTCACTGGGAGTCGATGACAACGGGGGCAACCCCAGGTGTGACTCAGCAGTTCATCCTTATTATATGCAGCTCGTATTGCTCTTCTTACAGGATTGACAATGTCAATGAGAACATCTGCCAACTCCTCATCAGGGTGACCTGGTGGCTAGGCTGGCGGACAGACCTCAGAAAACCAAACTGCTCCATGCAAGGTCAGGAGAGAACTGCTCTTCTTTTTGTGAGACTGTGTCTTATGCCCTGGAAGAACCTAAACTCAACCCTGGGGCACTGGTTAAATCATCTACTTGCTGCCTGGGTTGGCTGCTCTGTGAGTGTCACTCTATGATCTAGGAAAGAGTCAGTTTGACTACTGTTGTGGAAAAATAGAAACATCAACAGGATAAAAACTCACTAGTCTACCCCCAAAGAGACCTTGGCTATTTATTTTCCTGTTCCCCTTTGACATTTCTAAATCACCTATGTTAGCAACACAGAGAACTCATCTCAGGCGGGAATTCTCAGGAAAAAGCAGAATATCACATACTTGTAATTCTCGCTGTCCAGTCTGGCAACCGGCAGCCACATGGAGCTGAGGACTTGAAATGTGTCTCAAGCAAATTGAAACAAGTTGTATAAAGTTCCAAGACTTAGTGAAAAAACATCAACGGTCTTACTAAGTCCCCAAGTGTGTGGGAAAGTATTGCAACAGCAATAAAGAACTAACACACAGCCCGATTAAAAATGGGCAAAGACTTGAACAATAGCTCGGGGAAGATAAAAACAGCCACTGACACCAAGAGTGACCTATTCCAAGGGGAAGACCTGTGGACATGATGCTGAGTCAAAGCGGTCAGAGGAAAGGATTATACTTTTTATTACATCTGCATCATTGTAAAACAGATAGATGTAGATTAAGTTAAGTCCCCGATGCTGCAGTCTGGCTGGCCACAAAATAACCAGGAGGTCACGAGCCACTTGTAGGTTCAAACAGGAACTACTTTATTGCCTGAACTCCAGAACTCCACGGAAACTCCGTGAGAACCCACGGGAACTCAACAGGAACTCCAGGGGAACTCCGCGAGAACTCAAAAGTAGCCGGCAGCCGAGGCAGCAGGAGCCGCCCCACTGCCGGACAGCAGAGGTCCACATATACAACTGAAGACACAGCTTGCCCCAATCCAGCATCATCCAGTTACAGCAATCAGTCACCGTCCCCATAATTATGCACAGCTTAACTTAATCACCATCATCCCAATGGCTTGCTGGCATCACCTCCCAACCACTCCTTCTGGCAAAATGCCAGGCGCCATCTCAACTAAGCTGTGGCTCTCAACACCTGATTCACAGTGATGGAGGCCAAAACCCAATTGCTTTGAGGTTGACAGAGTGGTGCAACGGTCATACCTGGGTTAAGGTGAGGTCCCACTCTCACAGAGCTGAGCACCTAAGACCTGTGCATTGCATTCTATGTAAATCCCTCCTTTGAGATGGCATCAGGAAGTGGAAGTCCCCCCCCCTCCACAGCCTTGCAGGGGCCACCAGGACAGCTGTGGCCCGTTCTCGGCCACGGTTTCTCTGAGGTGATGGAGGAGGGCTCTGGGACCTTGCTCCACACTTGGGCAGTGAGACCTGGGAGAGCCTGGTGAGAAAGCCCATCTCATCTCCTTGTCCCATGAGGAATGTGGGCCGGTGACAGAAGCTTCCTCCTCTTGTTCCCCAGGCAAGGAGATCTGCAGTCACCCTGTGGGTGTCCTCCAAGGTGTCTGGGTCAACGAGGTGGTGGGAGGGTGACAATGCAGAAGCTCACCTGTGTTCTGGAGCCTTCCCTGGGAGCACTGTTATCCCACACTGCTCCCCAATTCCTGAGGATGCATTGCCTCCTTAACAAACAGAACACAAGAATTTGTCTAATGCTCTAGTCGGGAAAAAGCCAACCCAGAATGTCCTGATACAGAATCTGCTTCTCAGGAATAGGTTTATTTTTTTCCCTCTCTCTGATCCATTTGTAGCTACAATGGTCGGAATGAAGAGATTGCCTTGATAGTTTAATATCCGTGTATAATGATTTGATTTAAACTTATGCATGTCGTGTAGATTTATGTAACATAAACAACCACAATCAGACATGGCTACTCAGGTTTTTAAAGGTCAGATTTAATTCAGCATGTTTTATACATTAACAGTAGGAATAACCAGAGAAATGCTTGTTTTGTCCGGTAGCATTTTTTGATACTGCCGAGCATCTGGCATTATTCTGAGTCCTTTATTTGTTATTCTACATCTGCTGAGTGTCCTCTCACGTTTGCATATTAAATCAGTGGTGCAGCTTACATCTTCAAATACCTGAGACATAATGTCAGTTTGAAACTCTAGACTGTATGTTGGAAGATTCCTCGTGACGACACACTCTACAAAATCACATTCAAATGATCTTTAGTCCCTCTGGATTGCATGATGCCCATCTAGGGAAGGAGCCAAGTTGGTTTCCATTTTGTCTCCTTACAAAACATTATTTTTCTGAAGACATCACCCTCCCTGGAGGGTGATACTTCCTCACTGTTGTGCCATTGAAAGAAGGATTTGGGAGTGGGACAGAGAGGGCTGGGATTTCTGCCTCAGTACCTGTCAGCAATGAGAGCGTGGAGGGCATTTCCTAGTGGCTCTGTGCCTTGCTGTGCTCTCTGGAGCAGATCCTGTTTCCCAAAAATGCTGCAGCTCAAGACTGCTGCCACTCCTCACCCGGAGTCAGCCTCCTCTCATCCTCCCAGGCTCCAGCTGGACCCAGGCAGGCTCTGGACTCTGCCAGGGAGTGGCCCAGCCAAATCAGACTGCATGCCCATCAGCCCTGTCTGGAAAGGCAGTCCAGCGTCCTCCTATCTTCTCTCTCTCCCCCGCGATGTTTATCCTTGGATTCCAGCCGTGGTGCTGAGGGAAGCCCAGAGGAGTTCACTAGACAGGTCAGATGGAGAGGCCCATGGGGCAGGCTCGGACTCCCAGCCCTCGTCAGCACCGACAGCCAGACCTGGAGTAAGTGAAGCTTCACTGGTGACCCCAGTGCCACACTTTGAGCTGTCCCCTGTCACTGAGGCCCTGGAACACATCAAGAAGGAGCGGTAGGGTGGAAACGCCTGAGCTCCGCGCTATCCATGAACATAGCCCACTAAGTCTGGGGGAGAGTTGTTAGGTAGTCATAGAAACTGGAAGAAATGTTTGTCCTTAGAAGTGCCAGGGGTATGGCATTACAAAGCCCCCAAATGTGACCCTAGTTTGGAGAGCAGGTGGCAAGCTGGGTGGAATGGAGAATGCGCCCTGTCTTGGCCCCTCACAGCCCCAACTGACAAGAGTCCACAGTTTTGTCCAGGTACTGAAGTGCTTTTGACCCCGTGGCCAATGGAAAGACGGAGGAGGTGGGGCAGGAGGCTGTGGCTGCCAGGAAGTGGCGCTGCCACCAACAGATTAGGACCGGGCCCCCACTCTAGGATGGTCCCCATTCTGTTCTCCTCGGTGTATCTGCTTCTGACTCAGAGGTACCATATTTAATAAAGGTAGAAGACATTAGGTCAGCACTCTGATTGTTACTTTGGGGAAAAAAAAAAACCACATATTTAAATTTCATTGTTTTCTCCAGTGACGAGATGGACCCTGTATGTGATTCCACTGCTTTTCCAATAAATACTGTCATCTCTTCAAAATCTGTTTTTATTCCCTTAACTTTCAAGACACTATAATTTATCAGCTTTACCATTTTCTGCAGTTTTAAATATTTCAGTTTTCTTTCTGTCTAGGCAGAAGCTCAGCTGGACTGTTGCGTCTTTCAAAGTTGCAAAATGGATACAAAATTCCCACAAGCTTCCTCATTCCCGAGTCCCCTCCCGAGGGGGGAGCCAGCTGCAGGGAATATTGAATGATGTCAGCAGCTCAAGCTCCTGAACTCCTCTTTTGCTTGGTTTTTCTTCTTGTCCTCTACTCTGTCCCAGAAGTAAAAACACAATTGTCAAATTGTGTGCAGGCAAAGACAGAAGGGTACCAGGAGCATCCAATGGTGCTGCCTGCACTTTGGGACGCTTTGGGGCTTTTCTAATGTATTTATTCTTGTCAAGCCTGTTTCGCCCTCTCACCCTCCACCTGGCCCTTGGTGGCTGTTCCTTCCTGTTTATCATTCATTAGGGGCCACCTTGTCATCTGTTCTGGAAAAAGTGACACCGCATCCATTTCAACTGACAGCTTCCAAATAGCTTAGTCCAGTCTGATTAAGTACATAGAGAATTTCCTCCCTCCCCCGTCACCCCCAAAATCTGCATAGACTAGGTTGGGGGAGATTGGCGGACAGAAATACACGAGTCATTTATTTACTTGTAATAGTTAAAATTTAGTTTAGTTTCAAGGACTTGCAATTTCCCCTTGCAACTGGGAGAAATTCTTACTTCCTGAAAATATCTGTTAATTATCTAAAAAGGAAGAACTATATTTACCAAGACCGTTATTCAGTAAACAAGATAACAAGGCGCTCCTTTGAGGGTTATGTTTATAAAACATAAATCGATGATTGGCCAAGTGAAGATTCAGAGCTTGCAGGGTGCAGATCTTGGGAAATGCATCTTCTCTTTCAAGCAGATTTGGAAAACCTAGCAGCAATGATTGCTTTCATACCTAAAAACTGGAATCATTCCCCACTAGAGGAATACTTATTCCTCCTCACCCAGAACTGATTAGTTAACCATGCTAAGAAGGTAAAACTAAAGTCAGATTTAAATCTGTGCATTTCGTTGTTAGAATTTTGTTTATTAAAACTCAAGACCTAAAATATGCTTTGTTAATGTCAGGAGGAGAGTGGGGTGCATCCTCCAGACACCAGACGGTTCTGTCTGGGTAGCTCTCTGTCTTGAGAGCCATGGTAACTCTGACAGAGGGAACAGTTGGGGGACATCAGCATCCCTGGCTCACCTTCAAAGCCTGCGCAGAAGTGTGAAGCCTGCATTGCTGGTCTCAGGAGCCTGGTTTTGAAAGGCCTGGGTTTGTCCCTTGACTTGTCTGTTTCTCACCTTCAATCCCAGGCTCCTCTACAGGCAACCCAAACTCTCCCTCTCACACTGCCCACCTGAGGAATCCACAGAGCAATGGAGTCACACTCCATTTAAAGGGGTCAGGCCTTTTCCAGTGACAATGGTGCTGCTCTCCTGGCCCTCCTGGAGCAGTGTGACCCTGTGTGCACTCTGGCGCCTCGTGGGCCTGGCTCTCGGCACAGGCCCTGTGCCCCAGCTTTGGGCAGGAAAGATGTGGGTCTATGAGTTCACAGACCTGGCCCTGCTGTTCTCTCCCAGACACTGGCTGCAGGAGGGAGTGGAGAGTCCAGAGGACCTGGCTCAGCCACATGCCTGCTGCCATCTGGCCTTCTCCACACGCGGCCAGCGCTTTCTGGAAATCCCAGATGGCCAGTGAGGCTGAGCTGTCCTCACAGGGAGTTCCTCTCTGGGGCTTCTGCTGTCCTTCCCAGGTCCCACATCTCAGCCACTGCCAGCTCACCCCATCCACTGAATCTTGGAAAAAAGGAGGTCCCAGAATCCAGTGCAAGTTTACCTCCTGCCTTCCTAGGACTATACCAGGCAATGATGGTGGGAACGCTAATGCTGGCTGAGCTGCAGAAGTGTCCATGAGGGTAGAGGATGTCTTCAAGACTTCATTTCATAATTGCAAAGGAACCTTCAGGAGGATCAGAAGGATCAGAGAAGCTTTGCCCTTGAGAGACCTTCTGTCTTGATGCCTGCGGAACAGGGAAGTGACAGGAGACTCATTTTATTTTCTTAGTGGAGTTTTGGGTTCATTTTACTTTAATTTTCAAGAGCCCAGACATGTGATACAGATAGAATTGATGTTCCTCTTCTTATATATTCAAAATTCATAAAGAAAAAAAACACTACATGAGATAAGATATGCAGCTATATATGCAATGTGATCCACATGTAAAAGTCAACTAATTTCATAAACCGGAAAAAAGCATACTGAATGTTAATAGCAATAACTTTTGGTTGCTAGGTAAAGCATTAATCTTCTTCATTAGTTAGAACTGACTGTATTATTTTTTGTGTTTAGATAAATATATAACATTTTTTAAATCAACACAGAAATGATAATTGTGATTTTTATTATGGTTTTGCTTTGGAAGTCGTACATGTAACTTAAAAATAAGAAATTGTACTGTCCAAAACATAGAACTATAGGGTTTTAAATAATACTCCATCATATAATTTTTTTTCAAAAGCCTCTGAAAATAGAAATCTTTCATTTCGATGAAAAAAATGGTAGTTGCTATTCTTACACTTCTCAAATATTCTTTCTTTTATTTACCTTCAGATTGAAACACATCACCTGTTAATTTATGCCAATCTTTTAAAATTCTTATTTTTAGACCAGAAGTCTTGAAATGTCAGCATATGCTTACTTCTAAGTATTTAAGACTTTACTGATGTTGATGCTCTCCCGTGCAGTGTTTGGAATGCTTTAAGCACTCAGAGTGAAGAGCTGCAGACTTAAGTACTGCTAGGTCCTCTGGTGTTGCTGGGGTCCTTCAGAGCCGTCCACCCCCTCCCTGGAGTCTCTCATGCCACCACATTCTCACTTGTCTTTGGTGCTACTAAATGAAGGTTGTCCCTTCCATCATTCAGAGGATTCTGAGCAGGAAATGGTTGACATCTTTTCAGGACTTGTTTTGTCTTTTCTAGACAACGTATCTTATTTTAGTTTGCTTTTTGAACTTTCTTTTTTAAAACAGGTAAGTGTATCTTTCAACTGCTACATAAAAGCATAAAACCTGCTCATACTAGTGGGGCATCGTGTGATGTCTGGGTCCAGGTTTACACTGTGCAATGACTCTACAGCAGGTGCTGAAGCACTGTACCTTCCTTCCTTTTCAACCTTGGGTGAGAGAACGCAATGGTTTTGGTGTATTTTCAACACCCATTCTAACAATATCTCATTGAGAAAGGGAAAGTCCTTTGGGAGAGCTCTGGCCTCAGAGCTCTGCTCACCTAATGCCCTCCCTGCTTTTGTGGTCTCTCCAAATAATGGAAAAAGTAAACAAATAGGCTGCACAGTCCTTCAGTAAGTGAGAAATACTGAAAATCACCCAGGTAAGTTTGAATCAATTTCAGTATGTCAGTAGTATTTTCCTATGGTTAGATATCTATTGTCCAGATATTTAATTTCTAATTATCCCTGGGCAAGAACAATGTAGCTGTGCTTCCTAAGACCATGCAAGTGACCCATTCCCCATCATTGTTTATATGCCAACATCCAACTAGACATGTTTGTTGGCCTCCATATTTTAGGTTATCTGAGAATTAAGTCATATTTTAATATTATTAAAGCATTTTGACTTTCATATATATATATCGTTTTTTGTTCAATTGTTGCAAATGAATTAAACTTGGCCATCTGAGCTTTTTTGATAAAAATAACTATTGCTTATCAATTGATGCTGAAACTATTTAGCAAATGATGTTGGTATACTGCCTATTCACTAGATTTTAAAAAGAATCACTCACATACTATTTATTGTACATGGAGTGGATACCTTTGCAGTGGACAGATCACCCAGTTCTCACCAATCAAGTAATCAAATTTAGCATCACCAACAGCAAGATGAAACTGTAATTTAGTGCCACTTGATTTGTGTTAACAAAAAAGTACACAGTATCCCCATGTGGTATATTTTGGGGAAAATATCAACATCAAGGTTTTTATTTATGTGGAAGCATCAAGAAGAGCCAGAAAGCAGAACAGTCTACATGGAAACAGCCCAAACCTTTTGAAATTGTGCATCATGATCCAACATTATGAATCCATTTATATAATTAGTACGTTAATGTAATTAAGCTAATTTTAGTTTTCACATAGTGTCTTATTTCTATTGTACTTATTTGAAAAAAAAATGTTCTAGTTCTCAAGAGATGCAGGGCAAAGTATTTGTAAATGAAACTTATAATGTCCACAACTTAATTCAAAATTATCAACCGCCATCTTTAATAACAAAAGGTATTAAAATATAGAGACAAAAGGCAAGTAAGAATGGCCACATATTAACAGTTAGTGAAAAAAAAAGTGAATCGTAGAAGAGTAATAATTATGTTAAATTTCACCTTTTCTGTATATATGAAAATTTTTAAAGCAAAATGGTGGAAATTAAGGAAAAAATAACTGCAGTAAGTACAGGGAGAAGACTATGCATTATTAATAAAGTTTCGTAGTCCTGAAGATAGATTCTTTTGATATTTTCTTCCCCTTAGGGATACTGCTCCAATATCTCAAAAAGCACAAAGGAGTTGTGTCCTTTTCCAGGGAATGGGATTGCTGCTGGGTTTGCCATTTCCTGAGGAGAATAAGGCAGTAGGTGCCCAGTGTCCCTCCTACCCTTCAGTGGAGACCTGACAGCACAGGAAGAGAAGCCAGCCTAGGAGGCAGGTGTCCTGTTAGGGCCACTCCTCCATAGTTGGTGTCTGTCAATGGCTCAAGGTGGTTTGAGGGCGAGAATGGAACAGACCTGGCCGTAAGACATCTGGGAGTGAAATGTGCGGCGTGTGACTTCAGAAGTCTGAATAGAAACGTGTGGCGCTGATAGGAGAGAGGAAACGTACATCACCTCAGTACGTGAGGCTTACAGCTGCAGTAAGTACAGGAAGAGCTATTTATAATCAGAGTCATGGTGAATAGCTTTAGATTGTCTGTAAGGGGGCACGTTCTCACTCACGCGTGATTTTCAAAGGTGCATGAATGACAGGAAGATCAATACCACTCTGGATGATTGTTAAGAGGCTGGAAAAGATTAGGTTGAACATTTTCACAGACTAAATGACAATATATCAAGTCAAAGAGGCTGAGGTCAAATGAAAGGCACCCAAATCCCCACACCTCTGGGGGGTGCCAGGTGTGGCGTGGAACTGCAACAGATGCTTGCCTGCCCACGGGTCCTCTTCAGGTGGATGGAAACTGTTGTTGTCCTTGTTATCTGAAACCTTCTTGACACCTGCAGAAGAAAAGGCTACTTTCTGGTTAACTTCCTGTTTCAATTTACTTCATCAGTAAAAATACTGATATTACAAAGCACTCACACAAAAATCAAAACCAACTGGAAATTTCTTTGGAAGAAGCATCACTCCTTGGCCATATGTTAAATGCATTCAAACAGGTCTGGCAGGACATCCCGGCTGTGCCTGTTTTCCCTCACAGCTTTATCAGCGCTAAAGGTCAGTGGTGATAGTGTTTGTCAAAGAGCAAGAGCAGGACGGGGGAATTTGCTTCACCTTTAAATCGTTCACACACTTTGCATTAAGCTTTCTCTTGGAGAAACACTGAAGTTCTGACCTCAGCATCTCAAAATGGTATTTTGAAAGAGGGCGTTTTCAGAGGTCAGTAAGTCACCGGGGTGGACCCTAAACACAGGTAACTGATATCCTTATAAGAAGAGGAGTTTTGGACACAGACCCTACACAGAGAAGACCACCCGGGCGCAAAGGGAAGAAGACCATCTGCCAGCCAGTGAGCGTGACCTTGGGGGACACAACCCTGCTGACACCTTGGCCTCTGATGTCCAGCCTCAGAAAAGCCAGGAAACCAATTTCTGCCCATTAGTCCACAGTCTCTGGAGCCTTGTTCTGGCCACTTTGGCAAACTAACCCTGTCCTAACCCTGTCCCAACTCCAGTCTAAACCGGGGCAGGCTGACCTTCTGTGAGGGAGTGGCTACTATCAACAGGGCTAAAGTCACATATGCTGGTGAGAAGGCAAAGAGAGGGGCACGCTGATCACCGTGGGAGGGAAGCTATGCAGTACCCTAGGTGGAAACCAGCCTGGAGGACCCCGAAAACTAAAAATAGAACTACCACGGGACGCAGCAATCCCCTTCTGGAGACATGTCCGAAAGATGTGAGGTCAGTGTGGAAGAGACACCTGCATTGCTGGGCTCACTGCAGCCTCTTTACAGCAGCCAAGGAGTGGAAGCAGCCTGAGCATCCGTCCACCACAAGGGGACCAGTCCTGGTGTTGCGTGGACACGTGGAAACCGTCCCACCATAAAAGGAACAAAATCTGTCCATCCAGGACAACAGGGGTGGAACTGAGACCACTAGGGTCCATGAGCAAAGTCAGGCACACAAAGACCAGCACAGCCTCCTCGCTCAGAAGCAGATCTAAACATTTGACCTTGCAGAAGCCAAGAGCAGATGGTGTTTTGCAGGGGCTGGGAAGGCAAGGCTGGGGGATGGGGATATGCCCATCAGTGGGTACTGAGCTGCAGCAGCAGCAGGCTCTGGTGTGCCACCACACAGTAGGTGAGCTGCAGAAAAAATGCTCTGTTCATTCCAGGAAGCTGGAAGAAAGAATTTTGAAAGTTTTCATCATCAAGAAATGATAAACATTTGAAGAGATAAATATGTTTATCCCAATTTAAACATAATGCAAGATATACAAGTATTGAAACACAACATGATACCCCTGAAGAGCTACCATTATTCTGCTTCAATTAACAAGAATTTTTAAAGAAGAAGAATTTTGATAAACTTATCATTACAACCTAAGTTCTTTTGAGAGCTCAGAGAAATGTTTTTTCCTTGATGGATGCTATTTCTGCTGGATGGTACTGTGCTAAAATGTGAATTATACCCAATGAACTCTGTTTTTATTCCTGAGATATTCATACACTTAAATATTAAGATTTTGAGATATTTTCTATTGAGTTAGAAATGTCCTGGTATTAACTGATTACTTCGTATAAAGCAATCTATAGCTTCAAATCTTGGAATGATACTTACTATGATGATTTTTTTTCCTGCCTCTACTATAATGCAAAAGAAGTAGGAATACCTGCCGTGAAATCCAAGGAAGACATTGATGCATGCTCTGGGAAGAATGAATTGAAAATTGAATAAAGACAAGAGAAAATAAAATTTCCTAGACCCACAACAAATGGAAATTGATTTAATTTACTGAAAAGAAAGCACCTCTTTGTGCAGTGAAGCAAAGCATTAGGATCTTGCTGACTACCAGGAAAGGATAAATTAGAATTAGAAGAATCTATGAGTATTTGGACTCCAAATTACCATAGTACCTTTCTGGTAAGTTGTCTCATTTTATGTAGAACATTATGTAACATTTCGGGGAATCATGGTTTTTTTTTTTTTTCAACCAGTAAAGTATAATGCTGTTAAAATGTTTTTCTTGCTTTGCTTTTTAAAGAAAAATTAAATTATATTTTATCTTGTAGGCACACACCACATGCATTTTTGATAGTGGTGTTTGAAACACATGGGTATCTCAGCTGTTTACAGTTTTCCTAATAACTTTTGACTCCCCTCAAGTAAACTTCATTTCTAGATGCTGGGATTGAAATCCTTGGCCAGTGAGAGGTGGGGAGGGTCCCAAGTATTGGGGGATAGACTTCTCACTGGTGTGAAACTGACCTTGAGTAGCACTTACCAACTGATAACCTGCATGGGTCAGAGCAACCCACCAACCCTCTCAAAGTGAGAATAAGGCAAGTGAGAAAACACATGCATATTTAAGTATTCTTTGCACAAGGAACTTATTATAAGGCAAAATGGAATGAAGGTACGGTATCCCCAAACCTTGGTGATGTGGACTTCTTGGATAAATCTTCAAGGGAAATTTCTAAAAGAAGCTGCACAGGATTGAGCCTAGCAGAGCTCAGATGGAGCTGCTGGCCTCATGCGACTGGCAGAATTGAAGACAGAACAAGGCAGGCATTTGAAACGCACATGTGTTTTTATTTGGAGGCCTGGCCCATGTTCTGGGGAGTGATTTCCCTTGGGCTAATGGTGTGCCCATGTCCCTCAAGCAGAGCAAGAGAGGAAGGCAAGCTTTCAGTGTGAATGAGAGGATCTTGTCCTGGCCAGACCAAGAGGACGAGTTCCCACAGTCCCATCACTCTGGGTTTCACTCTGGTTATTCCCTGGTCACCTGTGAGGTTGAATTTTAGAGAGCTGCATGTAAGCTGTGCTTGGGGAGTTCAGGGGCTGCGTGTGCCCATGCATGGAGCAGAGCAGTTTCTGGCAGAACAATTGGCAGAAGGACAGAGAAATATGCTGTAAGGATTAATCTTTAAGAGCTCAGAATGAAGTGGCTTGGCAGATTAAGGGGCTAATGTGACAATCGATCACCAGCCTGGACTTTGGGAGCTCATGATAATTGTTTCTCAAGAGGACTTGGTAAAGAAAGGAAAGTGGGTTAGAATCTATGGGTTAGAAGCTCACATCATTAATCTTCAAGCACGACAAGAACTTGGAAAGAACTTGGACCAACCAAAGTGTATTAGGTTAGAGTGATAATCTATATTTGAAAATTACCCTGTTTCCTCAGAACTAAAAAAACAGAAAAATTGCACATTTCTTCAAAGTATTAGGCAAATTGGTGTTAATATAACAAAACACCTGAGATGATTCTGAAGAAAGGAGGTTCATCTAGCTCACAGACCTGGAGGTCCAAGGGCCCAGATGCCTGCTGACAAATTCTCAACATGGCATAGGGCGTCAGATGGAAAGGGACAGGGAATAAATACTGTTGGTGTCTTTTCTGGTCTCTCTCTCTTCTTATAAAGCCACCAGTATTCAATCATGAGTGCTCCACCCTGATGACCTCATCTAATCCTTCCACCTTCCGAGGGCCCACCTCTAAACACCACCGTCAGATTAAGTTACTGTGCTTTTAATACCTCTTAAAGGGGATTAAATAGCAAACCATGAATTCCTGGGAGACACACACAAATCATATCCAAACCATGACCCTCCGTTAGAAAGGAAAGACAAAGTACAACCATCTTGGGCCAGTGAGACATCATAGTAACTTGGTAAGGTCAATACAGAAGGGAACAGAGTGGTCACCAGGGAAAACAAGGGAAGAAAATCTCAAAATGAATTGTTGGTTGTGCTCATCTGAGGACTATCTTAAAGAAAATTTAAATTAAGATTATTCTGGTGTCCTCAACAGAATTGTTTTTATCATGAAATGAGCACATCAGGCCATTGTATCCTGACGCTGTGGAATATGCCATTCACCCTGCTCCTCTGGCTCCAAGTGCGTGCCCACCCCTTCATCCACATAGCAACTGTCAGCACAGTTGGAATTAAACACTCAAGGCTGGGATCACAGCAGGTGCAAAATTTTTTAAAACTGGTTATATTTCCAATGGGGAAGTGTGTTGAAAGACTAATAGAAAACTTGGTAGGTCTTAAGTGTGGAATTTCTGAGCAGTCAACTCTTAAAAGGAAAAATCATTGTCCTTACAGACAAAACAGCAATTGTCTTGTTCATTGGCATTCCACTTTCTATTTCACAGCTCACAGATTCATGCAGATCCCTTTCTTTGTTAGAAAAACGTTGGCTTAAAGATGTAAAGGTTTAGCTTAGGAGCCACAGAATAATTAACCTGGAGGAAGGTGAACTTCCTAAACACATGTGACCTAAAATCATGTTTGGGATGGTTTCCATGTAATTCAGCAGAAGAGAAAAGGCATGGAGAAGTCTGCATGGATGTCTTCTGTGCCAGCATTGAGTGCGCACACCACTACCATGGCGGCTCATGATTGCTGATAGATTAGGTACATGGTCTCCTGTGTCCCAAGAGGAGGAAAAACTAGCCTAGTTCATCTATTATATTCATTTGCAATGTAGTCTATCTGCTGATGAGATTCATGTTCTGGGACTATAAGGTAGACAGCGACCCTAAAATGCTCAGAAATTTGACATGGGAATAGATATCATATAATGAAGTTCTTGTGGGGTTTGACTGTAATGGTAGATAGGTAGGTAGGTAGAGAGTTGGATGGATGGATGGATGGATGGATGGATGGATGGATGGATGGATGGAAATGTAGACAGACAGATGAATCACTATAGAGAGACACTTCCCTAGAACAGGAACAACATTTTAAATCTCCATACTATTTCTTATTTAGATATGTCTATGAATAACTTTCTTATACAATAGCTTAGTTTGTCTTTAAAGAAAATACTAAAATTGATAATATGTGTATAAAACTACTAATACTAACTACACATATATCCGGCAAATAAACATTTACATATTTA
Organism: Ictidomys tridecemlineatus; assembly: GCF_052094955.1. Taxonomy (NCBI): domain Eukaryota; kingdom Metazoa; phylum Chordata; class Mammalia; order Rodentia; family Sciuridae; genus Ictidomys; species Ictidomys tridecemlineatus. The sequence continues at coordinate 200,156 of NW_027521306.1, forward strand.
GTAAATTTTTAAAAAATGGCAAAACAACTGGATTTGGTTTAATTATACTGGTCTTCAAAGTTAGTAAAGAAGTTCCATCAGATGATCTCATGGCTTGTGAATTTAATTCTTTAATTACCACCTATATGTGGATGAGTCTTAGCATTTATTTTTAGTCCAGACCTATCTTCTGACTTCCAGACTCAACTGTCTCTTTAATCACTCCACTTGGAGGTCTAGTTAGGCATCATACACTTGACATTTCTAAAATGGAGCTGCTCATCCCCACGTATCCGCGCCCCCGGCACAGCTTCTCCTGGGACCACCCACGTCCCGGGAAGCGGCATCATCTTCTTCCTCATGCCCAGGCTTCCAGAAACAGCCTGCCATGCTTGATCTCTTCCTTTATGTCCCATTGTATGCACAGTCTCACAGCCAGGATGATTGGTTCTGCCTTCACCCTGCTCCCACTCCAGCACCTCTCCTGGGGAGGGTTGAATTCACCTTGGAATGTTTTCTCAAGAGCGACTCCTCACTGTCGCAGTGACCCTGTTGTCCAAACCTAATGATCAAGGAAAGGTAAGATTACTCTGCTGCTGGCTTGAGACCCTCTGGAGGAGCGCCATTTTGGAGCGTGAGATAAAGTCCCTACTATGAAGGCAAAGCCCTAATGGATCTACCAGCATGCTGCTGCCTGAAGGCATCTCCATTTTGTTCTTCCCAACTGCTAAAGTGTAGATCTTGGGTTGGGGGACCTCAGAGACAATGTGGGGAGTCTCCCCAAGAGCCCCTTGTGCTGTTGGGAAGGGGTAGAACCTTCAGGAGGTGGGGCTGAGTGGAAGAAGTGAGGTCACCGGGCAGCATGTCCGAGAAGGGATATTGGGACGCTGGCCCATTCTTGTCTCTTTTTGCTTCAAGGCTGCCACGAGATGAACAGGCCTCCTGCACCGTGTGCTCCTTCCTTGATGGACTTTGCCACACAGACTCCAAGCAACAGGGCCACACAACTGTGGACTGAAACTTCTGAAATCATGAAGCAAAGTTCTCCTCTTTTTAAATTGATTGTCTCAGGTGTGTTATCACAGCAATGGAAAGCTGTCTGTCACATCACCCTCCGTGTGCTTGCCTCTGACCTGTCCACAAACAAGCTGTGGCCATTCCCACCTCAAGATCTCTTGCACTGGATTGTTTATCTTTGGGAATGCACTCCCAGATATCCTCATGAGTGGCTTCCTCTCTTTCTTCTTCTCTATAAAAGGTCACCTTTTCAGTGAGGTCTTCTCTTGGCACATCTCTAAAATTTCAGCTATAATAGCCCACTTATCACTCCTAGCACACTGCCATTTGCAATTTCATGGTTGGCACTTATCCGAGAACCTTGGCTCCATGAAGTCAGAGACTATGGTCTGTTTTGTTTACTGACATTTCCGTATTCCAGAACTATGCCATGGTCACAATGGCTATTGCAAAATATTCATTAAGTTAATCCAATAGTTATTGTACCTGTTGACAACAGGAATCCACGACACTCCAAATATTTTGGTTTCAAAACAGCATCTCTCTGATTGTGTGATGTGTTATGGTTCAGAATAACTATGATGCCTTTGCCACCCACCTTCAAGCCATTATGATTCATTTTTGGTTATATAGACATATCTTTAATTTTATACCTGCAAAAACCATATTTATTTATTGCTATATCTTAATTCCTTCAGGCCTAAGGTCTGAAGATCTTTGTTTCTGTTTTATTTTTATAAAAAATTTCTGATTATGTTTGGGCAGATTATATTTTTGACAATTAAAATCTCCCTTTTGCAATGGTGATTCATCAATATGACTCTCAGATACTTACTCCTGGTACTCAGAGTTTGTGGATCTCAATCATGACTTGTAACTGCTAAGTTAGTGTCTAAAGAACATGTTACACTGAATTACAACCATAATTCCTAAGTTTTCTGCAGTTTCTAAACCGACTCTTTCTTCAAAAGTTCAGATGGATCAAAATAGCACATTCACATTTTCAGGTTCAAAGTCATGTTGATTATAAGAGCTAATATAAAAAACCATTTCCCACTTTAATAGTGGTTGTGTATCAACATCTTTATTTTCTTTTGTCTGTCCCTTATAAGCTCACATGTTTTTGTTTTACTTTCTTTTTCTTTATAAGCTCATTTTCAAAACTTCCATCATCACATAGTTGTGGGATTACAACTGCAGCTCATTTGCAGACTGTTCTTCAACTACCTTGAGATAGACTCAAGGGAGCAAGTAGCAAGGGCCTACTCTGCTCTCTAACTTCCAGGTAGGCCCTTTTAGTGAAGAGGCCTGAGCATGCAGCACCATTAGATTTGGGGACATGGCATGCTTGTTTATACCCCTCCTGTATCAGTACCATGTTGCATGGCATATGTTTATCATGATGCACTGATAATATGTACTTTGGATAAGGCACAGACTGCAGAATTATCTTCACTTAAGAACAGACAGAAAACAATCATCTCCAACATGCATCTTCAGAGTGACTTTGTCCATGGGAGGAAAGTGACATTAGCCACGTACAGCCAGAGATGAAGTCAAGGGATGGGACATTGTACTCCATGATGTGAGATCAGCTCATCTTAACAGCTACTGGGCACCTGCCAAGCCCCAGAGGCTGTGCCTGAGCACATAAGTGATCCTCCTTACTGATTTTGGAAGATCCAGTCAGTCACCATTATTTTGGGTCAGCATGAGTCACCTCAGTCTGCCCTGTTCCAGGCCTGGGCCCAGGTGGCCCCACTCACAGGCCTGGGTCCACCCGTGATTGGGCACATGTGTGGGCTCACATGTAAGCTCACAGGGTGCCACTCTGAATCGGACTGAGTCCGAGGGAAAGGGTCGGAGAGAGGGTGAGTAAGATGCACAAGCACACCACGTTGTGAAGAGGGAGTGAAGGCCAGGATGGAGCGGTCACTCCACTGCCAGAGGTGACCTTGCTCCTTGCCCAGATCCCTGTGGGATTAGCTCAGCTGTGACAGGAGCTGGCTGTATAAGCTTTAAAGCACTTCACTAATGATAAAAGTCCATTACCTCTAATATTGTTATTTCTGACTGAACACGGATATCTGTAGAACTTAGAAAGCTTTTTATCTGGGTCCAGAAGACGCTCAGGGCCTTCGGACAGATCCTCTTCTTCGTCCAACGGGTGTTTAAATCCACATGATCTGTTTGCAAAATGGCCACTCAGTATTGCCCAATGGTTTCCATCTGGAGAGACACGTTGTCTCTGAAGTTGTCCATTTCTGACAGCTCTGAGGCAACAGGAAGCTCCCCCAGAAGCAAGCTCTGGCTCTAGTCCTGATTTCTTAGGACACTCAGTCCGGTGCTTGTCCTTGTCATCCTCCACATCAGCCAGGCTCACCTTGTTCTCTCAGCAGCCTCTGACCCAGTGGGCATCCGTGGCTCCTAAAGCCTCTTACAATCATCCAGAGTGGTATTGATCTTCCTCTGCCCCTCTGCTCCCAGCTCCTGCTGTGTCCCTTCCTCCTGGACTTTCCCCTGTGTCCCAGGGCAGGGAGTCTTGGTTTCTTTGCCAATATCAGGTCAACTGAAGAAAAAAAATCATAATTTCCAGAAATACTTTGTCCTACACACACACACAAAAAAAATATGTAAGGAGAGGTTAATGCTTTACTTATGTGGAGAGGTAACTTGCTGAGAACAGCACATAGTATTATGCCTGGGAGTAAGATGAATAAATACACAGAAAACACCAGCTATCTTTTTTGAAAAGTAACATGAATTTGGATGAGTATTCTCTTTAAATTTGAAAATAACACATAAGCAAGAAAAATTGAACCCGATGGAGTTATATTTACTATCTGAAAAAAATTCCTAAGAATCATGACTGATTTGAGAAGGATATCATTGATTATTAATGAATGAGGCAGATTTGAGATACACCATTATTTTTTCTTAATTTTCAATTACACTCAGATTTGACTTAAACTCATTAAAAAAGAAACGGGCTCTTCCCTAGTGAAGAATTCTTTTGCCTCTCTTGTAATGAGAAATGCAAATCAAAACCACCCTAAGATACCATCTCACTCCAGTAAGATTGGCAGCCACTATGAAGTCAAACAACAACAAGTGCTGGCGAGGATGTGGAGAAAAGGGTACTCTTGTACATTGCTGGTGGGACTGCAAACTGGTGCGGCCAATTTGGAAAGCAGTTTGGAGATTCCTGGGAAAGCTGGGAATGGAACCACCATTTGACCCTGCTATTGCCCTTCTCGGACTATTCCCTGAAGACCTTAAAAGAGCATGCTACAGGGATGCTGCCATATCGATGTTCATAGCAACACAATTCACAATAGCTAGACTGTGGAACCAACCCAGATGCCCTTCAATAGATGAATGGATTAAAAAAAATGTGGCATCTATACACAATGGAGTACTATGCAGCAATAAAAAATGACAATATCATAGAATTTGCAGGGAAATGGATGGCACTAGAGCAGATTATGCTTAGTGAAGCTAGTCAATCCCTAAAAAACAAATACCAAATGTCTTCTTTGATATAATGAGAGCAACTAAGAACAGAGCAGGGAGGAAGAGCAGGAAGAAAAGACTAACATTAAACAGAGACATGATGTGGGAGGGAAAGGGAGAGAAAAGGGAAATTGCATGGAAATGAAGGGAGACCCTCATTGCTATACAAAATTACATATAAGAGGTTGTGAGGGGAATGGGAAAATAAACAAGGAGAGTAATGAATTACAGTAGATGGGGTAGAGAGAGAAGATGGGAGGGGAGGGGAGGGGGGATAGTAGGGGATAGGAAAGGTAGCAGAATACAACAGTTACTAATAGGGCATTATGTAAAAATGTGGATGTGTAACCGACGTGATTCTGCAATCTGCATTTGGGGTAAAATTGGGAGTTCATAACCCACTTGATTCTAATGTATGAAATATGATATGTCAAGAGCTTTGTAATGTTGTGAACACCCAATAAAAAAAATAAAAAAAAATTTTAAAAAAAAGAGTGTCAGTGCTTAAGAACATGAAGATGATATTAGTTGGTTCTCACAGATTGCAAAACTATAATATGAAGTATAATTTCTAAAAAGTTAGAAAATACACACACACACACACACACACACACACACACACACACTGAGGATGAAAGACTCCAGTTAGTTTAACAATTCATAAGATTATTTTTTGACCATAACTACTTTTCCATGTAAAATTATTTTGCAGGTTTCTGGATGGCTGAGAAACTTGTGTCCTCTCCCTAAGCGGAGGCTGCTGCTGGAGAGTCTGTGCCTGGGTGGGCCACCCTTCTTACCAATGGGTTACGAGGACCACTTTGTCACTTTAAGCCCAAAATGGCTAAGCAGGCCATACAGCTCCTCTGTCTTTCCTTCCCCTTCCTAGGACATGGCAGAATCGCAAGCTTGAAGGAGCCTGGGCCATCTCAACACCAGAGAAAACCACCTGAAGACCGTGAGTACCCACAGCGCAGGGCTCACCCCAACGGGAATGCTGGGCTGCAATCGCTGCCACACCTAGCAGTACCCCAGGTAAAACTACCACTCGTCAGAGACCTGACCACACTCCTTCCCGCCCTGTGCGCTTCATCGTCGCCGCACCACCCAATATGGCAGCCAATGGACCCCTGCAGTTGTTGCCGGGGTGAAATGTTTAACTTATTTAACTTTATTTAGGCTAAATTTAAGGAACCAATGTGGCTAATGACTTCCCTAGGGGAAGCCCAGTTCTCAAGTATTAATATTCCAACTTTCAACAGGATAGAAGACTTTGTATGGAGCAAAAATCTTGAAAAGTTTGACAACAGGAGGTATACATTTGGGCCAATTAATTTGTTTTTCTAAAATTGAAGAGGATCACTAGCAACTATGCCTATCTATTGTCTCTAAACCCAGGTTTTTCTTTTGGTTTTTTTTAGAAGTGCATCTCAAAGTGCCTTGACGTTTGCTTATCGCTGGGAAGAGGGCAAGAGGTTCCCTGGGAAGACTGGAGACATGTATTTTTCCTACCCAAGATCAACCATTGCCTCTTGGATAAAAATTGCTACCTATACTCTCTCCCTCTTGCGTCATCTTCTCAGTGAGATTTCTCAAGCCACCATATCCCACAGAGCTACATGGACACAGATATGCATACTGATGAATACAGGCAGAATATGAATATCAATTCTCATAGTAACCCCGATGGCCAAAGTCGCTCTCTCCTTCCTATGACATTCCATAATCAATACTCTAGGAGTGCCTTATCATCCCGAGGTATAAACTCGAGGCTCCTCCACTAACTCCCCACAGTGAACACGTTCTAATAGGCCTGTGAATCACATGATTTGCTCTCACTCTGGGCTTCACCCCTGGGCCTAGCTCCCTCCCAGGCCCGAGGCGCAGTGCAGTTGAGAGCAAGCCCTCCGCCTGGCCCCAGCCTAGGACATGGCTCAGTCCCACACTCCAGCAAAGACCTCTCCAGAAAGAACACCAGAGCAGAGCAGATCAAATGCTCTCTAGAGACAACCATAAAATATCAATTTCTGAATCAAAACAGAAACAGAAGTAGTAAATCCTGTTGATTTTAATGCTGTAAAAATGCCTTAATGTATTTTTCTTAGCAATTCAGCAGATGTGGAAAAAGTTAAAGAAATTAGCATTTATCACTGTTTATATAAACACACAACCAACAAATCTGAACAAATACTGTCCAAAAGGGAGAAAAAAAAACAGATGAGACCCTTGTCAATTTTTAATTGGCAAAGCAAAAACATCATACTAATAAAACTTAATTAAATCATTAAATATTTAAAATGAAGTTCTAGCGCTAGCTTATTGAATAAATTCCTTTTATGTATTTGCAACTCTATTATAAAGTCTGTATATAAAACAAAATCAAATGTAAGACCAATTTAATGTAGTCAACTCAATCAAAAATTCCATTTCATTTATCCTACCGAAATTTAATCACCTCAGAATATTGTATCACAGTTTACATTTCCCTCACATCAGGAAACACATCATAAATCAATGCCACAAATACATTGTCCATAAAGTGCTCCTGCCTTACAAAACAGAACTCATTCATTTTACATGTTTCATTTCATTTCAATAATAATGTGTAATAATATTGTCCAATTTACAATGAATGTCAAATTTCTGGTAGGAGATATAATGGATATTTACTAACTTCATTTTTATATCATTCATTACCAACCATATATACATATGTATGTTTTTAACCTCCTGTAAACAAAGATTTCTTTCTTGGCCTGAATAGGAAGGACTTCGACACACAATACTTCCTTTGGTAAAGATGAAATGTGTTCACTTGTCGTCACATGATTTGAACGTATTCACTGAGTCCCACTCTATGATATAACACTGCATATGAATCGAGAAACTAACTTAATGGTATTGGGTCTCTAAAGCAATAATGCCAATAAATAATCAAAGGCATTACAGAAACACAAGTATTTTCCTGAGCAGTTGATCAGAGCACAAGAGTGAGCACAGTCTGTCTGCAAGCCTGCTAACGTCGCCAGGGCAGAGTTCTCAGCAAGCAGAGTCGTGGCCTTTGCTGAGCCCATGCATAACTCGGAATGAGCTCTCAAGTCCTTGGGTTGGAAAGAGGAACCCAAGTACCCAAGTACCCAAGCACTTCCTGCTCTGCTTTCGGATCTGTGTAGGGTCCCTTCCTCTTCACACAGTTTGTTGCCCAAATCTCAAACTGGATATATTTTTTTCCTCCTTCTTCTTACAATCATCCAAATCTGCTGTTCCAGAGACATAGCCTGGGACCTGTCCACCCCAGGAGCCTCCACCTGCCCCCTCTGCCCACCCATCTCCAAGCTGTGAGGTGCTTGGTCTGCTTATGAACCTCTTTCCAACTCACCCTTCTCCATCTTCTCAAGGCTCAATACTCTCTTGAGCCCTCCGGAAGGGAAAGCAGGGGAGACCTTCGGGAGGGGGAGGAGGATCTCTTATGGAATCAGAAATCAGTGAAATCATTCTACCAAACACCACTCAGAGCTGCTGCCTCACCACTAAAATGAACAATGGAAATGCAAGAAAAACTAAGCACAGTTTTCTTTTTCCTCTTAGTGGTAGCAGGCACAGTAGTTAGGCCTAAGACAACAGGTTAGACGTCTGGTTTACAACCTGAAAGAATTCATAGTCTGTAAATAATATGTTAGACCAGGCTTCTCTGTCACGTGTTAGGAAAAAAATTTTGCTTTCATATCCCTTCTAAAAATGTCTCTAACTTCCAGCCTCCTTCAAAGTTCAGCATTCCTTAAGAACACAATCCAAAATCATCAACGCGTCATGTAAGTCCCTTCACAATCTGACTGAATTATTTTGTATGCTCCAACACAGTCAATGCCGCAGGAAAATGGTCCATCAGGAGCACTTACTTCAGTCACTATCGGGTCAAGCCCCACTGCTGGTTTCTCCAGCCCCCGGACATGTCATCCTAGAATCCACAACTGCAGTCTCTCTGCTGTTTCTGAGACTTCACTTCCAGGAAATAAGGAGACTTGCTCAAGACCCTGAGCCTAAAGTTTTAAACCCAGCAGATCTGCAAACTAAAGATGTATTGTCAGATAAACAGTGAAGGGGAAAGAGGAAAGTCACAAAATAATGAAGATCGGAGTGTGTAATTTCAGAACTTCAAGGACCTGTGTATCCTCCAATAGTATAAGCTAAAAACATTAATTTTAAATGTGCTTTATTATCGATTTCACCTTTAAACATCTACACTGAGTATTTTTTTTTAAATGATGCCATTGGTATCCACACAAATAACATTGTAAGTTTGGTTTCTTTCCTTCCTTCCTTCCTTCCTTCCTTCCTTCCTTCCTTCCTTCCTTCCTTCTTTCTTTCTTTCTTTTCTTCCTTTTTCTCCTGTGTCTAGCATGATATTCTGGTATTGGATAAATGTATTGTCCAAGAATGACCATTTCAACAAGTAGCCATTATAATAAGTTCATTGCCCAAGAATACCAATAAACAATATTTTCAATAAACAAGAATTTCAATAAACAATATTCTCTGAAGGTATATAGAGAGGAGATTTACCAAAGAACTCTCTGGGTCCTTCCTCTGGTCTTTTAATCCAGTAGGTTGAAGCTAATTCCTAAAAGACTTTCCAGAAATGTTCTTCCCATGGAAATGCACTTTTGCAACTGCCCCCCTCAATAGCATTCTCTGTGGTTGAGGGAAGTTCCAACCTAGCATTGCAGGGGGGAGATCCGAGTGGCTTATTGAAGAATAATGCTCAAGGAAGAAGTACCCAAAATGAAGCCACTGAAATATACACTGCTTCTAACATGCATTATCCCACATTTCACAAAACAAATCTGGAAACGTGAATCAATGGAATTATATGTATCAGAATTCAAAAATAAATAATCTAATGGAAAACTATGTAAATTTACTTCGAACTTCTCTGATGCTATGGGTGTCTTTTATAGCTCACCATGTTGTGTCTACCTAAAAAGAATATTTGACTGGGAGTCAGGTATACCAGGCTTCTGTTTCCTGCAACACTATCCAACGTTAAATAGATATTTAAACTTTTCTGAGCTTCAGTTTCTTCACATACAGAATCAAGATTTGGGCATGGATCTTACCATATCTACCTCAGTTTGTCGCACTTCATTCTGCATGTGTTTTTGGCCTACACAGATGGTAAACCCCTCGAGAGTTAACTCTGAGTTCCTTTCATCCCCACAGCGAGCATACAATAATTTTTAACAGTGCTGTTATTTCAGAAATGGCACAGAAGAGTAGAGAAACACAAATTTTACCTTAGGATTCTAGTTCTCTTAAAATGCGAAAGAGTTGTGTGTGAAGTCCAAAATGCTTGTGAAGCACCAAGTCAAATAAATTTAACTCTTTCTCCTGCCACATCATCAGACGTGTCCGTCACAACCATCCCAGAGGGAGTCTCCAGTCAACCTGCAGACGCTCTGCGCCAGGGTGCTCAGCACTGGTCTTCAGAGACAAGGATGCTAACCACCAAATGTGAGAATAAAAACCCCAAAGCTTCTCTCTGTGTGTTCCTGGCCTCTGCCTTAAAAGGTGGATCCGAAAGGCAGCCCCTTTTATAATCCGAAAGTCAAACTGCTTAGGCATCATCTCAGTTCCAGTCTGTTTCTTTTAATTAAAAGGATCCATACAAACTAGAAAATCATCCTGCAAACAGACCCCGAGGTTGCAATTGCTTTAAACTTTACAATGGAGTTGGTAGACCCTTCCTAATTCAAAAGAAATCAGGGTTTTCAGACTCGAGGGTCTTACCCAAGTATTCAATTTTAGTTTTGATTGAAATGGTTCTCTCCTCGCACTCAAACACCATGGATTTGTGTAGGATTTCATCACATCATATAAACACAATGGCAAGCACCACGGGCAGAGACCACTGTGAAGCCAAGCCGCCCCCTCACGAGCACCACTCACCAGAAGGACACTGCGATGGACAAGCCACTCAGGCCCCCATGGTGGCTGCTCGGCAAGCTGTGGGCACCAGCAGTGAGCATCAAAGGACTGGAGAGCATCCCAGCAGCTGGAGAGTTAATTACATGGGAGTCCCTTATGTGGATATTTAGGGTCCGTACAAAACCCATGCAGAGGGTCTCCATGTGAAATTCCAAAAACTCCCCTTCAAATCTAAAATTATCTGTGATCATAAGGAAGATATTCTATGAAGTCTTTTCCAGTCATGTACCCTGTTTTCCTTGTGAAATTGGATTCTCCATTAGGGTATAAAATGCAGTTGTATCCCATGGAGGAAATACTGCACCGCAGCGTGAGTGACGCCATATGACAGGAGCCTAGCCATGGACTGCTCTCCGCTCCAAGACTGTCATTCCAGGGCCCCAAATCCATTTTGCCTTTTGCTAAGACACAGTGGTATTGTTTGGGAAAAGTTCAAGGTACTGTCCAATTTATAATGAAAACCTAAACTGACCACTAGGATTTGGAAAGAGCACTTTCAAAGTCTGCCAGCCTAGAGGCACTCACAGAGCTATGGGAGAAAGGGTGCTGTCCACTGGAGCCCGAGTAACGGTCAGAGCGGGCATCCTGCTGGCTAGGCCTGCAGTCTCCTCCATTCTTAACGGCCACGACTGCCCCTGAGCATCTCCGGTTGGTTTTCCCCGCAGAGCTCCCAGCATGGTATAAATAAATGAGACCGTTGAGGGGTATGTGGAGCTTTACAGCCCAGACACTAGGTCTATCACCCCAGGAATGTGCCTGGAACCCTGGACATGAGCTTAACCAGCCAGGCTGAAGCCATTTCTGTCCTGACTACTTTTTAAGGCCCTCTCCTGACCCACGCACCTTACAGCCACCTAGGACCAAACTCCTGCCAGTAAGCCACCCGAGTGCACCCCCTCAGCAGTCCTGGGTCTGTCTGCCTCTTTGTCTCATAGTACCTTGGGGCCACTTCTCACACTGGGACAGATTGTCCCAGGATGATCAGCAGCCTGGTGGTGACTCCAGCCAGGATTTCTAATCTTCTGTTTCTAATGGTGACAGTAAACAGTAAGGACTTTTCCAAGACACCACAGCCTGCAAACCCCTCTTTTCTGCCTCCTCCACAGGGGCTATCCACTGAGAATGCGTTGATAGTGGCTGTCACCAGGGGAGAAACAAATGACTTTATTGCTCCAGTTACCCTTCTCCCTATCAACTCACACACCCACCTTGCTCTTTGACTTCTTTATTGTCAGATTAGCACAAGTAGCAGAACTGGTTCAAAAACAAAGTTGTCTATTGCTGGTAGCACCTGTTTAATATCATGAGTAAATTTATTTTGCTACTAAATAGGATCAACAAGATATACAGATACACAGATCAAAGTTTATTCCAGGCAAGAGGGATGTGCAATTTTACCTCACCAAAGGAGAGTATCATTTAAGAACTCACTTATGAAACTCTTGATGTATCAAGAGTCTCTTCGCAGAGTGGTACATGCTGCATTTTTATTTATTTGACAATAAACAGTGATTCTTGAGTTCTTAGTGAAAACACCACTCCCGGTGTGTTTCTCCCCACAAAGGGTAATTCCTTTTAGTTCTCTATTTGCAAAAGGCCTAAATCAGTAAAAGAAACAACTCTTTCAAAGTTACTTTTGTTTGGAGCACCTCATAGATGGAAGTGCAGTATTCCATTGCTAATACTCAAGGCCAACTTGATCTTTACCATGAAACTTTAACAGAATTTTCTTCCACGTTCACGAGCCATTTGAATCTTTGCTGTAATTACCCAAATGCCTGTCTCTGCAGCCGTGGTAAATCACAGGCATCAGGGAGAGACTGAAGACAGCCCTAAGCTCACGCATGTTTACCAACTTAATTAGGCCATAACTAGCCAGTTACATAAGCAAACAAAGGGGGGTGGCGTGGTGGAGCCGAACATTCTCGACTCTCAGCAAACAGACCTTCAGAGACCGTCACTGTTACTATTACACAAAAGACCCCGCCTGTGTGGCATCACAGCTGCCTGAATTAATTTTCCACAGGAATGTCCATAGAAAGTTACACAACCTATACAGAGAACTGAGCGGGGAGAGCAGAAACTCCATTAATATTCAAACTGTGCTGGAAAATAAAACTCTCTTCAACCACTGATTCTCAAACCTCCCCCTGTAACAAATCCAGGTTCCCAGGGTTCCCAAAAGACCCACAACCCCACAACTCCATCACTCTGGAGGTCAAATGGCACCCATCGGAAACAAGTACCTCCCAGAAGCTCATCCAAGTACTAATTCCTCCTGAGTTCCAAGCCAAGCAGGCTCCAATCCCCACCCCCCAGCCAGCCAGGCAGGAATGTGTCTACCTGCCAAATTATGCTGGTCTCATTAGAAATGCCCTGGAAAAACAGGATCTGAGGAGAGTCAAGAGGGCTGTTTCTCCCTCCCTGTCTTTGGTTTCAGACAAGCTGTAATCTTGGGAAATTGCTAATAACCAAAGAGGTGTTTACAAATATCAGTGGCGACTAACTAGAAGCTCCAGCCAACAGTTATACCTCCATTACCTACTGCTATTCAGACTGGGGATCAATAAACTTCATAGTTGCATTAACTACTGAGCAGCGTGAACCACACCCCTCTTCCCCATCCTAGATGCTTGCTAGCCCAGTAATTCCCCTCTCTGCTGATAGAAATAGATTATAGGGTAACAAATGCCCTCTGTTTTCTTGGTATTGCAGATGCAAAGGTCAATGATTTAAAAACCATCTTTCAAGGAAATATTTAAGAAAAATTAAGAGATTAAAAAAAAATACTTGAAATCTTAATATAAAAGTCAACATAGAAATTAAAAGTAGTCTATGATCATTTTCAGAAGAGGATTTTATATTGGATCACCTTTTTCGGAACATGCGGATTTATCGTTAAGCAAGCATACTCTTCCAAGCGCACTTTAAGACAGGTTTTGTTATCACAGGGAACTCAAGAGTAAATCCACGGCTGGTAAGTCACTTTTTCTCATGATGTCAAGATAAAATGGATCAACTTGTGCTAAAGTTTGACTTTCACAATTTAAAACAGAGTTCAAAATATTTTTCCTAAGAGAAAACAAAATGAAGACAATATACTCCAAGCTTACCAACCACGTCGCCGCTCTCCCGGCAGCCAGGCAGGTAAATAAGACCTGGCTCATCTAAAACACCTGGGTTCTGACCCAGGTGCCGCCGCTTTAGGCAGGGGACTCTACCTCTCAGGGCGTCTTCTTCAAAATCTCTACCTAGTCAACAAATATTTGTTGAACGCCTCCTCTGTGCCCGATTCTGTTCTACAAAGTGAATGCACCTTGGCAGGGGACGGGGGTCACTGATTTCAGCAAGATTATGTCCTGGAGGAAAAGTGATCGATGAACAAGCCATTGTGGTCTCGGGCAGCATCCCGACAGTGGAAGGAGGGGCAATGTATCAGGGTTCTCTAGAGGAACAGAACCAGCAGGAGGTCTGATTATAAGGGGACTTATTAGGTTGGTTGACAGGACCAGAAGCTGGGTGGTCCACAGTGGCCGTCTGCAGGCTGGGAGCTGGGAGAACCAGTAGCTGTGCCGTCCAGAGGCTGAAGGCCCAGAAGAAGAGGGATCCACCGCTACCCCAGTCTGAGATCCAAGGCTTCTGGAGAATCACCGGCAGAGTCCGCTTTGGAAGAGGGAAGATGTGAGAGTCCTGTGTCCTCAGATGGTTGCAGCATCTGGAACCCATTCCGAAGAACTGAGCTTGCATCTGCTGGGCTTCCTTGTTCTGCCAACTTTATTCCATTCAAGTCAACATCCTATTGGATGGTGCTGCCCATGCTTAGGGAGAGAGTCTAGCTGGCTGTCCCCCATGCCAGTCATCCCTAGACACACCCTCATTGACACATCCAGAAGCCTGTTAATCTTCTGCATCTCAATCGAATCAAGCTGACAACTCAAATTAAGCATCACAGGTGAGTTGAGCCCAAAACAGGGGAACGTGATCTGAAGGGCTGATAGTGATTATCCGAGCTAAAACCCAAGGAGAAATGGGTGAGAGGAGGAATACAGGGAAAAGTGTTCTAGACAAAGGAAAGTAAGAGAGGGCTTGGCGGAGCAGGATCCTGGCGTGTGCAGTGTGGCTGCAGGACCAAGAGAAGGCAGAGGCAGGGACCGCAGTGAGCCTGACCCGAGGGCCAGGGAAGTCCTAGGGAGACACAGGAACCAGGTGGCAGGGCCCTGGACACCATTCAAGACTGGAGGCTCCATTGCACTGTCTGGAGCTGCAGAGTGGAGTCTGTACTCCAGGTGGAGGTGGGGTCTGCACATGTGCTAGACGGCTGGTTATCTAGGCAGCAGACGGATCTGTCTGGGGCACGGTTAGGAAAGAAGTGAACCAATCTGTGTGAGATTCAAGGAAACTAAAATTAGAATTTAAGACATCAATAAATTTATAAACAAGGGATGCGGGAAGCAAGCAAGAGATACTCTCTCCAGCTGTAAAACAAGACATTCCCTAAGAAATAGCTCCCACAGTAATGGAAAATCAAAAATGAATTTCATGATTGCTTTATCTATTTCTACAAGCAATGCCATTGGAATTTTGATTGGCATTGCATTAAACTTATAGAGGACTTTTGGTAATAACGCCATTTTGATGATGTTAGTTCTGCCTATCCATGAACAGGGTATATCTTTCCATCTTCTAAGATCTTCTTCTACTTCTCTTTTTAGGGATCTGTAGTTTTCATTGTATAAATCTTTCACCTCTTTTGTTAGGTTGATTCCCAAGTATTTTATTTTTTTTGAGGATATTGTGAATGGAGTGGTTTTCCTTAATTCCATTTCAGAGGTTTTGTTGCTGATATACAGAAATGCTTTTGATTTGTGCGTGTTGATTTTATATCCTGCCACTTTGCTGAATTCATTTATTAGTTCTAGTAGTTTTTTTGTAGACCATTTTGGGTCTTCTAGGTATAGAATCATGTCATCTGCAAATAGTGATAATTTAAGTTCTTCCTTTCCAATTTTTATGCCTTTAATTTCTTTCGTTTGTCTAATTGCTCTGGCCAGTGTTTCGAGAACTATATTGAATAAAAGTGGTGATAGAGGGCATCCCTGTCTTGTTCCTGATTTTAAGGGGAATGCCTTCAATTTTTCTCCATTCAGAATGATGCTAGCCTGGGGCTTAGCATAAATAGCTTTTACAATATCAAGGTAAGTTCCTGTTATCCCTAGTTTTTCTAATGTTTTGAACATAAAGGGATGCTGTACTTTGTCGAATGCTTTTTCTGCGTCTATCGAGATGATCATATGGTTCTTATAGAAATAGATAAAGCAATCATGAAATTCATATGGAAAAATAAAAGACCCAGAATAGCAAAAGCAATTCTAAGCAGGAAGTGTGAATCAGGTGGTATAGCAATACCAGATTTCAAACTATACTACAGAGCAATAGTAACAAAAACAGCATGGTACTGGTACCAAAACAGGCGGGTAGACCAATGGTACAGAATAGAGGATACAGAGACTAATCCACAAAGTTACAACTATCTTATATTCGATAAAGGGGCTAAAAGCATGCAATGGAGGAAGGATAGCATTTTCAACAAATGGTGTTGGGAAAACTGGAAATCCATATGCAACAAAATGAAACTGAATCCCCTCCTCTCACCATACACAAAAATTAGCTCAAAATGGATCAAGGACCTTGATATCAAATCAGAGACTCTGCGTATGATAGAAGAAAAAGTTGGCTACGATCTACATATTGTGGGATCAGGCTCCAAATTCCTTAACAGGACACCCATAGCACAAGAGTTAATAACAAGAATCAACAAATGGGACTTACTTAAACTAAAAAGTTTTTTCACAGCAAGAGAAACAATAAGAGAAGTAAATCGGGAGCCTACATCATGGGAACAAATTTTTACCCCCCACACTTCAGATAGAGCCTTAATATCCAGAGTTTACAAAGAACTCAAAAAATTAGACAATAAGACAACAAATAACCCAATCAACAAATGGGCCAAGGACCTGAACAGACACTTCTCAGAAGAGGACATACAATCAATCAACAGATACATGAAAAAATGCTCACCATCTCTAGCAGTCAGAGAAATGCAAATCAAAACTACCCTAAGATACCATCTCACTCCAGTAAGATTGGCAGCCATTATGAAGTCAAATAATAACAAGTGCTGGCGAGGATGTGGGGAAAAGGGTACTCTTATACATTGCTGGTGGGACTGCAAATTGGTTCTACCAATTTGGAAAGCAGTATGGAGATTCCTGGGAAAGCTAGGAATGGAACCACCATTTGACCCAGTTATTGCCCTTCTTGGTCTATTCCCTGAAGACCCTAAAAGAGCGTACTACAGGGATACTGCCACATCGATGTTCATAGCAGCACAATTCACAATAGCTAGACTGTGGAACCAACCCAGATGCCCTTCAATGGATGAATGGATTAAAAAAATGTGGCATTTATACACTATGGAGTATTACGCAGCACTAAAAAATGACAAAATCATGGAATTTGCAGGGAAATGGATGGCATTAGAGCAGATTATGCTCAGTGAAGCTAGCCAATCCCTAAAAAACAAATACCAAATGTCTTCTTTGATTTAATGAGAGCAACTAAGAATAGAGTAGGGAGGAAGAGCAGGAAGAAAAGATTGACATTAAACAGAGGCACGAGATGGGAGGGAAAGAGAGAGAAAAATGGAATTGCATGGAAATGGAAAGAGACTCTCATTGTTATAAAAACTACATAAAAGAGGTTGTGAGGGGAATTGGAAGAAAAATAAGGAGAGAAATGAACTACAGTAGATGGGATAGAAAGAGAAGATGGGGGGGAGGGGGATAGTAGAGGATAGGAAAGGTAGCAGAATACATTAGTCACGAGTATGGCATTATGTAAAAATGTGAATGTGTAACCGATGTGATTCTGCAATCTGTATTTGGGGTAAAAATGGGAGTTCATAACTCACTTGAAACTATTGTTCGAAGTATGATATGTCAAGAGCTTTGTAATGTTGTGAACAACCAATAAAAAAACAAAAAAAAAAAGAAAATCAAAAATGAAAATTGCTGTTTTTTTTTTCTTTTCTTTTCTTTGAAAATGGCTTTTTTCAGAGTGAAACCAAAGTTCATGCTTCTCATAAGTTGTATAAGCTGAACATTTTTTTTTCTGGGTCAAATCCTAAACCTTTGAATTCTCCCATGAGCATAAGGACTGCAGGGCACCAGTGCAAATGTTCATGGGGACACTGTTCTGTCACCTTAAGTAAGACTTCTGGTTCGGTCTGTGAAGAGGACCAGGAGGGGAGGCTCTCTTCCTCTGCAGGAGGTCTCTTCTTGCCGTCATGCTGAGCCATGCACGGGGAAACGTCTGGCTGAATAAAATCTTAAGACTTTCTACACTTTGGGCTCCACAGTTGCCAAAATAAAGTTCTGGGGGGCTGCAGATCGCAGCGAGCTCAGTGCACAAGGCCAAGCCCTTCTGCCCGTGGCCCCTGTGCACCTGCCTGCAAACAGGGCCCAGGAGAGGGGGGTACCCAGGGCAGAGGAGAGGACCTGCTTCTTTTCCTGGAGACACTCTATCACTGCCACCAAAGGACAGGGATGGTGCTTCTCTGAATGCTAACACATGTGTGCTTTTATGAGGCATTTATAAGGACACTGTTTTAACAAAAGAACAGAAACTGAACAAGCATTTTCTAAATTAATAAGACCTGCATATCATTATGCAAAAGCATTATTTTCTCCCTGGGTATTCTACTGCACCATGCGGAGGAGACGCATCTTACTCAACAATTAAGTCCGTGGGGGAAAACTGCACAAAGTTACTCTTGCACGTTCCTGAATCACCCATGAAGAACAGCGTGTGTGGCTTTGTACATCCCGTCTCACAGCAAGCCTTACACCGTCAGCTGCTCCCCCAACACTGGAAACAATGGCTGTTCCTTCAGTGGAGAAACCAAATGAAATATCAAGTCTGCATTTACTAGCTGTACTGTAAAAAGAAACTTCTTGGTCTGTTTTATGCTGTCATTTTTATAAGCACATGTAGTTGAACAAGTGAAAACCATGTAACTCCATTGTATATAAAAGAAAATGACCTCCCCCTCCATTTATAAAATTAACACAGATCAAGTCCCACTCTAATTACTGAAAGAACCTTTTCAGTACAATTTAAGCAACTGAACTATCTCATTTAACCAGTAAGTTAGTTTGCCTTTTGTTTGCACATCATTCAAAGCACTAAGTCTTTAACCAAACTATGGGTGTTCCTAGTCAACTGGAATATTAAATGTGAAGAAAAAAAAGGATGGCAAAACAAATTTCACAATTTCCCTCCTCTTTTCACTCTTACATATGCATAAAGAACCCCAAAGTCACCTCAATCCAATTCCTTCAATTCCCATTTAATTTTGGAAATAGGAGTCAAGTTCTGCCCTGCTCCTCCAAATTCACCTCCCTCTCTCCATCCACCCTCCACCTCCCTGGGCGTGTTCTGTGAACCCCATCACTAGGCACCTTCGCTTCTCCCTTCCTGCTGGGTTCAGTGAGTGGGAAGGCCTCCTTCCTGTTTGGTGGGAAGGAGACCAAAGCCAGCAAATGCATCCCTTGACACCCTCCCACTAAGTCTGCCCCCGATGCAAGGCATTGCTCTTCCAATACACTGGGTTCCAGATAAACACCTCCTCTTCTCCATTGAGGATCAAAGGTGACATCAGGTCATTCAATACTGGCGGCTTGATACCAATGGGACCGATAGTTCCCATGCCTTTCACAAACATTCCTGGCACTATTTTAACTTCAGCGTGCCCTCTGCTTTCTGTTTGAATCCTAAATCATACAATTTGACTTTACAAATGGAAAATCCCAATCTGAGAACAGTTAGGTGACATCCCCAAGGGAACATAACTGCTTGAATAAGAATGAGCTAGAGTGCTGGTGGGCCAGTGACAGAGACTTCTGTGGAACGATTAGAAAATGGTGGTGATGTTCCCTGAAGCACACAGCTAAGACGCTCACTGAAACTGAATTTGAGCATGGCTAGATACAGGAACTTGAACTTGGTGCTCAGGAATGTGTCTCTGTCCTCCACGTGGACTTCATTATCAGGTTGTCCACACATGAGAGCAAACATAGCTAATAGAATCTACAAGATCACACCCCGCAGTAGTTCTAGCTAGTAAAAGTCCCATAGATGATTATAAATGATCTAGCAGCATTATACGTCCACCCAGGAATTAATCACAGTGGATTCTGATTGGTCAGGTTAAGATCCATGGACTCAGATAACAGCGACAGCTGCACCCAAAAAACATAGACTCAAGTAGAAAATCAATGAAAGAGGAACTTTGCTCAGAAGTAAGTGTGAACACATTGCTGAATAGCAAGAGCAACAGATAACCTCTGGGACACAGAAACATGAATGCAGTCAATTATCAGTCTGCACCCCATCCAAGTAACACTGACCTAACCTGCACCTTGCTCCCTGGAAGCCAAAGAATATTATCAAGCTAGAAACATCAATGACTAATTGTCCATATGGAAATGACGAATCACAGAGGATTTCAGATCTACTATCTCACTTAGTTCAGTTATTCCAGTTTAAGAATTCCAAATTGCTTACTGAGAGTATTTTGCAAGGCTAAATCTTTGGAATTTCAAGAATCCAAAGATCATTTCTAATGCTTCAGTGGTACTCAAATGTACAATAGTATAAACAATAGTATAAACCTGTGAGAAAAATTCTAGGTATCAGTTTTATTGCACTAAGACTCTCTGTGGAAATCAGACCCATCAAGATACATTTCTGGGCCAAAGGCTAAAGTTTCTTTACTGGTCATGTATTCTCTTCTATGATCTGCATTTTACCCAGGACCTAGGGGTCACTTTAATACTAAAAATACAGCTTCCAACCCCCTTTGAAAACAACTTGACCAAGACTTTGACCATAGCATTGCAGAGAAGTCTTAATAAGTGGGCTCACGCAGAAATGTGTGGTCAGTAAAAATTCTCAAACCAACCATCAAGAGATCAGGGCTGGAAAACTCTTGTGATGGTTTCGAAGCAAACTGTAGGTTTGCTCTGATGAAATTCAGTGGTCGGAAAACATGAAGAGGACATCGTGGTGAAGCTTTGACAGGGAAGAGCAGCAAGCAAACTTGGTCCAGATCTCACGGTGTGTTGTGTGAGGAAGAGGACCTAATTCCTAACATCCGAAAGAAAGTACCAAGCTTGAGATCTTGAACCTCTGAGCAGAATTTCTTTTGGTCCTTTCTTGATGAAATAAATTAAAAGTTTTAACTAAATAGCTTTCGAAGTGTGTAGGGGATGGTGTCACAATTTCAGTAATTACCTAACTCGGCAATTGAGAGTCATGCATATAAAGTTTTTTGAAAATATGTCTTTCTTAAAAAAAATGGGAACCCTTGATCAAACCCAATCATCATATGTAAGGGCAGTGATTTTCAGGATAGAGTTTATTTCAGTATTTCTGGCTTTAAAAAAAAAAAAAATTGGAGTTGATACTTCTGTCCAAACTCAAAAATCTCTTTTAGCTGTTGACCTGAGAGTCAGGTAAAAGACCCTGCTGGCTGGAAGGAGTGTGAGAAAAGGGGTGACAAATGCGTTATGGGAATAAAAAAGACGGAGGGAGTGAAAGGTGACCCAGAGTCCTGGGTCATTCTTTGTATTCACTGGATGATGCTTAAAAGAGCCCTTTTCTTTCCTACCAATGGTGGGACAGAAAGCTGCCTATGTCTGGCTGCCTCCGCACAGATCAGCTCCTGAGTGGTGCAAGAAGAACCTCTTCAGAGAATGGAAAGTCACTCTGATAACACTCCGCAGACTCCCCTCCCCAGTGAGCTGAGTCTGGGGGATGATCTAAGAGTGAACTCCAGGAAACCCGGCTGATGCCTCTGAGGCCTGCCTTTTCTGAGTTGGCAATTGATATGGGATGCAGCTCTGGGAACCAAGTCCAGTCCACACGTGGCTCAGAGCCAGGACCAACTCTGACAACTGTCTCAGCAGATCTGACCTGGGCAACCTGGTGTCTCCATCTCCTGGACAGAAGACTGTATCATCAGCCAAACCCCAGTTCAAGACGTGTCATCCTGCCACATAAACTTTGACCTGTTGAGACGGTGGGGAAGACGTTGCACAAGAGTAAATTGATCACAGTCATGAAAAGCTGACTAACAGAATTATCTAGAAAGTTGATTTTATAGGGTCTTTCCATCACTATAGGGGTATGTGCTTTCTGGCAAATTAGATAATGTATGCATGATACAGGTGTCTGCCCATTTGCCATTGTATACTAAAAAGTTAAATATGTAAAATCACACACATAACTTCAAATTCTAATGTTACATAAAACATGTCCATTCAATATGTCAAAGATAACAGCCCTACCCCCCCCAAAGTTTCTGTAGTTTCAATGTATAATCACGCCTTGTCTCGGGAAGACAGGCAACCATCCAATGGTACCCAACAAATATTGTGACCAATAATGGGAAACCAACTTACCAATACAAAACCATTTTCTGGGACTGAAAGATTCTAAAAGGTTAATCTACGTCACCTCTGTGTTTCTCGTTAGATGCTTTCTCCCTGCATGCAACTCCTCCAATAAAACATAAATAAAGTGCATTTCAAAGCTCAGCAGGGAAGAAAGTCCCCGACTCTTGTCACCTAAGTGCACTGGACTATCACAGGTGCGGGCAATTAATAAGCAGCTTGCCCTGCGCCCACGGTTCTCAGGGACCCATGGAAAGGCAGTAAAGAGACATTGGAGATCTCAGCTCAGTTACAAATAGAATTAAGCAGAGAAAACTTAGGCACCCTGTTCTCATTTTCCCCATTTTCTTTTGAAATTGAGAACACTCCTAGGATTCACTTTGAAGTGAAGGCTGCCTGAATATGATCATATTGATTTCCATAACATGTTTTTGCTCTGCAATGCGGATGTGCATTTTTCAAACATATTAAGCAAGGCTTTGATCTGATTTGTTCCACCAGCACTCTCGACGGAGGCTGAGAACCATTTCTATATAAGGGTTTGCTCTGCAGAGGGGAAGATTGCCCTCGCTGGAAAGAACTTGGAAATATCCCATCTGAAAGCTCTTTTCCGTCTTCCTCAGCCTAAACATTTTACTCAGAGGGGTCAAAGGTCACCAACTGTCAAAACAAAACCCAAATTACACAGGGCTCCTGCAAAGGATGCTAAGCAGAGTGGAAAGTCAGACCTCACCCACCAGACTCCCCAATGCAGCCTGTGATCGACAGTAAAACTGCCCTTAAAAAGTAGCAGGTACCTCACTCCAAATCCTGCTGAGGTTTACAAGTTGTCCAGTATGTTTGAAAGACTAGCCGCAGGTCTCCACTCGGAGACGGAATTGACCACTCCAGGAGGAAAAGAGGGGACCTGCCCAATCTTTGAACTGTCAACGGGACTGGCCTGCAAACTCCGGGGCACCAGATGGTTTCATAAACCCGAAGGCTCATAAATCTTCCCCCAGAGTTTCCAATTTCAAAAAGAGGCTGTTTTCTTTGTGGGATTGGGGATCGGTAAGATTCTGCCATGGGTTTCTGACCCCAAGCCTCCGGGTCATGTAAGCTTTCTTGCTTCTCCAGCTGGCGAGGTCACACCCAGCTCAGAGGGGACTTGCCAAGCAGGTCTCATCACAGCTTCAAGGAGTCCCAACAACCTCGACCTTCAGGGACTGGGTCGATCATTCCTTTTTCAGGAAGGACCTTTGCAAACGATAGACAGACAGACAGACAGACATAGATTTTTTTTTTTTTGGTAGAACACAAAACGTCCAACTTTCAGCTCATATTCAGCATTTCTCAGGGTGAAGACTTCTTTGAGTATCTTTAGCTTTTAGTGGTCTAACTTCATCCCTGTCCTTTTGCCCACAGATGAGATGAATCTCCTCTTCCTGCTGTGACCCAGTGGAAGAAGGACACAGGCAGACAGGTCAAGGGAAGAGCAGCAAGAACTAGTGGCCCCAATGTGGATTCACAACTCACTTCACTGAAAAGACCCACACGTGCACACCCAGAGTACCAAGTGCACTTGTGCACCAGCTCTGTGACAATGACATTTAGAGTCCACTGAACAGTCTGGGACAAAGTAAGGCTTGATTTTGATGTGAAAATAAGAGAATTGGAAGAGGAAAGTTATTGTAGGTACATATGCCTATCTACCTCACATTGCTTGGAAATCATGATACACAGACAGGGCCTGATTTTATGTTCTCATATCTGACTTTTTCCAACTGATGCTTCACTTTAGAATCACTCCACTCTGCTCCCCAAGTCATTCCTCTGTGATTGAAGCATAGGAATGCATCATATCCCTGAGTATCCCAGGTTCTTGGAAGAATCAAATAAAAGAGAACATGGAATTAAAGTGCTTTGGAAAATATGAAGATGTATAATAATTTTATAATAACTATTTCATACACTAAAATGAGCACAAGAGAGAAGGAATGGAAAGTGGGACTCAGGAGAGAGGCTAAATGCTGAAGATTGGCTGCCTTAAGGAAAGTTCCGTGGTCACTTAATAACTACCTTCAAGTGTATTAAGGGCTATTAGAGTAAAGAGGTCCTCAGACTGTGGATAAAAGAAGGGGAAAAAATAAGGAGTGAGTTCAAACTTCCATGTATGCATAAGGAACCCCAGCAGTCTGGTGTGCTGAGCATGGGATGAATCACTAGAGCAGCTGTGGTCTTGTCTCCCCAGGAGTTGAATGGCCACCATCTGATGTGGTTCAAACTTTATGACTAAGCAAAAGGAATGAAAGAGACCAAGACCAGGTCACTCCAAATGTGTTTGTCAGCTCCAAAAGAGTCAAAGTGTTAAGGAAAAAAAAAAAAAAACTTACGTGAAGTTCTTATAACTTTAATGTAAACATGTACATTTAAGAAACAATGAATCTCCTTCTATGGGTGAATCGTTTTTAAATTCCATCGATGATGTCAACAACCCATAAATAAAAATGCACTTCATAATAAATGGACACTTTAACAGTAGCCATTTCAGAAGAAACTTGCATTTACAAGACACTCCAAGGACCTTGAAACCACATTACAGAGATGGTGATATGAGTACTTGAGCAAGTTTTTCCCTTTATTTTGTCTCCACAAGGAGGGGGAGAAGGAGGAGGAGGAGGAGGAGGAGGAGGAGGAGGAGGAGGAGGAGGAGGAGGAGGAGAGGGAGAGGGGGAGGAGGGAGGGGGAGGGGAGGGAAAAATCAGCAAAAATCAGCAAATCAAAAGCATCCACTCCTTCAGGGGTAGCATCATCAGCCCTAAGGACAGAAGGCAGTGGCATCCTTGTTAAGAGGTATGTGTACAGACATGAGCATATTCTTAAAGGCTTATTTATCCTTTCAGAAAAAGAAAAAGAAAGAAAGAAAAGAAAGTTAAAATTCTCTCCTGATGTCAACACTCTGGTGTAGTTTTTTTCATTTCTCTCATTCAGATTTTACTCTGAAAAGGAGGGAACTAAAGTAACTATAGAATTGGCTCCAGTGCGTCCAAGGGTCCAGTTGTGCAGTAGGAAGCATGATCCTGGCTTTCAGGTTCATTCCTGTGACCTGCCCTGGGGCTGTGCGCATGCCCGAGTTTGTGCCTCAGTGGCACGCATGCGTGCACACAGCCTCTGCCCCTCCCCAAGCTGCTAGGAGAATCCCACTCACCACCTACCTGCCCTCACAGGCCAAGCCTCTCAGCTTGGACTAGGAACCGTCCCCCTTAGCCCTACCTCCTCCTTTTTGGATCCCTGCGTAAAGGGAGAATAGATGGCTTCTGGTGCGCACAGCTGTTTGAAATGAGATAGGACTTTGACACTTCTTTGGACCAGTCACCCGCTTTTACCAATGACCACTCGTTATGGAGGTTGGCCTCTTGGTTCATCCCAAAAGATAGGGCACCTACAAAGTCTGAGAAAGACCCAAATCAGGGTCTCTTTACACCGAAGCAGTTTGCCGGGGAGGGACGACTCCTTCATGTCCATCCATGGTTTCTGCTTGAGTTACTCACCTTTCTATCTGAATGTATTTAGACCATCTCACAGAGTCTCCCTTCTGCTCCTCCCAAAGACAATGCCAAGACCAGGTTCTAGTTTTCCTACTCAGAGACCCACAGCACCGAGATATCTAGTATCACAAATAATGAGTGAAGGGAAGAGAAAGAGCTTTGTTAAGTGTGAAAGCCAAAGTCCAGATGGGAGGCAGGCAAGCTCTTCAGGACCCCAGTGCTTGCCTGACTCTGCTATCTTCCATCTCAAACCATCTATTTGGTGGTTGTGACTCACAGCATATATCCTTCAGGGGTAGCGTCACCCCACAGTGAGCTAGAGCATGCACCGGGTAACAGCCCATGGACAATAATCAATATTCACATAATATTAGTGAATGTTTATGAAAACCACTGAATATCCACAGTTTGACAATGCAAATAAGCCAAGAAACTTCAATACTACATATGGGTAGAGGTAGGTAGGTAGGGAGGGAGATAGATAGATAGATAGATAGAGAGATAGATAAATAGATAGATAGATAGATAGAGATATGATTATATTATATGATTGGGAGAGTATTTATGATCATTGTTATGTTTAGTTTCTTCTAATTCTCTGGCCCATCAGGTTAATGACATGCCAAGATTTCTACCTGGGTAGAGGCATATGGTACTGAAATCACAGTGGATAAAGACAAGGACAGAATACGAGAGGCAGGAAATGGAGTTAGAGAGACTCAAGAGAGGATCATGAGATGGCACAGCCAAAAGACACAGCTGCCTTTTCCAAGTTGTGTGAGGCGCTGAGCACAAGTCAGAAGCAAGGACCCTGGTCAGGATGTATACCCCGAACTGCACAAGAAGGAAAACGAAGTTCAGAAAATGTGTAATGAAGCTGAAAGCCAAAGTTTAGATGAGTAGGAGAAGCCCAAGTTCAGGAGCAGAGGCAGATCTGAGACTTGTAATCAATCATATAAAGTCTAATTTAGACAAGGCTCAAAAAAGTCAAAATATACAGGTACCAGTAGAGTAGAGGTGGGGTACAGAAGGAGGGAGAAGGGGAAGGAAAGGGGGAGACGTGGGGAGTAAAGTTGACCAACATCCTACGTGCATGGATGAAAATGTCAGCGTGAATTCCAACTTTATATATAACCATCATGCAACAATTTAAAAAGGAAATAATAGGATGAAGTTCAAATGAGTCAAACAGGAAAGGAAAAAGAAAAAGGAGGGAAGAAGGGGGGGATACACTATACACATACACATACATATATGATAAACAGGCACATCTGTTTTTATGCACATATATGCACAAATATACATGTGCAAGGATCTCTCTCATGCCCCTTGTCTTGCCCCTGTACACACTTAGCATCAGAGATATAATCACATACTTCTCCAACCCATTCCTTTTTATTGAGAACCATTCCTTCTGTTTTCATTATCTAATTATAAGTAGAAATTTTGTTCTTGGATACCATGCCCATTCCTAATTGACTAAGCCTGAAAAAAATCTAGTGCAGATATCTTTTAATTAATTTCCACTTTTCTAATAAATTGGGAAAATAATCATGTTCAGATCTCATTCTGGAGGATAAAAATCTTATTCATCAGTCTTTGCTAAGGCTAAATTCTTACTCACTTGAATTCTGCTTATTTATAGAAGTCACTAACTACATTATTCTTCTACCATAAGTTTCTCAATAATTATTTTTCTAATTTAAGAGCAAAAAGTGTACCAAGGTCTAGCTATTAAAACTTCATGACAGTATGAAAATTAGAGGTGATCTGACTGTGACAACATTTGCAATTATGTTTTTTTTTAATCCTCAGAGATATTTTTAAAATGTAATACTAAAAATAATATTATTGAAATTAAAATATTAAAAACTTTAGATGTGCAGAACATTTGTTTTCTTCCTGATATTCAGCTCACAAAATGGAAATGAATAAATGGTTTTAAAAGTGCTTTTGGTACCTAATTTTTTATCCAATTCCAGTATCACTTTATTTACAAGAAACACAAAAGTTTGTGGGGTTTGTTGGACTTCAAAGGATGATTTATTATCATCCTTAAATTTTCATAAACTTGAGTCTTCTACCAGGTCCTTCCTAGCCTTCTGCTATCAACTGTGAAGACTGGGGGAAGCAGATGGAGAGAAAGGAGAGAGAGAGAGAGAGAGAGAGAGAGAGAGAGAGAGAGAGAGAGAGAGAGAGAGAGAGAGAGGGAGGGAGAGAGAACAAGAGAGCAAGAGAAGGAAGGAGGGAAGGAAAAGAGAACAAAGGAAAAACAAATGAATGGATGGAGGCAGCAAAGGAGGAGGGAGGAGAGAGAAGGAAGAAATAAGAAAAAAGAAAAGGAAAGAATGAGGGGAAAGAGAAAATGGAAAAAAGCAAGCAAAACCTTAATTGTACTCAGTGAAACCCACTTTAACACACTGCAGTGTGACACCAAAAGCTGGGAACTTCTAGATGATCAATTGTTTGAGTTTTTTTTGTTGTTGTTGTTATTTGTTTGTTTTAATTTTGTTTTGCTTTGTTTTTTTGTCTAAGGGAATATTGCAGTGATGCTAAGCTCAGTGGCTGACATTCCATTAGAATGGAATGTTATGCTGAGCTTCCAATGGAAATGAAAGAAGAATCCAAGAAAAGAAACCAACAGAGAGAAGGAACCCCAAATTCTGTGCATGTGATTCTTTGCGAACTTTTGTGTGTGTGTGAGCATGTACCAACTGGCAGAGCTAAGGATGGAAAATCAGAACAGAGAATGAAGCTCACACCCATGAAGTGGAGTTTCAAGTTGGAATCTTGTCTTCATTATTTTGCTACGTAAAACTAACAAAGCTCTTCATGGACTATGCGAAATTCAAACACAATATCATTTACAATGTCAAAAGAACAATTCGAAAATTATGTGACATACAAGGTAATAGGAAAATGTCATTCAGTATTGAAAGAAAACACAATAAACATAGTTCAATGTTGAGATAACTAATGTATTAGAAGTTAAGAATTTTAAAACAAGTATCATAATTATAAGCAAGGGATATGACAGGAAAATACTCATAAGGCATTAAAATGTAATCTCAGCAGACAAAAGAGACAAAAATATTTTTTAATTCTAGAAAAATACATTATTTGATTTGGGATAAAAATCACAGAAATAGCTTAGTAGCAAAAAGGGTATAACAAATATAGAGTCACTAAACCTGAAAAGAGAGTAAACGAAATTATCCAATCTAAAGAACAAATAAAATTTTTTTTAAAAAATGAAAAGAACCTCAGGCATCTGTGGGACAATAACAATAATTCAATTTACAGAAGTAAAGGAAGCAAACAAAATCAAAGAAATAATAAACAAAAACTGTGAAATTGAAGAAAATAAAAACACAGATATATCTATGAAATTCAAGCAATATCAATTCAAAGAAAGCTTGTATAAGGACATAATGATTAAATAAAAATTTCTAAAAGTAGCAACAAGAAAACAACATATTACATAGGAAAACTGCAATCACTAAACAACTGACTTTTTACCCAAAATTATGGATACCAGGAGACATTGGAACAACATATTCAAGGTGTTGGAGAAAAAAAATCAACATATCAACTTTTTAAAAAATGTTGAAAATAAAAATATGGATTTTTTAAGCCTAAAAACCCAATTCCTTAAAAATAAGGTCAAAATAAGGACATTTTAGCTTTTTTAAAACGCAAGCATTTGTCATAAGCAAACCTAAATGAAGTTTTTTAGTCTACTGGGAAATGATACTAGAAGTAAAGTTGAACCTCTAGGAAGAAATGTAAAACAACAGAAATGGTAAGTAGATGTTTATTTCTCTCTCTTGGGTTCTATACAATGCATGTGACTATTTAAAGCAAAACCATAGCTTTGGTTCATGAGTTGTGTAGCAGATATGTATATAGTACATGTTGTAATAATAGCTTAAAGGATGATGGAAGTACATGCACAGATATGGCTGTAAAGTTTCTATATTGTATGTGGAATAAAACATTATCAATGCTAACTAGCCTGGGGAGAGTTTTGAGTGTATATTGTAACCTCTAGAACAACTATTAAATGCTTTGCTAGAACTCAAGTACCATAACACTCATTTGAAGACAGTGACTGTCGTCTCAATCAAATATAAGCAAGTAGATATGGTTCCCATGGAATAAGCATTGGCATTACACTCTGTTCTCATTGCTTCTTTTCAGTACATTTAGTGTGTATTGTCCCTAAAATGTACAACAGAAATTATAATATTTCAAGGGAGTCTGCATTTCCAAGAGTCACTGGGACTCCAATCTCCATTCCATTCATGAGAGTATTTTCTAAACTTTTTCACACTTAAAGGCATATACAAAAATATTTACCACAACATTGTCTATATTGTGATTGGGAGCAGATGCAATCTGGAAAACTGGAGAGATAAAATGTGAATTAAGTGTTTATAAAGGAGCTAAGACAACAGACTAGATGTACCAAAACAACTCGAATGCATCTCCCAGAGATCAGTGAAGAATGCCCAAGACAAAGATCACACACACCTCTAAGTTAATACCTTCAAGGCAAATAAAATGTACATACACATAACAAGAATGCACAACTTGCAGTATCACATACAAATCATGTAAATTTATTTGAATGGTTGTTTATGGTGAAAGGAAACTAAAGGGAGTGAAGAAGTGAATTAAAGCAGATAGATGATAGGTAGATAGAGAGATGATAGAGAAATGAGAGTATCTATGCACAGAACAGTCATCACAATGCATTTTGAAATACAAAGAATGAGTCACCCTACCTCTGTACCTAAGGTCCATTCAGAAGAGGAAAAAAAACGAAAAGGAATTATGATTGTTTTTAATTTATCTTCCTGTGCCAGATATTTAGGATACCCATCCTAGTTTTATAACCTAAGCTGATTGACAGATTTTTATGTAAAGCTTATCAAACTATACTGCAATTAAAATGGAAGCTCTAATCTGAATGTGTACGTTGCCCATTATAGATGTAAAGTCAGATTTTCACCATTTATACACATCAAAAAAATCAAATGAAAAGTGATTCGTGGGCTTTATAAACTTTGATCTAAGCCAAAGGTTAGTGAACTGTTTAAAAGCAAAATTCAAATTAGCAGCTGTCTTTATAGCTCATGAGTTTAGAATATTATTTTACATTTTTAAACAATTAAATATCAAAGAACTATGCAACTACACACTTACTATCCCTGATATTTACTTCTTGGCTAACAAAGCCCCAAATATTTATATATCTTAAATATTTATATAATCTTTTTAATGAAAAGATTGCTGACCCTGGTCAAGATTCTAGAAAGATAAAATAATTGTTGGATAGTCTTTCCTTTGCAAGACTTAATTTATAAGAAGTGGTCTTAGATATGATTTTAGAAACAACTTGGGGGCAGGGGGTGACACAAAAGGAATTTGTCACTGACCAGCAATCCCCGCAGTAGAATATGAAGAACCGTGTTGCTGGTTGAGTGAAAAGATGTTAACTACATTAGACACGATTGTTTGCAGGAGGATGTAAGACAGGAAAGGAGCCCAATGATCATCGTGAATTATGAGATCCAAAAGGGACATGGCAGAATCTCCCAGTCCACACATTTTCCTACACAGTGGTGCTGACAGCCCTCCCAGAGACAGGTGGGTCTATTCCTTTCCTCCATCTGAGCAAGCTGGTGACCCTGAAGGAAATGATGCAGGTGACTGCTGAGGCAAGGACACAAAAGGTAGTAGGGTTTCTGCCTAATTGTCCTGGCTTGGCTGCTCTCAGAGTGCAGCCTCCATGCTGTGAGGAAGCCCAGGCCAATGAGGAGGCCATGAGTGAGTTTTGCTGAACATCCCCAGCTAAGGCCTGAAGAGGCACAGAAAACTCTAAACACCATTCAGCGCATCACTGAGACGTCTGTCCTGTGCATATGGCCATGGGCCTACCTGGATGCAGGGTGTCTGGGCAGCACCAGGTGTGCCGGCAGTTGCTGGCCATTGCTGGCCATGGAGCTCCTTGGGCAGAGGGGAATGTGGAAGAATCAGGAAGCTCACAGACCCTGACATATCATTTATCAAAGCTGGCAAGAAAAACCACCTGTTTTGCCATCATCTTATAGGGACAGTCCGGGGACTCCGGAAATGGAGCTGATGATGTAAGTGCGACTGATTTTCCTTACACGGTGATTTAGGCATAAGTCTATTTGGCTCATTAGCAGTGACATACAAGTTGTTGGGAAGAGTAAGCTATTTTTTTACTCAAAATCTTGGAGGTTACGTTCACATAACCTTTTCTAAAAAGATAAGGCTTAATA
Source organism: Ictidomys tridecemlineatus (assembly GCF_052094955.1). Classification (NCBI taxonomy): domain Eukaryota; kingdom Metazoa; phylum Chordata; class Mammalia; order Rodentia; family Sciuridae; genus Ictidomys; species Ictidomys tridecemlineatus. The sequence goes on from NW_027521306.1 coordinate 232,001, forward strand.
TATAAACTTGTACTAATTACAACAAATAAAAAATTTAAAAATACTTTACAACATACACACACAAAAAAAGATAGAAACTTGTTATTGGGGTTTCAATGAAATGAACTGTGCTAAAGTGTGTCTATTGAAAGGGAGAAAATACAGAATAAAGTTTTACACATTACCACACAGAACTTGGGGTTTTCTGTTTGGAATGATAAAGATCCTTAAGCTTGAAATAACATTGGAATAAGCTATAAGAAAAGACATTTTGAGTTTTTCTTTTTTTCTTTCTTTCTTTTTTTTTTTTTTTAATGAGGACAAGCCTGTGGCCTTTTCACAAAGCTGTTGGTCTTAACCTTGGAAATCTGGCTGCTTAGGGTAAAGGCCGAGAAAATGAACAGGAAAGCTCTAAAGGAGGGAAGCTATTATTAAATGCAAATATATTCATTAAGGAATTGGCCAAAGAGAAAGGTATATCCCACTTTTAATGAATTTTTTAAGCATACAAATATTCTGTAGGTGTGCATTTTAATTTAACCTTTGAAGAAATGATTATCAGTGGAAATAGGCCTGAGTGGAAAGATACTATCTGGATCTGTTATTTTACATTTATTTTGTATAAAGTCTTTTAATTCTTCAGAAATTGTCTTATTTATGCCCTGACATCCTTGGCCATTCTGCAGAGTAACTTAGAGCTCTAATAGTATCATTTATGGGATTTTTATTTTGACTTATATTGGTAGAAACACCTCACATAATGGAAATTCTATTTTTAAAGATATATCTAAAAATTATAAACCACTGATGAGGAATTAAAATACATTTTTTTCTTGTTGTGAATTTTTGTGAGACTGTTACAATGACTTCCACAACTCAGAACAGACCCACATACACATCTAATCCTCCCCCAATCCCCATACAGGGAGAAAAGTGACTCATATTGCTTTTAAAATTAAAATATTTAAGTGACATTGATAAAATCACCCCATATGTGTGCATGATTACGAACAGAGAACTTAAAAAAAGTTTTTTAAAAAAGTTTTTTACTCTGTTCGTCATTGTTTGGGTCATCAGTTAATTCAGGAAGTAAAAGTTGCTAGTGATTTCACTAATAATTGCTAAGTGCCTTCAAAGTGTAATGAATAATCTGTTTTTAACTATCCATTTGATAACACGTAAGCAAACATTTTAAAGGTTTTGAACCAAAATAAGATGCAGACTGCCATATTTTGGGGTATTACAGGTCCCATGTGTTGGAGACTAAGCTCTCAGATGGACACTCCTGGGAAGCACCAGAAATTTTACGAGGTAAGATGCAGTGAGAGATCCCAGGTCAATGGAGCATGTCCTTGAAGGGCATGGTGGCTTCTCCAGGCCGTGAGTGATTTTGCTCCACCACAGCTGTCCACCTTGATGTGCTGCCTCACCACAGGTATCACACCATAGGACCAGTCAGTCATGGACTGAAACCTCCAAAACTGTCATTCAAAATAAACCTTTTCCCCACAAAATCACAACTATCTTATGTTAGATGAAGGTGCCCAAAACATACATTGGAGAACAGATAGCCTCTTCAACAAATGGTGCTGGAAAAACTAGAAATCCATATGAATTAAACCCCTATCTCTCACTATGCACAAAACACAACTCAAAGTGGACCAAGGACCTAGAAATAAAACCAGAGAAACTGCGTCTAATAGAAGAAAAAGTAGGCCCTAATCTTCATCATGTGGGATTAGGCCCCAACTTCCTTAATAAGACTCCTGAGGCACAAGAATTAAAACCAAGAATCAATAAATGAGATGAATTCAAACTAAAAAGTTTCTTCTCAGCCAAAGAAACAATCTGTGAGGTGAACAGAGAGCCTGCATCTTGGGAGCAAATCTTTACCCCTCACACATCAGATGGAGCACTGATCTCAAGGGTATATAAAGAACTCAAAAAGCTAGACACTGAAAAACCAAATAACCCAATCAACAAATGGGTCAAGGACCTGAACAGACACTTCTCAGAAGAGGATATACAATCAATCAACAAATATATGAAAAAGTGTTCATTGTCTTTAGCAATTAGAGAAATGCAAATCAAAACTAAGATTTCATCTCACTCCAGTCAGAATGGCAGCTTTTATGAAGACAAACAACAATAAGTGTGGGTGAGGATGTGGGGGAAAAGGCAAACTCATACACTGCTGGTGGGACTGCCAATTAATTGGTGCAACCTATATGGAAAGCACTATGGAGATTCCTTGGAAAATTGGGAATGGAACTGCCATTTGACCCAGCTATCCCTCTCCTTGGTCTATACCCAAAGGACTTAAAAACAGCATACTACAGGGACACAGCCACATCAATGTTTATAGGAGCACAATTCACAACAGCTAAAGTGTGGAGCCAACCTAGATGCCCTTCAGCAGATGAATGGATAAAAGTAATGTGGCATATATACACAATGGAATTTTACTCAGCAATAAAATAGAATAAAATCATGGCATTTGCGGGTAAATGGACAGTGTTGGAGAAGATGATGCTAAGTGAAGTTAGCCAATCACCAAAAAAACAAACACCAAATGTTTTCTCTGATATAAGGAGGCTGACTAATAGTGGGGTAGGGAGGGGGAGCATGGGAGGAATAGAGGAACTCTAGATAGGGCAGAGGGGTGGGAGGGGAAGGCAGGGGGCAGGGGGTTAGAAATGATAGTGAAATGAGATGGACATCATTATCCAAAGTACATGTATGAAGACACAAATTGGTGTGGACATACTTTATATACAACCTAGGGATATGAAAAATCATGCTCTATATGTGTAATATGAATTGTAATGCATTCCCCTGTCATATATAAATAAATAAATAAATAAACCTTTTCACTTTTTAAGTTGATTATCTTAGGTTTTTGTTATAATGACAGAAAGCTTAGACAGAGACCTAGACAAAAAAATGCAATGAGTACTTTTCTAAATTACTTGAAAGAGGAAGAAAATATCCTTCAGTCTTGAATTTGGAATTAAAATTCTGTTTATGTTGAATCATATGAATAGCTATTCATTGTTAAAATTTCATTTACATAAGGTTTTTGACAGAGATCTTGCGTACTTCAAAAAATCCTTAAATGACAAAACGTATGTTCCTATTTACCTGATGTTACTTTAGTGAGGACGTCTTTCAGAAGCCCAAGGGGAAAGCCTGTCCCTAATCGTGGAGTCCGTGGTTCTCACTCGTTTCATGGATATTATCTCTGCTTTCTGTGCGGCTGAAAGTAATGCTACCTCTTATCCTGCAGTTATCACCAGAAGCTGCGCCTCATAAGCTGCGCCTCATGTGCATTCTGCTTCTTTCCCTACGAAACCCGTGCCCTTTTAAGGAGCAACGCCCTCCTTCTCATCGATTCAGGTGCCCTGTAAGGTAAGGTACCAAATGGCCTGTGGGAGGGAACCTTCAAATGCCACGTCACCTATAATGGCAATAATAATCCAGCTTCTCTCAAGCAGCCGACAGATAACCTTTTATCTTTTTCTTAATCTACAAGGATTCTGTGACTTTCATTCCGCTAATGATATAGAAGTGACAAGTGAAAAAGCTAAATGAAGATTTCATGACATACACCAGACGCACATTAGCAAAGGAGTCCTGAGAAAGCAGAATGGCAGACAGAGACCTGCTTGAAGAGGAAGAAAAAGTGAGTAGCTCCTCATTCCTTTCCTTCCAAGCTCATTAGGAAATGCTCTAAGGGACGTTTTGTTCTTATGATGTGACTCAGAGTCACACAAACTCTCCGTGACAGTGGCAATGTTGCCTTACAGGCCCCACATTGTTTGAAACATCCCATCTCTCGCCTCTCTTTGGGAACCCCATCACCTCGGCCTTTTTCCCGTGAACTAATCATGTGTTTCTCAGCGTGGCTTCAAGATCCTCTCTTTATCTGCCCCCCTAGATAATTCCAGCAGCCGTACAAGAAGCTCAGTGGGCACATAAGCCTGAGAGCAGCGGCAGGAAGAAATACCAAGAGGGCAGCTAACCGCAGGTCCAGAGCTCCAGGGCCAGTTCTTCCAGCAATTCAATATGTTTTCCTCATTTTCTTCCTCTGTAAAACGTGATCTTCGGTCAGGTTTACCCCCGGTTCCTCTGACTCTCGAGGACTATGGTGAAGACAAACTAGACCCTGTTTGGAGGTTGTCCTTCAGGATGATTAATCTCAGCAAACACACAGATTGAAATTGAATTGGACGTAGGCAGGAGAAAATGGAAGAGAATCAATTATGGATATTCAGGTCGAGATAACCCAGAGAGAGGACCAGAGAGAATTTTATGGAGGCTGTGGAGGCAGAATAATTGCAGCGTACCAACGGGGTGAGTGTGCTGCCGGGGAGGAGGAAGAAAGGGAAAGAGATGCAACTCAGATATTAAGTGCAGGTAACAGATGCTATGAGTTTGAGAGAAAAGGCGAATTGCACAAGATTTTCTTTAATAATTCAGCATGATCTTGCTTGAAGACGTGCGGGTTGAAATATCTGGCAGAGAGATGGCAGCTTTTCAGAAAACTTGTCCTTTCCGTGACGGCCAAGCAGAGTGTCATTATTGCAGGTGGCTCACAGGTGCCTGAAAGACAGGCCACACAGTGCCTCCTACTCTGGGGTCTTGGTCAATTCCACTGGCATTTTTTAATCTGTGCTTTATGCTGTTATCTTGTTATTGAAAGGAAAAGGGTGATGGCCAGCCGACCTCCGTTGCTGATTGCATAGACAGAAAGGACTGCACTTCAGCATCGTGCCTGTTAACCAACTTGCCACTTGGGTCATTTTAAATGATGTGCCAAGTGGTTTTTGGTACTGAACATGTCCTGGGCACTTCTCTTCTGATGGGGTCTTCAGCCGCAGGACTGCCGACTTGGGATGCCATAACATTTTATTTTGAAGGCTGTGCTGGGTGCTGTAGCAGGTGAAGCAGCTCCACCAGCCTCTACCCACCAGATGCCCGGGATCCCCTGCTCCAGTTACGACACTCACACACTGGCAAAGGCCCCCAGGAGGTGAAATCCCCCCTAACTGCTTGTGCTTTGAAACACCACTGCTTCAGATTGATGGGGATCAGGACAGAGGAGCCCAAAACATGGCCCCTTGACATTTGAGCAAAGCCCAGACACAGGAGGGTCCCTCTGACCCTCTCCCTCCTCCCCTGAAGCAGGTCCGCAAATGATAAGGAGCTGTGCTGAACAATCGTTGCCTTAATCCCTGAAGAATTCTCTGACCTTCTCCTGAAGCAGGTCATAAACAAGCTCCATTCCCGAGAGGCCCTCCCCATAGCCAGAGGAAAAGGACAGCTTTGTCCTCAGAGACACCAAGAAGAATCGGAGCAGACAGGCCTGACCGGGCTCATCGAGCTTCCTGACCATCGGGTCACGCGGCTTTTGTGCAGTTGTACTTCCGCACGACTGTTCCTGCCTCATCGCACTGAAGTGTGAAAACACACCTTCCCCTCTTCCTCCAAGCCTTCATTACCGAGGGCTGACGTGCCACGTAAAATTTATATTAAATAAATGTGTATGCTTTTCTCTGTTGATCTGTCTCTTGTTGGAGGAGTCCTGGCTGGGAACCTAGGGTGGGTGAGAAATCTCTTCTACCATACAAGCTATAGCTCTTGTATGTGAGCATCTAATTGGGGCTTGATTTGAGGAGAAAATGAATCCTTTTTTTCTTTTAATAAGTAAACTTATTCCTTAAGATGCTTGATCTGGGTCTAACACTGATTTTTTTTTTATATTATGCTTTTACATTTCTTTTTTGTTAAATTAAATGTCGTGTGTTTGTGTGTGTGTGTGTGTGTGTGTGTTTCCTTATTACAAATTAGGAAGTTACAATCATTTTCCATATTTTCTAGTGGTTATAATCATAGTTTGGCATCATTGATTGCAATCTTTTCTTTTATTGAAAGAATCATCCTGACTGCATCAATTCATCCCCACATACAAACCATGAAAAATCTAACATGCTCATACTTGCTTCCACTTTTAACTGCAGCTATATTTTTTCTAGCTTTTCTTTAAGCCTAAAAAAAATTCATATTAGAATCTCCAGAGCCAGGATTCTGTGATCCACCTCCTCTCAGAAGGCTTCCACTGCCCCATGAAGCATCACCTTCCCTGTCATTGAAAAGACTGACATTATACATTTTAATCGATTTTGCTCAATACAGCATTCCATCTAGGAATTACCTCTTATTTATATGTCCATTCTCTTTCTTATCAACCACAAATGATAAGGAGCTGTGCTGAACAATCGTTGCCTTAATCCCTGAATATGAAAGTGTACATTACTCCAGCGACTCGTTGCATTTAATGAATAAATAAGGGAAAAGATAAATGGACATGCCACAGTAAACGTATTTTAGACAAATTCTGATGGGAAGGAGTAGTAGAGTCCAAGTGTGTGCCCGCTGGACCCGGAGGAGCGCTCTTCCTCTCAAGAACCCGCCCTCATTCTCAGCCTGGACTCTCTGGCTAGATGCAGAAGAACCCACATGGTGTGGGGGGGGTGACAGGCTGGCAGTGGGCCGGCTCACCCAGGGCCCCTGAGTTGCTTCAGTACCAGGACACTTGCTCCCCTGACCTCTCCACTGACCCAATTCCTCCAGATTTCCCAACTCCTCATTCTCGTCACAATGTCACAGTTTAAGAATTAATGCCTGCTCTGGAGTCTCAGGGACTCTGATCTACTCCTACAGCTTTCTGTTTTGTCTGATGGGGCCTGGACTAATTACAAGTTTGGATTATAACACTTAAAGTTATCCCTGGCAGTAGGCATGGTTCAGAGTCCCATTTCCTGTATATAACAATGATGGATGGATGGATGGATAGATGGATGGATGGATGGGTGGTTAGATGGATGGATCAATGGGCTGATAGACACATTCACACAGATGCTAGGCAGAGAAGTGATAGATGATGGGATGGATGGAATGGTCCAGGACCAGGGGGCATGGTTCAGAGCCACTTCCCACTGGGCAAGGAATGCACGTGTGCACACACTTAATATTGAAGTACAAAAATGTTTTACAAGAAAAATTAGCCTCTGCCTTACTGATCATTAGCATGCAGCTAAATACTTGAAGTTTTTACCTGGAAAGTGTAAACCTCAAGCAGAAACACTGTGCAGTCTCCATAAACATCATTCTTAGACCTGGACTCGGTTTATAGCAGACATTATGATTTCTCCAAAGATACAGATGTTTGGGGACAAGCCTGTGACAGGAAGCTCCAAGAATAAGCTAACAGGGAGAACTCAAGGCTAGATCCAGTGACTATAATAGCATACCTGTAAATAAATTTTTTAAAAAGACAACATTGCAAGGAGCGTTTCCAAATGCTTCTACTGTGGCTTTCTTATTAAAAAAGCAAATGTTCCCCAAGTTCTGCCCACATCTTAAGAACTCAGGTCTTGGGTCATTTAAAAAAAATTCCACAATCTCCCCAGCCCTGGCCAATAAACAAGCATGACCCACGAGCACCCAGGGGAAAATAACTGTGTGTTGAAACACAGGAAGACAAGCTGAAGCTATTTTGTAGCAGGACATAATTAAGCCATTACACTTTGCTCATCCTGAAACAGGTGCCATTCGAGAATTCACCGCTGACCCTTCTCCAATATGCCCTTCACAGTCTTCTACTGGAAATGATTTATGTTTTGGTAGATGACCATTTGAAATTTTTAAATCCATAAATAACACGTCTTTAATCGTTTTCAAAATTCACTTTACTAAAGACGATTTACCACTGATATCAATTAAAATATCCTTGTGCTACATTTATTCTGAGGATTATTGAACTTTTAATTTCTTGTACCACTACGTCTTGCAGTAGACACTTCCTCAGGTTAAGCAATGCTTTTCAAATGCGTTGTCCAAAATAACAGAAGAAAAATAGAAACTTTTCCAACAGGAAAGTAGATAAAATGAATTAAAACACAAGTTCTGTTTCTAAGTAGAAATGAAAACCCACTTGATGTCCTATAACGTTAAATCTCAGAGCCCTTTAGGAAAAGGTGGCAAATGGGTTTATTAGTTTCATGTACTAAACATGGCGTGAGGTCATCAACAACATGTGGGCCATTTGTCCCGCTCCTTGGTGGAGGTGAGTCCAAAGCACTTGGCTGAGTCACAGCCATAAGAACAAAGATGGCCAACAAATGAAGTTTTCTAAGTGAGAGGAGACAAGTGCATCTGTAGTGAGCGTCTTAATTGCTCTAATTTAAGGCTGCTGTTTGATCAAGGGAAAGGCCGGCAGAGAGCACAAATATTAAGGCCAAAGGGGTGACATGTGTAAGAGTGGGGGTGGGGGAAGCACAACTACGACTTTTTGCATAAAATATGTCCTCTGCATTATTTAGATCTTGCAACATCCCCTTCCCAGGAAATGTGGTCCAGTGGAACAGCCGGAAGCACACCATAAATTTCACAGAGAAACATGTACCTCTTTGCAGTCAAATAAATCAATTGGCCTCCACTGAATAAACACGACTCGGGTGTCCTAGATCACTCTTATCCTGGCTATCTACAGAAGTGGCAGCACCTTTAAATTTCGAGATTAAGTTGTCAGTGTCGGTTCTTAGGGCAGATTTTCTTGCTCTCGGAGTCTGGGAGGGGGGATGCGTGGCAGCACTAATTTCCCTATCCCACAGCACGGCTCCCTTCGTCACTCAGACCTCCACTAGCCAGGGGGAAGCAGATGCAGAATCCCGCCCCAGCTTCCAGACACAGAGAGCCACGCATGTCCCGCTCGAGGTTCCTGACTCGAAACCTAGAATTGCCTGAGCTGGGGCCGTTGGGAAGAGAGTTTCTGAGAGACGCGGGTCTTGGCTGGTCTCCCTAGGTCTCCATGAGGACGTTGGGGTCAGCGGATGGTGAAAACACACACGGGGCTCCCAGGACCCTAGAGAAGCCATCATGGCCTCTAAATGGCCTCACCCATGAGCCTCCCTCAGAGACAGCACACCTGGAGCCAAGGTCACAGGCGGCTGCAGAGACAAGGGCTCAAAAATTAAAGGCAGCCATCGACCACTTCCTTCTTATTCATTATGACACTTCATTCAGGAAATCTCCAAAAGGTGAATGGAGCTTTTGAGCCCATGAAAGATGCATGCTGGTCACCTTGTCCTAGAGAGACGTGGGGTCAGAGAAGGTAGATTGATCCTAAGTTAATAACAGTTGATCCATCTCTCTCCTTGGAGAGAGTGGAAATAATTGGCCAGAACGTTGGTTTTTTGCATCGTGAACCAGGCTAAGCGTGAAAGGGTTTGCCCTTAAAAAACTTTACTAAAGACAATTTACCACTGATATAAATTAAAATATTTACCTCCCAAAATAAACTCCTGAGGGTCAGGAGAGAGACGGTGTTCATCCTAGACACGGGTGCACATCAGTAAAGGCTGAGTGATTGAGACTTTACTGTGTTCTTCGGGTCCTTCCCGATTCCAAGTGATGCAATAACCCTTCCCTTGACTCCAGAGTTCCTTCTAGATCCTTTGTATTGAGTCTCTCCAAGCCATTTCCCATTCTGTAAACGGAGATAACAATACAACACTACATGTATGTTAAAATCAAAAGCAAGAGCAGATGAAAATACATATCCTAAAATAAAGTTTCACACAGATGTGTCATTTTTGAAAGAAGACAACAATGCATAAAAACAAGAAAAAAATGAGGAAATTTAATCAAAATATAATGGCAAACTGAAAATCCTAACTTTTCAATCCTTATCTCCTGCTATTTACTGAGTTGATTTTGAAACGTTTAATTCACCTGGCAATCTTGAGTGAGAAATTTTATAATTTCTTGATATACGAAAGTATTTCCTGAGTGAACTATAATGTATACGTTCAAGAAACTGCAGAGAAGCAGGTGAATTTTCAAGCAAATGACTTCTATCGATTTACAGATCCTCCAACCCAAACTAGTCTCCTGATCTCACCTTCATCATTTCTCTCATTTCCTTTTGGTCTAATTAATCAAAATCCTTCATTTCTAGCCAGTTTGTCTTCCTGAATATGAATAAGAAATAGAATACCATTTGATGTTTGAAATTATGGAGGTAATCTCAATGACGGAAATGGATGGCCCCGGAAAAGGGAGGAGGGTGCCTGATTAAATATATTCATGAAGATGTCAAAGGTTTATAAAGCCCAGGCCCATGGCAGAGAATGCTGTGGATGGCCAGGTGTCCCCTGGAGAAGTGCATCTCTTCAAGGGTCACCACCATGGACAGCAAGCGGTCACCATGGAGAGGTACATGCAGCAGATCACTCGGTTGTAGGCTTTACCATCACACCTGTGGGGTGAGTGTGCAATTTGGCTGAGAGCGGGAGGTTCGGGCTTATAGACTTGGAAGAACTATCTGACCATAGACCTAGGGAACAACTATCTATACAGGACACAAAGGATAAACCAGTGGTTCAGAAATGGAGGCATCGAATCCCCCTTTCTCTTGGGGACATTTGGCAATGACAGGAGACCTTTGGTATGGTCTTCACTGAGGTGCCAGAGGCCAGGGGAGGTGCACCTGTGACTAGCGGGATCCTTAGGTCCTGCAAAGCATGGGACAGCCCCCACGAAAGGGCTCATGCAGCTCAAAGCCCAATATGGCTAGTGTTGAAAATAAGACTGATAGAATCAGTGCACCCCAGTTGCCCAACTCACCCCAACTCCTGCAGGTAAGGCCAGCGTTGCATGGCCCCTGAGCCCTCATGGGGACTGGCCACCTTGAACCAGCCCCTCTGTGGCCTTCCTCTCTGACACTGTCACGTGCACAAGGACAGCAGATGGGTGTCTTATTCAGCCTTGTCCATCTGGCTCAAGCCAAATGGCTTTTCTAAAGGAAAAGTGACGCAGTACAAACTAATCACTTTTCTTTCTTGGTGACATTTGCAGAAAAAGTAATTTAGAACGATCCTAAAATGTGTTTATGAAATGAACAAAAATATAGATTTGACCTCATCTTTGACTTCAACAATCTTTCAGATGAAAAATGTGTAGATAAATGCACTCAGAACATCTATCCAAGTATCCATTTCCTAGAACTGCTTTTCCAATTTCTCTGTGTGCAAAGAACATTCAACTCACCCATAGAGATAAAATATCCATTTAGCCACACGATGTACTACAACATGCATAAGATAAAGTTTTGGAAGCGTCGTATGTTTGGGAAGTTAAAAGTCCATATTATGAACCATTTCATAATATCACTTTGATTCTGTGCAGCTAAAAGCTTGCCTAGTTATATTTTATACCAAACAATGTTTGGGGTGTGGTTAGTGTTTTAGGTACTTGTGTTTGGGTACTTTTACTTAGGTAAGTCTTTGACATTTGCCAGTTTACGTTGGATGTTTCCAACTGCACTGCTCAAAGCTTCTGTGGAACTTAGTTTTCTGAGAAATGCATTTTTATTTCAGATTCTTTTGGAGTAGTGTCACTGAAGTTGGAGGTGATTTTAATGTGGTGGCTTCATGCCGGTTCTGGTTCTTTCCTTTGGAGAGTGTAAATTATTGATATCTCAGAGGTCTGAATCTGTCTGTCTGTCTGCTGAGACAGTAAATTGGTCTGAAGCCACAACTGAACCTGGTCAAAGACTTTTAAAGTGAGAGTTTCCTAGAGCAGGGAGAGTGGATGAAAACCCAGCTTCCTGGGGAATCTGCACTCTCGAAGCCAAAGGAAAAGAGTTGTTCTTTACAAGGAGCAGCTGTACCTCTGCAAACACTGCCTCATGCTGCTAGGGTGGCTGCCTGCCACTGCACAGGTGTAGGTGGAGAGCCCACAGGTGCGTCCGTGTGACAAGGTGAAGTGCAAAGACTGCACAGTATTGGTGCCTGTCTCCCCCACCTGCTACTAACAGGACTTGGGGAAAGTCACTTAACCTCTCTAAGCTGTCTGTCTCATCAGTATAATTTGATGACAATTACAAAGGCTCAGACTATTCACAGGCAATTGTACAACTCAAATTTAGAAAAAGAAATAATTGAAGCTTTGGCCAAGCACGAAGCCACGGCATGGGATTGTCAGGATGAGGACGGGAGCCCAGGCCATGGCGTCCCCATCATGATGGGATGCTCCTCAGGCTCAGGACTAGTGCTCAAGCAACTGCCTGTTTATTCCTGTCAGGCATGAAGACGAAACATGATCTATGCTAGTCTTGTCCCCCGTGCAGAGATCAGACATTGAGCTAAAAAATTACCAACTCCAGGAGAGTCTGCAGAGAATTTGCAGGAACTCCAGAGACATTAAACTCTCTTAAGAGAATGACTTTGACATCCGGGCTCAGAATTAATTGAAGCTCCAAATGTTTGCAGAGCCCAGAGGACCTCTGGCAGGAACACAAAAATGCAAGAAGCCACGCCTTCCTCCAATTCTGCGTATCTGCAGAGATAACTTGACATCTAAGTGTGCACAGTGGACGGGTGGATGCTCCCCACCCAACCAGGCAGAGGAGGACAGGGGGCGAGGGGCCTCCCCTTGGCAGGATCGCCTGTGATAACCTCAGCCGAGCACACCCCTAAGAGCGGCTTGTGTTCCTATCTAAGCAGGGTCACTCCTCCTGTTGCTGGTGTCAAACCTCCTGTGCAAGAATGTGGCCTCCCTGCCCATCTGTCCCAGCGGGGCTGTCAACTGCCAGGTGTCCCTCCGAGACCTGTTTGACCGTGCAGTCATCCTGTCTCACTACATCCATAACCTCTCCTCGGAAATGTTCAATGAATTTGTAAGTACCTCACATCTGCCTCTCCCCAGGGCAGGCCGTCCTACCGCTCACCCAGAAAACCTCGCCAGCCACATTTCAGAGAGCATCCCGTTCGAGCTCAGAGAAGCACCATCCAAGAAACAGGAGGAAGGGAAAGTCTCAAAGAACGTAGTGACCTTTTAAAACCGTATTCCACCTTATTTTTTATCAGAGGTTTTTAAAAATCTGAACAGACTGATATAAAGTCCTGCTAGGCGGGGCTCAGGAACAGTGCCAATTTATTCTCCTGGCACAGAGAGCTCAGTTCCCTGGGTCCTCTTCGCTCAGCACCCTGAAGACACCCAGTAAGTAGCTACACAGCAGGGTGTGAGTGGATTAGGCCTGATCAAGAGAGACTGGATCCATCCTGATGGGAGGGGAGGGGGGGTCAAAATAGCTTTTCAGAAACTGGAAAACTCTAGGGCCAGGTTAGAAATGGAAACAGGCTCTGTGTCCTTGATGAAGGCCCTTGGGAAGTTGAGCTCTCCTGGGTCAGCCAGATGTGGACAATGGCACTTCCATACATCAACAGTCCTCCTGGGAGCATGTGGCTCAGGTTCCAGAACGTTCCTGCACACTCTTCTTGCCGTGCACCATATTTTCCGTCATTCTCCATCTCTGACTGGCCATCTCTTCCCACTCTGCCTTGCATTCCCTTTAAACTTTCCCAATTTTTGTTAAACACTAGTTTTAAATAATAAATATTGATCTCTGTATTTTTTCCTTGTTTTATTCTCAGTCCATGGCTCAAAATCTCTTACATTTGTATGTCCTGTTTTTTTTCTGACTCATTTTTTTGACAATCCACAAAAGTTCCCTGAATTCCTGATGCGCTTCACCCATCCAAGGAAAGAAGACCCATGTGGACTCGCAGGCAATAAGAGATTAAATGGCTGAACTTAGATACATACGCAACGTTGGCATTTGACTCAAATACCCAAGGAAGACGGTGGTAAAAAAACACCTCATAGATCTTAGGTTTGCTATTTTAGTGGTCGTTTTCCAAATTATAACTTGTAGGGAGGCGAGAAGGAAGGGTGATACAGCACGGGAGTCATAAAGGAAGTAGGAAAATGAGGTGGAAAACGTGAGATTCAGAGCTGATGGAAAAGAGTGGGCAAAGGGTTAACGCTTCGGGTTCCATTTTTAGGCAGCTAACGTTTTTTAATTACCTATCCACCAAATGTCTTAATATTCTGCTAACAGATTCATCTGTTCAATTCTCAAACACCAACTGATTGGATCTCCTGCATCCTCTCCAGGACAAACGGTATGCCCAGGGCCGGGGGTTCATCACCAAGGCCATCAACAGCTGCCACACCTCCTCCCTCTCCACCCCTGAAGACAAGGAGCAAGCCCAGCAGATCCACGTGAGTCCTCAGCTGGCCTCGTGCCTGAGCCACTGAGGCCGGACATGCATGGCCATGCCGTAGGGCATCAGGGACACTGTCAGGGGGTAATGGTGACCGCAGGCACAAAGAAAAACGAGGAAGAGAGAGCAAAGGAAAATCGTCACAGTGTAGTTGATAACCTGTAAGAAAAGCCCAATGCTACCCAAGGATTTAGTGTGGGGGGTGTTGTCCATGCGGATGACATTATTCTGACCATGCAGGATTACAGGTGCTAGACTGTGGGGGCTGGATTGGCCATGCTTGGTAAATATCCACTCAGGTACACAACACAGACACGCACAGGCAATTCTTATCTGTTACTCGAGACTCCTCCTCTGGAACCTTTGCCGTCCCTGACCACTGCGTGATTGGAATCCTCTCTCCTGGGCCTTCTAGACTCCCCTCTGCTCTGCTTTGGCCTCTCTAAAACCCCCTTCCTCGTCACTGACACCTCTGCCCTCCTAGATCTTCACGGAGACTCCTCCACCAGGCAGGTCCATCAGACAGGATGTCAGGTTTCTCACCAGGGCAGCTCTGACCAGGGTTGATGACAGCGCTGTCTGCCGGTCCAGCCCAGGCGTCCACCCAGCTCTGCCTGTTTTGTCACGGTGGCTCTGTTCTGATACCCTGCCAGAACCACAGCCTGAACATGTTTTAAAGTAAACACCATCCTGTGTCCACCCCTCACACAGCACCTCTGTTCTCCCTCCACACTTTTCCCAGTGGTCTGGGTATTCTGTCTGTCTGCTGTGCTCATTAATAACGATGATCCTCCTAAGAGAAAGAGGAGGGCCAGGGAATGCTGGCGGAGGCCACCCCGGCCAGCACTTCACAGAGCGCACGATGTGCGTTCCTGCTCCTCTCGTTTCCCTGTTTCCAGTGCCACGCCCACTGGACTCTGCCCTTCCTGACCACTAGAGCAGCTACAGACACCAGCACAGCCAGTGCTTTAAACCTACCCATGATCTTACTGTTCAGCATAAACTGGGGGATAAAACTCCACTGGGACTTCCATCTGCTGTTTGAGGATACCACTGTCCCCCCACAGGCTGCTCTGCCTGAGGCACGGGGCAGGGAGTTGTGCAGAGCCAGGGAGGCACACCGGGAGCGCCATGTTGTGTTTGTGATCTCTTGGCTCCAATATCCCAAAATGAACCTAAAAATCACTGAGATGTTAATGAACCAACCCGGTTCATTAGTGCGAGCGAATCCTTGGGTGACAATGATCCGTGTCACTTGTCACGGATCCTGGTGGAATCTAGCTTTCCCCAGGCAGGTCCCGAGAGTGCCTACTGATTTCCAGCAAAGCCCGGCTCCTCTCCGTGGAGAAGCAAAGCAATCAAACACGACAGATCAGACTGAGTGGGTAGACGGAGGGTGGGATTCCAGAGGGTGAACAGAAATGTTTCCAATGAGAACGCTCCTTGGAAAAAGTTGTCACTCAAATCAACTAGTTTTTCTGTTTCACTTTAGTGCAGTCTAGGCCCTTGACTTAAATTTTACTTTTCTATAATTTTTATCATTGTCCCCCAAATTGGATAGACACACAAGAATAACCAAGGGGTTCTGTAGTTCAGCCTGTCTGAGCAGAGACCCCATTAGGCAGCCCTGCTAATCTCTGCTGCTTCTAACGGGTCCCTCAACGTGGCTCCACAGCACGAAGACCTGCTGAACCTGGTCCTGCGCGTGCTGCGCTCCTGGAACGACCCTCTGTACCACCTGGTGTCGGAAGTGCGGGGCATGCACGAGGCGCCCGACGCCATCCTGTCGAAAGCCATCGAGATCGAGGAGCAGAACAAGCCCCTCCTGGAGGGCATGGAGAAGATAGTGGGCCAGATAAGCCCCCCGGGCGCCCCTGCTGACCTCCTTAGTGAGGGAAGTGGTCTCTCCGTGGGAAACCAGTCTTCAAGCACCTCACTTGGCAGAAACGAAACTTGGTGTTCTTTTTCTAGATGGCTACTAAAGTAAGCTAGCTCCTCCTCACTGGTCATGTCAGGCCCAGTGTAACTGAGCCGAAGGGATCCCTCCTGATACTTGGCAGGTGCAGAGTCCCCTGTCCTGTCCACCACCCACCAAAGGCGCTTCCCTTCCTGGGACTGGTGGTTAAATATTTTCAAGGGAAAGAAAACCAGAGAACAGAATTCGTGAGAGGGAACCATTCTTTCTCGTTTCTCCTCACATCAGAGGATGAGAGTAGGGGAAGGAGCAAAGAGGGAATCAAATCCAGAGGGAGCGGTCCCCTCCACCCGACGCTGCCCAAGGAGAGTGAAAAGAGGAGGTCACAGTGTTTGTGCTGTCCCCTGAGCTCTAGCTCTCAGGTGCCACCAAATGGAGGAGGGTGTATTTCTGGAAAGTTCCTTATTTTATAGTTTAAAGAAAGTTGCTTCCCTATAATACTTTAGTGCTTATGGATCCTAAGTCAAAACTCATATCATTGCATTTAATCTCCCCAAATAACTTCATACTCAGATCGTATTAGTATTTTTCAATATGTATCTCCATTCAGATAGAATCATTTCAACCCTGGTGAGATAATGGCTAAGCTGCTCTCTGAAGTTCTCAGAAATAATGTATCATCTAAAGAAAAACATATGATTATAGAGATAATAACAGAAGCAATTTCATATTTTTCTTTTTGTGTACCAAGTACACGTTATCATGTGTCATTTCTGTCATTTTCATGGAAGGAGAATATATCCAACACAAATACAAGGAACATATTAACCCAGGAACACAGGAAATAAACACCTTGATTCCAAGTTATTTTCCTCATTACCGTGAGCCTACTTCCTGAGGTCACTCATTTATTCTATAATACTTCATTTTCTGATCCCTTTTTCCTACCATTTATTTATTTACTCTTGCTCCTATCCTTGTACCTTGCACAGTAAATTCTGCCTTAGGGCTCAAGCACCGAAAATTCAAGCATAAAAAGCATAAGGCGACAGACAGACA
The DNA here is from genome assembly GCF_052094955.1 of Ictidomys tridecemlineatus. Taxonomy (NCBI): domain Eukaryota; kingdom Metazoa; phylum Chordata; class Mammalia; order Rodentia; family Sciuridae; genus Ictidomys; species Ictidomys tridecemlineatus. The sequence goes on from NW_027521306.1 coordinate 249,086, forward strand.
GACAGACAGACAGACACACACACACACACACACACACACTCACACACACTAAGTTCTCATAGGAATCCAGATTTTAAAATTATAGGAGTGAGCTCAGCAGACCAGGTCTGTGATCGTGGGACTGTGTACTAGCTGGTCTCCAGGTCAGCGGACATCCTGCAAGGTGCCAGGATGGGCCCTTGGGCTCCAAGATCTCCGGGGAGTCCTAGAGTACAGAGGAGCACATGCTCCCTCTCTCTGCTGTCGAGCTGGTTCTGTGATCCCCGTCTTGCCCCCAGCCCAACTCACCAGCACCACTGAGGGACAGCTGTCCCCCCGGCACCTGCCCGCCCCTAGCTGCTCCTCCCAGCACCTCCCACCAGGGAGCTAGAAAGACAGCCGCTGTCCCCCTTAGAAGCCTGGAAGGTAGCTTCCCTGGCAGAAGATGGTCTTGGTCACAGTCATCACTGAGCTGGCCACACCTTCACGCAGTGAGTGCCACCCACCTGGCACCTAGGGCTTTGGAACACACACGTATGGAGAACAGATTCAGTTCAAAGCAAGACACCATCAAAAGAAATCAGGTACCAAGGACACATGGGGGCAGATTCGGGAATGTAGACGTTCTTGAAATGAGAGAACAGAAGCCAGCTCCTCCGTGGTCCCGGGCTCAACTCCATGCCGACCTTCCAGGAACACCTTCTGGCTCTCTGTCTGTCTGTCTGCTCCTGCAGGAAGACTTCACCTGCAGGAAGACCCCTTTAAAACTCACACACATGTTCTGCTTTGAGTTTTTAGATGACTACCATGTTGATGGCGCCTTCGCTTAGATACATAAAAACCAGAATCTATGCCTTTGGGTTTATATTCTGATGTCTTCCCTAAATCTTGATTTAATAATGAGAAGGATAGAGGATCGGCGAACTCTAATCACGTGAAATAATGAGTGCCTTTCTTGGTGGTTAGGTTCACCCTGGAGTCAAAGAAAACGAGATCTACTCGGTGTGGTCGGGCCTCCCGTCCCTGCAGATGGAGGACGAAGACTCTCGCCTCTTTGCTTTTTATAATCTGCTCCACTGCCTGCGCCGCGACTCCCATAAGATTGACAATTACCTCAAGCTCCTCAAGTGCCACATCGTCTACGACAGCAACTGCTGACGCCACTTCTGAGATGGTTCTTAAAGGTCTATCCCTTGGCAGGCTTGTGTTAGTTGTCGAGCACTTTAATGCATGCTTGGGTGTATGGGTTCTTTCTCAAAAAAATAAAATCTGAATCTTTAGAAATGTCATAATCTGAAAAAGTCAATATGTCAAAGTTGTTTTTTTTTCTCCCTTTAATGCAAAAATCAAAAGAAAATCTCTCTCTACCATTGAGAAGCTTCTGTCAAAAATCATCACAAATGACAAAAGCTAGCCTTGCAAATAAGACGGCCGGCAACTTACTTAAGAATCACAGCCAATAAATGTGGGTCAAGTTATTAGAGCCCTAGTCCAATTACTATGACGCATTCGAGTCCTGTGAGAAAGGAGATTGAATTGTCAAGATCTTTACGAAGGCCAGCCACGTTCCCTGAGCTAACTTTCACAGTGTTGTGACAGACAGCGTAAGTACTAGGTGACAGCCGTGGCCCTAAATAGCATGAGATTTACTGAACAGTCTAAAAATTGTTAGGATACAAATGTGCAACGGCTTCAGATTCCTCTAACAGCTGTCTTCACCCATATTCCACTGAATTCCCACCCCCTCAGCATTATCTTGGACATAGATATATGTTCCGGTCACTTCGGGCCTAACAAGTCCACTCAAGTTTCAACTCCATCTCCTCTTTGAATTATTAGTGCTTTCCCTTCCCTCTAGAGTGGCTCAAGGGACACAGCAGGGACAGCAGGTATGGTCTGTTCCTGTAAGGTTTCATCCTCTCCTTCCGGGTCTCCATTCCCCTGGTGGATACGGTGGAATGGGATAGAGGACCAGGAGAAAGAGAAACGTTCTGAAATCACTGACCTAGGAGGGGTTGCCGTGGATTTCTCCTGGCTGCAGGGGCTTGAGTTCCCTGCGGGACAGGTGTCTCTCTTGTGAGGCATGCTTGTGATCCTCCAGACACCCGCCAAAGGGGACACTTCACTCTTTAGTGTATTTATCAGAGAAATACTCAGACTCCATTCTCCTGTGCTCTGCTGCACAGCTCCACCATCTGTAGTGTTCCTTACAGCCTCTGCCATTGCTTGTCCTTCACCCTAAAGTCAAGGTCAGCTATCTGCCAATGAACTCAGAGGGCAGGCATGCACCAGAACACCTTCGAGCAGTGGAGTGGCAGTCATCCCGGACCACTGCTGACCCCTCCCGGGGGTCTCTACAAGTTCTCTCCTCTGTCCGTGCAGCAACAGAGCAGATCAGAAAACCGGGTCCTTTAGCAGACATTCACAGAGGAGGAGATGCCATTCTCCCCTTCTCCTAAGCCGAATAAGTCAGGATCCGATCAACCATCGTCTTAGAGTCAGCATCACGAACATTCTCTACTAGGCCACAGGGGTGGGCCACCCCCAATACCTAGGCTTCCATTCACTGGGTCTGGACAGAGGTGAGTGGTGAGGGTTGTCCAGCTGCCTCTCACAGGGGCAAATGGGCCAGTCCTCTCCCCCGCCGTCCGTCCAAGGCTTGCTGCTACCAGGCTGCTTCTGCCCCAGGAGCAGGGGCAGGGCTCCTGTGGGCAGTTCTTGAAGGAGTGGAAAAGCAACGGGGGTGCATCCCTTCAACATGCTGATGGACTGAGATACAAAGATGGAGTGGAAGAGAAGGAAAGAGAAGAAGGAAGGAAGGACAAGGTAAAGGTCACTGAGTGCAGTATCCCCGCAGAAGATCAGAACAGCTAGAATTCTACCCTTGGTAAAAACCCACATCTTCCTTTATTTTTATGCCCCAAAGGCAAATACCATCCAGTTCTCCTTCCATTTCCCTTTTCTCTCCTCTCACTTTTCTGAAAAGTCCAATCTTATCAAGAGCATGTCTGTCTTTAATCTGAGTCGTTATAGCTATAGATCAGCAGAATTTGGAATCTCTACAGATGAGAATTCAAGAAAAATTTCCTCCTTTGTTATTTTTAAAAGGAAAAATAAATAAATAAAAACAAAGAAGGAGAAAGAGAGAGAAAGCCTGTCCCACACTCACAGAACCGTCCCCGGGCAAACCCATCTCTTCCCTCATGGCCAGTTTTGACCTGGGTCTGCTTTGTTCTGTCACTGTGGTGACCCAAACCTTTCAGAACACAACAGAATAACTGGCCCCAAATCAATCTATGAACTGCTCTCTTCCCTCCTGAATTCTTGCAAAATGTCAGCACTCTCTCTCTCTCTCTCTTTCTCTCATATATCACTATTTTTCTTTTGAAAGGCAAGAGAGTAGGGGGAAACCTGTATATACTGCATTTCTAAGTTATTTATCATTGAAAATCCCATTGTTGCCCATTTTACTCCCTTCCCTTCAATCTCGTTATTTCCAACAGAGAGGATGGTATTTACCAGGGGTGAAATTTGGCAACCGATGACAATGCCATTGTGTGACAGCCACATTCACCATTAGCAGCTTCATGTCCTCTTCTCTGACAGAACGTTCATTCCAAGCATCAATTTAAGACTCTGGCCAACAACAGGGGGGCGGGGGCGGGGGGTGAGAGTAAAAGGCCCCTGCTTAGCTGTGACATATAAACTGAATACTGTCATTTCCAGACACAATAGAGCAGAGCCACAGGTGTTCTGTAGAGTCAGCAAGGGGCAGCAGGAGAGAGGATATTTGAGAGGCACATAACAATCACTCCCTTTCCAACTAGAATCAGTCCATTTTATCTTCTTCTTCTATGGATTTCCATGTAGAATTACATTCGAAGAAATAGCCCTGCCCTGCTCCAGCAAGAATAACAGCAGTGGTGTTGAGACTGACATCAATCAGTCAAATCTTGGGATTCACTGATCACAAGCCAGCGCACAATAAGGGCTTAGCCAGAAGGATAGAACAGGTGTCTTCTAGGAGTCTGCTCTCAGGTTGTGAAAAGAGGGCTGTGGTAATGTGCAAATTAACATGCTGCACGGTAGAGAAAGGTCCCCAAGAGAGGAGAGACTCACAGAGGGCCAGGGTGGCTCAAGGCACAGCTTTGGGACCTGCAGATGTGAGAGCCGGCAGGGTCCTGGAGAGGCTGTGCTGATGGCCTTGTGGCAGAGCTCTTGTGGAAGACTCACCGGCAAAGCAGGAGACTGCCCACCTGCTGATTAATCTGAATTCACTAAGATTTAGGTGTCTCAGATGTCTTGAGCAAAAAGACCTGAGATGTTAATACATACAGCTTTGTAAGCTTTCATTAAATAACTGCCTTTGACTTAAACCTAAGAAATGCCCATTTTTTAAACAGACATGTAATATCTCTCATTATTATATATATTATCCACATTACAAAAAACCCGGTAAGGATCCTCTTTGCATTGTGGAGGGTCATTTATGTTCGTTTAGAGAGTCTGTACTTATTCTGTGAAGGAGTGGAAAAGCAAAACAGCTTAGAGCAAGAGAGCATTGTGTCCAAAATTGAAAAATAGAAATATGAATCTGTTTGAGGGAATTGTAGGAGTATGGGACTAGTAGAAAAACAGAGAAGGGCCCCAGAAATAAGTTGAAATGTTATTATGATGCTCTACAAGAAAATCAATGAGGACCCACCCAAGGGGAAAGAAGCAAAGGACCTGCGACATGCAGGAACATCAACAGGCCTGACTTTGCAGGAAACGAGGCAGACAGAAGAGTCAGAGCCCCAGCAACTTGAGAACAGGTGAATGAATGAAGGTTGGGAAAATCAGAGAAGAGAGAATGAGTGCTGAGTCTGGGTTCAAATGTGTATGAATTTTGTTTTCCTGTATTTCATTGACTTTGTGCCACCAATCATCAAAAATATTGTTGCATAAGCAAATCACAGAAATGAGTACATTCAAAAGCTTCTACTAAGCCAGGCACCATGGCGTACACCTGTAATCCCAGGTGTACTGGAGGTTGAGACAGAAGGATGGCAAGTTCAAAGTCCGACTCAGCAACGGTGAGGCGCTAAGCAACTCAGTGAGATGCCGTCTCTAAATAAAATACAAGAGAGGGAAGATGGGAGGGGAGGGGAGGGGGGGATAGTAGGGGATAGGAAAGGTAGCAGAATACAACAGTCACTAATATGCCATTATGTAAAAATGTGAGTATGTAACAGATGTGATTCTGCAATCTGGGGTAGAAATGGGAGTTCAAAACCCAATTGAGTCAAATGTATGAAAGATGATTTATCAAGAGCTCTGTAATGTTTTGAACAATCAATAAAAATAAATAAATAAATAAATAAATAAAATACAAAATAGGGCTGGGGAGGTGCTCAGTGGCCAAGTGTCCCTGAATTCAGTGCCTGGAACCAAAAAAAAAAAAAAAAGAAGCTTCTATTAGACTATATACCAAAATAAAAGAATAAAAGAATTGATACTGCCCCGTGGTGAGCTGGCAGTTACTGGTCTCCTTCAATACTTAATTAAGACTTGCAAGATAAAGCTCAGAGGAAGGATGAAAACCAAATGGAGTCAACCCCTTCCTTTACAGACCCAGGCCTTTCAGCACTTGTCGACTTTCTCCAAGAATTTCTCTTCTGTTCATCTTCAGAAGGGTTTGTTTCACTGAGGCTCTAAGATGGACGAATGTTCTTCAAACTTACGCAGACACAAATATTCTGAACATTCTGTCTATTCAGTTGGAAGATTTTTATCAAGTATTTTAGGGTAAACTGCCCCCCAAAAAAGATATATATTTTTGTGTTGTGAATTTTGAAAATCTCCTGTGTCTAAAGGACTAACCTTCCAATTATTTTGATTCTACATCACTTCATCAGTGCCCCAAATTATATAATTTTAAAAATCTCTGCATTTATGGCATTTAAAATTTGTGCAAAATATAAACAAAAGACTGCTAAGATAAAAATAAATAGAGATGGAAATTCTAATATTTTCTTCTCAAAGGGATGAGGACATTCATTCTGAGGTCTCAGGACAAACGGATTCTGTGTACACACACATATGTGAACCACATGTGCTTAGCTATCATAATAAAATCATTTATTTTATATGCAAGTTAAATCAGGGCTCTTACAATGCCATGAGAAGCTGGGAGAAAAATTATATGTGAGTATCTCTCTTCATATGCATATAGAAAATTTTGTAAGCTCAATGAAGTCATCATTATTAGCTCTTTTATTATTCCAGAAACAATTCATAGACTGCTAAATGATAACCCGAATTTTATCACAGATTCCTTTCCTTCAAGAATTTAAATCTCAAGGCGTACTTAAAGCCATGGCTTACAAAAATAAGCAAAATCTAGTGTGGTCACCATTACACATAGCCATCCGCATGGAGAATCAATGATACATACCACAGGCACACGTTAGAAAAAGAAGGCACAGTCCTTCAGAGACAGACGGTCACAGGGCCTAGAGGAGCGTCCCAGTTCCCGGTGACTTCCAAAGACAGAGGCGCCCACAGCTCCCCTCACGTCTGCCTGGGGAGGAGTCATTGCACCTCCTTCCCCATCCCTTGGTTTAAAAGAGACCCTGAGGGCTGGGACTGTGGCTCACTTTCCAGGACCTGGGTCTGATCCTCAGTGCCACATAAAAAATAAACAAAAAATAAAACTATTAAAAAAAAAGAGAGAGAGACCCTGAACTTCCAGTTCACACAAAGAGTTTCTTTGCCCACTGTCCACCCTAGAATCAGCACAGAGTGACGCCAGGAGATCCCCGATTGCTGCTATGAAAGAGACCGGGTTCAGGACTCAGGGCTGAGCAGCACCTTCGAGAACAGGAAAGGCAGGCCCCGCAGTTCCCCCCACCCAGCACCAGCAGGCAGCCAGGGAGGGTCAGGCCTCCCCCAAACGAACCAAAGCCCCTCAGAAAACCTGAGGGACACCAAGAAGAAGCATCATGGAAAATGGATGGGAGAAGTAAGCTCTCTGTCTCCAGGGGAGAGACATCGTGGCTGCCAAACTAGACCTGCAAGAGAGTCCACAGAGGCCAGCCCCGGCCCTGTGTGTCTTTGTCTTCCATGGGGATCCCACTACAGCAAGAAGCCTACCCAGGGGACACTGTCCCCCAAGGAGGAGAAAGTCCCGTTGGCTGGGGAAGCCAGAAATTCCCTTCCATACTGGGGGAATCGGGAGGAGGGACTCAGTCATAGTCGACAGCAGAGCCTCGAAAAAGTCCCGTAGGGCCTGAGACTCCCAGCCTCTACCCAGAATTCAGGGACAGCAGGGGACATCAGCAAGGAGAGTCTGCCACAAGGACTGGCCACGGAGGCCTTTTCCTCCATGTAGATTAAAGAAATGACAAATGGTACACAGCAAAGTCAAATGAAAAATAAATATTTTCCCATCTGTTCATAAAACACTCACCAACAACCATAAGAGAAAGTTCAACACCTTTAAAAGTACTGAGTTCACACTGAGCTCTAATAGCTGAAACCAGAAATTAATAAGGCAACAAGAAAATCTCTAAACCTGTATAAATGGAACAACACACCTCTCAACATCCATGGGTCACAAAGGAAGTCTCCAAAGAAATGAAAACACTGAAAGCTTAATGAAAATTAAAATATGACCCATCAAAACACGTGGAATGCAGCTATCACAGTACTGATAGGGAAACTGGTACCTCTAAATGGAAATGAAGAAAGTCCTGAAATCAATCATCAAAATTCCTAAGGAAACAAGTAAATCAGAGAAAGGAGAGAAAAGAGGGAATCATACAAAACGTGAGTAGAAATCAACAAAACTGAAAAGGTGAGATAGAGAGAATCAATGGAACAGCAAGCTGGTTCTCGGGAAAATGTCGAAAGAACTCTTAAACTTTGACTAAGTCTGACAAAGACACAGAGCACCAATCTTAGGAATGAAGTAGAAGAAATCGCTGCAGGTTCTCCACTGATTTCAAAGCTAGCAACATGACTGTGGTGAATTATCTGACCCAGGCCACTTGGAAGGAAAAGAAGTCTTATTTAGCCCATGATTTTGGAGGTTGGAAGTTCCAATGGCTTGGTAAGGCTCTGGCTCTGGTGAGGGACTCAGGGTGGGTGACAAATGACACTAGAGCCCATGTCGGAATACACTGTCACATCCCACACTAGGAAGCAGAGAGAGGAGGGCCAGCTTGCTGCTTTTATAACAGCCTTCTTGTGAGAAGGATCTCCCACCCGTCCCCAACTAGGAAAGAAGTCACATCTCCCAGTATGCCATCAAGCTTCCAATGACCCATGGGGGGACACCAAAGCCACACTCAGACTGATAGCAAGAGAATACCACAAAACGTGTGTACTCAAGTTCAACAACTTGGAAGAAATGAAACAGCGCCTCAGAGCTCACAGATTCAGACGACTCAGTCAAGATGGAATAGACAAATCGTCCATTAAGGAGACTGAAGCTACGATATAAAAACTCCCCCCAGAGAAGCTTTCGGTCCCGATTGGTTTTACAGTAAAACTCTACAAGAATCTCAAGAAGAAATGAACATCAATTTTTCACGCTCTCTTTCAGGAAAAAAGAGAAAAAGGAACATTTCCAATTTGAGGAGGCCAGTATTTTCCTGATAAAGAAAGTGGACAACAGCATGACAACATCAAATCCAAGCCAAACTGCAGCTCAAAATCTGCATCAGTTTAGAGACAGGAGCCCTTACATTTACACAGAGTAAACTAAATCTGAAAATGTATAAGAGCTCACCCTAAATAACTTCCGGTCCCCACTGAGGTCTGACCACACCATTCGCTTCTTCAGAAGATTGAGCTAAGTCAGGCAGAGAGGAAGTGCCCTTGGTGGAATAGGATGACAGCCGGGTCAAAGCCGTGTGACAGAAGCTCATTTTCCCCATTTAAGTGCATCATGGCGAGAGTCATCCTCGATGTCGGTCCCAAACACAGACCCCCTTTTTGAACAGAATGAACAACGTTTCTCTAGAATGAAGGAAGGACAAACCGACTGCTGCGGTTACCTGCCACCTCCAAGTGCTCACAGCTACCCGGAGGCCGTGGAGACGTGAGGAAGCCTTTGGTCCTGGGGCAGACCCTCCCGGGGCATGGTGGGACCCACCCTTCCCTTCATCCCTCGTGTGTCCTGGCCCAGAGCCGAGGTGCTCCACCATGAGGTTCTGCACCGCCACGGCCCCAAAGCAGGGGCCAACTGACCGTGGAGTGGAACGTCGGAAACTTGGAGCCAAGCGAATAGTCATGGTGACAGAGAGCTGCCTGACCCACTGACAGTCCCTCTTGCCCCTCGGGAAGGACCTGGGTCCTTTCTGCCGTGTTCTGGGAATTTGGAGGCTGAAACACCAGACCTCCTCCTCCTGCTCCTTGGGCCTCCGGCTGCTCTTGAGTTTGGCCTGTGGTAGGCACAAGCAAGACATCAGAGACGGAGGAGAAAGGGGGCCGTGCAATCTGCTTCTCTGAAACACCTGAGCCCTGCCACAGGCCCTCTCCCAGGGCCAGGGCTGGCGCCACAGACCTCCTTTCAGACCCCAACACTAACTTGTCCCCTTTCCCCCACAGGCCCCGGAGGTGTCAGGGCCTCCCGCTCTGCCTGTCCCGAAGATCTGCATTATTCCACGTCAACTCTGACCACAGCTTCCAATGAGCCCTCTGTGCTCTAAGTAGCTCATGAAGCGCTCCCTACTTCCCTCATTTGAAGGCCCCTTGTTTTCTGACAACACAGGTGTCTGCAGAGTGAGTGAATGGAGTCGGTTCCTCCAGGATCTAGCACTTCTGTGCCTGCAGTAGGAGGCGGATACCTTTCTTCCTGGCTCCAAAATCACTCATATGGTACCATCCTCAGGCATCATCAGACCAGGTAAAAATAACCGTAAAAACTAACATTTTCAGTTTGCTTTTTTTTTTTAACTTTTCATATGATTTGTAGATATTTCAGCCAATACTCTTGGCATTAAAAAAAATTTCTCACCTGGATAACTGCCCAGAGGAATTCAATGAATGTGCACGTAAGGAAAGAATCTCAAATCAACTCTCTGATTTTAGACACATACACACACACACACACACACACACACAGACATACACATGAATGATTGTCACTTATATACACACATAAAACCAGATGGCAAAAATAACAACAGAAACTGTGCTCCCTGATTTCGGTCTAATGTGCAGTCTAATAAACAGGCTAACTCTTTAGACTTCTATTTTCAAAGTAAACACAATTGTGAGCATGCACTGCTGTGAACCTTGCTCTCCACATTAAATCTATGAACCTCATAACATCAAACATGACACAAGCACATTTGACATACACTTTAGAGGTAAAATTGCAATGAATAAATAAATGCCGAACCATGAGCATCCTTGAGATAAGAATTCAAATGGATATATTGATACCCTCTTCAAAAGGCAGGTCACATTTTTGCCACAGCGACGCGGAGCCCAGCAAATAGCAAACAGCACCTTGTGGAAATTGCAGTAACAGAAACTGAATAGTTCAGCTGTTTCTAAAAAGTCTCATTAATTGTATTCATATTTCTAGTAGTTATTATTCCTGTGCTTTAATTGCAAATAAATGCTTCTACATGACCATTAAGGTTCCATGGTCCCCTAAATTTCTGGTTCATGACTGATCATCAGTCTTCGCTTAGGCTGTACAATTACCAGCAAAACTCCTCAGGCAGGCTCAGATACCGTCCGTGAACTCAGCCAAATATCACAGACCATATGTCAATATTTCTGCCTGTATGTCCTAAATGTATTTTCAAACTGCTTTTATTTGGAAGCTGACGTAACTATCAACATTACGGAAATATCTCTTTTCCTTTGGGCTCGATGCCCATGTTTAGAGATGTCCCTCCATAATGGAACATAGAGGGGAATTGTACTTTTTATGGCAGTGATCTTTTTTCTCTTTTCCCCCCATTTATTCAGCCAGGAAGAGGAAATGAAAAAATATGAGCAATGGAGTTGAACATGCTATAAACTTCTTCTATTTTTGGCAGGCAGCAGACCTATGTGCCGTCTTTAGGGTGACATGGGACAAACTTACTGCCTCTGTTTGCGTTTTGCTTATGCTAGGATTTTGTGTAGTACTATTTCTCTAAAGTGACATCAAAGTGCCCAAGGACAATATAGAGAATGAAGCCAATGCCGATGGCAGGGTGAGCCCAAGCTTCAAGATTCATATTGCTGTCATTTTTCAGTCTCTCTCTCTTTTTTTTTTTTAACAGGATGAAGCTTGCCTTGTACAAAATCCCATAGATTTCCAGATCCCGTATACCACCCCAAAGTAGAAAGCAGGAACGTTCTGTGAACATTTTGTGGCCAACTGGCCACAGCTCTGGCCAAGCAGAGGGAGCTGTTAAAGGGGAAGGAGACGCAACACAGAGAGAATGGTTCTTGGCCCTTAAAAACAAATGTTTGAACAAAAGTTAAAAAAAAAAAAAACCTCATTCTGACTTTATGAATATCCACTTGGCATCCCCCAAAATCAAATATTCATATTGTTTCTTCAACTCTCAACTATGGTATTTCAATTAGAAGGAAAATAGTGAATGGAAGCCACTTTGCTTTTACTGGATTAAAAATAAAAAAGAATTCCCTGGAGGCCTAAGGGAGATCGCTCTGGGGAGGCAAGCTGGGCCGAGGCAGATGGGGGGTACAGAGGGAGCCTCATCTGCTTCACGGGATGGACCGGACCAGGGCTGAGCTCAGAGAAGGAGAAAAATGCAAAAGTACTGCTTGCCACCAAACTGGGCCAGAACTCGGGGAGCACCATGGGTGCAACTTTAAAAGCAGTGAAATAAACTTGTGTGAACCGACATTTAAATCCAACAACCAAACATGACTTCTAAAATAAATGAGTTCAAAATGACTCTCCAATTAACTTTTGAAGCAAAAGTTTTTCTAGGTGAGAGACTTCCTACATGATGCAAAAACAAAAAACAGAAACAAAAACATACCATGAAGCAATGTTCCTTTGGGGAGCTCTGTAAAGTTACAGAGACAACAACACCAACAAAAATCAACGGAGACAACAAACCAGATATGTTGGACAAAATGATTTTAGCCCTCTATAGTGATGCTGTAGCAAGGTCTTAATTCCATTCAACTATTCAATAACACCATGGGCATCATGAGATTTGAGTTTATGTAATTCACTAATTTGTCTATTGGTGAGTTATAAGGAAAAAAAAGAAGCTTGAAAAACTAAGTTGTTTAATGAGTCAATCATTTAAGGTAGGCTTAGGTCCTCCGAGGTGAGTGGTGACATTCTTATCAGTAACACTCATGAAGACATTACCGATGGTGACAATCAAGTCACTGACTTCCCACTTTAAACCATTTTGGAGACAATCCCGAAGTCGTATCTTTTAGGTATTTATTGGTTTATTCACATATTTGTTATCTACTTCACCCGACTAGAGCATGAAGTATGTTATGCTTGGATCTGGAACGTTCCCCAAAACTCCTATGTTGAAGGCATGGTCCCCCGTGCAGCAGTGTCCTGAGGCAGGGTCCTGGAAGTGACTGGTCACAGGGCTCTGGCCTCCTCTGTGGATTCCTCCATTGCTGTCTGGATGGACTAGTGGACTGCGGGAGGCGACGGGAACTGTGGGAAGGTGGGCGTGGTTGGTGAGGGGTCTGTCTCTCTCTCTCTCTCTCTCTCTCTCTCTCTCTCTCTCTCTCTCTCTCTCTCTCCCTCCCTCCCTCCCTCCCTCCTGGCTGCCATAAGCCAAGCACCTTTCCTCCACCACACTCTTCCATCATATTTTTCTTCGGCCCTGCAGCCACCTGACCTTGAACTAAAACCATAAGCCAAAATAAACGTGTCCTCTTTTAAATTTTTCTTGTCAGGCAGGTATTTTGGACACCACAACAAAAATTGGACTAACATGAGGTAGTTATTCACCAAGGGCTCCAGGACCTAGAATACTACTCAGGACAGAGTAGTTGTTGAGGGAAAGAATAAATGGAAAATATGATAAAATGATTTTGCTATACTCTTCCTATTCAAAAAGTGTAATGACTAATGCTGAGATGGTTGAATCTGTGGTTATTCCACTGGCTAAAAATTTCTTAAATAATAGCCTATGTCTTATTTTTAAATTTTTCTTCTTTATTATTTTTTACTTTTTAAAAAATTAATTAATTTGGGGGCTGGGGCTGGGGTTCAGAGGTAGAGCACTCACCTAGCACGTGCGAGGCCCGGGGTTCCATCCTCAGCACCACATAAAAATAAATAAATAAAATACAGGTATTGTTTTTAACTACAACTAAAATTTTTTTAAAAAATTACTTTATTTATTTTTACACAATTGTACACAATGGCAGCACAACTTTTCATTTCTCTGGTTGTACATGATGTGGCATTACACCCTATGTGTACCTGGGGTAATGATGTCCATCTCATTCCACCATCTTTCCTGTCCCCATGAATTACTTTATAGGGGTAAATGTTCATATAAACCTCACAAAAAAACTCTAATTACTTCCAAATATCTTTCAGTTACCTATTAGTAAATCACTAGCTTGTAAATTCACTACCAATATGGTAACAATCTCAGTCTTTACTAAAACATTCAGATTCAATGAGACTCTTATAACTGTGATCCTATAAGGCAAATACTAAGAAAATACTTCTAAGCCCTTGGGTTGATAGCTGAAGAGCAGCACTAGTAAGAAAGCTCTCTGCCTGAGAGTCAGGAAACCAAGTTTCTAGTCTAGACATTTACTTACCAGTTTGGGGAACTTGTGACAATCATTGGATTCCTCTGAGCTGACATGTAGTCTGGTAAAACGTCAGATCTGATGATTTCTATGACTATTCTAGCTTTAAAAGTCTACCTGAGCAACACGTCTTGGGGGAAAGTAGACCCTATGTAAACACACAATAATAGTAGATAACACCTGCACTTCTTACTGAATGCCAGACTTGCTTTCAACACCTCCATGACACACTAAGTCTTCTCCAGCAAGCCTGGGAGTCAGCCCTCATCTCTTCCATTTAGAGACGGGGATAACTTGCCCCAGGCCCCATAAGACAGTATGTGCAGCTACAGATGCCAAGGGACCTGCCCCTTCCTGCGTCTCTCCCCCAGGATCACCTCCTACCCTGATGCTGCTGGCTCAGACCCTGCTGGGCTTCTGGTTCCTGAGAACACACATTTATTCCCTCCTAAGATCTTTGGCACATTTTGGAGGGCTCTCTCCCTGGCCCTTCTCATGGCTGGTGCCCCTCATCATTCAAGCCTGGAAGGTCAGAGACCTGCCCCAACCCTTTTAGGCAACGTTGTCACCACACAGGACCACATTTCTTATTGGCACATCCATGATGATCAGAAACGATCTCATTTAGTGGTCTGTTAGTCCCTGCACGGATGTACCATCTGCCTCCCCAGTGCCTGCAGTCAGGCAGGTACACAGCAGCTATCGGCTGCAGGAATAAATAGATGAGTGGATGAATCAAAACCTAATAAAAGTAAGAGTCCTACGTTCATCTTATTCATTCAAAAATTGCAAATGCTAAAGCAACTCACAGGATATATGGAATCTCTGACATGACATTTAAGTAAGAAGTCTTTTCAAACAAAGGAGAAATGAGTTTACTGACAATATTTAGTACCAGCATTTCTCAGAATTTCTGCTTTACTGTCAACTCCTATCAAAATAATTATGTAAACGTTTCATTTTTTTTATTAAATGAGTGTGTTCACTTCAGAGAAGAGTTCAGATCTTTTACTAAATCACCCAAGAAACTGAATGACAATATGAGTCATCAAAAACATTAAGCTCGCAGAATCTAACACTTCCAAGAAGCCTTAAATTTTATATTAAAATTTATGTGCTCCAAGTGCACAGCAGACGTGATATAAAGGAACAGAAGCAGAGGTAACTGTGTTCCGTGTCCTCCCTGGGGAAGGTAGTAAAATATCACTTTATCAGCACAGAAAGAGCCTGAAGATAGAACAGTGAGCGAATCCTGAGTGAAGTCTGACAGCAGGAGGGGCGGCTGGAAACACACAGGGCTCCTGGACTCGGAGGACACGCAGCAGTGAAAGGTCACCGCTTGCTGCTCTCGAAACCCTCATGCTCACCTCCAGAAATTAGTTAAGGTCGCTTTAAAAATCCACACAATACACTGAGGGCTAGTTAAAAAGAAGAAAAAAAATCTACAAGTATAATAAGTAGAATCAAGGTCAAGGTCAAGGTCAATGCCAATAGGAGAGATTAGTTAAAGCCAAGATTGGAGTGAAGGAACACATTAGGATGCCTGGGGATCCAGACTCCCACTAGAAGAAGGTCATGTAGTATTGAGGCTACGTCCTCCCAAGTGCAGCACAAGAGCCTTAGGTGACAGAGCCATCAAGTGCAGGAGCATTATTCAGAGCGTGGATGCAGGGTAAAATGTGGCCCAGGACAGGCATTACCCTCTGAAGTTTAGGAGAATCTTCTCCACGGGTCCTCATAAAAATGACACTGGATGAGGAGCAAACTCAAGGGGATCCTGCCCTGCACACAGCAACGTGTCCCAGGGCTGCTTCTCATAAAGCCTTTCACGGCAGGCCAGGCCACTGCACCAAGGCACCCGTTCAGTATGGCAACCGTAGGAGGGGCCTACGGCAATCTGCAGTTAGTGCACCTTCCTGCTGGGCCACCTGTCCTTCTAATGGTGAGTGTGTGTGTGTGTGTGTGTGTGTGTGTGTGCACGCGTGTGTGTGATACTGCATGCTTTTCTCCAAGTGAGATATTCATGAAATTGGAGCATTGGGGACATGGAGGTATTTACCTGGAGTGCAGGTGTCTTGGGTCCCACCTAAGCTGAGATGGATGAACGTCCTCTGAGGAAAGCGCAGGAGTCTGCCTAACGGGACAGTGAAACACAGTTTCTCAAATCCCTTAGGGAAATGAAACATAATGTTCCATATGCAGGTCTCCAAAGTTCTCCAGCAGAGGAATATGGCAAGCCAAAAACATTAGCCTAAAAAGTATAAATGTACACAAAGTAATCATGTCCTTTGGATTCTAGAAAGTATTAGAAAGTGAAACTGGAGCAGTTAGCCATGAATTCCAGGCCATTCTTCTGTATAGCACAGGTTGCAAAAAAATATGCGTAGAAAAGCAGGTGATTTAACCGCTGCATAAGATTACCAGTGACAACCCTGTTGCATGCTACAGAGAGTGTGCCTAAACCATGACGTTCCTTTTAGAATGGTGCCCCTTGAGTCCTTTTGCTTATCAACAAATGACAGGCTAGGCGTCTCTTGAGGCCACCCTGGGGCTTGGCATGAGGCTCAGTGGTAGAGAACACGAGCAGGAGGACCTGGTTCCATTTATTTCACAGAAAAATAAATACACAAATACCGGTGCTGGCACACGGTATCTGTCCCAGGTGCTCCACAGACAATAAGTTTACCTCTCCATTCTGGACTTTGCTTTATTATGATACTCCGGTAAAATATAACCTGAATTTAAGTATTTCATGATTATATTTACATTAACTTAAATGTTTTTATATAATGTATTTTATAATAAATAACTCTTACCTATTTAATATATGAATTTTGCAAAACATACACTCTGAAACCTTCAGCTATCCAAATATACCAAGATTATTGTTTTTTATTATATTCTCTTAATGAGGAACCTGGGAAGAAGAATTTCTTTCTTGGATTTGTACACAGGATGACTGCCCCTTGAACAGGCAGTCTATTTTTAAACATAAAAACTCTGTGAATTATAGAACTCACCACATTGTGGTTTTTCAGTTGGTTGTTGGAAAGCATGTACCTGTCTTTTCTGTTCGTATAAGTGTGTGGGTTTTATGGTATGCAATGAACATGTTCATGTTGTTTTACTTTTTACATTTAAATTATCTTTAACTTCATTTACTTTGAGGATTGTTATGTTTTCTTAGGTGTGTTTTTTGTCTGCTTTACATCTACAATAATAAAACAGATTTGCCTCAAATCTGCTTTTTCTTCACGCATAATATGGGCTTGAGTATGCTACCTTATTCTAAGAAACAAGAAAACTGGTAAACGTTTTTAATCGGATGGCTAAACTAGGGCCCAAATTAGATTTTTGTATAGTGAATGAAATGTAGCTATAAGACAATGAGACTGATTATCATAGATGATGGTGGAATTAGTCTCATTATCTTAAAATGAGGAAAAGACAATAGATTGAGGACCTGTGTTTTTATTACTTTGGAACAGAATTGAAACACGAGTGTAATTCCATAACATTATTAAAATCTAAAAATTAAATTTGTTTCTCTTCAAAAATTGTTTTTGTTGTTGTTGTTGTTGTTTGCTTATTGTTATTGTTGTTACTTTATTGACAACTATCAGAGAAAAGTTTAACTGCAAAATGAAATGAAATTCAAAATTTCTAGGACAAATTTAACTAAATGAGCTTATTATGGGATTTCTTAAATCACTCAGTATAGAATTTAAAACTTTATAGAATTTGTAACTGTGTACTATTAATATCTTACTTTTTGCCTTATTTTATAGAGAAATAATTTT
This sequence comes from Ictidomys tridecemlineatus, assembly GCF_052094955.1. NCBI lineage: Eukaryota > Metazoa > Chordata > Mammalia > Rodentia > Sciuridae > Ictidomys > Ictidomys tridecemlineatus. The sequence continues at coordinate 266,635 of NW_027521306.1, forward strand.
CCTCTGTGCTATATCCAAAAATGTTGCTTGATGGATTTATCATATATTATTATGTGATTCAGTAGCCACTAAGGCAGAATAGAATGAATTTAATAAGGGTATAAAGAGACATTTTTGTTATCAACATTTGTTAACTATGGTGTGTGACAGTCTAGCATGCCAGAGTTTAATATATTTAGAATATACATAGTTTAGAATATTCCAATAATAAAGTTTGAATAAGAATATTCAAATAAGTTCCTTTTCTATCCCCAAATTCCAGAGTAACAGTGTTTTAAGCGTTTATAGTAACATCAATTTTCTGTCAACATGTTTTGATAGCAAATATTATGTTACTTGTGTTCATCCTATTATATAAAGTATGATTTTACTATTGTATTAAGATTATATTTTCTTACTTCCGCCAAATATTTTGTATGAAATTTTCTTCACTATCAAATAGAGTTTCCATATACATTGAATAACAAATATGAATATGTAAGTATTCTTAATTCAGAAAATGAGGTACAAAAAATGAAAACCATTTCCCTGGAACTACCTTCTAATTACAAAACAAGACAAGAAGCTGAGGGCCCACAAGGCAGAGAGCGCACAGAGGGCTCATGCGGAATCAGCCATGTTCCTTACTGAGACCTCTGCTGTTTGAATGCACTGAATTACCCAGAGTGTTCACCCTGATACAGCTATTCATTACCAACCTTCTCTGAAAAGACAGAAAGTGGCCAAGAAGAAAGAGTGAACAAGTTTTCACAAGATGAAATTGGGGGAGAAAATTAACCTGTGAGGAACTTCTAAGAAAGGGGAACTGTGCAACTTTTTACCCAATATCTTCTAATGACTAAAAGGTGGCTTGGGAATCTTTTCTTCCTCAGTAAAACCAACTCTATCTAGGCCACCTACTGAAGTATTTTGGCTCTTCTTGGGTGAGAAGAATAGTTTGGGTGTGATTTTTAATAATACAACTTCTACACTCATGTGTGAATATCAGTCTCATTGTCTTACAGCTGCATTTCATTCCGAATTCAAAAATCTAATTTGGACCATAGTTTAGGTCTTTCATAAAAAAGTCTTCTCTGAAATCTGTTCCAAATTCTTTCCCTAAGTGACACAATTTGAATATTAAACGTTCCCCAAAGACTCGTACACTTGTGGTCCCAAAGGCTTGGTCACCATCCCCTGGCACTAGCTGGAGGTGGGGAAAATTTAGGACATGGGATTAGTGGGAAGAAGTTAGGTCATTGGAGATGTGTCCTGGAGGGTTCACAGGACCCCAGTCCCTTCCCCTCTCTCTCACTCCTTCTCCATAATTACGTGAGAGACCCCCCCTGCCATGTGCTTCCACCATGATGTCCTAGGCCACCATGGGCCCAAATCGACAGGGCCAAGTGACCAGGGACTGAAAACCTGAGCCAAAATAAACCTTTCCCACTTATAAAGTTGATTTGCCTTAGGTATTTGCTACAGTAAAGGAAAGCTGCCTGACATTAAACAAGATAAGTACGGTGGGAAACAAAACCAAGCCTTTTTTGGACAATCCTATGATAGTTTGAACACTTGCAGTGGATTCTGGCTTCATGACTCTAGTAATTAGCAAATATGAACCATGCATTTATCAGGTCTCAGAAGATAAAGTTATCAATCAACTGACAAAGGATGTCACTTGCAACCCAAGCACCAGTGTCTAGAGGAAAAGTACTTTACACATTAAAAGTATTATTGTATTTTATAATAGCTTCCAGCAAAATCAGCAAATAGTGTAACACTAATGGACTTGCCCAGTGTCATTAATTAACTGTGTATGTAATGGTTTAATCTTTTCTTCACCTCAAAATGAATGTACCTTTGCCTAGTATCTGAACTAATGACTTGAAAATAAATATAATGCTTAATTCTGTTGGTCTTAAAAAAAAAAAAAAAAAAAAAAACCTCTATGCAGTGGGCACAGTGGCGCACATCTGTAATCACAGCATCTCCAGAGTGTGACGCAGGAGGATCACAAGTTCAAGGCCAGCCTTGGCAACTTAGCGAGACCCTGTCTCAAAATAAAAGAATATAAAAAGGTCTGGGGATGTTGCTCAGTGGTTAAGTGTCCCTGGGTTCAATCCATGATACCTAAATAAATAAATGAATAAAATCTATGCAACAACAGAAGAACCACCTTTAAAAGTAAAACAATATATATATATATATATATATATATATATATATATATATATATATATATATATATACACATATATGTAAAAAATGAATCTTGTTTCAAACAAGAGCAAAACTAAAATTTCAAATAAGCTGAAAATTTTACTAACAACAAATTTCCCTGATTGCAGTTATTTCCAAATTTCCAACTCTAGACTAGATTGATAGTTTTATGATTACAAAAAAAATCCTTAATGTCACTAGTTCATTTTCATTGGCTCTAAGAGGTCCAAGAGGACAAGTCTAGAGATGGAAAATATTCTTTATCCAAGACATAGAAATATCCACGGGGGAATTCCAGCTGAGACCTAGGAAACGGATTGTCCTAGGAGGGAGGGAAACGCAGAAGCCCACAACTGGACATTGAAGAACATGAAGTTACATTTAGAAAAGTGGAAAACCATAGGAGTGAGAGAAGACGCCGCCGAGGGGCAGATGACAGAGGACAACGCGGAGTCAATCACACTAAAGCTAATCATCCCCAGGAGCGGGGTGCCCTCAGCCATGGTGAAACCCCCCCAGGTGTCGCAGGGAGTGAGCACGGGGCGCAGCCACCGCACAGGGCAAGAGATGCGTTAGATGACGGTCGAGGACAGATGGTCAGGGTCATGGAGACAGGGAGGCCTCCCGTGTGGACCTTTGATCTTGATACTGTGGTCACGAAATAAACAAAAATATTAGAGCAACAGCTGTGCTAAAAAATAAAAACAAAAACGTAAAATTATGAGACACGTTCTTCGAAATTTTGTAACACTTTCTTAACATTTATCGTGGCCTTGGATGGACCAGCTATTTCTTTATTTCACCAATCTTTCTCTCATTTAAGTGATATTATAAATTCAATTTCCTGCATCACCTAAAAATATAGTGGGACTTAATCATCTAGTTATAGTGTAAAGTCCAAAACAGTGGAGAACTTTTTTAAAAAGAGAACTTGGGGTCGGGGAATAGCTCAGTGGTAGAGCAGTTGGATTAAATCCTCAGCATCAAATAAGTAAATGGGTGCTTAAGATCCGTTCATTTGAACGCTGTTCCTCAACTCGGAGTATCATGTAGCAATCTGCAGTGCCACCAGCAATGTAGGAGTGTAACTTTTCCCCCCACAACACGAGCAAACACCTACACGCGTGCATGTAGATTAAAGTTTTCTTCACAAATTAATCATACAATGCTTCATAAAATATGTTTGCATTGTTTCTAAAATGTAGCTCAAGTGTCAATCATACTTCCTCTGAATTGCCTTAATAAATTCAATGTGAATTGAAACAAATCACACAAATAAAATCTAAAGGCTGTTAAAAAATCATACTTAAGAGGCACGTGTACCAGAGAGTCAATAACATTCTTTCAGGCCACATTCAGAAATAAAATGAATAAGAAATAGCCCTCAAATATATATAATAACCCTCCAGTGTTCCTGGTATGTAAACCCAAGGTTTAGTTTTCTTCTTAGAGAAGCATTAAGTTTAAAAGAGACTGAATTTTTAATGAGTGGCCATTTAATAACCCTTTAAAAGTCAGCAGTCGCGTTACTGCTGGAAGAACAAATTGACCCCGAACAGTCTAAGACACACATCTCTCTGTTTGGGATGGAAGGGCCCCTAGCACAGCGGGGGCAGGGGGGGGGCAGGTGAGAGGACACCTGGAGAAAGGGAAAGTACCAGTTGTCACAGGGAAAGGCACATTATAGTTGCCCGTGACATTTGTTGCTAATTATAACCATCAGCTTCCCGGACAACCCAGGATAGTGACACTCAATCAGAAGCAGGTCCTCACGACTCCCCCCCCCTCCCCCCCCCCCCCCGGGCTCCTCAGCCCCTGCCTTCCCCTCCTTGGGAGTCAGGTCCTTCTTCCTTCCTCTGACCCTTTCCTCACGCCATTAACAAAGAGCTCTGTCTTGGACCTGAGCAAACTTTCTGGGTGAGGATACATAGAGAAGAAACAGTATCATCTGTTTAAGCACATAAGCTATACATGGTGAATAAAAGCAAAAATACATATCATAAAACAAAAAATTCTATATACTAACTAAAACAAAATGACTATATGTGTGATTTGACTTACTCTGTGCTGATTCTTTTTTATTTTAAATTTGCTCTTTTTAGATATGTATGACCGTAGAATGTATTTTGGAATGTTATACATATAGGGAGCATGATTTATTCTAATTAGAATCCCATTCTTGTGGTTGTACAAGATGGGGAGTTACCCTGGTCATGCATTCAAGTACAAAGCTAGGAAAGTTATGTCCAATTAATTCTACTGTCCTTCCTATTCCCCTCCATTCATTCCCCTGTGTCTAATTGAATGAACTTCTATTCTTCCCCTTCCCACTCTCACTTGTTGTGAGTTAAGATCTAAATATCAGAGAGAATATTTGACGTTTGGATTTTGGAGATTGGCTTATTTCATTAGCATAATACTCTCCAGCTCCATCCATTTACTGGCAAATGCCATGATTTCACTCTTCTTTATGGCTGAGTAATACTCCATTGTGTATATATACCACATATTCTTTATCCATTCATCCATTGAAGGACACCTCGTTTGGTTTCATTGCTTGGCTGTTGTGAATTGAGCTGCTATAAACACTGATAAGCTGTGTCACTGTAGTATACTGATTTTAAGACCTTTACCCAAAGAAATGGGATAACTAGATTAAATGGTGGTCCTGTTCCAAGTTTTCTGAGGAAACTCCATACCACTTTCCATAAAGGCTGCACCAGTTTGCAGTGCCACCAGCAATGTATGAGTGTAACTTTTCCCCCACATCCTCACCAACATTTATTGTTACTTGTATTCTTTATAATTGCCATTCTGACTAGAGTGAGAAGGAGTCTCAGTGCCGTTTTAATTTTCAATTCTGTAATTGCTAAAGATGTTGAACATTTTTTCATATATTTTTCAACCATTGGTATTTCTTCTTCTGTGAAGTGACTTTTCAGTTCCTTTGCCCATTTATTGATCGGGGCATTTGATGTTTTGGGGTGTTAAGTTTTTTGAGTTCTTTGTATATCCTGCAGATTAATGCTCTATCTGAGGTCCAGGTGCCAAGTATTTCCCCCCATTCTGTAGGCTCTCTGTTCATGTTCTTGATTGTGTCCTTTGTTGTGAAGCAGATTTTTAGTTTGCTACTATCTCATTTATTGATTCTTGGTTTAAATTCTAGCACTTATTGAGGAAGTTGTTTCCTAAGCCCACATGATGGAGAATTGAGCTTACTTTTTCTTCTAGTAGGCACAGGGTCTCTGGTCTAATCCTAGGTCCTGGGACCACTTAGCGTTGAGTTTTGTGCAAGGTGAGAGATAGGGGTCTGATTTCACTTTGCTATTGTGGATTTCCAGTTTTCCCAGGACCGTTTGTTGAATGGGCTGTCGTTCTCCAATGTATGTTTATGCCATTTTTGTCTAGTATGAGAGAACTACATGTGGGTTTGTTTCTGTGCCTTCTACTCTGTACCATAGGTCTTCAAGTCTGTTTTGGTGCCAATACCATGGTCTTTTTAATACTATCACTCTGTGGTATGAGTTAAAGTCTGGTAACATGATGCCTCCTACTTCACTTTTCTTACTAAGGATTGCTTCAGCTATTCTGGGCCTCTCATTTTCTCCAGATGAATTTAATGACTGCTTTTTCTATTTTTATGAAGAATGTCATTGGAATTTTAATAGGAATTGCCCTAAATCTATATAGAACTTCTGAAAGTATGGCCATTTTGAAAATATTAATTCTGCTCATACAAGAACATGGGCGACCTTTCCATTTACTGAAGTCTTCTTTAGTTTCATGGTGTGTGTTTATGTTCTATAGTTTTCATTGTAGAAGTCTTTCACCTTTTTTGTTAGATTGATTCTCAAGAATTTTGGGGTGTTTTTTTTGAGGCTACTATGAATGGGACAGTTTTTCCAATTATTCTTTCAGCTGACTTGTCATGGGTGTATAGGAAAACAATTGATTTGTGGATATTGATTTTTATCCTGCTACATTGCTGAGTTCATTTGAGTTCTAGTTTTCTGGGGGAGTTTTTTGGGTCTTCTAAATATAGATTTCTAAATATAGAATTTGTATGATCCTGAGCTTTTCTTTCCATGTATAATACCCTGGGTTACAAATCCTCATGTCAGCATCAAATAGGGATAATCTGAGTTCTTCTTTTCCTATTTGTATCCCTTTAATTTATTTTGTCTAATTGCTCCATTTAGAGTTTTCAGGACTATGTCGAATAGAAGTGGTGAGAGAGGGCATCCCTGTCTTGTTCCAGTTTTTAGAGGGAATGCTTTCAATTTTTCTCTGTTTAGAATGATGTTGGCCTTGGTTTTAGTCTATACGGCTTTTACAATGTTGAGGTGTGTTCTTACTATCCCTAGTTTTTCTAGTGTTTTGAATATGCATGGACACTGAATTTTGTCAAATGCTTCTTTTGCATCTATTGAGATAATCATGTGATTCCTGTTTTTAAGACTGTTGATATGATAAATTACATTTATTGACTTTCATACATTGAACCAACCTTGCATCCCTGGGATAAACCCCACTTGATCATGGTGCACAACATCTTTTTAATATGTTTTTGTATGTGATTTGCCAGTAATTTATTGAGAATGTTTGCATCTGTGTTCATCAGGGATATTAGTCTGAAATTTTCTTTCCTTGATGTGTCTTTGTCTGGTTTTGGTATCAGGGTGAAACTAACTTCATAGAATGAGTTTGGAAGGGTTCCCTCCTCTTCTATTTCATGGAATTCTTTGAGGATTATTGGTATAAGTTCTTCTTTGAAGTCTGGTAGAACTCAGCTGAGAATCTGTATGGTCCTGGACTTTTCTTTTTTGGTAGGGTTTTGATGCCATCTCTAATTTCATTGACTGAAATTGATCTGTTTAAATTTTCTCTGTCATCTGGATTCAATGTGGGTAGGCATGGTGGTGCCTATAATCCCAGCTGCTCGGGAGGCAGGGCAAGTTCAAGGCCAGCCTCCACAACTTGGTGAGACCCTGCCTCAAAATTTAAAAAGGGCTTGGCATGGAGTTCAGTGATATGGGCACTTTCCAAGCACGTGTAACACCCTGGGTTACAAATCCTCAGCAGGAAACAGAAAAAATCAGAAAATATAATTATAAAATATTAGACAAATAACAGTCTAAACAGCATGGTGCTCAAAAATAAATAACATTTTCCTCAATGTTCTAGTAAAATTGTCATGTAATTTAATATGTATATGATATACATATTCAGAATAGATACTCAAATTCTTATGTACTTTTAATACAGCCATGGTCACTATTTACAGAACCTTGATCTAGTCTCTAATGCCATAAACAATGCAGTATGCCAGGCAGTTCATTTACTGAAATGTGTTCAAGTAAAACAGCTTTTGGATGCAGAATCAGATACAGGCTTTGCAAGAACCACAAACATAGAAGGTTCCCACCTTAAGAAAAAAAAAATCACAAAACTACGGGTACGAAATTAAATATAACAATGACTATTTATTTGAAGGGGAAAAATATATCACCAAGGATTTCAATTGTGTAAATTCTAATACACAAATATTATTTGTTCAAGAAAATAAGATTTTTACAAATAAAATTTCGGATGGTACCCATCTCTGTAATAATTTTTTCCTACATTTTCAATCTTTTGATCACTTTATATGACAAAAAAATTACAGTATGTTTATAAAGAAACTAGACAAGAAATTTAGTGTCTCTTCAAGCATAATTAATTAAAATTTATTTTGAAAGTTTAATGATGATTCTTTTAACTTCTTGTTATATTATACATTATTAGTAATTCCATTGAAAGTTCTGTTGATAACTTTGTAAAACTAACCAATTTAGTGTTTGCAGATATAACTGTAGGATTATTATTATTTTGCACACACAAGGTTCTAGCTCTCCACATTTATTTATTTTTAACCTTTTTTTTTTCCTTTGGCCATCATTTCCTTCCTCAGCACCATAATATATGTTCATATGGCCCTGACACCTTCTTTCCAGATTCTGGGGAGAGCAGGAGGGGACAGAAGCCATTCCTAACCAGTGTGCCATCACTGTTAACTCTGCATGAGACTGTGAACCACATAAACCAATCCCCCTTAGTCAGAATAAACACCCCCAGTCCGACCTCTCTTCAAGTGATCACCAAAGTACCATTTGGCATGATGATATTGAGTGGGGGGTACATATGCTGATTACCGTGATTGTATGTTATACTTATATGTTATATGTTATATGTTATACTTATATGTTGTATTTACATATGTCATAACATGTCAAATCGTCTACTTAATATACGAGCACTTTATTATAGAGTATTGACACTTCAATAAATTTTGACTCAAAAGAAATACACCAGGAAGCACCTAATTAGGAAACAGAAAACACAAATTTAAACAGAGAAGATTTGACGTGAAAAATAATTAACCAAAATGAGAAGTAATGGCAAAGATATAAAGAAGATGCTAATGAGAGCACTGGGTTTGAGGGAGATCACACAGGGAAGGGTAAATATGGACGAGGTGCTCTCCTCAAGTCCAGTTAAGACCTTGTCAGAAAATTACACTCACAGCTCAGCTCAGGACAGAGAGACCCCTGGGAGGCCTGAGGCAGAGCTGATCCATGGTGTTTGGGCAAGTAGGAAATGCAAACAAAGTAACCCTTCAAGTTGCAGGTGAAACAAAACATCACAGAAGAAGTCAGGTTGTCAGGAATACACTCTCTGGTAGGCATGGGGGCCAGGGAAGTTAGTATCCATGCAGGAAGTCTGTGCACCAGCCCAAGGGCATGCAGATTGGCCAGAGCTGATTGGAGCTGTGTAGAGGAAGGTGGGTGTCAGCAGATGGCTGACCAACAGAGCTGAGCAAGCTTCATCATCCAGAAGGAAGAGAGCGGGGCTGGGGCTGGGGCTCAGCGGTAGAGTGTTCACCTAGCACACACAAGGCTCTGGGTTCGATCCTCAGCGCCACAAAGAAATAAATAAATAAAATAAAAGGTATGTGTCCATCTACAACTAAAAAATAAATATAAAAAAAGAAAAAAGAAGGAAAAGAGATTGCTGTCACCCCATCCACCCATCTTCTTAAAGTTTTGCAAGCCAGTGTGATAAGACAAGTCAAAGAAATAAAAGGCATCCAAGTTGGAAAGGAAAAAGTTAAACTATCATTATTCAAAAATGGTATGATCATCTGTGTAGAAAATATTATGAAATTTACCCCAAAAGCTACACAACTTAAAAGTTGAGTTTAGCAGGGTGCAGTGGTGCAGGCCTATAATCCCAGCAACTCAGCAGGCTAAGGCAGGAGGATCACAAGTTCAAAGCCAGCCTGGGTGACATGGTAAGATTCTATCTCAAGATTAAAAAGAAAAATGGTTGGGGTTGTAGCTCAGTGGTCATTCACCCCTGGATTCATCCCCAGTACCTCAAAAAAATGAGTTTAACAAGATCACTATATCCAAATTTAATACTTAAAAAATAATGATTTTATTTTTATGGATTTACAATGAATAACCAGAAATTAAAATTAAAAGATGTGGTGCCGTTTATACAAGCACCAAAACTAAGAAATATTCAATTATAAAACTTACAACAGGCATGTAAGTATCTCTATACTTAAATATATAAAACATTACAAAGACATATTACAGAAGACCTAAATAAATGAAGAGATGCACCCTGTTCATGGACTGGAAAATTCAGTAGCATTAAGATGACATTTCTCCATGAATCAATCCAGAGATTCTACATACTCCCAAACAAACCTCAGCAAGCTTTCTCATAAAATTGACCAATTAATTGTAAAATTCATCTAAAAATAGCCCAAACAACTTGGGGATGAAGACGGATTTGGAGTATTTAAACAAACAATAAGACTTATTACAAAGATACAGCACTCAAGACAGTGTGGTATTGGCATAAAGATAGAGAACCATCAATGAAACAAAAAGTGATGTTAGAAATGATTCCACATACCTGTGGGAAATTGACTTTTGACAAAATCTCAAGAGGGAAAGAACTGTTTGTCAACTAATGGTACTCAAATAACTGGATAGCCACAATGCAAAAAAAAAAAAAAAAAAAAAAAAAAAAAAACAAAAAAACACAAAAACTTCAATTCCTACTTTATACCACATGCATACATTGCAAAAGAACTGTAAAGGAGACTGTCGTGAGTTATGGTTATTAACTTGATTGTGGTGAGGGCTTATGTGTATATGCATACATTAAAACAGCAAATTGTACACCTCAAATATGTGTAACTTGTGGCTTGTCAATTGTACTTCAATAAAGTTGTTTTTAAAACTGAGGTATTTGTGTGCACTTATCACCCAAGTGTCTTTCAGTGAATACACTCATACACACAAGTGCGCATTAGATATATTTAACAGGCACTTGTATTCATAAAACAGAACTTCTATGATCACCACTTGCTGGTTCTCATCACAAATTTACACGAGCACTTTATGAAAGATGGAATGTGTTCACGTGTGGGAATATTGTTCCAAATGGAAAAGCACTGCTTCTCGGAAATTGAGAGGAGATGTGTGGGCTTTTGACACAGTCTCAAGAGAGAAAGAACTGTTGGGATTCAGGCAGTCGGAGAGAACAAGGGGGCTGACTGGCCACAAAGAATGCCTATTCTTGCCACCGGTGCCCACACAGTAGGGTGATTAGCCAGTATCATGTCCAGGGGTTCAGAACTACAGACTCCATGATCCTGAGCAGCAAGAATATGGGAGATAGTAGGATCCATGGAACCAAAAGGAAGTGTCCACGGCTTTGCATCTAATCCCTTCTATTTATATGAAGAAATCAAGGCCAGGGGAGATGAAATAACTTGTCAAATTTCGGGTGATGGCACAGGAGATCCAGGACCCTGGTTTCTTGTGATCCAGATCCTGTGCCCCTCTCTTAGTGCCCCAGCACCACCTTTTGAGCATCTCTCCCCCTAGTACCCATTAATCATTTCCTTGGATAAAAGCATCCTCTTCTTCCATTTTGCATTAAGTGCGGTTTTGTTTAGCTCTAATGAAAAAAATATCCCTGCAATTTCTGCCTTTGTCAAACCAATCCTCAGACTCCAAAGTTGACCTTTCTGAAAATTAGCTATTTAATTTATACACACTTGGATAATGTCCCCTGGCTTTGCACCTGTTTCCTTACACCTCATTTTCCACTCTCCGAGCTGAAGACAATAGTCTCTGTCCTTCATCTAGAATAATTGTTTGAAACACTCTTTACAAACAAGAGTACCAGGCTAAGGGTCGTTTTTATAGCAAAAGACTTTTTAAAGACCAGAAGAATATGCAAAATTCCTGGCACCTCAAAATTATATACTACAATCCAGAAAGAATTTAACTAGTTTAATTTTATACTTACGTATTTATTTTTTTTCTTTTCATTTTCCTTTCTAATATCAAACCATTTTATTCTCAGTCAAACTACAGAAAAGCTTTAAAAAGATTAAAATCATATAATGTGCAAAAAGCCCTGGGTTTGATTCCCAGCAGTGCTAAATTAAATAAAAATAAAATAACCATAAACTCACCAGCCAGATGTAACTACTTCAAATATTTAGCATTTTACATATATATATCAACCAACACACTTAATAAAGATTAACTAATGAGTTTTAGCAAAAGCTATAAGATAGAAATCATATTATTTGTAAATTGTATGACTTCTTTCAATTAACATATAATCCTTTCCCCATAACAGAAATTATTTGCAAAATCATTCCTAAGAGATACATATTATTTAATCATATGGTCATACTATTATTTAATCTTTCTTCCATTGCTGAATACATTATTTCTAAGCTTTTATTATAAATGTGAGATCAATTATATGCATATGAATCATTGTTAGCATTTCTAATATTCTCATAAGATACATTCCTGGAAATGCAACATTAAGTTTGAAATTTTAAAATTTTCCAGTGATAGGTGGGCTTACAGGCTAATTCAAATTTACATAGTTCTTCTTAAAAAGATTGTGTGCCACTTGGAAAGTAGGAATAGGGCGCATACAAAGTGTCTTTTTTCATGCATAAGCAGCTTGCAGGAATAGCAGCTATCTAATTTTAAACATTTTGCTTTATTTCCCTTTGTAGTAATAATGGAATCAAGTTTGCACACAAATTCCCAGGACCTGGACATTATGGTGGATCTGAAACGGAAAGCTGGCATTGCTTACAAGGCCAGTGCCTAGAAGATCTGTTGAAGATAAATGTTTAATAAGGGCACAAGCGCATGGCGTCACCATGGTGATAAAGTGAATCTGGGAATGCTAAGCGAGGAGCCCAGGTTGAGTAAAGAAAGAGGCCGAGGATACAGTGGAAAAGACTCAGCCAAGAAGGATCCAAGGGCGTGGCTTGGACAAAAGCCACCGGAACCGCTAGAGCACGAGTTTCCAGTTAAATCACGCAAATGCCACGTGTAGTTTGCTTTCGCGTTTTGCATCTGCTTGCCAGACCCCTGGCGAGCTGGTCAGGGTGCCCACCAAGTGCTCTTCGTGACGAGGGGCAGACCCCAGAAACTGCCAGGCGCGCCCAGAGTGCCTGCGGGTGCTGCTCTGGGCTTGGTTGTGCAGCGCCAAGGCTGCGGGCGAAGGGGTGGGATTGGGGGAGCCCAGTCTGCACCCAGAGCTGCTGCTGACTGTGCTGGAACATCCTCAAATACCATGAGACTTCTGCCTGGGAAGATGGCACAAAAGACTCCAAAGAAAAGATGACTCCCTTTGCAATTCCTGCACGTGCCGCGCCTGGAGTTGAAAATGCGTGTGCCCGTTGTTTGGATGCACACTCTTTAGGTTGGAGAAGACGTTCATTTCCGTCGTGTCCCTCTTTAGAAGGAAAGGCCAAACGGTGGGATGAAAGAACCCGGTGCTGGATGTCTCCACATTGATTGGTGACTCTTGGTTTCCTCATCTGTCCTATGAGGTCCCTCCCCCAAGGAGCTGTTGTGAGGACAGTCGTACCCAACGGAGCACTGGGAACACCGTAGACCCCTGAAGGAATATAGCACTAGTGTCAGCATTATTTATGAATCAGCTTAAGAGATGCTGACGTATTTCCCAGGTACTATTAGTTCAGATTCATAGGACAAAAGGCAAAGTGGGCCCAAGTCTGGATGACTATGATGATTATTTGAGAGGAGAGGATTTTTTTTTTTAATAGTCGACACCTGATTCTTCCTTAAATATTTCCACTACCAAGCTACACGTGCTTTTGCCAGTGTACACATTGACTTGCAGACTGAGAGGTCGGCTGTGATTGCGTTTTAAACCTTTGAATTGTGTCTTTAAGGAAAAATCATGTCCGGACTGCTCTTCCAATGGGAGGCTAGAGCAGGATCTCCACTCCCCTGAGCTCACAGGAAGTCACCCAGGGCTTGCTCTGTGACAGGTTTCTATTCAGTGGGGACTGGTGGACCCTGAGATTCTGCTCTCACCACCTCCTAGGCAGTGCCTGCCCCATCCACTATGGCACAGGACTCAACCAGGAGGGCCATTCTTCCCTCAAGGGGACATGTAGCAGTGCCTGGAGACAACTTTGATTGTCACAACTGCAGGGAGACACTGCTGGCCTCTATTAGATAGAGGCCAAGATGCGGCTCCACTGTCCTACAACACACAGGATGGTACTCATCTCAAAGAAGTGTCAGGCCAAAGTGTCAATAATGCCCTTAATGCCAGTTACAGCAACATTGAAAAACTCAGGAGTAAACGCATCTAGCCGTCAGAGTCTCCCTCACTTAATGCAGACACGGAGCAGGAAGAACAAAATGCACAGTCCTTGATTTATGACTGGATTTAAAATTTGTTCTTTAAAAAGAAAGGAGAGGAAACAAAAGAAGCTTATGGGGATGGAAATAACATTTAAAATATGTACTTCACCCCCAAAGTAATGACCACCGTGGAAACTACAGCCCACAGAGGGTCACACAAACCAGATCCCCCCTCAGGGCAGGAGCTAGTTCTGCTATGTGGACGGATGGTTGTGAGGCCCAGGGGCCTGGCACAGGGAAGATGCTCGTCTCACCAGGATCACACCAAAGGCGTGAGGTGTCCACAAGTGGCGTGAGGGCTTCAGAGCTGCCTACCCTGGGTAGCACAGGGAACTGCCTGGAGATAAGAGAACGAGGTGGCTGTGGGTCATAGGTGCAGGGTTAGTGCTGCCCCCTCGGATGCTCTTACTGTCCAGGACACCAGCACATCATTTCAAAACACCCTTTTCTAACTTGTTCTACTCCTCCACTGACATCTGACAGATTGTTTTCGGGCAAACTGAGGTCTGACTCTTAGAATGAAATCAATCACCGTGTTTATCAATAGATTTCCTTTTCCTGAATTTCCAGGTACCTCAAGGAGCTAATTTTTGTAAGTTGCCTTGAAGAGTCAGCAAAGATATTTTCACCATATTTATATATAAAATCAGCACCAGCTGTATTCAGAATTTAATTGACCCACTTGGGCAATCATTCATGTAACACAATAATTTATTTTAGGTCAAGAGAAAGATAAAAGACAGAGGTTGGAGTTTAAATAAGAAACAAATCAAGATTATAGAGAGGGTTTATCACTTTTAAATGGTGTAAGCAAGGTTCCTTGAAAAGAAAAATTAGTCTTCTAAACACAGAGTGAATGTGAGTAGACGTGCACCTCACCCAGGCCAGAGCTACCATGTCATGGGGCTCTCGGGGCATCCAAATGTGGCAGTCTAAACACCGAACAGAAGCTCCCTGTTCCAGTTTCCACCACAAAAATATAATGTGCATGGCCTTTTGTGTGATGCTGGCGAGATCAGAGGAATAAAAATTGGTCGGACCTCACATCTGCAAAGGGAAAGTGGACACTCAGCTACCCACCTAGTGGGTGAGGCCACGCTTTGTGGTCTTAAGATCAGGAAAAAAAAAGATATGTCCTCAAATAGAAAGGAGAGAAATTAATGGAATTCAGAAATCAGGAGTCTGATGGGAGTCTTTTGTGTGTATTTTTAAACCAAAGTTTGAAGATGGTATCTATGTAGATTAACTTCACTAAGGTTCAGAAAATATGAAAGTGTTATCTCCTTCACATTCTCTGACCTTTCTCCAATTTCCAAGTCAGTTAATCAGTATTATTAAGCACATATTATGTTGCATAATAGGACCAGGTCTGTAACCAAATGCTGGGATGGAAAAGGCCTAAATTCCTTTTAAATGACATAGAACGGAGGTTAGAGAGTGAATCATTCGTGGAGGTTTTTTTTTTAATCTACTGAGAGCAAGGGAGTGAGTGAAAAGACCCGAGGGCCCTGTCGTCTTCACTTTGCCCTGAGTTGTGTGATGGGCATAGAGAGAAGGCCTCTGCCTGGTTGTAAAGTGCTTGGCGGCTCCCCCCACTGGGTAGTGACCACCGTGGGTGGGCGGTCTCCGGCATCACAGCAGAGTGGAAATATCCACATGATGAAGAGCAAAGGTGCCTTTTGGCCACGTGTCGCTTTCCGTTCTTGAAGCCCTGGTCAATTTCCTGTCCATCCACAGAGTTTGGGGATTGTCAGGACCTCCCCCAGCAGGCAGAAAGGATTGTGGGAAGCAGGGCAGACTTTATCTGTCTTTGTATCTCTCCACCCATCCATACCTGGCTCGCCCATAATTAAATGGAGGCCAAATCAGGGGAAGCCTAGCTACACATTCTAATTGAATTCCTGAAGTGGTCTTTGTAGGAGAATGCTGGCCTTTTAAAAGGAAACAATTAGGAAGAAAGAGGTGGCCTCACCTCTCCGGTTTACAAGGTTTACAAGCAGGGAGCAAAAAGCAGGTTTGAGTTGTGTCAACACCAACCATTGTTTCCATGAGGCTACAATTTTCATGATATTTTTTAAGGATGCAAAATAAGGTTCCTTGGAACATGCAATTCTAATCCTTTCAGTTGCTTATCACTCTTCAAACATTCAATAGCCGCCCTTAATACCATTACCTCTGGGACAACATTTGAGCAGGCCCCTGCAATCTAAGGACAAGAGACCCAGGAGAAAGACTGTGGTTAAAAAGCCTGGTTAAAGATTAACACAAACAGTAATAAGAAGGTTCTCAGGAAAGAAGCAGGCCAGCTGTGGCTGAGCCCTGCTACCTGCTGCGGGTTGCTAGGCAACGTGGGCCTGCCACTGCCCCTAGGGTGTTTCACTTTACAGAGGATTTTTGAAGGGGAAGAGGGGGAAGGGGGGGTGGCTCCTAGTGAAGCTGATGTAGCTCCATATATATCCATAGGAGTTGTTGTGTTATTTCTTTTTAATAGGGAAACGATGTCACTCAGGCCTTTCAAAGGTAGAACGTACTTTGTAAAGCAGATTTTTTTTTTTTTTTGTATGTAGCTGACAAAAATCTAGCAATAACACGGAGTTCTAAAAGTGACATTTTGACTCTAAGGAAGTAATTATTTGCAATTTGTTTTGAACAGAAGCTTAGTTCATGTCAGTGGTGAACCTCCAGACAATCATTAGTTTAAACTGCCTGCTATGTGTTTAAAAATTTCAGTCAATTTAGAGCTGATCTGAATTGCAAATGGGATGGTAATAAGCCATTAGGGAACTGCCTATCTCTGTTTTGCACTTACAACCCTCTGCTTTAAGGAGTTCCAACCACACTGAAATATGAAAATATCATTTTAATCATGCGCACTGTCGACAAACACAGAAATGCTGGAGATTCACAAGTGGAAAAGTGGCGTTCAGAGGCTGAACACAGGAAGCGGTGACGAGGACGAAGAGCCACGTAGAACCTTCGCTGCAAATTATGTACAGTAGTAAGTTTTTCCAAAAACAAATATTCAGTTTTGTTTGTAATGCAACACGGCTCTCCAAGCCCAACATCTGGATAAATTTATTTTCTTTGGATTTTGGAATTACAGTTATCCCAAACCTTTTTTTTTTTTTTTATGAGGTCACTTGGGAAATCAAGGGAACTGCTTCTATGGTCAGATTTCAGCTTGCAATACACATAATAAGCTTTTAAGGTGCTTATCAATAAGAACTCTTCTCTAAACAGCCTGTTCCAGGATTCTAGAATACTCTATGTTAACGCTAGTCTCAGAGCCATCCATGCCGAGAAGTATTTTATTTTCTCAAAGTGCTTCAGTTCAGAAGATCAGATATTAGTGCAAACATACATTGTGAAGGATGAGGTGGAATCTCACCCAACCCTTAGGTTTCTCCATCGTCAGCGATACAGTTAATTGAACAGAGAAGCGAGAATATGAGGTGACCTCCCATATTTTCAGCGGGTAAGGTTCTTGACTCTTAGACGCTGGTTTCTCAAGCCATTTGATCTCAAAAAAAGGCAGGACCAACCCATGGAGGAGCTGAGGCCTGGGCAGCCAGCTGTGTCCAGTGACTTGGTACTGGTCTTTCAGCCTCGGGACTACACACATTTCTTCCACTTTGCCTTCACTGGACTTGACTTTGCTTTACCTGTATTAATAGGACCCCAGAAATTCCATCAAACTGCCATTTGTAGGAGTCTTTGGGAAATATGGACACTTACAAGTGATCCATTCATGACATGCTTTCTCTCCACCAATTAAACATTTGCTAAGATGAAGACAAAGTGCGACATCATTGGTAAATAAAGAAAAAGATAGAATTTGAATAGGGCTGGGGGGGGTGCTAGTTAGAATTTAACTCTGGGGGCCTAGAAACCCACAAGGTCAGGGTCTGGCCAAGCCTAGTGTTTGTTCATTCCCTTGAGAAGGGAAGGCCAGGGCATGAACTGTGACATCAGTTATGTGGGTGAACACAGAGCCTCCCGAGTGTCAGCTTGTCCGCCACATCTGGACTCAAGACAAGAAAAGATGGAATAAAATAAAATTTTAAAAAGAAAAAAAAAATGTCCCCAAACACAGCATCCCTTTTTCCTCACACTACATCATTTCACTCAATTTCAGATTATTCCTCTTCAAACCATCCTCATGATCAGGAGAGGCTCCAGCCAGCGGGCAGTGTGAAGTCGGAGTGGACCAGTGGTGCCCAGGAGTGGGCCAGGTGAACCCACCAAGAGGGGGCGCTTCTCCTCTGCCCCACGAGGCTTTCCTTTCTTTACTCAGCTATTCACTGACTCAGCAAATGTTCTGGGGGTCTCCTTTGGGTGCACGTAATTGTACTGGACATCCCCGAAACACAGACCGAACCAGACCGTGGACCCTGCTCCCCAGGAATGGACTGAAGGAAGCCAAGTTCAAGGTGAGTTGGTGCGATCGGGGTGGAGGTGGAGATGTAAGAGGCACAGGCAGTAGGCCTCGCGGGCCTGTGGGTCAGCACCCTCCAGACCTGTGGCTGTGGACTCAGAAGGGCGCAAGGGCGGACTGTGCCCTGAACTTGAGAGACACTGCGGCCCTGGAATAACCCGTTTCGCCTCAGCTAAACATGGAGAACTTTGCGCCCTCCTCGGCTGCCTACCTTCTCCACGGAGCTGTTTTCAATCTTCTCAACTCTCAGAACCTCCAGCTTCCTATTCTTCCCCTCACTTGCAGACGATGATCTCAATTCCCATCCTGCAGAGAAAATGAAAGCCATCAGCTGGAAACCCACTCAACTTCCTGCCGCCAGCCTACACGGGGGAGCAGGATCCAAACCCTCACGCTCCGGGCTCCCTCCACGAAGTCCTGCTCCCTGCACTCCCAAGCCCTGCCGCAGGCGCCCTGGCCCCTTGGCTGTCTCCCAGAGATCCTCCTATTGATTACTTCCCTGCTCCATCTTTCAATGTCAAGCCTTCCCCTCTGCTGCCCTGGGCTCCTGAGCTTGCAAGATTGTGCAGGTCTCTACTCTCTTACAAACAAGGACAATAACAAAAACCCTCCTTCAACGTCCTGTGCTCTCTGCTCTGTCCTCCATCACCACCGCTAGTCACAGGTAGCTGCTGAAATTCAAATTGATGAAAATTAATTGAAATTTAAAACATTCCTCAGGGGCTCTACCACATCTCAAATGGAGAGTGGCAAATCTAGAGGACACACAGGGCTAGAATGCATACCCAGGAACCCTGGGACAGGGCCTGCAGCTGCTGTGTCCTCCACTATAGTCCAAATTTATTGAGCACAGATGGTGACGATTACTTTGTGTATGCTACATAAGGAGTAGTGTATGCCATTGGACACTTACATAAATGTGTATTCGGATCTGAAAGACAAGCAAGTATTTAGCATGCACACCCAATAAGCACTATCAGAACCTTGCCCAGAACCTGGGAGGGAGTAAGTCACAGAGTCTTGGGCTAGAGCTCAAATCTTCCAGAATGGGTTCAGACGAATCACACTATTCTCAGAATGTCCAAAACCACTTCACAAGATTTGAACAATAGGGCTAGGGATGTGGTTCAAGTGGTAGCACACTCGCCTGGCATGCGTGAGGCCCGGGTTCGATCCTCAGCACCACATACAAACAAAGATGTTGTGTCTGCTGAAAACTGAAAAATAAATATTGAAATTCTCTCTCTCTCCTCTCTCTCTCTCTCTCTCTCTCTCTCTCTCTCTCTCTCTTTAAAAAAAAAGATTTGAACAGTAATACTGATGTTCATATCTACCTTCATAGAATTATATAGGCACTTAATTTGAGGAGTAAATTTCTAAAAATTTTTTTCACAGGAGAGAGAGAGTGAGAGAGAGAGAATGTTTTGGTTTTTGTGTGTGTTTTGTTTTTTGTTTGTTTTGTAGATAGACACAACACAATGCCTTTATTTATTTATTTTTTAATGTGGTGCTGAGAATTGAACCTGGGTCCTGCCCATGCTAAGTGAGCGCTCTACCACTCAGCCACAATCCCAGACCCAAGGAGTAAATTTTTTAAAAAATGCAAAAACACATTTCCCTCTACCCTACTCCCCCCGTCCCAGACACACAGAAAAAAAATTGGAATAAAACTGCAACTAAAGTCACAGGCAGTTACAAATCCAGACGCCCATCAATCAAATCTACCTGAAGAGTTGAAGTTTCCTGTGTGGCCCACTCATAAAGCCTGGACTGCAGGTGGCTGCCGGGTCACTGGCCTTGCTGCTCATATGGTCATGGAGTGGTCACAGAAAATCAAGTAAAATCCAGTGCTCACGTCACAAATCGAGGATTCCTGGGTTGCTCACAATGACCTCTTGGAGACTTGCTGCTGCTGCTGCTGCTGCTGCCTGAGAGTAGGTAGAGGCTCAGGGGTGCCCTCAAGCCCCATCCCAGAGCCAGGGTCTTGAGGACAGCAGGCTCCTGTCTGGGCTGTCCCCAGCCAGGGAACCTCTGTCTTCCCTCACCAGCTTCACTGATCCTCTCACTGGGCCCAGACTCAGACATATCCAAAGCCAAAGGCTTCACCATCTACAACAACCAAATTTTTTTTGGGGGGGGGATATTTTATTTTTATTAATACATATTAATTATATAAACTAATGGGATTTAGTGGGATATTTCAACACATGCATATAGTAGACACTGATCAAATTCAACTTTTTTATCCTCCCCGCATCAATTTTTCTAATTTAAATTTATTTGTGGAAATACGACCATCTTGAGTTAGTGTGGCCAGGGGAGGAACACGTTGCTGCCTGGTCCTCCCCACTCTGTACACCCTTCAGCCTTTTCCGCTCCACAGACACACACCCACAGAAGATTCCCCACTCCCCAGACTAAAGGCTGATCTTGCTACCCCAGGATTTAGCCCTCTCAGCACCGTTGGCAATGGGAATCTTGGTCCACGACAACGTTCACACACATAATGAAATAATATAGAGCTGGCATTTTCCAAATATATGTACCTATCTCCCAATCATTAGGATGGCTACTACCAAAATAAAACAGAAAATAACAAGTACTGACAAAGAGGTGGAGAAATTGGAACCATTGTTCGTTGTTGGCAGGAATGTATCACGGTGCAACCAACATGGGAAATAGCATGGCGGTTCCTCCAAAAAGCTAAAAATGGAACTACAATATGACTCACAATTCCATTTTTGGATATATCCTCCAAATAATTGAAATCAGGGTCTCCAAGAGCTGTCTGCACACCCAGGCTCATAGCAGCAACTATTCACAACACCAAGGGGTAGAAGCAACCTCAATGTCCCTCGGCAGAGGAATGGACCAGCCAAATGGACCAGCCAAAGGGGTACAAACGCACAGTGGACTCATTCAGCCCCCAAAGGGAAGGGAATTCTGACATATGCCAACATGGGTGCATCTAAAGGACATTATGATGTGAAGTACAGTCAGTCCCCAACGGAAAAATACCACGGGGTTCCATTTCTAAGCGGTAGCTAGAGTAGTCAAATTCAGAGGCAGAAGGTGAAATGCTGGTATCTAGGGCCTGCAGGGGAGGGGACCAGGGAGGTTTTGTTTAATGGGTACAGAGTTCCAGTTCTGCAAGATGAGAGGAGATGTGGAGACAGACAGTGGCAAGAGGTGAGAAAAAACGGAATGCCACTGAGCTGGGCACTTAGAGATGACTAAGACCAGACATTTTATGTTATGTGTACCTCGTGGCAATTTCACGTACATGTGTGTGTGTGTGTGTGTGTGTGTGTGTGTGTGTGTGTGAGAGAGAGAGAGAGAGAGAGAGAGAGAGAGAGAGAGAGAGAGAGAATATGAGCATCCAGCATCAGGGTAAGCATTTTGCATGAGTCACTTCACATTATCTTCACAACAACCCTGGAAGAAACCATCATCACCATTCTCTAGAGCCTTGAGGGATAAAGTGATGTGCTCAAGGCTACACAAACAGAAAGGAGCAGCCCCTTGATGCAGGGGCTCATGATGATCACAATTATATTGTCACTTCCTGGCCAGGACTGTTTGGTGCTACCCCATGGTCAGCTTCTTGCACTGAGTTACTCATTTGGATTCTCCTCTGGTGGTTCACTCTTCTGGACGAGTCATAAGGCATGTAGAATTATCATCTTCTGTCTGTTAAAGAGCATATTCTTTGTGGATCCCAGTGACTCGACTTCCAGTATATTTCTGTCTTCCCAGGTGTTCAGAGTCGACATGAGGATGTACTGCCGAACCTGCTTTGCAGATCTCCTGTGATACCTCCAGGATCCCTACATGGCTGCATCCTCGTTATCATTTGTAAGACGGACACACTGAGGCTTTGTGAAGTTAAGTAACTGGGTCACATATCCAGGGAAACTGAGAGTCGCTTCTTCCCACGTTGATGTCCAAACTGTCCCGCCAAGTCACACTTCTCTCTGCTGTGTGACTTCCGTTGGGTTCCTGAGAGTTCAGTTTCTTGATCTTTAATTTGACCTTGGCTTAAGTATCCTTTTAGATATTAACACAGGGTGGTTATCTTTCATGTAATATGCATGTTTTTAAAGTCTCCTTTCAAAGAAAATATTTTCATCGGTGATCTTAGCAGTAGAGTTGGAAGGTTGGGATTAATGAACTCTCAGTTCTGACATTTTCTTTTTAATCTGTAATTCTATTACATGGCTGCATTAAAATAAGAAGTTGCATAAGAAAGATTGAGAAAGAGATCAGGAGCATAATTCTAAGAGGCCATAAGTTTCCTTGTAAATTTGATGCCTTCCTGCAGCCTAATAGATCTAGCCTTAGAAGTGCACCCTCTTAATGGGAGTTTCCACATAACATACTCTTGACAGCATTTATTATTAATGATCATCCATGAGTTAGGAAGGCTAAAGTCATGTGAATGGAATCCAAAAGTCAAACAACCATCTCTCAGAAGCAATTGAACCTCGTCCAACTGCAGCACAATTTTGAGAATGAGCTAAGGAGTAACACAAGAAAATGCTTTGCCTGAGCTGGTGATTTAATCTCTAAAAAAGTGTCACCAGAAATGCAGATGGAGGGAGCGGAAAACAGCCACAGTATTAAGAAGCACACATGGCCAGTCTCACCTCAGCCAGCTGCATGCGTAACTTTAAACCAGATGGGTTCTGAAGATTTGGATGCAGATATATTTCTCTGCATCCATTCCTAGCTCCTCGGGTCAGGCTTGTGAAGGTCAAACGTGTTGAACTCCTGTCAAACTTTCCAGGGTGGGTCAAAGTCAATAATTTCCATCTTAATACTGAGGCCACAGTGTGAAGTCAGAAATCTACTCCATATGTTCATGACCTTACTTCACAGGAATCCTAAAAGGTCTCTTCTGGAGATCCCAGTGAGGTTCCAAACCTCCTCAGCCTCATAGGATTGGTTCCTCTGAGCCATTCACATTATAC
Source organism: Ictidomys tridecemlineatus (assembly GCF_052094955.1). Taxonomy (NCBI): domain Eukaryota; kingdom Metazoa; phylum Chordata; class Mammalia; order Rodentia; family Sciuridae; genus Ictidomys; species Ictidomys tridecemlineatus. The sequence continues at coordinate 290,022 of NW_027521306.1, forward strand.
TTATATCATTTGTGCCAGGCAGGGTGGCACACCACCTTAATCCCAGTGCTCGGAAGGCTGAGGCAGGAGGATAGTGAGTTCAAGGCCAGCCTCAGCAACTTAGCAAGGCCCGAAGCAACTTAGTGAGACCCCATCTCAAAAATAAATAAATAAATAAATAAAAATAAAAAGGGTTGGGGATGTAGCTTAGTGGTAGTGGTTACATGTCCCTGGATTCAATTCCTGGCACATACACACACACAAAAATTGTCATCCTTAGTGACAATCTAGCAGACTAGAGAATGTCATGCACAATGTCATTCAATTCTCACAATCAGCCAGCAAATGCTATGGCATGTCCCCTTTTCCAGAGAGAGACGTACAGATGGGAACTGACTTCTTCATGTGTGTCTAGTTGGCTGTGGCCTCTGCTCAGTGCTGAATCAAGTCTACCTGACCCCAAGCTCATACCCTTTACTACGTCACACTGATTCTCCACCTGCCATCTTTTTAGATTTTGAAAATGACAAATACATGGAATACACCCTTATTTAGGAGGAAAGTGAAGCCCAGCAACAGGTTTACTGTCCCTTACCCCAATTCCAGCGGACCTTCCCACCAGGGGGATGCCATAATGCTATCGTCCTGCACCTGTGCACGTGGATCTTTAGCACTATAGACTCACCATTCTGGAAAAAATAAAAGGTAAGTGTCTTGAATTTGCACCTGTAAGGTTTTGTTTGAATGCTCATTACTTGTCTCTCTCTTTTTGTGTGTGTATGTAGTGCCGGGGGTGGAACCCAATGCTTTGTGCATGCAAGGCCAGCACTCTACCATCTAAGCTAGATACCCAGCCCATCTCTTTCTTAATTAAACTGCTTTTGCAAGTATTCAGAATATTGCCATCCATTTAGTCCCTTCTACAATATAAATTCTGAACTATCTCCTGTAGAACTGAAAATATTCGTTTTGCTAACATTTGGAAATTTTGAAGCTAAAATGGAAAAGTGATGCTACGTGATCAAAGAACAAGAGAAAATCAAATCACCAGAGCCCAGGTGACTGGCCCTGATTCCCAGGCTCCAACACTGTGTTCTCACTGAAATTCTCTGTAGTGTTACCTTAAGAGAATGCAAATCTGACTCTCCTTTGGAAGATGCAAGAGAAGACAACTTTAAACTTCTATATAATAAAATATCATATCACCAGGGAGTCTCCAGTTAAAGATTTTTTTTTTAAATTATGAAAATTAAAAGGTTAAAAGACGCCCCCAATTTTTTTTCTTTCATCTCCACTCTGTGTCAGGTACCCTGTTAGGGTTTTTTATCATGTATTTCTTTCTCAGGATAACCCAAGAAAGTACGTTTACTCTCGTTTCATAAATGAAGCATCTGAGGTCTTAACAAGGTCATGTAATTTGCCCAAGGTCACACAAGGAATAAATGGAAAACCTAGACTCAGAATTAATCTTTAATTCCAAAACCAATTCCTTTTTCATTTTATTAAACTGTCACCTTGAATTTTAAAATACCTGAGGAAATAATCACTTAACTATATTTCCAGCCCCTAATAACTATTATAGGGGAATTCTTACACAGTAATTCATACACCAGTAGAACTTGCCAAGTAAACATATTTTTAATGACGATGACCAAAGCATGCTCAGGCGGCCATTTAAACAGGTGAGGTGATCATTCTGTTTCCCCCCCCTGTTTAAACAAGGTTTCCATTCATTTAAGAAATATAACATGGCAGGCTGCATGTTAGGAAGAGATAAGGCATGCCTCAGAACCAGTGTGAGCGGGTGAAGGCAGAGACCCATGGTGTGCAGGGGAGACAGTGGCACAACATATATTTTATCTCAAAGAAGCATATGCCGAGAGTCTTTTCACGAACAGCCTTAAAACCCAAAGGGGGAAAAAAACTACAGAGTCTTTTCCTTATTTTCCTCATCAAAATGAAATGATTTATCTGACTCACCTTATGTTTTTGCACCATAAACATAAAATGTGAATAAATAGCAGTGCAGACAATTCCAAATAAGTTAGTACAATATCTATTGAGTTGCTGTGATGCCATTAATAGTGAAATGAATCACATCGCACAGCTCATTTGAATCAGCTGTCACTTAAGTAGAATCCAGTGACATGAGAATGTTTCCATTTACCTTTAGGAAGAAAGGAACAGCAATTGAAAAAAGGAGAAGAACATCACCAAACTAACCACGTTAAGAAATTAGGCCACTCCAGAATCTCGATAAGACTCCTGGGGCTCATGCCCCAGGGCTATTCCTCTTCTGCCCTTTCAGAAGCTCCAGCTCCACCACCTCCTGGCTATTCCGTTTTTCCCAAGACCATAGTGCGATGATGCAGAACCGCCCCCCCCAGGGCCATCATCACAGGGTCACGGCAAGTGGGAGGAAAACTTTGTGCTTCCAAGTCCTGGATTCTCTCATTTCCTTACAACATGCTCCTTTATAAGTCTACAGGTGCCTTCTAAAGTGGACACCTGGCCAGGACTCCTGCCCTGCCGGCACCCAGGTTTACCCTCACGGGGTCTGAGAGTGGGTTGCTCAGGCTGGCCTTCCCCAGCACAAATACGGGGCCACCCCACAGCCAGGGAGACGGGGTGCTCCTCTTCCTCAGCCATCTTCCCTCCTTCAGCCTTGGCTGTCTCTCAGCTGCTCCTTCTGTTCAGCTGGCGTTTGGTCACTACTGGCCATGACGTGCAGCTCTTGGATTGGGTTGCTCCCATTCCTATCCAGAAGAAGGGTCAGCTAGCTGGGCTCCAGGCTACGGCATGGAAACTCCTATGGTGTGATTTAATGAGGGTGTCTTCCACGTGGCACAGCAACCACTTCCTGGGAGGATGAGATGAATTCTAGATAGGGAAGAGGGGTGGGAGGGAAAGGGAGGGGGAAGGGGATCAGTAAGGATGGCGGGATGTGATGGTCATCATTATACACAGTACACGTATGAAGACTTGAATTGGGTGTCAACATACCTTATATACAAACAGAGATATGAAAAATTGTGGTATACATGTGTACTAAGAATTGTAATGCAAAAAAGTACATGTATAATGGCAAAAATTGACGTGAACATACTTTATATACAGAGATATGAAAAATTGTGCTCTATGTGTGTAATAAGAATTGTAATGCATTCCACTGTTGTCCTGCATTTAAAAAATAATAAAATCAATAAAAAGTCAGATATAGGGAAAAAAAGAAAGAAAACTTTGGAATGATGTCTCTGGCACACCGTAGTCTGGGACAGTTCCACCACCATCTTCCTCTTGACTTGCCTTACATCTCTATTCACCAATATCCCATAGAACCTCTGAGAGTCGTTTTAGCTATTTTTTTTTCCTATGGCTACTTTTATGCCATCTGGTGCTATGTTATTCAAAGGAGCTTAATTATTCTTCCAAATATGCTTTTAACATCATGCATCCACATAAGCAAGACAACCTAACACACTGCTAAGGTAATCACTGAGGAAGAATACTGGAAGATGCTATATCATTCTACCAATCAGCACAAGCCTTTCTCAGCATTGGAAATGATTCAGAGTTAACTATGGGGTTTTCAAAAAAGTGTAGAAGTCTTGTCCCAAGATTGACCAGACCCCCACCAAAAGATCAGGCTGCCATTCTAATGTGTTTCTGCCTGAGTTATGCTGTACTTTCTCAGGTGGCAAGAATCAGAGACCTGCTCAGGGGGTCTCACACAATGGATATATAAGGTCATATGGGAAAGGAGCCAAGCTCCAAAACCTCTCTCTGCAATGCATACCAAAGATCAGAGGTAGAACACTGGTTGACTTCTTTTTAAGTGTGTACTAGTGCCTAAGGATCAGTTCTAGAATTCACCTCATTGTGGCTCCATCAAGAAAACAGTGAGTACTCTAAGTATTTCAAGTGGAAGGGATTTAATACAGGCATTGGTTTCACAAATGGTGAGCTTTTTCACATAGGAGATGCTTTTGTTGCCCCAAATATACAAACCTTCACCAGGTTTAAGCATCCATCACCCAACCGTGGCAGGTGTCAGCTGCCAAAACCTCAACCTGCCATCTTCCCCAGAGATTCCTGCTTTGGTCAATAGGAATCAACTCCATTGAGAGGTCTGGCATGCTATGCCCTCCCCTCCGGCGGGGGGCAACCAATAGCCAATGGTTGATTCAGACGTGCTGTCAAAGAGCTTCGCTTTCTGCCGCATACAATAAGCTCTATTATTTGATTCATTCTCCAGGGTCCACAGCGGCAACAACTGAAGCTAGATGTTTTCTGAAACCACATCTTTGCCTACCCTCTCCCCCCTCCCCCCCCCCGACTCCCTCGCTAGATTCTTCTGGGAGCACGCTTCAATAAATCAGTGTCACAAGAATTCCCATGTCACTCTCGGAATCTAGGGAATCCAAAGTACTATGTCTTATGTATTTTAAACTATGTCTTATATGTTTGCTTTTCTCTGCCATGATATCTAACTGTTGGGCATTTAAACAAATGTTGTCTGGTTGGCCAGTGAGAATGGCTACAATCCAAATACCTACAAGAGTAAAGACAAGTAATTTCAACCGTACAGATGTAGATACCAAGAACATAGCTGCAAAATACAGAAAACCGGGCCATGGAAAAAAAAAATATGTTCACCTGTCTTAACAGCCGATGTAAATCACAGTTCGTCGGGAGCGGTGACTGGTATCGAATGTGAGTACTGCCAAGATGATAGGATCAAGTGTGTCATTTGGAAGCGGCATACACACCCGGAGAGAATGAGAAGCGTGTTGCCACTGAAGACTGTCATATGCTTTGTGGGTGGATCGTGTCATCCTCGTGACAGCACATCCTGCAGAAAGGGTCTCTGAGGAAGTCAGAGGACAGCTCTTTATCTGCTCCATCCCCCTGAGACTGCAGGAGCAGGTTTCAATTAAGGACAAGGAAAGAATGAGAGCCTCTCACAGCACTAGTAACGCGGAGTTTCTACCCTATTCCACATTACTATGCTCCGCATCATCCTAAAAGGAAAATGAAGTATTTTTCAAAGACACTGAAAGCATCACAGGAGACCCAGCCTGCCCCTCCTCCCACAGCCTCCTCGTTACCATCATGAGAAGCAGAACAGTACGCAGCGTGGTCTATCATCATGGTGGTGCTAAATGACGGTTGTTAATAATGTCCATGAAACGTACCTTCCCCACTCGGACACGCGCTAGTTGTTTCAGTAGATGAGTCGGGATCCGTTGAGAGGCCAGTAGCAGAATCCCAACATAGATCAGCCTGGCACTGCATCACTTGGGAGGGGGATCCCCAACACCTTCTGGAGAAATCCACCTGTCAAAGATACCGCAGCAGAACCCTGGGGAAGGACGCCATTCGAGGTGCCTGGACTTCAGAACTAAGGAGGCAGTGTTATCCAAAGAGTTCTTTGAAAGGACATGAAATTCTAAAACTATGGCTTTCAAACTTCAGCATGAATCACCATCCCTGGGGCAACTCGAAGAACACAAGTTTCTGAGCCCCCGCCCAATGCTTCTGTTTAGAAGCTCTAAGGTAGAACCCAAGCATCGACACTTTTAACGAGTGCCAGGTGATGTTGATGCTGCCGGACCGGCACCTCCCATGGGAACCATGCTTCTCGGAAGGGTTAAGGAAAACAGGTGCGTGTGATTGACGCCAATGAAGGCCAAGCGTGAAAGCCAGAGGCCCTTCTGTGATCTCCCACCAGGAGACTCCACTTCCTGCCACAGAGGAGAGGAAAACTGGGCCCTACTCTCGCTTGACGGAGCAGCCAAAGTCCTGCACGGGGAAGCTCCCCGACCAAGGCAGGCAGCGAGACAGAGATCAGGACCTGAGGTCCAGTGGGACTTTCCACTGGAGAGGGGACAACATAGAAGAGAACCCAGCAAGATTTGAACCTCAGAGGGTCTGCAAGTGTGAGGTCTGCAGAAGGGCCTCTGCCTCCCAAAGAGGAGCCAGAATCCTTTGCTTTATTAAAGGCAAATAGAGGCCCCTTGCCACAAGATGGCTGTGCCGCCAGCACTGTGGGGTCCATGTCCATCAGTCCCTGGACCCCACTAGGCCAGACCCCAGGCCAGCACCTGTTTTGAGAACTCGGCCCACGGCCGCCAACCTGCACCTGGTGATGCTGACCACCATTGGAAGAAGAGGACTCTTCTTTCCATCCCTGTCCTCCTCACCTGTGAACCCGGTTCTGCTTCAGCCATAATGCCCTCCCTCGACCTTGTGTGTGCACCGAGCAATGTGAATCCCAGGTCCACACCATAGCCACTCTGTGCCCAAGAGCCTCCGTGCTATCTTCTCTGATTCAGTTTTGGGGAAAAAAAATCTAGAAAAAGGCCCTTAGTGGTCTGGTTTGAGTTACACGTTCTTAAGTTGGACTAAAATCTGTGCCCAGAGCCATAAAACACATGATAAGAACATCCTGAGCCACGTCCCCACTGGTGGCCAGAGTCAGGGACTGTTGAAAGGACAGGATCCCAGTGAGCAGTTTCGAAGACGCCTGATACTGATCCATTCCAGCCTTCCATGTGTCCTCAATTAAGAGAACAGCTTAACCAGGAGAGGAGAGGAAACGGGAGGGGGCGGGCAGGGAATGGCCACCACTTTACCACGGATTTCCATCTCCAACAGGGTGGACCCCCAAATCAGGGGTTAATATGGAAATAAAGCTCAGGGGTTAATCTTTGTCCTAAGCATGAAACTAGCTTCAGCAGAGGCTGAACTTCCTGGAAGACTCGGGGAACCGCAGGAAGCCGGTGGCTCAGCTGGCCACAGACTCCAAGGGCACCCGGCCCGTGGCTGGTCACCTATTGTGTTGCATCCTGCCTCTGTATGTGGCAGGGGGACAAAAGAACGTGAAGCCACCTGCTTCCTGTTTCCTCACCTCGTCACAAGTGAGGAAGTGCCCTTTTTCTTTCCTTTCTACACTTTGAACAATTATAGGAAAAATTTTGATGGCCCAGTTGGGTCACATGCCTGAGTCCAGGACCAATCCTAGGAGACCAGGGGAGCCGCCTTGGAGAGTCTTGGTTTCATACTCGCTACGAGAAGGGAGATGGATGATCTAAGGACACGGAAGAACCCTGTGGCTCCTGAGCCAGAAAGAGTGTCTTCCAGAAGAGGGGATTGCCTTTCCTAGTCAGCCAGAGTATTAGGGAAAACACAGACTCGGTTCAGAGGACATGATGACAGGGCGTGCTTTCCTCCAGAAATAGAGGAAGCCACATGCACAAGCCTGGCACCGTTTAGAATATGAAAAAGCAATTAGAGTGGAGGAAGAAAGTAAGACAGAAAGGTCTAAATCCTCCTCCCTCTCTTCCTTCTTTGTCAAGATGCAGGAAGGAAAAATAACCAGCGGTAGGTGGGATACAGTGCCTATAAGACCTTCCCTAAGCCACCAAAGCTGATGTCATGGTTATTTAGATGAGGCAGCTGATGCCTACAGAAATGTGGCTCATTCAAACCCACTACTTGGTGGTAGGGACTGTGACTCCCAGCCCAGGGCTCTCCATGGTGGGCCTCAGAGCTCAGTCTAAACCTCACTGATTTGAGCTCCAACGTTCTAGACCATGATTGTCCATATTCCCCGATTATCAGGGATGCTACGGTTTGGAATTCTTTCCTGAGCTAACACAAGTTTTTCCATGAGAAGCCAAAAAATAAATAAATAAATAAGGTTTAAAATACCACTGGAGTGTAGAGACCAACGTGAAGTTTCAAAATTAATATTCCGGAGCCCAAGTTTTAAACCCCATAGGTTCTACCCCGGCACAAGTATTTAAAAAGGAATTTAATCACTTACATTATAATTGCCTCAGAACCATGGGTTCTTAGAAATTTAAATTCTTTGCAGTTTGCCAGAGCCGTGAGGCAAGCTCAGCGACAAGAAGAAGAGTAAGGCTGACGTCTGTGCTCAGAGAACTGAGAAGGCATCTAGCCTGTCCCATAGCACCAGGAAAAGGTGACCGGATGCTCGACTCTGAAGGAAAAAGTGAAGCGGATTACTTAAGTTGGGTCTGAATGCTTTGGGAACTGCGAGGATAATGGGGTTCTGCCCATCACTCAGGGTATTCAATCGCCTTAAAACATGAAAAGAATTATTAGAATATTTTCCGGTCTCACTTTAAAGCTTATATAGCAAAGGTTGTCGCCTTGCTTCTCGAACGACAGAGGAAAAGTAACAAAAAAGTCCAGGGGTGATCAGGGCCCTTTACAATGATAGTTTTCCGATACTGTGGGTCTGCCCTGGAATTTGGTCATGGCGTCTGGGTGGTGACGTATTTGGAAGTGGTCACTGTGCAGGTCTTGTTTAAAGCCATGGGGTGAAAAGAACGGCCCCGGGAGTCAGGCAGATGCAGTCATGGAACTGGAGCTCTGGGTCATGCCAACGTGGCACCCTTACCCTGAGTAAGGGTGAGGGAAACTGAGACGGAAAGACAGCGATACAGGAGGAACGGGAGTCTAGGTGGCCCCGGTGAAGACGGTGCGTGAAGTGGTCCAGGGCGTCAAGTGACAGAGTGAGTTGAAAGTAGAGAAAAGTGTTTGGACTTGGCAGCCTGGAGGGTGGAGGAGAGTGGACAAGGGACCCAGCATAATCAACTGGACAAGTGAGGGAGGAGACGGAAGGGAGGGCCTGGGGCCACCCGTCATGTGACTGGTGTCAGGAGGGCAGAGAAAGGGGTGACGCAGAGATACGTGTGCTCACACGAGCTGTTCCTGAGACCCGAGCACCGTGCTACGCTGATGGGGTGACCGGGAGGATGGGGGAATGTGAATGCAGGGGAAGGAGATGACAGAAGGACTGAGAAGGCCCAGGAAGCAGGATCCAGCCCACAGATGGTGGACAGCATACTCCTTAGAAGCAAAGTCTGAGGAGGAAATGGGGAAGAGGGTTCTGGGAAACTGAGGCCGCAGTAGAAGGTCTGAAATGTTCCTCCAAGGCAGCACTAAACAAAGGAATCTGGGGAGAACATACCAGAACAATTAGACAATAGTCAGGATCCTCCCTCGGGCTTCAAGCTTGCCTCCTGCTCTCTCCACCTGCCTGTTCACAGATGTGAGTGTGTCTCAAGAAATCTAGGTTGAACATTGGCTGGAGTTTCGCCAAGAAGAGAGGGAAGGCAGAGTCTCTGCGGTCACGTTCACAGAAGCGGTGATCAGGACAAACCAGGCAATCTGCCCCGAGTCAGGAGAGACGGTGGGGTGGGTGTATCAGGGAACGGCAAGAGCTAGGGGTTTGCAGGATTGTTGGAATTGGATGCAGCAAAGCGAGTGAGGAACCAGGGAATGCATTTGAACAGTAGAGTGCTTAATACTGAGTTCCCCCGAAGGGCACAGTCCTTGACTGTTAGGGTCTATCAACAAGTCAAGATGGCGCCTGGCATTTTGCCAGGGGGAGTGGTTTGTGAAGTAACGCCAGCGAGCCATTAAGTGTGAAGATTCCTTATTGGTTGACTGCTGTATCTAGTTTATGCTAATTAAGATAAGCTGTGTGGAATGTATATATACCCCTCCTGTCCTACAATAAATGGCTCCCACTCCTGCTGTATGTACACAAGTTGCTCGTCACCCCCCCACCCTGGTTATTTTGCTGCAGCCAGACTGCGGCACTTGACAGCAACCAACGTGCAATGAGAGGAATGGACAGGGGGGTAGAAGGATAGGAAGATCACCAGAGGAGAAGAGGTCAAGGAACAGAGGGCACCTGGTGTTGGAAGGACCAGCTGCCCAGGTCCACTAATTAGGAGACTAGTTAGAGTGCAGCGAGGACCTCAGGGTTTCCATGGTAACCGACAAGCCCTGGCATTCCCAGTGCATGCCCGGCTGTAGCTCACCGACCTCACCATACCATGACAAGAAGTCCGTAAGGGGTCTCCGATCTCAACAGGTAGCATCCACAGTCACTGTCAAGAGGGAAGCAAGAGAAGGGAGATGGCGCATGCTCTTAAATGCTCAGCTCGGCAGCCGGATCGAGGAATCCCATCACCAAAGCGTCACCTGCAGTCGCTCAGCACCCACAGGCGCCTGGTCACACCCGCAATGGTTGGTGAGCACTCCAACCTGCCACTATGGTGACAGTCCCCTCTTAAGAATCGTCAAGGAGGTGAGATTTGGGGGAGAGATGGTGGACAAGGTGAAAATTCCTCAAAGAATGAAGGGAATTCGCCAGGAAGGCTGTAGGGACTGGGTTCCAGCAGAACAGTGGCCTGAGCGGCCAGGGCACAGAGGGCTCATCTGCTGGAGAGTCCCCTCCTGCTCCTGTAAACTCTTCTGAGACCACGTGCTGACCTCCAGTCTCTGGGCATGGGATGAAATATTCCATCACTTAGGTTTTTCCTCGGGCAGTAAATTCTGAGCTCCTCAGGATGGGCTGCCAGGGGTCTGCTGAACACCGGCTCAACGTCTTCCCTACGTGGGACACTGGGTTTCAAAGAAGGAAAATGTGGGAACAATAAAATTCTACTGAACATAATTTATTCTTTCCTTGATGATTTAGAAGGCACCTTTAGCTCCTCTGGTGACTTGGGGACAGGCCTGTGAGCATCAATTATAATTGAACTGCGGATGTGCATGGCAATAACTCACCTGGGTTCCTGGCACACTCGGGCAGGGCAGCAGGAAGAGTAACTGCAGGAGGGGACGGAAGGGCCTAGAGGCGGGGGACTGACCAGGTGGCAGCCTGGCCCAGGGGTAAAACAGCAGTTGAAGTGATAAAGTTCGACACCCAGAGAGGCCTTGAGTTTCATTCGGGCGGACACTCGTAGCCAGGAGGCAGCGTCCCAATGCTGGGGACCCAGGACCAGAAACCATTGTGTTTACATTGCGGGCAGATCCTGTCGCCAGTGCAGCAGGTGACGGGTTAGAAGCAGACGCACATGTTCGATTACTGGAATTTCTTTATTTTTTTGTATGTCGCAGTTGATTAGCCTAAAGCTGGAACTTCCAAAGAACCAAACGAGCTGCTGATCCTTGTGAGGTTCAGGACGGGGTCTGGTCCACAGGAACCTGAAAGGCCAAGAGGAAACCAGAGGGTGAATCCCGGGCCGGGAGGGAACAAAGGGTCCCAGTTCAACAGGAGCCCAGGCGCCAGGCTGAAGTGAGCAGGCTGACCCCAGAGCCAGGCACCTGCCATCAGATGGGGCTCCCACCAGGGGTAAGAGGGGCGGGGAGGAGGCGGAAGGGATGAGACGGCCCACTGACCATCATCTCGGGACACCTCAGAGGACGCAGGGACTGACTCCAAGAAGGAGAAGGTGAAGAAAACTCAGATTACTTCGCCGGGCCGCCAGGAGGGCTCTGCCTACCTGCTGTTCTACCGCCTGCCCCTGGCCCGCCACCCTGGGAACCTCCCCCAGGCCTGGGCTTAGCGCCCTGACTCGGAAGCAGGACAATGATACTAAGTGGGAGAATGGAGGAGAGGGCTTAGCAGTGAAACGGGATGCGCAGAGCAGAGCCCAAGGACACTGTTGGCTCAGGGAGGGGTTTGCTTAAGATCTTCCTGTCTCAGACACTTCACTCTCCCTATCCATAGTCTTTACCCCCCCCACGAACCCGACCCCGCTCCCTCCACAGTGGAAAAGCAGGTGGAAGTTAACCTGGATCCAAGTTCTGAGGATGAAGAAACCTGGGTGCCCTGGGTAAGATAAAAGGGTGCTCCCAGATGTGCACCGAGGCCCGCGATGGCATGGCAGTGCAGAGAAAAGGAGACGCAACCAAGACCCTGGTCAGATGGGGCCATTGGTCCCCAGTGGATGGAGCTGACTTCTACCCAAGGCCCTCTTTTGCCTAAAAGAACGACGGTTACTTGCACTTTAAGTTTATTTTTGTTTATTGAAGTTTTAAAAAGATACGTAATTTGCCTTGAATCATTAAGTTCAATTTGTAAATCTTCTTGCCTACTTATAAATCTAGTAGATGTTATGTATACAGTAAAGCAGTTTTACAGGGAACTTGGATTGGTGTTTGATCAACTCAAGTAACACAAAGTACATTTCCCTTAAAACAACCAGTCTCATTAAAAACTTAGTGAATTAAGTCCCTTTAAAATTTAAAACTGCATTTATAAACTGAAGTTCCCTACTGCATATGCCTGATTGACTAAATTTATGTTCTTAACAAGCAAAATCTTTCCAAGTGGTGAACAAATCTTTAAAGTTTAAATAAATTAAACTTATAAATGTAGCAGATTAAAAATTCTCCTAAGCATTTCAATACTGATTACAAATTTATTGGTATGCGTTTCAATAAGAACAAAAATTACATGAATTGATTGCATATTTAAAATCGCAACTAAAAACCTGATTTCTCAAATTCAGTTTAGTGCTTTCCCATTCAAAGTGGAGTCAGAGGAATGGGCAACCCCTGGAGCTTATTAGAAATGCAGAATCACAGACCCCACCGGGAACCACAGATTCGGAAGCTAAAGCCCTCGTCCAAGACAGGGAGATTTTTTTTGGTGTCTGAGCTGTAGTAGGTGGCAAGGTCCTGTGGTCCATCCATTCATTAATTCTTGACTCCTTCCCTTGCTAGTAGCCTACAGCCGTCCAGAAAGCCAATTATTTCACCAGTCTCATAATGAAGTTTTCCAACCAGAGGGAGCAGAAATATTCTATTTTAAAAGAACAGAAGGGTGCTGGTGAAATAAAGTCTGATCAATTCTAAGGACCATACTAGGCACAGAAAGAAAAAAAGTGTAAGGAGATTGCCCTCACTGGATGGAGTTTACTGCCTGAATCAGCAGCAGTAGAATAGAAATCCCCGTGGGAATCTCACTGAGAGACAGATACCAAATTCTTCTAGAAAGCGGGGTGGGCAGTGTTGCAGTTGGTATAGCCACGTATCTTCATTTTCAAATGAAGAACATTGGTTAGGATGCAAAGTATAAAAAGACACATCGCCAGGCAGGCTGTGGATGTGACAAGAACATCCTGGTGAAAGGGACACTCACATGTTGCTAGTGAGACTGCAAGTTGGTGCAACCACTGTGGGAAACCGGTATGGAGTTTCCTCAGAAAATTTGGAATAGAACCACCATTTGACCCAGCTATCCCACTCCTCCATCTATACCCAAAGGACTTAAAATTAGAATATTACAGTGAGGCAGTTTATAGCAGCTCATTTCACAATAGCTAATTGTGAAATGAGGAACCAACCTAGGTGTCCTTCAACAGATGAATGGATAAAGAAACTGTGGTACATATACAAAATGGAATATTACTCAGCCATAAAGAAGAACAACATTATGGTGTATGGATTTGCCATAATTCCATTGTTCTTTATGGAAGAATGAATGGAAATGCTAAGTAAAATAAGAATTAAAAATAAGCCGGAGCAGGTGGGACTTTACCAGACTGCACAGGGAAGAGTAGGGGGATGCGAGGGAGGATGGGAATTAAAAATGAATCAATTGGACATAACTTTCCTATGTTCATATGTGAATACACGACCAGAGTAACTCCACATCATGGACAATTACAAAAATGGGAAGTTATGCTCCATATATGCATGATACGTCAAAATACGCTCTACTGTCCAGCACACCTGAAAAAAACATGAAAATTTTTAAAATGTTTGGGAGAAAAAAAAAGAAGGTACCTGTCAATAATGACAAGGGCCTCCTCTCCCCAGGGTAGGGCTCAGCAACTGGGGCCCACATGCAAAGAGGAACAAGATCAGGTGGGTGCAAAACACGGGTGTGGGGGCTCGGAGCTGGTGAGCTGATAGAAAGTGATACTGAAAGCAAAGCCCCGACACTGCCTCCATCAATAATAGAATCGTGGAAACCCGTTCCACGTTAAATGTGGGAAGAGCTTCAAGCAAACGTATCGGTTGACGCACACTTCAGTTTGGTCATTATGGATGTGAAATATTCCTCGAGTGCCCAAGGAGGCCAGCACTGGCTAATGGGGTGAGCTCCAGTCATTTGTACAGTTGGATCGACCTTGATGGGTGTTGCCATTGACAGGGTCATTGTGTTTCCTCATGAGGGTCAATGAGTGGCAACAATCAGAGCTTAAGGTTGGGGAAAGGAAGGAAGGAAGCAGGTGAAAGAGAGAACAGTCCTTTCTGGAGCTGGAACAGTTGCGGGCGACGTCATTGAAATGCAATTACTTTGTCCTCAGAACTATATACTACAGGGGACTGCTGAGACCAGAGGTGACACGTGTTCTGAGTCCCACTCCCCAGGTGTTGAAGATGGAACACCCGAGGACCGCCTGGGCAAGGGTAAAAAGGTCATTTACAGGATACAACAGAGAGAGAGAGAGAGACTCTCTGCCGGGGAAGGGGGTCCAAGTTGGTGGCCGAGGGAGTGGGCTACCCTGTCCCTTTTATCCTTTCTTCCTGTGCCCTCTGCTCCCCTGATCTTGCCTATGTGGCTAAAGGTGGGACAGGGGCCATCCAGGGGTATAGGCAGGAAGGGAGTCACCCAGGGGCTGTTCACCAACACCTCCTGGCTGGGAGGAAGGGCTCCTGGAGGGAGGAGAACTTGGCCACGGGTGGAGGAGGGAGAAGTACTGTGGAGACATGAGTGTTTTATTTCCTTTGAATCAGCCCCCATCTTCCTGACCCAACCGTTCAGTACCTACACTGACCCCTGCCCCCTGCCTCACAGTGACTTATATAATGGATTCTTGTTACTCTGTCTCTTTCACCAACCAAGATGGCGGACTTCTCAATCCACTAGTGGGCTGCACCACTGGACTGCTGGCTTACACAGTTGCTCTGCCCGGAGGAGAGTTACTGCTTCCTGGTGGTTTGTAGTTTAGAGATGGTTGCGTCTAGTGGGTCTGCTAATTCACTTTGGGGCGGACCCCATTAAAGTGGATGAAAATTGCCAAGACCCACTAACCCGACGCTCATCCAGATTTCGCTGGAAACAGACCTCGTCCTGATAATTGGAGTTGTTAGAACCCACTTTGATTTTATTAGTGATAATCCACATTTCTGTAGTCCTTCAGTTTACAAGGCACTTTCTGATTACCCACATTTGATACCATCACAATAATCTAATCAAAGGATGTATCCATTTCCTAATGCCGTAACAACAAATTCCAACAATCTTAGTAGCTAAAAACACAGATTTATGTTATTGCATTTCCAGAAAATGGTTCCTCCTGGGGAGCATCCAAGTTCCGGCCTGGTCCAGTGCCAAGAGTGCCTGAGGTCCGTGGCTTCTGGCCCCTTCCATGGAACCATTCATATAAAAAAATGGACAGCTCAAAGAAAGTTCTGAGCTACAACATAGACCTGAAGTTTACATTCAAGTCTAACCCCTTAACCTCCTTGCCTGAGACTCTTGTTTGATCTCTGTATTACTTTAGCACTGCTCATGTGAGAAGCAATCTTTTTCTGGGGTGATGGCTGAAGCTTTCATCAAGTTCTCAAAAAAAGTCTGTGACCCCCAAAAGGTTAAAAAACACTGGTCTCAGCAATGTCAGTGAAATGAAAGAAATCAGGTTTGTTTAACCTTTTCATTCTTGCATCCAAACATCTGGCTTAAAAAAATTCTTAGAAAAACTGTTTGGTCCCATTGTTGGCATTTGATATCATATTCCAACTCCATTTTTTACATTTCAGCTTCAGTCTTATGCTTTAGGTTCCAGATAATTTGGGCCATGGCTATTATGGTTTCTATCCAGAGATAAACATATTTTAAAATGCTCTACTGGTTTATGTTTAATTATGAAGAATTATACTCAAAAGCATTTCTAATCTGGAACATTTATGTTCATTGCATGGACACAGCTAAGACCAGTTTTTCGGGTGGCAAAATATTCTTTAATACCCAGAATGTCATATGAAGTGAATAGATTGAAAGGTTTTTTTTTAAAAAAAATTGTATCCAGGCAATTATTGGTCTATGTTACGAGCATAGATATATAATGCAAATTAGCTAAGAAAACTTTAAAATATTTTGTTTTGCCAAGAAAGGAATCCAAATATATAAAACAGCTCACATGCTTTCTTTGACATGGCTCATTTTTCTTTATTTCTCAGTCTTGCTTTCTTCTTGAAATGATATAAAAACCTAAAAAAAAGTTATGTGTAAAAGTATTTTAATTAGGTTTATTGGTACAAAGCATGGATTCGTGAGAGAAACACAGATGTTGGGGCAGAGAAATATACCCAGTTTTATTGCTTTGTTAGCAACTAATTCATTCTGTATTTGGAAACTCTAGAATTAGGGCCAACTGGAAGAACTCAGCCTCAAATAATTATTTAAACTGTAGGTGTCACATAATTGAGAAAGGCAACTAACCAATGAATTCAGTCATTTCACTGCTTTTACAGACTCACCTGATAATGGTATTTATCCTAAAACAGCTTCTCCAGGATTGTCAGCTTTTCATGACACAATTTTTTTCCTTCAAGAGTCAGAGAGTAAGAGCTTCATAACCCAAATAGTTCACAGCATGGAATTTGTCTCTATTTAAAATCATTTCTCATGGGGTTCAATTAACAATGTACATGTCAAATTATGTCACACTCGCTCTAATTTGGCCATGCTGGGTCAGGTAGTCCCTGAACTCACAGAGCAGTGAACCTCCCAGCAGGCAGGTCACATTGTCACACCCATGCTGCCCTTGAGCTGGGCACTGGGATGTACGGAAGTGCTACATGAAAGGTCAAACTCGTTACCACAGAGAGCTGTCATCACCCCTTCATCACAGCGTTGTCCCTGGAGGCTCCCCAGGTGCAGTTTGAATCTTGGCTCTGTTATTTAGCAGCTGAGTGATCTTGGGCAAATGCTTCAACTTTTCTGAGCCTCCTTTTCCCCATCTGTGAAGCATACAATGTTTCATTTATATTTGTTCATTTAACATTTTTAATCTTATTCAGTCCTGCAAAATTGGAATTCCTCTTGATATTACTCTAGGGCAATATTTTACCAAACCTCTGGAAACCAGAAGACAGGCAGCCCATCCTGGATGACTTAGCATGTAACCTGAAGATTTACAGTGATATTTTGGCATCAGGATTATTAATGTGTGGCAAGAACAGCCCTTACTTTAAGTGTACCTTAACATCAGGGCTCTGTGTACCTCTGTGTGAGTACAAAAGTTGCCTCTCCCTGCCATAGTGGATCATAGGATTTCTTTATGTGGTCATTCGATTGATATGCAGAACCCCAAGAAGACATGAATGCCACTTCAAAAAGAGGTTAACCGAGGCACCAAGAAGTGTCCACACACATACTCTCCCTCACCTCCCAAGTGGGAGCTACAGTCATTATAGGACTAGAGGCAGAATCACTTGCCCAGAGAGACTGAAGACTTGAGGCATCTCAATCACAAACCTCAAGAGAAGCCAATATGGAGACCATTATCTGGGGTCACTTGATATACATAATGACTGTGTTTCTTATGCTCCTCCATGCCCCAAAATCTCTGAGACAATTCAATAGCCCCCTTAATGAACCCAGCCAGGAGGTTGTGTGTTGTAGATAAAGCCCTGGATTATAGTCAGGAGACCTACGCTGTAATCCCAGTCCTGCCAAACCTGCTTTGTGGCCTTGGAAAAATCATTTAACCTAATACTGCTCTTGAGAAACTCAAGAGTTTGGCAATGTCAGGCATTCCCACTCTTGACTGCTCTTGAGAATGCTGTGTGCTGAGGGGGTTCTCTGGAGCTTGGGAATCTGTATTTTGAAGTGTTATACATGATTCTGAAGAGCAAATGCCATTGGGAGCTCTGGAGCAAATGCTATTTAAGGGTGCCTAGTGGGGCTCTCATGTATTCTGACTCCAAAACCCCTTTAAGCTCATTCCACACAACTCAGTCCTCAGGAGATGGCAGCCCTCATAGTCAAGCACTATGAGAGAAACATGCATCCACCTAGTTTGGGGTGAGAGGCTGCCTGTGTGTGCCCCATTCAGTTTTGGGGTCAATTTATCTTTAGAGCCTGTGTCTTAAACTTGCATGGAAACCAAGAATGATTTGGCTGGACCATGTCTATCCCCTGACTTGTCTTGAGGGTCTGGAATCTTCTGGCCGTGGTGCTGTGGTCTGGAACAACAGATCCACTTATCCTAAATTCAAAGAGCAGATTACACAAATCCTGACCAGTTTCCCTCACATCCTGGGGGACAGCATCCTTTATGTGGGCTCTTGAGTTCACGGTCACATGTTTCCAGCTGCTCCAGAGTTACAAAAAGTTCCTATGGTAATGAGAAGCTGTGGAATGCTGAGGTGAAAGCTGCCTTTCACTCGTCTTTCAAAAGTCTCAATTAGGGGTTATTCACGATATTTCTTTGCCTTAGTAAGTGGAGAAGAGGGGACAGAGGCAGGAATAAACTCAGGCCCTCTGGGCTGACTTTGATCCAGGAAATGTATGTTTAGACTCCCTGTGAGAAGCAGAGAAAACAGGGGAGCTGTGCTCATGGTGGAACCATGCAGTGGCCCCTCAAGGCCTGCAGAACACTCTGAGCAGGAAGTAGGGCAAGGGCTGCGTGCTGTGCGTCTTGGGTCGGGCAACAAGCAGAAGCGCATGTGCTCTGGTAAGTGGGGGTGAGGTGCCGCACAGCCCATCAAAGGCCTGGATAGTACAAGGCAAAAGAGAGAAAGAAGGAATTTGTCCTCTTTTTCCTTTTCACAGCTGGAGCTTGGACGTCTCTCATCTCTTGCCCTTGACTGAGATCTGCATCATCGGCTCCCCTGGTTCTCAATTGCACGAAATACCACCAGCTTTGCTGGGTCTTCAGCTTGCAGATAGTAGACTGGGGGACTTCTTCCTTTATTGCTGCCTGAGCATTTTCCTCAGAATGTATCTCCATTTGTCTGTTTGTGTGTCCATCTATCAATCGATTTTATCTATATACCTATCTATCTATCTATCATCTATCCATCTATCTCTCCTGTTGATTCTGTTTCTTTGGAGAGCCATAGACACACAAAAAAACCCTCCAGGAGCCAAGCCTTGGTTCTACCATTGTGATTGGTCAAGACACATGAAAGAACAGTAAGATCTACTGAGACCTCTTTGTTTTAGATGAGAAGGGAAATAGGCAGAAGGCAGTCTCAGAATAACCCAGGGGCAAAGTAGGCCCCTCTGCTCCAAGAAAATATTTAATTATTATTATTATGTTTTGGTACTGAGGATGGAACGCAGAGGGGCTTAATCACTGAGCTATATCCCCAGCACTTTTTATATTTTATTTTGTGGAGGGCCTCCCTAAGTTGCTGAGGCTGGCTTTGAACTTGTGGTCCTGCCACAGCCTCCCAAATTGCTGGGATTACAGGCATGCCCCATGGTGCTCCATGAAAAAAAAATTCAATTTTCAGGTTGAGAATTGTGAATCTAGTTTTTGAAAGTGTCCTTGGCCCAGAGGTCCATTCTCACCACCCGACTAGGCTATTTCAAAGCTGCTTCTTGGCAAAGGTCAGTGGAAATGTCAGAACATCCCAGATTCCTGCCCTCATGGGCTCCTTCATTGGTCCAATGGCTCATTACGACATCTGGTTCTGGTGGCAGTAGGTGACTTGGTCACAGTGGCTTAGCCTCATTGCTCAGAATGTATCCTAGAGACATTCTTAGGATTAGCATGCTCAAGGGACATCCTTAGTTCTGGGTAGACCCAACTTACAGATTTATTCTAAGTGATGTCTAAACTCTAGAATAAAGTAAAATAAAATAAAAATGTCAAATGAAATACCCATCACTTGCCAGGAAGTGGCTAAATTCTTTCTGTTACCATAATGCTACTGTTTGGTATTATTTTAAGTACGTGATCAGGGGGGTTTCAATCTTAAAATAAGTAAGCCAACAAACCACTGACCCTTCACTAAATGAATGGTTGTCATCATACTTAATAACTGCCTGGTAGGCACGTCATTTTCTTTAGGAAAACCCGTCATCAACTACTGTCAGGAACTCGTGCTGTTCTCACTTAAATTTATCTGTTAATAGATGGTTTGACTGCAACTTTTTCTCTTTGACTTTTAAGCCATGGCAATTCAACACTGAAAAGGAATGTGATGTTTATAGCTTATCCTTCCCCCCAAGAGCAGAGAATTTTGGCAGGGCACATGCATACAGTATGGGTCTGCCTTCAAAATTATGCATAATGATTTTTTTTTAAAGTAGGCGTGTACATTTGGATGAGAGGAGACAAGAAAACCACTTCTGCAGAGGAGGTGGCCCCCCCTACGGTTTTGTCTTTCCTAGGCCACCTCCCTTCAGTCTCCCCACATGCAGACAGTGCATCCTTTCACCTTTGTCCACCCCTGGGGCCTGGCTGGTCAGAAAGTCACAGCCATGGCAGAGACTCTGCACCAAGCATCTTCAATGGCACTAGACATGGAGACTGACAGTTCAAGCAGGTCTGAGGCTTTTGGCCACATCACAGGACAACCATCTTTAGACTTTTCATTTTGGTTCAGAACTCTGCAGGACTTCTTTGTCTCAAATGCCTGTATCAGTCTGTATTTTTCCTGAAGGTTCATCTGAGCTCCTATGTCTCTCTGTTCAACATAAATTTTAAGATGATAGATGAGCATGAGATCTGATTAACCTCAGATTCTGGTGACATGAGATGTACACCATCTGTATGCTATTTCTCAACATGCATTTGGCTGAAACTCTTTCACGTACACCATCTTATGCACAGAAAGTGACTTCAATTTTTTTTTTCTTCTAGGGAATGATTATAATTCAATAAATGCCATCTCCTGAGAATACCGACTGTTTTCCAAGCATTGTTGTAAGACAATAAGGTTCAATACCAGAGAACTCCCACACTCCAGAAAGAGGAAAGAGATTTTTATTTGAAGTTAAAATCCAAATCACTCTTGCTTCTCATGTTAGGGAACTTCTATCCAGGAGTAAGCAGCAGCATGTCCAAGGGCACGCTGAACCATTGCCTAAACACAGCTCATAATCTCTTGAAATCCAAGGTCTTCAAAGATTTGGAGGGAACTTTATTGTTTAAAATTAAAATAATCGCAAACATTCTGGAATAGTGTACAAAAATCACATAGCCCACCAGTTTTAGTCCATTTTGTGCTGCTATAACACAATACCACAGACTTGGTAGTTTATGAAGAACAGAGGTTTATTTGGCTCATGATTCTCGAGGCCAGGAAGTCCGAGATCAAAGGGCTGCATCTAGTGAGGGCCTACTTGCTGCATCACTGTATGGGCTGAAAGAATCACCTGGTGAGAGAATACATGTTAGAGGAGGGTAGAGGAGGCAAACCCAATTTATAACAAGTCAACTCACAGGATAACATCATTAATCCATTCATGGAAGCACAGGGTGATTCATTATAGAATCACCTTTTAACGGTCCCATTTTTCAACAGTGTGTGTGGCATTGGGGATTAAGTTTGCAACACATGAATGTTGGGAGACACATTCAAACTATAGCACCATGCCCACCTCAACTGCAGCTTGTCCTCCACCCTCAGTTGGAAAGGAACAAAGGCAGCTGATGAGGAGGGAGGAAGCAGGGGCAGCCAGAGTATTAGGCTGAAGAGACTGGGGAGGCATCTCTGTGATGTATAAACTGCAGAGAGCATCGCCAAGGCCTGTAGGGCCAGGGGCATTCCTGTGGAGGCCCAGAGGCTTTAGATTAAAGGTGGAAACACACAATGCCTTGAGGGCCTTTGTAAACTCAGCAATTGCATATTGTTGTTTCAGAAAGGGGGAAGAAACATTCCCCAGAAGATTCAAGGAGTAGGAGAGACAGTATTTGTAACAACCCAGGGGTTTTTCAGCTGCAGCCTTGTCACTTTGAAGTTCTCAGCTCATTCTCCCAAGGAAATTGGGAGGCTCCAAGTAATTGAAGCAGAGCAATTTCATAGAACAGAAAGAGAGCCGAGGGCCCCACGCTGTGCCCTCCAGGGCTGCCTGGCAGGAAGCTCTGCTGAGTAGCTTTGGTTTTCCTTGGAAACCTTCTGTCCTGTTCCTGTCAGGACAGGCTGGTGAGTGTGAGCTGTGCTGTGGCCAGTGGTTAGATTTCCTCCATCCTTGCAGTGGACAGGGATGGTGGGGAGAAGGGATGAAGCCAAGGACGAGTGGAGAACAGACCTTGAGGGGAAGTGGAGGTCACCACAGAGGGTTTCAAATTCACAAAGCATTCTTGAGTGGGGACAATGAGGGACATTTGCCTATAGAACAGGCCACTGGAAAGTCCAAAAGAGGAAACTGCCCAGGCCTTCAGAGTTGTGGTTTTAATTATCCTGTTAAGTCACTATTTTACTGTCATCCAAGTTTAATAAGCTTGACTGCGACCTATGAGGAGGAAAAATAGTGTCCAAATTTTTCTGTTTATTGCCTCTCTGGACTGTACAACAGTCTGAGGCAGAATCCCAGAGCCAATTAGCCCTGGAAAATTGGGGATTACCCACTTTTTTTCTTTTCTCTTTTCTTTTTGGAACTGTAATCCTGAAGCTAGAGCCTCAGGCAGTGGCCAGTCAGGTTAAACTGGAAAAATTTAAGCATCAACAGCTTATAAACTGCTCAGAGAGAAGTTTCACTAGTACAGAGTGCCTGTAGGCCAAGTCCAGAGTACAGGCCTGAGGCGGTTTGTGTGAGTGCTGGAACATGAAGTTATAAGATTGCTCACCCAGTTTACCTGGGAAGCATCAGAACCCTGTCACCCCTGGACTCTGGACCCTGGACCCTGGGAGAATGGGTGTGCTGAGGTGTTACTACCTGGATGGGAATATGCAGGTTTTTGTACTCCTGACCTTGAAGCAAGGCTGTGTTCAGAGTGCAGAGTTCTGGCTTCCATCTTGAGAAACCTGATCCTTTGACTTGAACACTCTGCTCTTTGTGCTTTGCACAACAGGAAAGTCCTGTTCAGTCACTCAGCTCAGCTCTGTCTCTTGGCTTCAGCTTCCCTCCTGAGCACCTGATGGCTGTTGGTTTATTATGACTCACTGCCATTATATCTGTTTGGACTTATATTTCTAGCATCTCACTGCTGTGACCCATCTCCTAGGCAAGACTTTCCACACGGAGGCTGCCAGGCCAGAAGGAGAGGAAACCTCCAAATCTGTCAACGTTTGAATAATTTCATACACACACATCTCTTCCAACCACCTGCACTATTTTTGTTTCCCAGAACCATGCAAGCCAAAGGCGTCGGCAGGGCTGCTCCCTCTGTGGAGTAGGACCCATTGCATGGGATTGCCTCCAGCAAGCCAAGAGCCCACCATACTGGTTTCTGTGTGAGGTCATCTTTTCAGAAGTTGCCTGAGCTCTGGCCTCCTTCCTGGTATCTTCACACATTCTGGACATGTTTCAGTTCAATAAAAAAATGAAAGGGACTTTTGACTGCTCACTTTCACACTTTGCACTGTGGAGAATACTGAAGTCTCTGGGGAGTGCTCCGGAGGCTACAGTGTAATTAAGAGTCATGCAAGGTGGATGTGTTCCATCTAATGGAAGTCCCAAGGGAAAAAAAATATCATAGTCAATTGAATTTTGCATACCTGATTCCCCCTCTTGGTGATTCACATATATATTAAAGGTCTGAGAAGTTCTGTAAGTAAATCTTTTCTCAGCATGATACTGACCATAATTCATGTCTTTTGGAATATACAGTAGGAAATGATCTAACATAGTTTCCAATCTAAGGAGGCATCTTACTCTTCAGAGGGTGAATGGACATAGTTGGTGACATTTGTTGTCATAAAGAAGGGAAGGTTGCCATTGGCATTTAATGCATGGGGAATGGAAGATGCTAATAATCTTCTTGTAGTGCAGCCTGGTTCTTAGCCAGGTGCCCATAGCACTTCCTACTGGGTTCCACACCCCGACTGAGAAGCAGTGGTGGGACATGTGCCCAGCACTCACTTCTTACTGTCCTCTGGGTTTTGTGGCTCCTTGTTGCCTCTTGTTAGGTTGTTTGCCTGGACATCCCCTGCTCCCCACCCCCCAACCTCCTTACTTGAGAAAGTTCATTCTTAGGGTTTTGTTTTGTTTTTAGTTTTGGGGTTTTTTTTTTTTTGGTGTGTGTGTGTGTGTATGTGTGTGAGTGTGGTCGCCTTTGGAGTTCACAGAGCAACAAGAGGGCAGAGATTCATGTTTCCATCAATTCTGGAGATGAAGAAAGGGTGCAGTTCAGGTGGTCCCTGGAGGATGAAGAGGAAGTTGACCACCTCTTTCCACGTCTCAGGAGAAAGAGTTCAAACCTAAGAGACAACACCTGGTGCCTAGACAAGGCCCAGTGACTTTGGAAAGAAAAATGAGCATGCAGAGTGAAAGCCTTCCGCCTTCTTGGGAGGGAGGGAGGTAACGCAGCAGCAGAGCCACAAACCACAGTATGCAACTCAAAGTCACTTGTTTCCGTGTGTCCCTGCTTCTCTCAAAACAGAAAACGCCCACAGCAACCGGCGATTATGGCCTGAAGCAGCCGCGTGTGTTTGACAAAACAAGTGGTGGGTGGGTGGCTCCTGGCGGCAGCCACCCCAGGGAGATCCTGGCCCCGCGGCTGGCCCCACGCCTGGCCCGGAGCCCACTGGGCGCGGGTCCTAGGCGGGGCTGGCTCTGCTTCCCGCGCTGCGCACTTTGGTGGGGGACCGCTGCAGGGTGGAGAGGCTCCGGGGGTACCAAGTCGATATGGAGACGCCCATCCGCCCCACATCAGCTCCGCTGCTGCGCCGGCCGAGCCCCGTTTCCTTCCCATGGCTTGGTTTGGTCAAGATGCACAATTGGGTGTTGGTCTGCGGAGCCTAAAAAAAAAAAAAAAAAAGATCCCCTCCCCCAAAACGTTTGAATATAAATTACTTTGCTGCTAGTTTCCTCCTTCCTCTTTGTGTCTCAGGAATTGTATGGGGAAAAGGAACGCAGGATTTGTTTTTTATTATTATTCTTGAAAATGACCTTTATGGCAAAGTCCTGGCCAAGGTGCTCAATAGCCCGGGTTTTGACTATGGATATCAGTTTTCAGGTCACACTGTAGGTAAGGTGTCAGAACAGGAGTGGTGTCTTCACTCCTTGGGCAGATGCCTCCCACATTGGCCCTTGTTTTCCCTTGTTGCCAGTGGAAGCAAATTTCTGTTGATTTTTCTCTGTTAAGAATTGTAACTGGGGTTGTGGCTCTGCGGTAGCGCACTCACCTAGCACGTAGGAGGCCCTGGGTTTTATCCTCAGCACCACATTAAAAAAATAAAAATAAATAAAGGTATTGTGTTCAACTACAACTAAAAAATAAATATATTTTTTAAAAGAATTATAACAACTAGAGGAAAATGCAAAACTCTTCTAAGATTACTGTCCATAAAGCCCACCTGAGGGTCATCTGGCTTTCTTAGAGAATGGAACTTTGACTTGCTATGTTTTTAGAAATATATTTATTTATTTAATAAACTGAGGATCAAACCCAGTTCCTCACACAAGCTAGGCGATCACTCTACCACAGAGCTACAACCCCAGCTCTTGGCTTGCTATTTATTATTATTATTATTATCATCATCAGTAGTAGTCATAGTAGTACTGGGGATCGAACCCAGGAATGCTTTACCAAGAAGCTATATCCACAGACCTTTTTATTTTTTGAGAGAGGGTCTCATTAAATTGCCCTGGCAGGCCTTGCACTTTTGATCCTCCCATCTCAGCCTCCCAAGTAGCTAGGATTACAGGCATGCACCACTGATTCTACTATTTATTATTAATTAGAGTCTAGACATTTATAACTCTGTAAAATTAGATTATACTGTGTGGAAACTGTTAAAATGTAAATGGACTTTTCTGTTCAATAGAGATGCAAATTATTTCTATGAACTAGGAAAATAACTCCAAAGGTTTTAGTTTTGTTGCCCTGCAGGACATCAACTGATTTTGTATCTAACTTTGCAATCTTTAGCATTCATTTTTATTCTCTGAATGCACCTTTTTTTCCCCTTCTCTTTGAACCAGGTTTGTCACCCTGCAGATTCCCTCCTTAATGAAAAGTGATTAACACATATTCACCGCTTCTTGTCAAGGCCTCATATACCTCTGCTTCTATAATCCCCACCAATTTAATATCACCTTGAAATGCACTTAACAACTATCGTTGATTTTCTGACCCAGGTGTTTCTCTGGAGCATTCTCATGACATCAGGAAAATAAACACCACTAGAGATACATATACTCCCCACCTTTGCAAGTAAAATAAATCACCAGAACAATGCTAGAATTGTTGAAATGTACAAACTAGGGCTGGGGTTGTGGCTCAAGCAGTAGCGCCATTGCCTGGCATGCATGTGGCCCGGGTTCGATCCTCAGACAAACAAAGATGTTGTGTCTGTCGAAAACTAAAAAAATAAATAAATAAATTTTCTCTATCTCTCTAAAAAACAAAAAAGGTTTTAAAAAAATGTACAAACTCAACATGTTACTCCAAGTAATCTTCCCTTCTTTGTTCACATTTTGTTCAATCTATATCCATGATCTGGGGCTGGGGCTCTAGTCCTCAGTATACCTGCTATCCTCTCAGTCCTACTAAGAGCCTCTGCCCACACACAGTCATACATGTAACTCCAGGTCCCAGCTAAGTTGAATAAACTGTGGCCATGCACCTGATCCATGTAGCTGCCTACCTACTGGTTGGACAATCAGGGAAGGAAGGCCAGGCCCAATGAGATACCTGACTGGGCAAATTTGACAAGAAAACTTGGAGTTAATATTTGGTAGTGCAAGAGCCAAAATCAAGCAGGTATTTGAAATCACAAATCAACAGGCCAATCATTAGCAGAAAGAGCTTCAGCAGGTGTGGAATGCCCAAGTTGCTCCGGTGGCTGAGCATGGAAACATAGAGGCATGGACTCTACTGCTGAGCTGGCAAGGTCGGTGTTTGCTTTTTAGAGCTGTGTTTGATCTTGAAAGACTCTGGGTTCTCCAGCTATGTCCTTGATTCTGTCAGGCTCTATGACTATTCTGCTGCTCCTATTCCTCCCCAAAGCCAAGTGGTGTGGTGTATCCTGGGTTGCCATCCGACTCATTATTTGGTCTACAGCTCTTACTGTCTTATCCATGTGTGTCCATCAAAGAAACCCCACAATACTCGAGGGAAATTTATAGGTCTCTGCTTCTTTCTCTCAAAAGACCCTGACTTGTTCTCTCACATTTTCTTATAACTCAGTAGGTTAAGTAACAATCAATGTATTATAAGAATAATAAAATCTAACCAGCATGGAAGTTCTTCAAAAATCTGCAAATAGAATGACCATATGATCCAGCAATCCCATTCCTGGGTATTTATCCAAACAAAATGAAATCAGTATATTGAAGAGACATCTACTCTGTCATGTCCATTGCAGCATTACCACCATACACAAGATATACAATCAACCTGCTCACCATCAATGGATGAATGGATGAGGAAAATACATTATATATGCACAATGGAATATTATTTAGCCATAAAAAGAAGAAAATCCTGACATTTTCCCCAACATGGTTAGAATTGGAGGATATTATAAGTTCAATAAACCAGACCCAGAAAGACAAATATCATATATTCTCACTTATATATGGAAGCTGAAAAAAAAAAGCTGATTTCATAGATGTAGAGAATAGAATAGTAGTGACCAGAGGCTAAGAAGGGTGTGGAGGAGAGAAGAAGAGAGGATCTTAATGGATATAGGGGTGTAGTTAGGAGCAAAAACTTCTAATGTGTTCTATATCACACATGGATAATTATGGTTGACAACAATTAAATACTTCAAAATAGTTAGTAGAGGGGATTTTGAGTGCTCCTGGCACAAAGAAATGATAAATGTTTGAGGTGACGGATATGTCCATCACTCTGATATAATCATCACGCATTATTTACATATATTGAAATAATCACACCATCGCCCATAATAGTATAATTATTATGTGTCAATGTAAAAAACTTTTAGACATTTAAAAAGTATTATTTCCTTTTGTTCAGTCTACTGTTTCCAGGGTTGTCAAGAATTTTCTAAGGAAAATAAGTTTCCTTGGTTAGACCTGTCTTCCCTCCATCTCTCTCCATTCATTTCTATTGGATCATTTATTCTCCCCAGAAGCACACCACGGATTCTAAATGAGTGTGGCAACATCACACATTGAAGAAGCTCACAATCTTGCCAATGCAGTGTTACAAAAGGGGGCTGGTGCAGGAGGGAAGTAGGAGGGTTGGCCTAGGTGCCTCTGGAGATGGGGGCGCCAGAACCTGGTGCTCAGGGTGGGATGGGAAGGGCACTCCCTGGCTCCATGGCCTATCTTGGCAGCTTTTCTTCCTAGATTTCCCATAAACATTGGCTTTCATGCTTCTAGCCTGGAACCACACATAGCCAAAGCCATATGTTCAACTTGGATTAATTAAATAGTGGCCTCAGCAAAATTTATGGTTCTCCTTCTGATGCTTTTGTGTTGCAATGCCTTCAATATTCGTTACTGTGAGATATTTGTTATAGTTAACCTTGTAGCTTGGGTTCTATTGGTCTGTAAAGTCTAAATGTTGAGAGACTTCTGGATTGATTTTTTAAACATAAGGATTGTTTTTGGTTTATTTCATGAGAATGTATCTTCTCTCTTCTAAGTTTGGGCCAATGAGAGTCCAGTCTTGATTTTTCTCAGAGATGACAGTCATCTTAACTGATTTTAGGAAATGGTGTTAAAAAAAAAAAGGATGTGCAATAAAGTCCCAATTTCTAATCCCAAGTGTCCAGGCACGCAGGATGGCAGAAAAAGGGATAGGAATTTGAGGTTTGGCTCAGTTTTTCCTCTTCCCAGGGGCCACACCTAGTGCTGCACTGAGGTATACAGCGTTGGCTGGCAACTGTACTATGCAAGCGAACTGAATTGTGTTCCTTAGGTTGCAGAGCTTTACAGACACCCTGATGCAGCAGCCCGGACCCATTTCCCTTCTCTCAGAAAGATCAGCACCAATGATGGAATGTCATGGCAGGTTAGGGGGAGGGAAGGTTATAGTGATGGGGAGTCCCTATGACCTTGGGCAAGTCCCCTGAACTGCAGGTCTGTCTTAGCTCCTTTCTCTGCAGTGTGCACAATGACAGTGCCTGCTTCCTAAGGGATGAGGGATCATTTCCTTTGGGGATGGAGCAGAGACTTACCCTTCTGATCCTCATAAATGTACATTTAGGCTGGGGCCACTTTCAAACACAAAGACTTCCTGGCTGTGTGACCCCAATGTTTTCCTCCAGGCAGGGCATCCAGTCATTTCTCCAAGGCAGGGTTGTGTGGGGTTCATGCTGACTGCTGTGCTACCCACCCTTCTGAGTGCCGGAGAATCCACGGCACCAGATTTGCAGGGATCTAAGCTTCTTAGACTCATCCAGTACAGGACCTTCCTCCCCTGCCTTAACTGCTTTTTTCCCCCTTCCCTGTGGTGGGGATTGAACCCAGGGTCTTGCACATGTTAGGCAAACACTCTACCACTGAGCTATACCCACAGACCTTTTTATTTTATTTTGAGACAGGGTCTTGCTAAATTGCCCAGCCTGACTTTGAACTTGTGATCTTCTTGCCTTAGCCTCCAGAGTCACTGGGATTACAAGTGTGTACCCCTGTGCTTGGTCTAATTGCTCTTTACATCTCCCTGTGACCAGGAAGATTCTTCATGATTTCAAATAATGTATTGTGATTCAGAAGACATTCCTCTATAGATTTATAAATCTCATGCCCTCCTCTACTGCCTGACCCAGACCCTTCTAGCACTCAGCTTGGAAACAAATAAATTTCTACCCTAAAGACTCCATCCACACTCCCCCTGGTTGTCTCTTCCATTAGAATTAGTAAACCAGGTTTGCCTCCTGCGCAGCATTTATGAAATCCAGGTGTCCTTGGCTGTATTAGGGGAAAGGCCCTTTGTCTCAGCTGCTCAGCATTGTCCTGTTTTTTCTTGGCATCTTCACCCTTCTTCCCCTACTCACTTTTCCACTGTGTGGTGGTTCTGGTGAGGCTGACGCCACCCAGCCTCAGGACTGACACTGACCCAGCCTAGCCAATCCACAATGTGGTCAAGGCAGGGTACAGATAATAGTCCCCATATTTTTGCTATAATTATTGGAAAAGAGGGTCTAGCTTTCCACAGGGCTTGCTAATCTGGCCGGGTGAACCCTGAGGTTGCTGGAGGCTGTTTGGGGCTGGAGAGGCATATAGTGGAAAACAACTCTGAGAGATTGCCACCTGATGACACTGCTGAAGCTCCTGAAGTCCTGGTTATATGAGCCGACAGATGATCTTTAGGTCCATTTGAATAGGATTTTATATCACTTGTTTTCGAAAGAGAGCTGATCACAGGCTGGCTGAAGTATAAACTCATTTTCAGCAATCAAAAGGAGTGCGTTTTTTTAGGTGAAGAAGAGAAGAAGGGGCACGGTGGGAGAAAGACAGAGAGAATGGGGGAAGGAAAAGTGAGGAGTCAGGGGGCAAGAAGGGCAGAAAAATCCAGAGTCTGCAAAATGCTACCTAAGCTTGCTTATTCTTTATTAAAACCATTCTCCTCCCTCCATCCAAACCACATAATCTGTCACCACTGTGCTTTTAGCAACCCTCCCTTGGAAAAGAGACTCCGAGAGACTTGCTTTGGCTAGGCAGAGCTTTCAGTGAGGTTTTCTCCCAAGGATCCCTCCTTGTTTGAAACCTCCCCCAGCCTGGCATGTTCTGGCTCCTCCCCCAAGCCCTGCCTGCTCCTGCAGTGGCTACCGGGATTGACCATCTTGACCTCCAGCCCACAGCTTGGGAAACATCCATGGAGTACATGTTGACTTCCATGGGGCAAGCAACTTCATGCCCTACCCAGGTGCCAGTGAAAATTAGATTAATCTCTTAATCTCCCCATCCTCCACCCCCAAATGGTTTAAACAAGATAGAAATCTACTTTTTCTCAAGTAAATGAGCCTGGTCTTAGGTTTCTTGGCATTATCAAGAACCCAGTGTCTTTCTCACCGTCCTCAGGGGGTGGGGGTATATACATCCCAGCATTCCCTGCCCTAACCCCTCTTCCCACCTCCACACCACTTTCACTGACATCATTGGACACAGCACAGAGACACAATAGCAAGGGAAAGGCAGCTCTTCTGTTTCCAAATAAATGTTGGGGGCCCATTGTTAAGGAAAATAGGTAGGATGGATACTGGGGAACACTAGGAGTCTCTGCCAAAAGAGGTTCCTGAATGCCACAGGAAAATCCTCACACAAATCCAGTGCATGGTAGCCAATGAAGTCCACTGGGGAAAGGGATAGTTATTTGCAGAAACATTAGGAAATATATCATCCTACAAATGCCAAGAGAATGGCTTGAGCCCATCAGGGAAAACCTACTTCATCATCTATCCTGACCATTCAGAGATCAGAACCCTTTGGGGGTAAGGCCTCCAATCCCATTTCGATTCTCTAAGAACAGCTGGACCTACAATAGTATTTGGCCTGAAGAAACCGTGGAGAAAACTTCCAGGGAGCCAGAGGCCAGGCAAAGGAACCTCGTCCCTACTTGACCCTGTCTCAGCTGAGATTAAACAATAGCAGCTTTGTTCAAGAAGAAGTGAAGTGGGAAGTGTTTCTTGATATACTTCACTGAGACCCAGGGTCTGCTTGTGAGGAAGTGAACTGTGGATTTCCAAACAAGACCCTTTAGCTTCTTCTGCAGCTCAGGAGAACTGTAACTGGATTCTCCAAACACCACCTTGGCAGGTCATCAACAACCATGTGACAAACAACTGAGGAAAGAAACCTAACCTCCTGCTTCACTGATCAACACTTGGAAAGTGCTTAAAATGTTGGTCAGCTCAGGATATGGGCCTAAGCATTCTGGATGAGAAAAATCGTTATCACCACCACCACTACCACCACCAACACCACCACCACCACCACCACCATCATCATTATCAAGTGCTTATTATATTATATATTCACTATGTATCAAGCACTGCTATAAGTACTGTGGAAAGATCACAGAGATGAAAAAGGCACTGTCTCTGCCACAGGGAGTTTATAATCTAACAGAAAAAAAAAAACGAGTTATTTTGAAAGACCATTTTTTAAATGTCTGTTTCCAAAAACAAAGTAAAATACAAACAGGGGAAGAAGCTGGGTGTCCTGCTTCTTACATTTACAATACTAAGTGTTTTGAAGAGGGTGGTTTCTAAATCCTTGTATCTGTCTCTGGGAAGAGATGGGGAGGATGTGATGCAGCTCACGTGGGCCAAGGCTGAATGGGTCCTCAGAAGCAGCAGCAGAGCCTCCCATTGATTCCTATCACCTCCGGCCTCTGACTGAGCCTGCCTCAGGTTATCTCCTCTCCAAGGTGAGACAACGGATTTCATTTCTTCCTGGCTCCCTCCCTGTCTTGCACTCTGTGCCCATAGAAGTGATAATGTCTGTGAATCACATGGAGCTTTCTGAGAACCAATTTTACATCTTTCTTGGGAATGTGGGAGTGAAACAGCTGGCTTTTCAAAATGGCTATTTTGTTTTGAATTCATCTTCAAATAAACATTTCTCAGGAGAAGTAATAAGTGAGGGTCAGAGAGCAGATAAAATGCCCATGGGAGAGTAAAATAAGATACCAGAATCCCCTGGGAGAAGATTGCTGATTTCCAGAGCCCTGTCTTCTGCCACCAGATGCTAAGGCAGCTCTTTCATCTCTGGGTGTCTTTGTCCTCCAATCAGTGTCTTCAGCAGTCACTGCCCCTGCTCCAGGGTCACAGTCCTCCACACTCCACAGCCACACGGAGCCCTCAAAACCATCCACATTTCATTCACTCATTCATTTACTCATTCTATATTCATTCAATGTTTATAGGCACCACCTGGAAATCTTATCTCTGTTTGCCGTCAGGAAGGGTTTGTATTTGCATCTCCTTTTCTGTACAATTTGTTTCATTCCCCAAGTGGTTTTGGACTTGAAAGGAGATGTTACTCAGAAGCTTTCCTAAAAGCAGTGTCTCAGTTCCTTAAGGAGACACCTACTTCTCCAAATAAGCCTCCAGCGAGCGTCCTTGGCCCAGGTTAACATCCATCTTCCTGCACATCCTCACGGGGGCATTCCAAAGGACCATAGCAACTTTGTGCAGTCCCCGATTGTCTCCAGGGAAATCAGAGATGCCTGGATATAGCAAACAAAGACTCTTTGTGTTGGTAGGGCTGAGTTACCGACAGGCTTGAAATGTAGTTTCCTCCCCTGGGGCGCAGGAAAAGGAAACTGAAAGGATAGAAGGATGGGTTAAAAACAAAGATAAGATTTAAAAGGAATAGAAGTAGAATTCTGTGTCTAGTGATTAAATGAGGGAAGAAAACAAGGAAGGCAGAAGGAATCTTATTTGATGGTGGCGTAAGTGAAGCTGTTCAGAGATTTTGGTTGGCTGCAAGCTCAGGGTGCACAAAGGACTGATGTGGCAGATGGAAACCTAGACAACCCTTGACTATGTTGATGGCATCACAGCTGTCTAGGGAGAAGGATGGTCCTTGATTTTGTCACAGACCAAGCCATACCTGAAGTATGTAGTTCCATGTTAAGAGACACTTTAACATAGAGAAGGATCCCCAGGGGAGGGTAGTATAAATGTGGAGACCACACCACATGAGAAACCTTTGATTTCCAGCCTATAAAAATAATTTATAGACATGACAACCTTCTTCAAATTGGTCAGATGGAAAAGGGAGCCTGGAGAATGGTTTCATTGTTCTCAGATTGTGAACTTCCACAACTTCTGGCCTCTTCCCCTCAAAATTTGACCTGTGTCTTCTTTTATCCCTTCATGACTGCCTGACTCAGAGGAAGAATTGTTTCTCCTCCTTCCAGAGGTGAACCTCATCTTCTCCCTTCTGTAGCACATACCAGTGATAATTACCACCTCCTTTAGGATATTTCATTTGTCCTTCCCATAAGCTGCAAATATGAGAGAGATGATAATTTGGGCATTTTTTTCAGAGCAAATATATCTTGTTTGTTTGTTTATTTGTTTATTCTTTTAGTTATACATAGCAGTAGAATCCATTTTGACATAATTAAATTTGGGCACTTTTTATATGCCAGGTGCATAGTGACTAATATGTTTTATCTTGATTAATCCTCACATCAATCCAATAAAGTAGATCATGTCTTCTCCATTCCTAAATGAAGCTCAAAGGAGTTTGATGACATTTCCCAGCCCACACAGCTGCCAGGTGGGAGAACTAGGACTCAATTTCAGGTCCACCTGCCTCTAGAACCCTAGCCTCTCTTCAGTCTGTTAAACACTCCTTTCTAATTAGCAGCCAATGTCTCGGATGGTGACTCCTTGCACAGGTTTACTTCCTCTCACTCATTCATCCAGACAGCTGCAGTCTGCTTTCTGCTGACTCTGCAGAAACAGAGGTTCAATGGGGTCCTAATAGTTAATCACAATCCCCAAATCCCTTCCTCAGCGCTCACTCCACAGACGCATCTGTGACATTGGCATTGACACCTTCCTGCAACTGGCTGAGCCTGCCAATTTACCTCTCTCCCATCCCAAGTCCCACTTCAAATGTCAGTAGCCATTTAAAAATATCTGAGGACTCAGCTGGAGTTGGAAATCAAGGATACGAGGGGGGGCTTCCTTGGTGTGTTGTAGGGGTGCAACTGTCTGAATAGATCCCACTCACACTCATATGTTGAAGCTTAACCCCTAATGTAATATATTAATATATCCCCTGCCTTTGGGAGGTGATTTCGGGAAGAGACTTCATAAATGACCTCATGAAACAGGTGTTTAGGGAGCTGTTCCTCCCTTTTGCCCTCTCATCACTTCTGCCAAGTGAGGACAGAGCCTGTGTCTCCCTTTTTCTTCACCTCCCTGTGAAGATGCAAGTCCCCACAGGAGGAACAGGACCTCACCAGATGCTATATCTGCCAGTGCCTTGTTCTAGGACTTCCCAGCTTCCAGAAATGAGAGAAAATAAATTTCTGTTCTTGTTAAATTATGTGGTATTTTGTTATAGCAGCACAGACTAAGATGAGGGTAAGTTTTAGGGTCAGTTCCAATGATCCAACTGTTCTCATACCAGTATTGGTGAAGTTGTATAAAGGGCGCATGAAGCTATAGGGCAAAAATAAAGTGGCTAGGGGTGAGGATGAGGATTGTTTCAAAAATCAGAGGAAGCTAGCAGGTCAGAAGGCAGTGGAGAGTTCCAGATGTAGTCTTAAGCTCTCTATTCTGGGCTCAGCATTTGCAAATCTCCTTTGGAATTCTAGAAACTCTTTAGCTTGATAAATGACAGTACAACAATTTTGGTGGCCTCTCTAAGGTACTGATTTCACCACCCACATCAAGTTACCAGGTGAGCAAAGTGGAAATGCACAATCCTTAGTAGATAGAGCTGCTTCAGGGTCCTCCAGGGCAGACCTTCTGGTTTTCTCTCCTATTCTCCAGTGGAGGGGGAGCCTCATCTGGTGCTCCTCCCTGCATTCCATCTCCCATTTCATTTTGTTCTGAAGGGAATCTGAGGATCTCTTTTTTCATTTTCACATGGAAACAACTGCTGCCTCCAAAACCTGAGGTATGTTTCTCAGAAAATTATGTCTTGACTCTACATTAAGAAGCGCTAGAGCAGCACAAGTGTTCCTTCTAATTTCCAAAAGAAGAGGCAGGAAAAGAGCCTACAAAGTGAGCCTCACATCCCTCCTTGCTGCTCTCGTATGAAAGTTGATGATCCTCCTTCCTTTGTTCTGTTTCAGGCTGTGATGCTTCAGTAGAGCAGGACTGAAGATTCAGCAAGACAGAAGGAAAGGTCTTGGATGGCTGCCACCTGGATCTGCCCTCAGAGACTTCCTGGAGAGCCTCTCTCTCTCTTTCCTTGCCTGAATGGCCATTAACATTTCTGATGTGGGGCCTGGGTGCCCAGGTTGCTGCTATATGAGCTATAAAAACCTAAGCAGAACTGGAACATCAAATTGCTGTGGGTTCAATTTTGGCTGGCAGGCCTCATCTATCATAATCGCACACGTGTGCATACACGCACACAAGTGCATACACGCACACAACACACATATGGAAAAATACATCTTGTGGATTAAAAAGTCAAATAGGAACCTAGAGCACTGGTGAGGAGGGTACTGGTCCACCATGCCGTGGGGAAATCTCTTTACATAGGGACCAGCTTTGATGTGGGAGGTCAAGCTAGGAAACCAGAAGTCCTCTCCAGAACCTGAATCTAAGAACCAGAGAGCAGGACTATAATTTTCTTGAAACCCTGATATAGTGTAGATCTGGAGAGTCCTCTGGAGAGGCCCCTGTGTTGACAGCTTTGTCATCAGCCTATGGTTCTATTGGTAAATGGTGGAACCTTTAAGAGGTGAGGCCTAGTGGGAGGAAGTTAGGTCTGGGGGTGTGCCCTTGAAGGGGAATAGGAACCCCAACTCCTTCCTCTCTCTGTTTTTGCTTCCTGGCTGCCATGAGATGGGTAGCTTTCTTGGCCATGGGCTCCTGCTCTGATGTACTGCTTCAGCACAGGCCCAGAGCAATAGAATCAACTAACCATGGACTGAAACCATGAACCAAAATAAACATTTCCTGATTTTTTTTGAACCCAGGGACACTCTACCACTGAGCTACCTCCCTAGTCCTTTTTATTTTATTTTATTTTTAAAATTTTGAGACAGGGTCTTGTCAAGTTGCCTAGGCTGGCTTTGAACTTGCAATTCTCCTGCCTCAGCCTTCCTAGTAGTCATGATTATAGGCATGTCCCACAGTGCTCAGCTTCTCATTATGTGGTTTGTCTCAGGTGTTTATCACAGTGACAGAAAACTGACTAACATAGATACCTAGCTTGACTATGGTGATGACTGGCAACCTGAGGGCATATTTGATCTGTAGATGTGTTAAACAATATCATAGAAAATTTTGATCCAACATTTATATGTTGGGAGAATTCCAGATTTATGGCTTATTTGGGTGGAACAAAATTAGAAGATAGTGCTAAATTGGGCTTTCATGGCCAAATGGATTTGCCATTTAGACAGAGCATGTGCATCTAATGGTTCTCCATTCTCTCTACCACTCCCTGTGACAGCTCTTACACTGAGGATTAGGTGCTACAGACCTTCCACTTGCAAAGCTGTTTTTCTTATAGCAGAGAAAGATTTTTCTATATCATTGTCATCAAAAGTGATTTTCCACACTTGACCCCCATGACTCCTATGGACTTTAGAATTTATAACCCCTTTCAAAGCACCTGGATTAGCCAGGATTGGTTCCACTGCACAGGACTGAAAACCCCACTTAATGTCAACAAAAATAAAAAGAGTGGCTGACTGGCTCATGCAGCTGGGAGGAACCCCTGGGGGGTGACAGGATTGGAGGAAGGACTTCAGGAATCACGGAAAATGGCCACTCATCCCTGCCAGGTTTCCCTCCAGTTCTCCTTGCTACTCATCTCTGCCTGTCTTTGCATGCTGGCCTCATTCTCTCAGCAGAGATGCCTTTGCCACATGCTAAGGATCATGGCCAACCCAAACCCTAATTTAGAAATCCCAGTAGGATAAAGGCATTCACTTTCTCCACTTCTGAAAATCAATCTCAGGAAAGGATGCTGACCCTGCTTGGGTCCTAAACCTTACAGCTGCAGGCTATTTTCTTTTCAAACCACAAACTTGTATAGCTGATCACTATTTAAGCAGGTCACAAATACTAACTTATTTAAATTATTAAAGAAGTTAAGAGGATTTCTCAAGGCTATATAGCTATTAACTGATGGAGTTGGAAATCGAACCCAGAGAGTCTGTCTCCAGAGCCCATGCTTGTACCCCTATGGTATGGTTGTAAGGGTTGTACTGAAAACTCTAGTGAAGCAACTACAGGACTTCCACAGAGAAAAACCCTCAGGTGCTTACCCCTTAGGCAAATCATTGTTAGGGTGAATGAGAGGTGATGCTGATGATGGATTGTTTTTGGTAGGATTTGTGGTGGGGGGGGAGTGGGAACCATGACTGACAGCCCCACCTGTATGCATCTACTTGAAAAAGAGTGAATTCCCAGAGAAAGAAACCCAAGCAGACAGCAATAATGTCTGACCATCTCAGAAGCATCAGCCATGGCTTATAGCATCTGCCCATCTTTATGTTCTCTCATAGACCTCTGAGATCTGAAAGGGCCTCTGGGAAGGATGTTCTGGCTCAGAGTCTCTTTTCTGAATCTTTCTATTCTGTGAAGCGAGAGGACAAGGCTTATCTCCGGAGGTTTTCAGGATTTAGTGAGATCAGTAACCAGCTAGCATGGCTTATGACAGATGGAGAGCTCTAGAATATGTCAGCCATTTAAGACTTAACATTCACCCTGGCTCTCATTGGGCAAGGGTCACTCACAGCCCACTGCTCTTGCTTTGGACTGTATCTGGTCTAGTCTATCCTTCTGAGAGTTACACAGCATCTCACCCCCCACCTGCTCTCCTAGCTTTGCTTTGGTTTTTCAGGGTAAAACCTAAGACCCCTGACCCATTAAGGAAGGTTGCAAAGGGAGGAGACAGGGCTAGGTGCTGAGTATGTAGGTGGGTAGGTTGTTGGAGGTGTAAGTCGTTTGAAGAATACCAAGTGCTCATGACAAGTTGCAATGGTGCTGAATGAGATGAAATGCAGAGAAGAAAGGGAAGAAAAAGAGAGATGGGGAGAAACAAACTTGGTAAAGTTCTGACTGGTCATTAAAGCCTAGAAATCAGCCTTTTTTAAAAAAATGAAATCATAAGTAGAAACAAAATACTACAAATAAATAAAGGCACAGAGCAAGGACAGGGGCTGGGAAGCTATTAGTTTGGCTTTCCTGTTGCCCTCCACATAGGGCTCCTAAGAACAAAGTTTGAAAACTAGATCTGGGTCAATCCAGGCTCCATGATTATAGCACACTCTGCTGCACTCCTCAAATGAATGATCTATTGCATTATCCACCTCAAAATGTAGTGTTTTAAAACAATAGCCATTTTATTTGTTTATGATTCTGTGGGCTGGGCTCAGAAGGGTGGTTTTCCCCAAGGTTGCTAGAGACAGGAATGGGGCTGGATTAGCTAAACTGGCTCCACTCTCACATCTGGTAGTTCATGCTGATGTCTCTCTGTATACTTGGTCCCTTTCCTCAAGTTGGCTATTCTGGAATTCTTCACAGATGGCACTGAATTCTAAGAGGACAGGACTGGAAGGTGAAAGTCCTTTTCAGGTGTGAGATGGGAAGCCATCCAACATCACTTTTGCCACATTCTCCTGGCCAAAGCAACTCAGATTTAAGGGGTGAATAAATAGACCCTTGGTGGAATATCAAAGTCACATGGAAAAGAGTTGTTCATACATGAATGAGAGAAATGTATGGCTGTTTTTTTTTTTGCAACCTACTATTTCTCCTCATTTTCTTTTCTTTTCTTTCTTTCTTTCTTTTTTCTTCCTTTCTTTCTTCTTCTTTTAAAATATTTTTAGTTGTAGATGGGCACAATGCCTTTATTTTATTTATTTATTTTTATGTGGTGCTGAGGATCGAACCTCATGTCTCACACATACAAGGCAAATGCTCTACCACTGAGCTACAACCTCAGCCCTCTCCTAATTCTCTTTTTATTTTTTTATTTGAGTTGACTATAAGGGCTAAGCATGAGCTCAGAGAGGGAGCCCTGAGTGCCAGGAATGTGTTCAGGTCAGGGGCTACCGAGCTCTCACTTGGCCTATGATGGCAATGATCAGCCAGGATCTAGACCCGGACAGGCATCCCTCAGCTCTGCACAGTCCAGGCACTAGCAGCCATGCCATGTTCATCTCCAGATGGTGAACAGGATGCATCCTCAAGAAGATGGGTTGCCAGTCAGAGATCTGGGCAAGTTTCACTTGGACAAGAGAAGACTTGGATAGGCTTGATAATAACTATAATAGTCATCTACTATTGTATAAAAACCACACCTTAAACTTAGTGTCTTAAACCAACAATAATCCTTCATTTGCTCACAATTCTGCAATCTGGCCTGGGGACTTTTCTCTGTTCCATGTGATAGAGTGGTGTGGGCTGGACTCACTGATCCATGTAGGACTAACTGGTAGGTTGACTATGGCTAGAGGATCTGTGGTGGCTTCCCTCAAGTCTGCTGCTTTAGCTGGGGTGGTCAAAATGCCTGGGGACCACCTGTACCACTTACCTCATGTTCTGTCATCTTCTTCCACATGGCTGCTTCTTCAGTAAGAGGGCAGCCCAGGCTTCATGATTTTAAGAAAGCAGGACAGTGAAAAGTGCTGCTATAGAACTCCTTTCTAGTGCCCTGGGACAGAATTCCTGGCACCTTCTATGGGATCATGCAAGTCATAAGACCAACTCAATTACAATATGGAAAGTGATTGTCCACATGTGTGAATTCAGGAGGATGACTGATGGAGGACTGGTTTGTGGCAGTCTATCAAAATAACCAACATATATTATTTTATAATCGATATTTATAGCCTTTACAGTTCACAAAAGACATTGTGCAAGTTCACAAAGGACACTGTGCAAATTCACAAAGGACTTGCACTAACTTATTTGATCCTTCCAACTAAACTGAGATGTGGTTCGTGCTGTGCTGGTAAAATAAAAACAGCTCCTGATTTGTTGCATTTGCCAATTTCCATGGTGTAAATGGTCCTGTAGTCCACATCAAGTCATCATCATGAGGTCCCTGGGTGCAGAGGTGGAGGAGATGCAGTCAACACCTGGCCCCAGCACAGCACTGTATCCAGTGGGTATTATCTCTACTTGCAGATGAGATCATGGGCCTTTCTCAAAACCACACATGACCAATAGTGGCAGATCTGGGACTCAGCCAAGACCCAAAGTGCATGCTTTGGCTATAGTATCACCCTACCTCATAGCAATTTTCCTCAAATCCCTGAAGTAGCCATATTGTAGGTTACCCTAAAATGCAAAATAAGAGTTAGTGCAAGTTTCAGAGATGCAGATTTCACCATAAGAAAATAGGGTTTATGATAATAGAGTCATCCAAAGAGAATATATTGCTTGGTGCCAGTGTTCTTTTCATCATAAAAGTGTCTGTCAGAGGCCAAGCCTTTGCAGATTTCTGAACTGGGGGAGAGGTTGAACTAGACAGCCTCTAAGGTTCCAATTATCTCTTAAATTCTGGTTGTAAGAATGTTCTGAACTCCCAAATCTGGAGTCATTTAACATCTTTTTGAAATCAAAGCAGGCAAGGGGAAAGAGAAAGGAGAGTAAGAAGGAATGGTGAGTGTTAAATTCTGGTCTGAGCTTGGTCAGATGAGTCCAATCCCACAACCAGAATATTTGATATGAAAGAACAACTTTTATTTTATCCCAAGTCAGTTCAAATGACAGCAGATGGCTCCAGCTCTAGTGTCTGAAATGTTTAGATGTTCTCAGTGTAGCAGAATGCAACCATTGATCTTAGCTAGCTTTTAGACAATCCTCTTTTTTTCCAAGTGGGCTTCTTTTATTTTTCCTAGAAGGCAAATTTGCTAGGGGTTTAGCATGTAGTCTCTTTGGCTCAACAGGAATCCAATTCTCCTCTCTCTTGCGACTGCGTCTCTGTAGCTCTGCAGTGGTATTCAGTGATCTGCTTGATGCAGATCTTGGACACATTCCCCCAATCCTTGGAGGCATCCTGAAGCAGTTGAAGGTTATTGTTTTATAATGAGAACCACATAACTGGAGGCTTTCCTGAAGGAGCAGCTCAAAACTTTTGGGAATCAACACCAGGATGTTTCCTGGGATGGCTCGGGCCCCCTGGCCCAGCCAAAGATTTATAGGGAGGCATCAGAGGGTCTTGGAGCCTTCAGGAAATGCTCAGAATGGTCACTGAAGTAGATAACTCAGAATAAAGTTGTTCACCTCGAAAATTGTGGAAGCCCATGCACCTTTGATTCTAAGGATCTGGTATTTTCTCAGGTTCTGAGGGCAGTCAGGTTGGTTCCTGGAAGCCTGGTTCTGTAATTTCATCAGTCAGTATTCACAACTGGTGTTAGTAGTAGCCAGCAATGAGCAGCAAGATGTAGGTGAGGTCACAAGTGTTCTTTAAATTTCTTTAGAGTCTTTAAACTACTTCCAAAGTAGATGAGAAAGCAAAGAGTAGTAGTTAATTTGTGTAATAATAATAATAATAATAATAATAATAATAATAATAATAATAATGAGAAGAAGAAGAAGAAGAAGAAGAAGAAGCAGCAGCAAGGGAGCTAGTTAGAAATCATGTCAAGAAAAAAGGATTAAGGGACTAACTCTTGACAGGCTCCATTGATGTTGATGTAAAGCTAGGAATTATGGCTGTAAGTGTCTCCAATTGTCTGGGAAGGAATATTCCTTTATTAGCACAGGTACACTAAGGTAACTTCTGACCAGCTATTGACCCCAGTGCCCACATTGACAAGAGATTGACTTGTAGATGAAGCTCCCCCTGAATAGGATGGCCACCATGACAGTTCCAGAGAGGATCAACTAAGGTCAAAAACTCCACCGCCTGATGTGAAGGAGGAATTGAACACCTGATTAGTGAAGAGTACAGAAGGTGGTCCCAGTTTTCCTGGTAAACATCAAACAGCAATAAACTTGGTGACAGCATTGTCTCCTTTGTCATTCTCTGCTCGGAGATGGCCCACTCTCTTTC
The DNA here is from genome assembly GCF_052094955.1 of Ictidomys tridecemlineatus. NCBI lineage: Eukaryota > Metazoa > Chordata > Mammalia > Rodentia > Sciuridae > Ictidomys > Ictidomys tridecemlineatus. The sequence continues at coordinate 332,545 of NW_027521306.1, forward strand.
TTAAGAGTACCCTCTGCTGAAGCCTCATTTTGCTTTCACTTTACTTTCACCTATAATAATGCAGTTCTCTTGCATGGCTTTTGGTGGTTGACTTTAAATTTTCTTTTCCAGAACACAAGAACCAAGGTTTGGAGTTTCCGCTCCCTGCTTTTCTATGGTATTGGGATCAGCCTGCTGTGGTTTAAATATGGTCCCCAAAAGTTCATGCATTGAAAACTTACATACATTTGGAATTTGGAGGTAGGGCTTTGGGAAGGTCATGCAGGTGGGGCCCCCAAATAGGATTAGTGGCTTTATAAAAAGAGGAAGAGAGCCAAGCTCACATGCTGACCCTCTGTCTTCATTATGAGGTCATAGAGGCTCTCACAGATGCTGGTGTCAGGCTCTTGGACTTCACAGTCTCCAGAACTCTGTGAGAAATAAATTTCTTTTCTTTATACATAACTGATTCCACAGAATTCTGTTATAGCAATAGAAAATGGACCAAGAGAGCCCCATCAAAGGTTTTCCAAAGGCACTTTAACACTGGGATTTCTCTGGGCCCATTTAAAAATGTGATCCATGAGGTCCAGTGGATCTGGGTCACAGGTGGGTAGAGGGTCTGAATGGTCTGGAGAGAGTGTGAGATAAGAAGCAATGACAGTCTCAAGAACTGCTCCCTGGAGGCAGGTGCATAGTTGTGAGGGGATGGGGCAAAAGGATAGTCAGTGTAGGTAATGAATGATTGGGTCAGGAAGGGGGCTGGTTCAAAAGGAAATAAAATGCTAATACCTCCAGAGCACTTCCCCCTCCTCCAACCTGTGGCCAAGGTCACCTGCCTCCAGGGAATTTTTCCTCCTAAGGAGGAGTTGTTAATGAGTATCCCCTGGGTGGCTCTCTTCCTGCCTGAACCCCTGGATGACTTGTTCAGTCCTTGAATCTCTCCACCTTTGGTCTTGTGGGCAGGATGGGAGAGGGGTCATGAGAACAAAGGAAATCTGAAATCTATAAAAGAGGCAGGACACCTCCACTCCCTTAGGCACCAGTTTTGGACCCCTTCCTCTGAGAGGAGTCCTGTCTCCCCCATCCCTGACACCCCCCTACCCCTGACACCCCCCAACACCCCAACCCCTCCCCCCACCCCACTTCCCGCCACCCCCATCCTGCCATATTCTATCATTTTTTTATTGTTGGTTGTTCAAAACATTACATAGTTCTTGACATATCATATTTCACACTTTGATTCAAGTGGGTTATGAACTCCCATTTTTACCCAGTATACAGATTGCAGAATCACATCAGTTACACTTCCATTTATTTACATATTGCCATACTAGTGTCTGTTGTAATCTGCTGCCTTTCCTATCCTCTACTATCCCCACTCCCCTCCCCTCCCCTCCCCTCTTCTCTCTCTACCCCCTCTACTGTAATTTATTTCTTCCCCTTGTATTATTTTCCCCTTTCCTCTCACTTCCTCTTGTATGTATTTTATTTAAATAAAAGTTTTTATTTAAATAAAAGGTTTTGGTTTTGCCTTGAAGTTTCTCAGGTGTTTAGTCTTTAACACCATGGGAACAGGGACCCAGGTCCTTATTTTCAACACGAGTATCATCTCTGGTCTCAGCTGTACTGCACTCTGAAAACATTTAGATAGTAAGGAAACATCATCAATTTATACACAGACTGGTACCAGCTCCATACACAAGGAAGCCCTGTCTCAGGCTCAGGAAAATAGGGCAATAGCTATTAAATCAAAGCTTCCCATTTCCATTTCCTACTTCAGCAAATGGCAGGATTTATATCCAGCCTGATCCCAGGGCTATACAACATACTGTGTCTGGGGCCTTGAGAGCAAACTCGGGGTTACAGGCTCAGGCTTTGGGGCTGCTTCATGAGGCCCAGGTTCTTTCCTCTCCCTACTCCATGCTTTCTATCTTATTTCCTCACCAACTTCTAATTGGCAATACTGTGGACCATAAAGAACTTTGAGATCATGCTAATCTGAATATCTGATGGTACAGGCCATGCTCAGAGATGAAGCCCGAAAATGATTCCTGAAGGACAACAAAAGAGCTATTCATGAACCAGCTTTTTAAAGCATTATTCTCTTGAGCACATGACCTTCTCTCTCTTCTATCCTTTTCAAAATGGGGTATGGTAGCCAGCCTCCAAGGTGACCCCCCAAATTTCTGCCTCTCTGTATTCACACCTTTGCATAGTCCCCTCCCTCATTTCACTAGAGTTTGTCTATGTGACCAATAGCACACAGCAGAGTGATAAAATGGAATCCTGATATTAGGATACAGAAGACCATGTGTGTCTCTTCTTGCTCCCAGATCACTCTGGAGGAATCTCACTGCCATGTTCTGAAGACAGCAGAGACACTCGGGAAGGACTGGGGATGTGGCTCAGTGGTTAAGTGCCCCTGGGTTCAATCTATGTTACCTAAAAAAGAGAATTTTTTTTTAAAAGAGTAATTTGTTATATAGCAACAGAGAAAAAAAATTAGTGTTTTTCCCCTTTGGCTTTTTATTTTTTATAGAAAAAGAAAGAAAGTCCCTGTTTCCACCATAGCCAGCCAGAAAGACTTTGTCCTGTACCCCACTATAAGGGATAAAACTGTGGCCAATAAGAATAGAGCAGGCTTTCTCTAGGCCTGGAGAGATGCTCATTTGCAGAGGACTAAGATATCTTCCTGGGCCTGTGGGAAAGAATTCCAGTTGGTATACTGGTAAAATATTCCAGCTTCCTTTACAGAAGTTGTGAGCCTGTGTCCAGTATCAATGTTAATCAAATGAAATGCATAATATATAAGCCTTATAATGCTTTAGAAATGGAGTCCCTTGTGAGTGACTGTGGAGTGGCTTTCCATAACTCTGGCTTTGAAGTAGGGGATGGTGTTTCCACATGAGGTGTTTTGGAGGCTGGAGAAAGGCAGGGTCTGCACTCAATGGTCCCCTCTCCCCACACCTTTGGTCCTGCCCTATCTACCATCCCAATGCCTCCAAGACAGGAAACTCTTTGCAAAGTTCCTGAGCCAAAAGCATCCTACAAATGTATACATCTCACAGAATATGGTCACATGTGCTTTTTCTGACAGACTTGCTCATTGAAGGGTCTGGAGCTACCGGGTTCTTAAGGAACAGACTGTGCCCTTCTTGCACATGTGCCTAGGTTGAGCTGTCTTGTTTTCTCCAGAAAACCTATAGTCAGAAGCATAATTTGGGCTTTTAGGGTCCCAGTATTTGTGTCCTAAAATACAGCTAAATTAGGTTAATACTTTTTTTTCTCCCCTCTTGACTTGAAGTATAGATTCAGAGCCTCTGGGAAACTTCCTGGCTTCTTATGTTAAAGATCCAACAAGAATACAGCCTTCCTTTCCAGAAGGATTTCAGTTGAACACACTGGGGACAGACAAGCAGAGAGGTGGGACTGATGGGGTCTCTCAGGTCAAGTTGAGACCAACAGTGGGTTGATGATGCTCTGTAATGCCACAGAGTCCCACTGTAAAGATGGATGCCAAGTTAATTTAGTATAGCTGGAGAAGGACTAGAGGCACTTTCAGGGTCTATTGTGTGTGAGCCAACCACCTCATCTCTCCAGCTGTTTTTTTTTTTTTGTCTCCTAAAGGAGACCAAGCTGCAGAAGAAAATGGAGCCAGAAGTCAATTTCCACCAACAGTAACAATGGGTGCAATTGTGTTTCTCACACAGCAGCAACTGCTCTTAAGGAGCATTCAATAAAATTATGCACACGCTCTTACTACCATGATAACCTCACCATGGGAACTTCCGCATGTGTTCTTTTGGAATCTGAGGGTTCTGGGAAGACCGTTTCAGAAAAAGAGAGATTTTTATGGAAATGTCAGAGAGTGTCAGTGGACCTCTCCAAGCAAGAGAAGTGTGCTGGAGCCATACTCTGATGAGTCTTCAAAGGGAGGATTTCTCAGAGGGAAGGTGCAGGTGGAACTACAGAGTGACAAGGTATGTTTATGAGGGCTGAGTCCTGCCTCAGAGGCTTACTGCTGTCCACCTCCAGAAACTTCCTTAGGATCTCTGAGCAGTTGTTTCAACCTCTTTACAAGGGAGATAACACCTATCTCATGGGGGGAGGGTTGTTTTGTTTTTGTCAAATTTTAATGGAAGGATGTGTGTGAATAAGGTTTGAACCCTGAAAAATAACCTCTCGATTGCATTTTATAATGCCTGATCTGCTACTTTAATAACCCAAACATCCAAGATCAGCTGAAGGGGACTTGCCAATGAGTCTCATACCTTGGGAAACCCAGGGTGGCTGCCTGCTGTTCCTGCTCCATCAGAGAAGCCCAAAGCTCAGGTGGGCAGACAAACTTGTCCCACACAGTGAAGCAATGCTACCGGGAGCTCTTTGTTTTATTCCTTCCTCTTCTTTTCATCCATCAGTGCTGTCTGCTGGTCCTCTCTCTGGCCTTCTCTCCTCAAATGTAGTTTCTGTGTTCCATTTGTCACAACCTATTTGTGTTTTAAAACAAACCAAAAGACAGTTTTCATAAACTCACTGACCAAACCCCTGGACCCCTGCTGATGACTCTCAAATCTCCTTCCCTGGCCCTGCACCCAGTTCCAAGGACCTTTAGGAAATCACTAGCTGCAGCACCTTAGATTCAATTTGTGGAGAAGTAAATCTTTCTCTCAAAATGATTCCAACTCCCAATGATGACAAGCTATTAAATAAGGAACATTTGTTATGCTTTATCTTTCATTTCTTATTCCAATTTGCTATGGACTAAATTGTATCCTCTGCCCTAGAATTCTTATGTTGAAACCCTAATGCCCCCTTTGACAGTTGTATTTGGAGACAGGGCCTTAAATGAGTAATTAGGCTAAGTGAGGTCATGTAGGTGGAGCCCTAATATGTAATACTGGTAACCTTATAAAAAGAGGAAGCAACATCAGAGAACTGACTCTGATGAGACACAGAGAAGGTGACCATATACAAGCCAGAAGAGAAGACTCAAAAGAAACCAGCTCTGCTGGTACCTTGATTTTGGACTTTTAGTCTCTAGAACTGTCAGGAAATAAGTGTCATGTTTAAGGGACTCAGTCTATAGTATTCTGTTGAAACAGTCTAAAAAAATATTCACAACCTGTTACCAAAATCTGGTATAGCTTTCTTCAAAATGACTCTTGAAGTCTCATTCTTTCCATATCTTGTCTTGCTGCCCTGCTTCCAGTCCTTTCTCCTTGTCATCTATATTCATTACTATTTGTTCATTACTTCTTAACTTCCATCCTTGTCTCCAATTTATCTGATATTCTAAAAAAATATAACTTGATCTTTTTATCAGTTAGGATAAGGTAAGTTATGCAACAGTAACAAATGACCCCTAAACCTTAGTGGCTTAATGCACAGAGAAAGTTTACTTATTTTCATGACATATCCTTCATGGACAGGCTCTGGCTCTGCTCCAGGTTGTTTTCATTCTGGGACCCAAGCTGATGAAATGATCCCTATTTGGGACATTGATGTTCTCATGGCAGAGAGAAATGAGTACTTGTTGAACTATGCAAAAGTTATCAAAGTGTTTGCCTAAAATTGATATATGATCCTCTTACATTTCATTGACAAAAGCTTCATCCTCTGATGTCGTCTGGGCATCGATGTCTAGAATCTGTCCACAAGAAAGGGAAGCAAATCATTGTGAACACTAAAATAATTTACCATCATACTGATTCCAGGATTTCAGCTTCCTCTTCTCTGCTGTGACTTAAACACCATATGATAAAACCCCAATCATCTTATGATTATGAAGTCCACTTTCTCCAGTTCACAGGGATTTCTTTTTTTTTTTTTGTGACCGTTGGTTGACTATAATTAAATAACCTTACACAGGAATTGTAAAGGGGTCTACTGGCTTGTAGTCCTTTACGTGACTTGTGATCAACTACTCCTGGCCATACCCGACTAGACTACTGGGATGGGCAAATGACCTAAGGTCAGCCAATATAGGTTCACAGAGGCATAGGAGCTGGGTCAATCAGAAGCTCTCCTGGAAGTAACAACTACCAAATATAGAAAGAACTTACATTGTGGGGTGGTAGTTGAGGTTGAAAGGATGCCTAAATGTGGAGTCAAAATCTTAGCAGGTGGAAGTCACATGCAAGTTGGGGTTAGGAAAGAACAGAAGTTGAGTGAGCAGAGGAAGCATCATTAGTAAGAAGAGCAGGAAACAGGTGCACAAAGAGAAAGAGGGCAGAGACACCATGAGGGAGGAGCTAGGCCTTCCAGAAGAGAGATGGAGAGGACTCATCAGGCTCCAGAGCAGTCTCAATTCTAGGACCAGCCATGTGGACTCTTAGAATAAATCCATACTATCCTAGATAATTTGAGAGATCTCTCTGTATATATAATCAGCAAATCCTGAATAAAACCACTCTGTTTAGAGGCAAATCAGTTGCCTACCTGCTTCATGAGTTTAGTTTGACCTTTCCATTTAGACTTTAGTCTCCTAGAAAGCAAAGCTCCTGTTTGTCTTCTCCATGAACCTATCATGGTGGGAGCCACAATAAACAACCTGCAGATGGCTTACTGCCAAATTCACATAGGTTTGTTTCATTATCATCTTCCTCCTCCTCTTTGTAGTCAAGTCTAGAAAATCAACCTGAAGCATTATTATTGGACAAATGAGAGAGAAAATAGCAATATCCTTACTCAGGAAATAGTCCCTATGCCCACTTGGCACAAACTTCTAGGACCTTCTTAATTGCTATGGTGTCAATCATGGGCACCGAGTGAACTTTCAGAATTGCTATAGCCTGGGCTCCAAGCCTCTTATTCGGGTTCCCCAGAGTAAATTGCTGGGCTTTGGATTCAACCTCTTAAAACAAGTTAACATCTGGTTATGGTGAGGAGAAAATAGTAAAAATGAAAAACTATTTGCAGAACAGAAAGTGTTCTGAAGCATGATGCTTGCAGCAACTATGACCTCACTTCTGCTTAACAAATTCCTATGTGCCCAAGGCAGCCTCCAAATTCTGTTCTTGAACTTTTGTTTTACGTAAATGTCAGGTATTTTCTATACCTGAGATGGCATAGAAAATGCAGAGCTCTAATCTCCTTGGGCCTCTAAGTAAGCCTTGCATTTGGGGATAGGTTTGGGGCAGTGGGTTTGGGTAAGATCCCTGTAACCCTGACCCATTTTGCAGACACCTATATATAACACCTTTGTTTTAGTGGGGTTGGGGGATAAGTGAGAAAGGAAGAGAGAGGAAAGAATAGGCAGAGAAAGGTGCAGAAACTCAGGCTAGGTTGGGAGACAGTTGAAAGGTGTGGCTGTTCTGAAAGCAATCAGGAATTAGAGCCTGACTTTCCAGTAAGATTAACTACAGACAGAAGCAGATGCTGTGTCCACTTGAAGTAACAATGTTATGTGCAAATCTGTGGAAAGCATGCGCGTGCGCGCACGCGTGCACACACACACACACACACACACACACACACACACTCTTCTCATCCTCTTAACTATTGAGAGTGTAGGGAAATAGGAGTTCTCATACCCTGCTGGTAGGAATGTAAATTGGAAACACTTTGCTGGTTGGGACTTGCTTATGTTTGAAGCAGACAATGGACAATGCTGGCTCTGTGTTCACCAAACCCTTCTTGTGCATACACAAAAAAGACTACATTTCCCAGCCTCCCTTAAGGTTAGCAGTGGTCATGTTACTGAGTTCCAGACAGTTGGAAAGTGGGCAGAGAAGTGATGTGAGTCACTTCCAGGCCTGGCTTTAAAACCAGCTTAGAATCTTCACACTCTTTCTCCCTTTACATAACAGCTGAAATCAGACGATCCAGTGGAGCATTCCAGGGCTTTGGCAAATGGGAAGCCATTCTATGACCAATCCCTGGTTCCAGAGAGATGTGCAGAGCACTCTCCCCTCCCAACCAGGTGACCTTCATTTGAGCTATAATAGAGAAATAAGTCTTTATTATGTTAAACCACTGAGGTCTGGAGGATTTATTATAACATTTAGACTATCCTGAATGGTGTAGTATCACAATTCTTACAAATGTCATAAGTTTTGCCCTAGCAATAAACATTCTTTGAAACATACTCTAAGAAAATAATTAAGGGTACTCATTACTGTATTGATTATAACAGCAAAAGTAAATAAATAAATAAATAAAAATCCAACAACATGAATTTCCAATCATAGAAGATTAATTAAATAAATAATACAGCCCTATACAGGAATATTATTCAGATACTTAATATCACACTTAATATAATGTATTTATTGACATGTCATGCTATAGTATTACTTGAAAAAGGGCAAGTATCAAAACAGCTTAGAGAGTATGAATCTGTATTTATTTATGTATGTCAATGTATAAATAGAAAAAGTCTCCATCTATACCAGAAACAGGGATTATTTCTATTAATAGGATTACAGGTGGCTTTGTAAAAAAGTATTTCTATTCTGCAATTTTATGCTTTTTCTTTCTTTCTTTTCTTTTTGCATTGATGGGGATTGAACCCAGGAACCTTGCACATGCTAGGCAAGTGCTCTCCAACTGAGCTACATTCTGATGAGTCTGTCCTTCCTTCCTCTTCCTTCCTTCCCTCCATCCTTCCCTCCCTTTCTTCCTTTCTTGACAATGTCTCAAACTTGTGATCCTCCTGCCTCAGCCTCCTGAGTAGCTGGGATTAAAGGCATTTAGCCCTGTGTCTTGCAGTTTTACATGTTTTCTATAATGAGCATGTATATCTTCAGTTAAAAATGGTTTTATAAGTAGCCTGCTGCAAAGAGATGGGTCTTCTTTGAACTTGAAGGCTGGACTTTCTCTTCCTGAGTGTTAAGTGGAATCCCAGGTCCCTTGCTGGTCTTCTGGGCTCCAATTCCACCACCCATACGGTTAAATTCTCACCATTAAGAGTAGCTCTCCAGCCCTTCACACAGCTGAAAGCTCGGCACCAGGGACAAGCGCTCTGGCTTTAAGAAAGGAAGTGCTTTTCACTATAGTGTTTTTCAGAATTTTCTCAGAGAGTTGCTGGGCTTAACAAGTCTCTTCTCTTGGGGTCTTAATTTGGATAATTTTGGAAAACTGTGCCACAAGACCCCTCCCACTCTGCAAGAGCTGAGTGATGCAGACCACGGCTGTACCACAGAGTCAGGGCAGGAAATTACATTCTAACTGTAGCTTTTTATTCAGAAATCCAGCAACCTCACCACAAACTCGAGAGCCCTGGAACCTCAGTGCTCTGACCCACAAGATCAAAGCTTCGCGTGGCATCTCTCCAAGTGAACTTTTAACAACGCTACTTTTAAATGTAGCGTTGCCAGTTATTTTGACCTTCCAAATACATGGTCATGCCAAAATTAAATTGAAACTCCATTTTTTCCCTGCCAAATCCACTCCCTGTTCTCCTCAGCACACCCTCATGTGTGTTGGGGGGAAACAAGCCACTGAGGTTACATTTTGAGGAAAGTTATTTTGTGTTCTGTGAGAAGACCATATATTAACACCAACTATGTATAAGTTTGTGTGTGTGTGTGTGTGTGTTGTTGTTGTTGTTGTTTTTGTACTGGTTTTGGACCCAGGAGTGCTCTACTACTGAACTACATCCCCAGCTCTTTTTATTTTGAGACAGTCTAGCTAAATTGTTGAGGCTGGCTTCAAAACTGTTATCCTCCTGCCTCAGCCTCCAGAGGGATGAAAGGCATGTGCCACTGTGCCCGGTCACATATAAATTTTGTGTATAGTGTGATGGTGCCATTTTAATTTAACTTGCTGTCTTTTCAGCAAATAAAAATGAAGAAATGCAGGGAAGGAAGAACTTGTTTTTAACACAAGATCCTGCATGTGGTCGACCTCTTTTGCTAAGAGGCTTCTCTGGAACAAATGAAAAACCAAGCCTGGCCTTGCCCCAGGACTCTGGAGAGAGCCTACAAGAAAAACTTTGTTATTCTTTCTCCATTCCTCTCCATGACTCAGGTCCTACCTGCCCTTCAGACCCAGCCAAAAAAAAAAAAATACATATAAAGTTTTCTGGGACCAGTCTACCCACACCTTGTGTAGAGACTATCCGTGCTGACTCTTCCTCCCCAGCTTTGCACAGTGAATTGTGCCCTTCCCATTCAGACATGCTTGTAGTATCCGAGTCCAACTGTAGATTGAATTCAAGCTTTCACTCCAGAGGAGATTTCTTATCTCCCATGAAAATCAGTGCATGCAAAGAATCATGTGGGAGGAAGAGAGTGCTACCTGTCACCCACGGCTACAGGGATCAGAATAGCCTGTTACACGTTCTGTATCGCTCTGCTCACTGTGTTTCTCATATATGTTAGATCTTGTTTATCCAAAAAGAATTGAAGTTTCCTGAGGGCAGTGACCTATCTTAGCTTTTTTGAGTATCAAAAAGAAAGCAGAGAGTTGGGGTTGGGGCTCAGTGGTAGAGCGCTCACCTGGCACAAGTGAGGCCCTGGGTTCCATCAGTACCCAGGTAAAGTACCACATAAAAATAAATAAATAATTGTACTGTGTCCATGTACAAGTAAAAAAGAAAGCAGTGATTATAGTTATTTGCAACCATTTGAGTTTATGAAAAGCTAAGCCCATGATGAAACTATGAAGAAAAAAATAATTGCAATTACACTAGGGGAAAAAACCACACCGCTGGGTGTGAGTTAATTGTTGCCCAAACTCCCATTATAAACAAACAAAGTGTGTGGGGACAAATGATTCTACTGTGAAAACAACATGAAAATGGTTCATATAAATGAAAAGTCCAGGGATCAGAAGTAAATTTCTCCCAATTGATTTGATGCTACTTCCCCTTTCTTATTTTATTTTATTTTATTTTTTTTGGTTACAAGGATTGAACCCAGGAGTTAACCACTGTGCCACATCCTTGGCCTCTTTTTTTTTTAATAATATTTTTTTTATTCGTAGAATCCCACTGGTTATACAGTTATATAGAGAGAGTAATAATGTTTACTGATTCATTCTATTATCTTTCCTACCCCTATACCCCTTCCCCTCCCTTCATTCCCCTCTACCTAATCTAAAGTAATTCTATTCTTCCCTAGCTCCCTGCCCCATTGTGAATCAGCGTCCGTATATCAGAGAAAACATTCAGCCTTTGGTTTTTTGGGATTGGCTTATTTCACTGAGCATGATATTCTCCAGCTCCATTCATTTACCAGAAAATACCAGAATTTCATTCTTCTTTAAGGCTGAGTAATATTCCATTGTATATACCACATTTTTTTTTATCCATTCATCTGTTGAAGGGCACCTAGGTTGGTTCCATACTTTAGCTATTGTGAGTTGAACTGCGATAAACATTGATGTGGCTGCACCACTGTAATATGATGATTTTAAGTCCTTTGAGTATAAACTGAGAGGTGAGATAGCTGGGTCAAATGGTGATTCCATTCCAAGTTTTTTGAGGAATCTCCATACTGCTTTCTGTTTTGATTTTCATTTCTCTAATTGCTAAAGAGGTTGAACATTTTTCCATGTATTTGTTGATCAATTGTATTTCTTCTTCTGTGAAGTGTCTGTCCAGTTCTTAGCCCATTTATTGATTGGGGTTATTTGTATTATTATTATTATTATTATTATTAAGTTTTTTTTGAGTTCTTTACATATCCTGGAGATTAATGCTCTATCTCAGGTACATGTAGTAAAGATTTTCTCCCATTCTGGAGACTCTCTCTTCCTGTTACTTTTTTATATTCTATTTAGAGACAGGGTCTTACTAAGATGATTAGGGCCTTGCTAAGTTGCTGAGACTGGTTTTGAACTTGTGATCCTTCTGCCTCAGCCTCCTGAGCCACTGGGATACTTCTCCTTTCTTGACACTTAAATAGGGCACTGTATTGCAGGTATATTCATGTCCAAGGTTATCTAGTGTTTAAGTTTGTGGCTAGGGCTGACACCCTGAGAAGTTTCATTCAGTCTATATCATGGCTCAGACACAAGCTTCTGCCTGAAGTACCTGGCATGATTTTTTCTGCACTGTGAAACTATCTCTACAGGTGGAAAAGCTTACCAGGCTTTGCAACTATTGGCTTCTATTGACCAATCAATCACATGCCTGACTCTTAGGACAACAGCATATACCCACCTCCAGGCTGGATCCCATCTCCAGGCTGGACTGCTCACAGTATCTGCCCTGCACTCCACAGCTATGGGTGTTTCTTTACATCCCAACCCTTACTCTGCTGTGCTTGTGATCCTTCCCCCACTCCAGCAGAGCAGGGGCTTCCTTAGGACTGTGACAGTCATTTTTTTCCTCTATACCCTGGCAATAGTAGTTGCCCAGCCCCTTAATAAAGTTTTAAATGAATAAACGAAAGAAAGAATAAATGAATGAGTACATTTTCCTTCCTTACAGGCCTAAGTCAGCACAAATCACTTGTTCTTTTCCCCAAAAGTGTCCTTTGTTTCTTCTCCCTGAGGGGACTGTTTCATGGGTTTCTTGAATCCTTCCCAGGCACACAGTAGTGTAACCACAAGATCAGCTACCTAATTTGTAGGGCCCACTGAAAAATGAAAACGCAAGGCTCCTACTTCTAATTATTATTCTAATAATTTTGAAGCTTAAAAATTCTTTAAAATTCACAAACTTAAATTATTGGGACTGGGGTTGTGGCTCAGCGGTACAGAACACACCTACTGTGCTTGAGGCACTGGATTTGAACCTCAGCACCACATATAAAAATAAAAAATAAAAGTATTGTATCCACCTACAACTAAAAAAAGTTTTAAAAAATATTAAATTATTAAGAAGTATTAAGAATTTCAAAACAGAGCTGCATTAATCCTTTCTAAGAGCCAGGCAATGAGTCTGGCCCATGGTCCATGGTTGCAGGTCCATGAAGTCTGCTGTGTCTAGCCACCTATTTGAAATTACCCTGCATGCCATGCCCTTCCATCTGGTAACTGCAACTTTTATTTGAGGACCCAACTATGTATGTAGCTTGAATGGGACTAACATCACCTCACTATTCCAGGTGTGGATGTGTGATCTGGCCTGGTCAATGAGAGAACTGCATCCTCCTGGCCATGATTGGTTCAAGGATGGGCATGTGACTCAAGCATAACCAATGAGAATATGCCTCAGAATTTTGCTTCAAAAAGGAGGTACTTTTTTCTTGTGCTGTTAACTTGGTCATCAGTTGGGAAACCCTGCCTGGGAAAAAACTGATACTGAAAAAGCAGGGCTGAAATGATGAGATGAGATTCCTGCCAACATCTGATTGAGCTGATCTTCTATTTGTTTCTGTTCTTTCTTTCATTCCTCTTCTTGTTCTTTTAAAATATGAACCAATAAATTTCCTACTTGGCCTAAGCCAGCTTATGTTGGTTTCACTCACTTGAAACTGAGAGAGACCTGACTAATGGGTTGGAGCTTAATAAATGCCTTTCAGTTTGAATGATATACTGCAAGGACTTGAAGGAGTCCATTGTTTAGTTCTAGTTCTGTCACCGTTCTCTGCTTGGTTTCTTCGGACTGGAATATCAAGGCAGGAAATAGAATAGCCTAAAAGCTGTGACTGGGTTATTAAAATGAGAATTTAATAGTATGTTAAGGATTATTTCTTATCCATGCTCATTTTTTATGTGTGTAGAGGGAGACAGAAGGGGAAGGCCTTTCTGCTTTGGGGATTTGAAAACAGTTTTTAACATTAAATGTGTCTACTTTTTATAATATGAAAGGATCATTATTAAGTTTATTTTTTCATAGGATTTGAAGAGAATCAACTCAGACCATCTTGCCTTTCCAGACCGAGCACTGGTTCCAGATAGCTAACTCTGACCAGCCATGCCAACCCTTCCTGTGAGGACAAGTTTAGGGGTACACAGCAGTCCAGGTGAGCCCCATTCTTTCTCACCCCAGGACTCAGCCTGCTGCTCCTCCCTCTCTGCTCAGCGTCTACCATCTGCAGGCCAGTTGGGGGCTTACTGACTTGGGCCTACCCACAGCCCTGCCTGCATCCTTTCACCATAGTTTCATTTGGACTCTTGAGCCAAGGTCTCAGTTTGCTGATTCCACTGCCAACAGCAAACATTATCTATCTTCTGGATATGCTGACAAGAAAACCATTTTTTTGTTTTGTTTTGTTTTACCCTTCGGGGCCAGCCAAAATCAGAGGCCAGTTAATCTTCCTGGTGATGTCATCTGAGTATGCTTCTCATCTGCCCAGAATGGAGCCTAATCTGTGCTTGGCTGCAATGCTGTGAAAGCCCCACCTCATTCATCTGCCCCTGAAGGTGACCTGATAGTCATTGCTGAGGATGGTGCTGGGTTGTCCTCTTTCCCCCTGAGTTTCCTGTTCTATCTGCTCCCACAGATCCTTCACTGAATCCTTTTTGCCTTTTTGAAGCTTGATAATTCCATGGATTCCACCTGTCCTATGCCCTCTCATGGCTCTCAGGTAGAACCTTCCAGTACCTCTCCCCAGCACCAGTCCTGCCATCTTCCTGGATAAGCTGAATATTTTTTTGTCTCAGCCAGTATCCTAACCTCAAATTTGTTTACCTCCTCAACTTCAGTGACCTCCGTCTCTCCACCACTTCAGCTATGACTATGTCTTATGCGTTCTCAAAACTCAGAACTGAAATGTTAAGCTCCAAACCACACCCTCTCCTTTTCTTTTCTTTCTTCTTTTGGTATAGGGGATTCAACCCAGGGCATTTATACCACTGAGTTATATCCCTAGCTCCTTTTATTTATTTATTTTTTCTAGGCAGGGTTTTGCTAAATTTCTGAGACTACCCTTGAACTTGTGATCATCCTGCCTCAGTCTCCTGAGTCTCTGGGATTGTAGGTGTGGGCCATTGTGCCTGGCCTCAAATCCCATTTCCTAACTTCAATTCCCTTCAGTTCCTTGGTTTCCGGCATTAATACTGTAAGACATTTAGCATTTTTGTTTATAAAGACCCATGGACAATGGACAAATCCATTTTCCCTGAATTCACACATTCAGAGCCAGGAGTGTAGCTTAGTGATAGAGCACTTGCCTAGCAAGTGTGAGGCCCTGGATTTCATTCCCAAGACAAACCAAAAAAACAAAAACAACAACAACAAAATCATATTCAACAAATATCTATTGACTCCACACGTGTGCCCAGCAGTGCCTGGCACCGCACATAAACCTTCACTATATTGGGAGGAGGTTGCAGTGACCTATTGCTGTGTAATGAAGCTCTCCAAAACATAGTGTCTTTAAATAATAAGAATTTATTAAGCTTCAAAAATCTCTTCCAGAATTGGGTCAGGACCAGGTTAGGCAACTCTTCTGCTGAACTGTGTCATTGGCATCATCTGGGGTCATTCACTCATCTACAGGCAGTGGATAGCTGGTGTGGGCTGATGGGTCCATCACTCATGTCTCTTTTATATGCTCTTAAACATGTCCTCTCTGACTCCATGGAAAGCCTGCAATTTCTTACAACATGGCGGTCTTAAAGTAGTCAGACTCATTACATGGTAGCTAGTTTCCAAGAGTAAAATCGAAAGTGAACAGGCCAGGTAAAAGTTAGACCCAGCATCCTTTCTGCCTCATTCTGTCATTCAGAGCAAGTAATAAGAAATAGTAAGTCCAGTCCAGATTCAGCGGAAGAAGAAATAAGCCTCGCTTCTTGACAAGTAGAGTAACGTAAATGTACAGTGAGAGGAGAAGGTAAGGGTGGCCATTTTGAAGATTATCTCCTTAAGAGGAGAGAGACATTAAATATACAAAAACGGGAAAATACTAGGTAATAAGAGCTGCTCAGAGAATTGAAACAGGATGACTTGACAGAAAATGACCTATAGATTGAGGGAGTTGTCAGGGAAAATCTCTCTGAGAAAATGATATTTAAATATCCTAAAAGGCAAGAAATGTCCAGCTGTGTAAGGTCTAGGCAGGAGGAAGATCTAGTAAAAGCTCTAAAAGGGGGATGAGCTGAGCATGTTTAAGAACTAGAAATGAGTGTATGTTAGGGGTTTAGACAAAGACAGAGCAGGAGGGTTAGGAAGAGGGTAGACAGGCAGGAGGGGCCATATCAAGTGAACTAGGGGAAGAAGACTGGACCATACTCCCAGCCCAGCTCATGAAAGCCACTGAAGGGTTTCAAGCAGACAAGGGACACAGTACAACTTACATTATTAAAAGGTCCCTCTGGCTGCCTCATAGACAACAGGCTGTGAAGAAAAGTATGGAAATAGCAAGACCTGTCAGGGGGCGGCAGCAGGAGCCCAGGACAGAGGACATGGTGGCTTGCTCTGGGTGCTGGCTGCCAGGAGGAGGAAAAGCAGAGATAAATTTGGGAAATGGACCAGCAGGCAGTCCTGAGGATTGAGCCTGTTTTGTCTTGGTTCAGTCTCCTTCATGCCTGGACGATCAAAACTCCTGCACATTCCTCACCCAAACTCAGACCTCAGAGCTAGTGCCCCTCCTTAAACTGGCATTTTAGAGTTTTCTAGATAATTTTAAATTCATTGTCTTTGCATATCAGGGAGCCCTTCATGACAGGCTCTGCCTTCCCATGTGTTAGATCTATTTCCTCTTCTTGTCCCCCATCTGCCCTTTGCTCCAGCCATGCCTAATTTTTCTGTTCCCTGATCCCATCAGCCTGTGCCTGGCATGGGCTGTTTCTTCTACCTAGAATCATTCTTCTCCCTCATTCCATTATTTCACATACCCAACTTCTATTACTCCTTTAAAATATAACAGTGTCAGCTCTTCCACTAAGCCTTGTTTATTTAGATGGTTATGCAGCACGGCAGCATAGATGTCCAAGTCCTTGTTTGTCTTTTCCAGTTAACTGGGTAGGGACAGTCACTGCAACCTGGTGGAGTGTTCCAGAAGCTGACACTAGCATGTTTGCCATAGTTTGCTCTTGGAGTCTGAAAATGTACATTACAAGATCAAATCATAGCAGAAAGAGATATTTGTAGATCCTGTTATGAGGTCCTCTGTTCTTTTCAGCTGATACTGGGAGGCTACCCTCACCACCTTAGAGGCCTGCAAGTCTCCAGGGGAGAACTTACATAAGTTCCCCATTGCTCAAGCTTCTCCAGGAAGCATCTGCCCTCTGTACTTGGGACAATCAACATCACTGCTGGTAACAGTATTTACTCCTGGCAGAAGGAGGACTCTAATCGCCATTTTCCCCTAGGAATGGTTTCTGGGAAAATCTGAAATGCTTACTGCTGGCAACACAAAGTTTAATGTGATACTTTAGGTCACAGGCTCTAAAATCCAGAGCCAGAGCTGGTCATTGCCTCTGATCTTCAGATTCTCATAGCCATTTGCCCAATGGTCTTCCCTACCTGGATGTCCACCAAACTTGGCAGATCTAAAATTGCACTCATCACCTCTCTTGCCCTCACATACCCCTGACTGGCAGTTCACCAGTGAGCAATGAGAGGATGAATCATTGGTGGATATTTTTTGGGTTACTCTCCTCTTCATTCCTATTGCCAGAATTCTGGTCCAAGTCCTTGGTTTCTCTGGTCTACATAGCCACATTGTCCCCTCCACCAACATTCTACCCTCCTCTGCTTTCCAGGGGATCTGTCAATATGCTAATCTAACCTTGGCCTTTCCCCTGTCTGAAATATGTTAATTCCCACCACTGGTTACCAAACTGCATGCGAATCACGTAGAGAGCTTCTTAAAAGTACAGATTTCTTGTACTTTATTCTTTTTTCATGGAATAAAGTGTTGCCCAATTCTAAAATAAAAAAAAATAAAATCAATAGAGATTATTGTTTTTTAAATGCAGATTCTGCTGGTTTTGGTAGCACATGCCTCTAGTCCCAGCTACTCGGAAGGCTGAGGCAGGAGGATTGCTTGAGCCCAGGAGTTTGAGGCCAGCCTGGGTAACACAGTAAGAACCTGTCTTTTAAAAAGAAAAAATATTGTTTTAAAAAATGCAGATTTCTGAATCCCTTTCCGTATCCAATAAATCTGATATTCTGCTGGGTGGGGACCAACAGAAGCATGCCTTTAATTGGTGCCCAAGGATTCTGATAGAGCCTGGACATGCACCCGGAGAATAGCTGTGATCCACAGGATAAAGTTAAACTTGGTGGTTCACTCTCCCTGCCCTTCTCATGTGTCCCTTGTCCCCTGTCAGGCAAGGTCCTCCTCATCTTCCCTGCCTCCTCTACTCTTTCCCCACACACCTTGCTCTCTAAGGTACATCTCATTTTCCCCTTTGCTCTTTTTGCCTGGTGTCAGGAATGTCCTCCTGATTGACCCCCTGTCCATGGGGCAACTCTTAGCTATATCTTTTATAGCTGATACAAGGTATCAGCATTACCTGGGAGCTTGTTTCAAATGCAGAATCACAGGCCCTTCCCCAGCCCTGCTGAAGCAGGCTGTCAGTGCTTCCTGTGCACATCAGCAAATAAGAAGCACAGACATACAACGTGGTTCAAGAGCCACTCCTCCAGGAAGCCATTCCAGACACACTCATCAAGTAATCATTCTTCCAAACCAATACCAGGAATTGTGACCACCGTAATTGCAACATCTCAAAAGTTAGGACTTTCATAGTTCAGTTCCAGAGAACTGTCAGGTTTAAAGTGGCCCAAGGGATATTTTATCCCTAGGCAGCCCCCAAGTCAAGAAAATATCCTCTCTACTTCCTGTGGTCCCATGCCTGTCTCCTACCCACTCTCTGCTGGTGCTCAGCCCACAGGAGGTGCGTCATCTAGCTGGGTCCCCCTGCCTACTCTGGTTCTCTTTCAGCCCTCTCAGCCTTTCTTCTGAGAAAACAGCCAGAATGGCCTAGTCTCTTTCTGCTGGCAGGAGGAGTGAGGTCAGCAGCACCTTATAGTTTCAGTGGGTTCTGAGCCCCTCCCTGTCTTGGTAGAAATATTTCCAGGGAAAGTTCTGGATTCCTTTTCTAAGATGTAGGGCATCTATACCAAAAAAAAAAAAGCCTCAGTGGATAAGAGAGAGAAGCCCTAGGTCAGCTGTCTACCAGCTGCTCTGAGTCTCAGCCAGGGCTCTGGGCAAGAAGGAGCTCAATGCTCTTGGCATCTACCTAAGCATGGAGACTGGAGATCACCAGTCTGGGGCAGGCTGGGTGTCTGGCACATGTGGAAGTTCTCATTGAAGTGTTCCCTGGAGCCATTAACTCCTTCAGGGGGACACTGGCCATCCAAGGAGCTCCCAGCTGAGTCCTGGGTTGCTTTAGAAGAAGAGTGAGGAACCGAGGCTGTGGGCCCTGGCGTGACTGTGCTCACCTAGGACATTTATGGTATATTTATTTATTTTTTAGGCTGAATGGAGGCGAGAGGGTTCTATTATTGGGTATGAGGTGAGAACTCTTTGTCATAATCTAGATTTTGATAGTGGAATATTTCCCTTCCTCATTTTAAAAATATGACTGTTTATGACATATAGGAGCCATGTATCACATGTGCTATGCAATAGTATTAGATGTTTGACTTTTTATTTTTTAAAAGCATTTCTAAAGATTAAACTCAGGGCCTCCTGCTCGCTGGGTGAGTGCTCTACTACTGAGCTATATTCCAGCCCCTAGAAACTTGACTTACATTGTACTAGTGAACATATCTTCTTCAGAGTTGAAAATGAGACCCAGAAGCTCATGTAGCTTTTAGAACCTGAAGTAGAACCTTGCACTTCTGATTGCCACCTCCCCACCCCTTCCTCTGTAGGCCTTCCAGAAGCATACCATGGAAACTTATTCCAGAGGATCTGCTATGGCCCAGTGAATTGGGGACCATCCAATGAATCATACCCTTCTTTGTTTCAGGATGCCATAAGAGGAAATCACAGAAGGAACAGCTCTTCTGAGTTTGTTTCTTCTTTGGGCAAAGAAGTGCAGTGAAGAATGTTGTCAAGTAGGAAATCAACCCAAGCTTCCACATCCTTCTGAAGAGTCCCATTGCATATGAAAATGTTTAAAGCTTTATAGTAAAGAAATCTGTTTTATTCCTTCTAACCCAGTGCTTCCCAAACTTATTTTTTCTTGGCATTCTTATCAACTTCCCACAGGCACTGTGAGAAAAGCTGGGTCCTATCAGGCTGATTGTCCTCAATCAAATGTCTAGAGAATTTTTTATCGTAGGCCCAGAGTCAGACATTACTCTTAGAAAACACTGGGAACAAAGAGAATGATTCAATAATTTGAAGAAAAATAAAGGCAAGAGTTTTTGTTCTTTTGCAGGCTTTTTTCTCTTTGGCTATTCTAAATGAATAGGTTGAAGAATTGGTTTTAGTTGAATTTCTTCCCGTTAATCTTTTCCAGTGCCACCAGGGAGGGTGGAAATGCCTGCTTTTAATAGTGATTAGAGAGGGCCCCATGGTTAGATCAAATCAGGACTTCACTTCCTCCCCTTCTGTGTGTGCATTAGCGAAGCCTGTAAGAATGCTTCTCCATGGCCACTGATCCCAGCCAGGAGCCTGCCAGGAGCCTGGACAGCTGGCAGCCGCTCTTACCAGAGCTCTACCACTAACCTCCCCCTCTTCCTTCATCCTCCTGTCTCCCTACCCTCTTACTTCTCTGTGATTCTACCCTGGTTAGAAATTTCTTATTGGTTTAATGGTTTACAGAAAGAAGGCCTTGAAGTTCTGCTCAATTGGTATTTGAATGCAGATGGAAACACACTGTAGCTCTTTACTTAGAACAGTGCATGCACTCTCCTCCTATAGTCCTCAGAACTAAGAAGGGGGAGGGGTTTGGGCAACAGGAAGGATAGGCTTAGCCCTCAAGGTAACCAAGGTGCAGGTTGATTTCTCATCCATACCCACTTGCTCCCCCTCCTGTCCATCCTTGGTCCTCACTCTCTTCTGTGGGCTCACGTCTGTCCCACTCTGACGCAGTTTTAAGAGATAGGGCCATAGGAGGAAGGACTGGCAGATTTGTGCAACCTTCGCAGGCTGCAACTTGAACCTCTGGGCTACTATCTGCTGGGTAAGATTGGGCTTGTGAGATATGACTTGCTAGGGCAACAGAGAGATGCTCAGCTCCCTCTGCCTGCTTCACAGGACACAAAAACAATGTGACCAAGAAGGACAGTTTGCAGAATCAATGGCAGGACACCAGCTGAGAGGCAGCTCTGAGATGGGCTTCTGGAGCTTCCCTCACTTCCTCCAGCCCACAGTGTGTGTCTTCCTTCCCTGTGAGTTCAACACCTGCCTAGTTCAACCTTCCCTCTCTCAGGATTCATACCTCCTGACCTCCTCACCTCCAACTACTTCCTCCTTATTTCCAAAACAATGTCTCACATCCATCTGTCTCTCTTCTGTGGCCTCTGCCAGAGTTTGAGTCTCTATTTTTCCCCTGCCATCAGTAGTCATGTCTCTCCTTCTTCTCTTTGGTGGCTTCCCTGAACTAAAAGTCTTTTCAGTGACCCATTTTCTGGCCCCTGCCCCATCTCAGACCCTGTCTCTGCTCACTGTAAGAGGCTTGCTTCCTGTCAGTTCTGAGCAGGGCTCGCCCGAGGAGCCTGAGACAGTGCAGTCACCTGGGACCCAGCTCCTGGAAGGAGCCATGTGCCTGGGTGTAATGCACTGTTGTCACCATCTTGAATCTGTGTTCTTTAAGTGAAGTTAGATGGGAAAATGGGACATGCCATCTGTACTGGACTGGGAACCTCACCAAGTCTGTATTCCCACCTCCAGCCATCCCCTTCCTCCCTGGCCAGGTACATTGGCAGAGGGAAGCCCACATTCTGCCATTGTCCTTTACCCCTGAAAGGGGCTTGGGTTGGGTGACAAGGAAGGCTGGAGTGAGGCGTGTTGGGGTGGCATCTTGTATAGGCACAGCAGAGTCTTCTCTGCCTACTAGGGAGCCCCTGGTGCCTTTGGCAAGGTCTCTCATCCTGTCTGGCCCAATGCAGATACTAAGCACGTCCCAGGACAGAGGTCATAATCTTGTGGGGTTTCCCATCTGCCGTGGGTAGGGGTAATGAGCCCCTGGTGTGGAAACTGATTCTCCCACCCCAGCCAGGGTCACATTTTCATTTGTTTATTAAAT
The DNA here is from genome assembly GCF_052094955.1 of Ictidomys tridecemlineatus. NCBI lineage: Eukaryota > Metazoa > Chordata > Mammalia > Rodentia > Sciuridae > Ictidomys > Ictidomys tridecemlineatus. The sequence goes on from NW_027521306.1 coordinate 354,514, forward strand.
GGACTTATCAAAATTTACAGCCAGTACTTGTTCTAACAGTTTTGGGGCCTCCGTCCAGATGCTCTTCCCCTGGCTGTCTTTCCCATCTTTAGGGCCATGCACAGCCCACCTCCTCAGATAGTTCTACCCTCCTGCTCTTATCCAAGGCAGCCCCAACCTGTTTCTGTGTTTGTTTTCTTCATATTGTGCATCATAATTTGTAATAATGCATTTGTTTTGTTGCTTGTATTGTATTCTGCACAAATATTAAGCTCCAGGAGAGCAGGTTGCTACCTGTCTTGTTCAGTTAGATCCATGTCACTTATCAGTCTTCAGTACAGTGTTTGTCATGTAGTATATGCTCAACAAATATTTGTTGAATTAATAAATAAATTTATTTCAAATACTGCATGGAGAATAAATAACAAACACATCCTGTATGCTTAAATTAATAACATTTTATGGAAGATTTTTTAAAAAAAATATTGGGGACAATTATACACAAATAATAATACAAATCCTCTAGCCGGATACAATGGCACATGCCTATAATATCAGCAATTTAAGAGGCTGAGGCAGGAGAATCACAAGTTCAAAGCCAGTCTGACAACTCAGCAAGACCCTATCTCAAAAAATAAAAAAAAATACAAAAAGGGCTGTGAATGTAGTTCAGTAGTAAAGCACCACTGGGTTGAACTCCAGTACTAGAAAAAAAATTCTGCAAATATTATTTTTTAAGTTGCCCTTTTTCTCTCCAAAACAAATCTGCAAGGATCTTTTCATATTGGTCTAATAGATCAATTCATCATTTTTAATTGTTAAATGGTTTTCCACAGTGTGCTGTAGCAACACATTTGAGTTGTTTCCTACTGTTGAAGAACTACGTTATTTAATCTTTTGCTGCTGCAAGCAATGCCTCCCCATGCATAAGTGTAAGAATTTCTCAAAGGTAGATTGCAGAACAAATAATTGCTTGGTTCGCACAGTTTGCATAGTGTTTTTTGGGGAGTGGATGTGGGTGGGAGGGGTACTGGTAATGGAATCCAGGGGTGCTTAACCACTGAGCCACATCCCAGCTCTTTTTAAAATATCTTATTTAGAGACAGGTTCTCACTAAGTTGCTCAGGAACTCACTAAGTTGCTGAGACTGGCTTTGAACTCGTAATCCTCCTGGCCTCAGCCTCCCAAGCCACTGGGATTACAAGTGTGTGCCGCCGTGACTGGCTGGGTTTGCACATTTTAAAAAATAGAATAGATATATGCTTTTGAACCATTGCATCTCCTTGGAACCCCTGAAAGGCAAGGTCAGCGAGGTGTGTGTGGATCTGAGTTGACAGATGGACTGACCCTGTCACTGTTGCTGTGTTGCTTCTTTGGCCTTCTCATTTCCCTTGGTTAATATATTGAAAGTTCTAGCAATGACTAGTCTCAAATGTTTTCCCCTTCTATGTTTCTACTCAGTAACTTTCTCTTCTTCATGGGAGTAGGATGTAATTGGACCAGGAAGGACTTGAAAAAGGTATAAGAGCTGAGAGTGGTGGTGTACACTTATAATCCCAGCTACCTGGAAGGTTGAGGCAGGAGGATCACAAGTTTGAGGCCAGCCCCACCAACTTAATGAAGGCCTTGAGCAACTTAGTGAGACCCTGTCTCAAAATAAAAATTAAATGGGCTGGGAATGTTGTTCAGTGGTTAAGCATTCCTGGCACACACACACACACACACACACACACACACACAAGTATAAGAAATTATTTGTTTAAAAATAGCAAAGGGGGCTGGGGATGTGGCTCAAGCGGTAGCGCGCTCACCTGGCATGCGTGTGGCCCAGGTTCGATCTTCAGCACCACATACAAACAAAGATGTTGTGTCTGCTGAAAACTAAAAAATAAATATTAAAATTCTCTCTCTCTCTCTTTTGAAAAAAACAGCAAAGGGGCTTGGGTTGTGGCTTAGCAGTAGAGCACTCGCCTCGAATGTGCAGGATCCTGGGTTCGATCCTCAGCACCACATTAAAAAGAATAACTAAATAAGTGAGACAAAGGTATTGTGTCCAACTACAACTAAAAAATTAAATATTTCTAAAAAAATATCCAGAGTATATAAAGAACTCAAAAATTAAACAACAAGAAAACAAATAACCCAATCAACAAATAGACCAAGGACCTGAACAGACACTTCTCAGAGGAGGACATACAATCAATCAAGTACATGAAAAAATGCTCACCATCTCTAGCAGTCAGAGAAATGCAAATTGAAACCACCCTAAGATACCATCTCACACCAGTAAGAATGGCAGCCCTTATGAAGTCAAACAACAATACGTGCTGGTGAGGATGTGGGAAAAAGGGTACACTTGTACATTGCTGGTGGGACTGCAAATTGGTGCGGCCAATTTGGAAAGCAGTATGGAGATTCCTCGGAAAGCTGGGAATGGAACCACCATTTGACCCAGCTATTCCCCTTCTCAGACTATTCCCCAAAGACCTTAAAAGAGTGTACTATAGGGATACAGCTACATCGATGTTTATAACAGCACAATTCACAATAGCTAGACTGTGGAACCAACCTAGATGTCCTTCAATAGATGAATGGATAAAAAAATGTGGCATTTATACACAATGAATTATTATTCAGCACTCAAAAATGACAAAATCATGGCATTTGCAGGGAAATGGATGGCATTAGAGCAGATTATGCTGAGTGAAGCTAGCCAATCCCTAAAAAACAAATGCCAAATGTCTTCTTTGATATAAGAAGGGCAACTAAGAACAGAGCAGGGAGGAAGAGCATGAGAAGAAGACCACCATTAAACAGGAACAAGAGGTGGGAGGGAAAGAGAGAGAGAAGGGAAATTGCATGGAAATGGAAGGAGACCCTCATTGTTATACAAAATTACATATAAGAGGAAGTGAGGGGAAAGGGAAAAAAACAAGAGAGAGAAATGAATTACAGTAGATGGGGTAGAAAGAGAAGATGGGAGGGTAGGGGAGGGGAGGGGGGATAGTAGAAGATAGGAAATGCAGCAGAATACAACAGACACTAGTATGGCAGTATGTAAAAACGTGGATGTGTAATCGATGTGATTCTGCAATCTGTATATGGGGTAAAAATGGGAGTTCATAACCCACTTGAATCAAATGTATGAAATATGATATGTCAAGAGCTTTGTAATGTTTTGAACAACTAAGAATAAAAAATAGCAAAGAAATACTGCTTGAAGTTTTCTTTATATTTATTTATTTATTCTAATCAGTTATACATAATAGTAGAAAGCTCTTTGATTCATTGTACAATATAAAGAATTTTTCACTTCTCTGGTGTGCATGAAGTAGAGTTACACCATTCATGCAATTATATATGTACCTAGGATAATGATGTCCATCTCATTCCACCATCTTTGATTTTTATTTATTATTATTATTATTTTCTGGGGATTGAACTCAGGGGTGATATACCCCTAAGCTATGCCCCTAGCCCTTTAAATTTTTTATTTTGAGACAGAGTATTGCAAAGTTTCCCAGGTTGGCCTCATAAGTTATGATCCTTCTGCCTCAGTCTCCTGAATAGCTAGGACTATAGGCACCCATGCATCACTTCCAGCTTTGATCTTTATTTACTGAAAAATCTGATTCTAGCTCCTGTTGTTGAAATGGACAACGGGAAGGCTTGGAGCCACCCTAGAGTCTATCATGCACTAACTCAATAAGTATTTAAGGAGCATGTTCCAGGCATGTGAGGTTAATCAGAACTCGGATTAATCAGAACATCACTGGTCCTAATGGAGAGGTGGGGTCCTGGGAGCTCCCTGCTGTGAAAATCGATGACTATGTAGTTGGTACAATGGACTAAATCATGTTCTCTCAAAATTCGAATGTTGAATCCCTAACTTCCAATGAAGGCTTTGGGAGGTGTTTAGGTTTAGATGAGGTTGTGAGGGTGGGATCTGATCTGATGACATTAGTGCTTTTATAAGAAGAGACACTAGTGTGCACTTGTGTGCACTCTCTCTGTTTCTCTTTCATCTATCATGAGAAGACTTGGAGAAAAACAGCCAGAAAGAGAAATTTTACCAGGACAAAATCAGTTGGCATCTTGACCTTAGACTCCCTAGCTTCCAGAACTAGATGGAAAGCTTAGGGAATTGGAACACTTCCCAACCTCAAGAACCACCTGGACTATGGTAATTTTTTATGGCATCACAAACAGACTAAGGCAGTTAGAACCTGGAAAGTGCCGTGGGAGGTATATGGGACTTTGGGGCAGTGACTAGTAACCAAAACCGGTACAGAAATATTTCAATATTTTAACCATTGACACTAATCTACTGTGATGTATCAACACTGTTCATAGAGTTCAAATTTTAATAAGAGACAGATAACATACAAAATAAAATAAAGAATGTGTCGAGAGCTGTTTTCTGGTATGGAAAAGAATAAAGTAGATGACAGGATTAGAAAGTGTCCTAGGGAAGCTGAATATTTATGTTACAGGAAGAAAGAAAGAGAAAGGCATGGTGTCCATCCTCAAGGGGCACTTGCCAGAAGCTGCATATACTGCTTACACTGAAAGCCTCTTGCTAGAGAGAAGATGGGAAACACAGTTACATTGGGAAGCATCCACCACTGAGGATGGAGAGAACTACTGCAGAGCAACAGACATGATCTGTGATTGGATTGTGAGGTGGAAAGAAAGATAATTTTTCAGGATCTGTCAGAATACAGCTCTCTTTTGCCTCTCACATTTGTGGATGTCTTGCAAACTGAGGTACTTGCTGCCTGGACTATCTTTCTAAGAATGTTTGTATAGCAAATAGTCTTAGAAAACAGAGGTAATGTCTCCCTCTGGAGCAAAGTGCAGGCAGCTTAGTGTCCAGTGTCATAAAGATGGTGTCTCCCACAGAACAGCTCAGGAGACTTACCGCCCATTAGGAATCTAATTTCCCAAGCTCAGGGCTCTCTCCAGTGTGACCCCTGTGTGGGAAAGTGTCACCTGGCCTTCTTTGCAGTAACCTGTGGGGATTGTTGCTAAAGAAAAGGGCATGGGAATATATGTTTATTTAAATATTCTCAGATGACCAGGGAAAAATGGGACCTTTAGAATGGAGAGAGCTGGCAGATATCCACCTTAACAAAGTGATCAAAGTCAGCACTTCCCTATAATTTCACCTTTATAAAAACAAAAAATCAGGGAAAATGGAAGGAAATTCTGGGACCCTGTGGAGGATGGATTGGAGGGAAGATGGAGCCTGCTTTGGACCACTGGGTTAGGGTCTCTGTCTCCTGATAACCTTCTGCATTACTCACCACAGTTGCTCCCTGCAACAGCGCCTCCTCTGTCCCCACTGTAGTTGGGCTTCCCCGGGCAGCCTGGCACATGGACTAGCTTCTTGGGACCCCCCAGCATTCCAGCTGGCATCTAGAGAGAAAAGATGTGTCAGCCCAGCTGTGGCACTGGCTTGCAATTCAAGTGACTGGGGAAAGCTGAGGCAGGAGAATTGCAAGTCTGAGGCCAGCCTCAGCCACTTAGTGAGGCCTTCAGCAACTTGGAGAGACCCTGTCTCAAAATAAAAAATAAATAAATAAAAAGGGCTAGGGATATGGCTCAGTGGCAAAGCACCCTTGGTTCAATCTCTTGTAAGAAAAGAGGGTGGGGAAGGAAAGAGGTGTCTAACCTCTGCTTCCTTTTGAAAAATCCTGGGGAATGGCTCTAAATAGCTCAGCTGGGATCATGTGTCTACTCTTGAGTAAGAAAGGGGCAGAGAGAGAAGAGGTGTGCTTACACACAGCATTGAAATAAACAAACAAAAAGAAATAGCATAGGCCTCAGGAAGTAAGGAGTGATTTGACCTCATGAAACTAAAGATACAGGTGGTGCACACCTGTAATCCCAGTGACTCAGGAGGCTGAGGCAGGACTATTGCAAGTTCAAAGCCAGCTTCAGCAACTTAGAGAGGCCCTAAGGACTTAGTAAGACCTGGTCTCAAAATAAAACATTAAAAAAGGTTGAGGATGTGGCTTAGTGGTTAAGAGACCCTGGTATCAAAAAAGAAAGAAAAGATACAAGGAGGGAGAATCACACACAGGAATATGAGGAGGAGAGAAGTAGAGGATTCCAACTAGAGTGACTATAATGTACATGGTGAAGCCATTAACTGAAAGAGAACATAAGAAGACAAAACAGTTTGGATGCTGTTTTGAACTTGATTAACTTAGAAACTTAGGGGCATCAAGGGAGAGAAAAGACACAGATTGTTGGAAATACAATTCTGTAGCTCAGAAGTATTGGTAGTACCAACTGGTGGACCAAGATGTGAGAGTACTAGCTTCCTCCGCAGAATGTGGTAGGATGCCACCAGGTCCTGTGGCCTGGCAGCAGAGCCTTCCCTTGTCACCCAGGCCCGTTGGCAAGAAAGACCCTGGCTAATTATGAGGGAGTAGAAGCTAGGAGTCACAAGGAAGACATTTTTGGGCAGATGCCTCAGCCTTCAGTGACTCAGCAAGGGCAGCTCCTACTGCTCATTCCAGAGCACACTGGGAGTTGTTGAGCAAATATTTGAAGAGCGTTGAGTTCCTAAAAGCCTGCCATGAACTGAGCCCCTCAGCTGCAGAGCCGTCAACCCTGTGTAGGCAGCTGTCAGCTTTCAACTCTGGCTTTCCTGAAAAGACCTCCTGCCAAGAAGTGTGTCATAGGGGAAAGAATAAATGGGAAGATAACTGGACTACTGGAGATCTGGAGTAAGTCAGACGTGAGTTTGAATTCTAATTTCCTCATCCACAGAGTGTTCAACATAAATGTTCCTTCTTCCTGGGAGTCAGTAAAGTAACAGAGTGCAGGGCTGGCCACATGGAAATGCCAGCCACATGAGACCTGCTGTTACCCAGGGGTGTCTGAGCAGAGCTGAGGTTGATGCCTCCAGTCCTGTACCTCTCAAACCTCCTGGGGCAGTTTCCAGGCACAGAGCAGAGCTGCCTCCACTGATATCCAAGGATGCTACAAGAAGCAGAGGCTGGGGGAGGGAGCTGGGGCTTCACAGGAGAAGTTTCACACCTAAAATAAACCCAGGCAGGAGACTCTGAGAATTTCCTGTAATTTTCACTGTAAATGTCCTATTTATAAAGCTGAGTCACTGTTGTTTGGTGCATGGAGACAGGCCCTAGCAGGAAATGAGGAGTGCACACAGAGACACAGTCTAACCCACAGGCTTTGGGGAATGCCTGGGTCTGGCCTGGGCCTGGCTGCCTGGCCCCTTGAAGCCCTTGACAAGCCCTTGGGTTGGGTTACTGGACCAGGTTAATTTATTTCATCCTTCACTGGCCCTTTTTCTGTCTTCTTTGCTGCCAAAATAGTTTCTCTGTCTCCCTCTCTCCTTCTCCCCTATCCCTCACTCTCATTCTCTCCCCTTCTCTCCCACCCCCCTCTCTTTCTCCCTCCTGTACATTGACAAGAAGAGTCTGGCCTCTTCATGCAGGCAGTGACAGGCCTGTCTCCATGGGAGACCTAGGGAGCCAGGCACCTAGTGGGATGAAGGGCATCTATTTCCTTGCAAAAACAGATCTGTCTGGATGTCTGTGCTCATCCCAGTCTCCACAAAAAAGCAAATTCTCCTGAAGATTCTGGGACAGTATTACAGACAGTTAAGGGGCAAAAGGGGAGAAGAAGGCAGCAAAGTACAACCACAACCAGTGTGTTTGGCATTTTACCCAGAGCAAGCTCTTGAAGGAGGGACTTGGAGGCAACACAAAACCCTCCTCACTTCCTGATTTTACAGCCACTCAGCCAGCCACTGAAATCAGGTTCACCAATCAGGGCTGTTAAACCACATCCTGCCTCCAGCGCCCCCAGAGTGTGCTGGGCAGAGGGCAGCCTAGTTCATCTCTCAGCAGTGCAGAGAAGTTTCCAAACTACTTAGCTATAGCTTTTCATTAAACAATCTGGCTGCTGAGTAATACATTCCCAGTGCTACTGACATGCCTCAACAAACTTCTTTGGGACCATGCTCAGGGACCCACCTCTGTGTGCCCTGTGAGTTCAGCTTTGACTTCCAGGAGCTCTGGAATGTGGGAGGTTGGGACCCTGAGAAGTTCTTGGGCTCTGGCAGCTTTGGGTGTCATGGTCATAGCAGTGCCATGACTCCTGATGGGCTGAGAGTCCATTAACTGGTCAGCATGGGCAGGGGATCCTCAGTGTTCAAGTCTGTCTCCAGGGCTAGAGCTCCTCCCTCCTGTCCCATATTAGGAGGCCAAAGGTCTAGGTCTTCTATGGGTCTTTCAGTCCAGCCAATCTTCTCGAACCTAAGGCCCTTTTTCTGTCCCTGATTCTTCTTCTTTTTTTTTTTAAATGAGAAACAAGCAAATCAGGTTTTCTTGAGAGGTTTTTTTTTTTTTTTGAGAGAGAGAGAGAGAGAATTTTTAATATTTATTTTTTAGTTTTCGGCAGACACAACATCTTTGTTTGTATGTGGTGCTGAGGATGGAACCTGGGCCGCACGCATGACAGGCAAGCACGCTACCGCTTGAGCCACATCCCCAGCCCTGCACCTGATTCTTCTTGGTCCCATACTGACCACTGACTTGGGCAAAAGCCCCTTCAGCTCCTATTCCTTTTTCTTTTCTCCATCTTCTTCTTCCTTTCTATATCCCTTCCCCTCTTTTTGTACCCCCTCCCCCTTAACAAAACTTTAGGCTACCTTTTCTCCATCTAGTGGCCTGAGAGCAAATCTCTGAAGCTAGGGGAGCCCAGACATTAGCATCTCAGGGGCCCAGGCATTGCCACTCCTCCCCAGGGAATCACTTCCCTCATCCCCACCACTCACCAGTTGCAGAGACTAAAGAGGCAGGGGTTGCTTCTTACTGTAGCAGCAGAAAAACAAAATGTCCACCAACTCAGAGATAACAAAGATTCAAGCATATTAGAGCCAGTTAGATTCTGCAAGCTTTCCAGACACAAGACCGACCTGCAAAAATCAACAGCATCTCTCTCCACCCACAGTAGTGCTAGAAATTATTACTACAAAGATATCATTAACAATAGCAACAAGAATTACAAAATATGTAGGTGTTAACTCAGAATACACAAAACTTCTGAACACATTTTTTTAAGCTCTAATAAGGAAACAGAAAATGATCTGAATAAATAGATTCCATGCTTTTGGATTGGGAAACCTCTTATAAGATGACATATTGGATAGCTTTATTAAAGACCTAATTATATTGACAATTAACCTTTAAACTCATTACAATGCCAATCAAAATTCCAGTTGGATTTCTTTTTGAGGGACTAAATAAATAAATAAACTTTTAAAAAGAAGAGTAAAGGGATGAATTCCCCAGTCAGTTATATTACAAAACCACAATAGCAACAGTGTGGCACTGGCTTAGCTACAGTATAATAGACCAGTGGGACAGAACAGAAGGCTCAGCAACCCAGCCGTGAACTGTGTATATTCAAGCATGTGTCACTTAATGGCAGGGATGTCTTCTGATAAATGCATCCTTAGGCAGCTTTGCCATCGTATGAACACAGGTAGTGTATTTACATAAACCTGATGGTAAGGGTCCATCGCTTAATGTGGCCTCTTGATACACTCCAATCCAGAAACACAGTAAAAGTGGGGATGTAGCTCAGCAGTAAAGCACTTCCCTAGCATGCACAGGATCCTGGGTTTAATTCCCAGCACCATTTTAAAAGAAAAACTAAACCAAACACAGTAAATACCAAGTTTATGAGGGTACTGTTGGTGTAACAGGGCATTTTATTTTACAGTAATTTAAAAAATATAAGTACAAAGACTACACTCCAAACTAATGAATTTTTCAGCTCTTGTTAATTATCTCATGTAATCGCTGTCATATATTAGTCTGACATTGATCAAAGTGCTCCTAGGCAGCACCTATCTATACATAAAGAGAGCATTCAATAAACAAATTCTAGCCAGATGCAGTAGTGCTCACCTGTAATCTCAGCTACTCACCAGTCTGAAGCAGGGGGATTGCAAGTTTAAGGTCAGCCTGGGCAATTTAGCAAGACCCCGCCTAAAAGTAAAAAATAAAAAGGTCTGGGATGTAGCTCAGTGGTAGAGCACTTGTCTAGCATTCATGAGCCCCTGAATTCAATCCCCAGTGACACACACACACACACACACACACACACACACACACACACACACGCACACACACAAAACACAGGTTCTCTATGGGTTAAAACATCAGTTAAGGTTTTGTTGGGATAGTCTGCTATGTTGCTATCTTTGTAACTAGTATACCTAAGGCACATACCAAAATATGTGCCTTGGATCCCAGTTTGACTTAGAAAGAACTACCTAAAACAGACCATGGAGAGAACAGTACTCAATGTTCTACTGGTTTGACTTTCTGGAGATGTCCCTGAAAGTCAGAAGCAACAACACCTCCCTGTGGTTTGTGCATAAGACTCCAAGGCTTCTCTTTCTCCCCGAAGGAAACTAGCTCATTAGCTAATGTGCACATGAGTTCCAATAGCCAGAAGAGCTGAAGGAGACAGACTTGGGCTGAGACAAAAAGAGAGAGTCCATTCTGGCCAAACAGGCCTTTTCTGAGTGTCCAGCAATGCTAGAGAAAGAATGTTTGTGTTGGTAGCCCACCTCCCAAATTCACATGTTGAAATCCCAACCCTGCAGAGTGATGGTGTTAAAAAGGAGGCCAGTGGGAGGTGATGGGGTCACTCCTGAATGGTGTTGGTGCCCTTTTTAAAAAAAGGCCCTTGAGAGAGGCCTTGCCCTGTCTATTACATGAGGATGCAGTAAGAAGGTGCCACCATGACTGGAAGCAGGACCTCACCAGACATCCAATCTTCCAGCACTTTGGTCTTATACTTCCTAGCCCCAAAACTGTGAGAAATAAAATTCTGTTGTTTTAAACTACCCAGTCTATGGTATCTTGTTATAGTAACTTGAATGTACTAGGACCAGCAACTTTTGCCTCAATTAATTCCACGAAGATGTTCAGCTCTCCTGAATTCCTAAAAGCACAAAGAATTTTAACAAAACAAGGGTTGCTAGGGTTAGGGTCAGGGTCAGGGTTAGCATTAGGGTTAGACAATTATAAAAAATTTTAACAAAACCATAAAAATCAAATCTCATGGATTTTGCTGCCAACTCTCTTTTACTTTCTAGTCACTCATTTAGCTTTTCCATAAGTAAACCTTCCTTCCTCTTGTTTTAGACTGGATTAGTCTGGCTTGTGCTGCCAGGAAAGAACCCATTCAGAACAGTGCCATGTGTTAAATGCCCCTTTGGTGAGCGCTTGCTGGAGCATCTCATGGGCAACACCAAGGGAATAATAACATGAACAAGCCTACATATCACCAGACTATAAAATTCATTAAAATATTGAAGAGTTTGAAGACTTAATGACCCAGCAAAGATGGAAAGTATGTTTCAATGCAGATCTCAGTCATTAAAAATGCATTTGGTACACCACATTTGCCTACTCTGAAAATGAAGAAAAGTGCATTTAGGGCAAGACTACCACAGCCCCCCAAGAGGATGGGTTAGGAAAAGGGAGGGACACTCCTCATTGGGTACCCAGTGAGGCAAAAGCTCCAAGGTGGTCAGATTGCCTGTGTGAGGGCTGGTGGCACTATCATGGTTCAAACCTGCAGCCAATCCACCACTCTGGAGACTTCTGAACTGTGGGAGAGGCAGAAAGTATTTTCTGAGAGAAATGCCCCTCACAGGGGAAGATTCCAGAAGGAGTCTGGCTTGCCAGAAACAGCAAGAGGTAAGGCAACTGGAGAAAAGTATATGGAAAGAAACTTAAAGAGGCTAAACGACTCCCCTTCTGAATATGTGCTGCTTCTTTCTTCACAGATCTTCGCTACTTCATGCATGGTCAGGACTGCCATAACGAGGGGCTGCAGACTGGCTGGCTTAAACAGTGGAGATTTATTTCTTAGTTTTGGAGGCCTATAGTGTGAGACCAAGTGTCGCAGGGTTAGTTTCTTCTGAGGGCTGTGAAGAATGTGTCCCAGGCATCTCTCTTTGGCCTATAAATGGTCATCTTACCCCTGTGTTTTCACATGGTTTTCTCTCTGTACATGTCTGTGTCCTTATTCCCTCTCCTTATAAGGACACCAGACAGAATGGATTAGAGCCCACTCCGAATGAGCTCTGTGAAGAACCTGTCTCCAAATACAGTCACATTCTGAAGTACTGGGCGCTATGACTTCAGCATATGTATTTGAGAGGTGGGACAGAGTTCAACCCTTAATGCGTACTAAATGAGCATAACACATCTGAAAGGAATGTTTGTGGAGGGTGGGGTTATTTCATTGTACAGAGAAAATTTAAATTTCAAAGTGTATGAAGTGCTAGGGCTTTTCTGAGTAGTTGAAAGTCCAACTCACAAAATCTCCTGTTGACCCACCACCTGGACTGTAAGGTGGCAAAGGCAGGGCTGCCAACTATGAGTCAATTACTGTGATCTTGAAGAAATGACATAACCCTCCCAAGCCTCACTTTTCTCATTTGTAAACCAAAGGAATTTAGTTGGTGAGTTGAATTTCCTAATTGGCACTCCAGCTTCCTGTGAGCTTTCCTGTATGACAGAGGAAGAAAGCTTAAAAACTATGTTTTCTAGATTCGTTTGCAGCTAGAATTCTTGTTATGAATTAAATCCCCTGATAAGACATACTGGCATGAAACTTGGAGGACAAGCAGGAAGCAGATGCCATCTTCCTGTTGCTATGTCTGCTGCCAAGGCTGGTCAGTAGTGTGGGGAGGAGGCTGTGGAGGCTGGAGTTAGCATTCTTGTCTCACAAGCAGGATGAGGGTCTTGAAGAGCAGTTATAGTGAAGGGAGCATCATCAGTGGAGTCCCCAGGAATGCTCCCCCCAAAATATATGTAGGCCAGCAAAAATACAAAAAATACACGCAGGCATGTTCACTATACACTGCTCTCACAGCAAAAAACCACAACAACCTAACTATCCATCAATGGTGAACTGGTTAAACACACTGTGGTATGTCCACACACACAGTGGAGTGCTGAAGAGCTCTCTAAAAGAATAGAAGACTATTTTCTTCTGCTGCTATGAGGTGATCTCAAGATATTTAATTAGTGGCAAAAAGCAAAGTAGAGGCAAAGACACAAAGCACCTTGCTGTTTAAGAAGGGGGATATGTATGTATATTTAAAAGAAAATTATCTTTTTTGTGTGTGTGTCAGGGATTCAACCCAGGGGTGCTCAACCACCGAGCCACATCCCCAGCCATTTTTATTTTTTGAGACAGGGTCTTGCTAAGTTTCTTAGGGCTTCATTAAGTTGGTGAGGCTGGCCTTGAACTTATGATCCTCCTGCCTCTGCTTTATAATTCACTGGGATTATAGGCATGTGCCACTACCATTTGTTTAAAAGAAATCTTGAAGAATAAACAAACCAAAAAGAGGTGCTCCTGTGACATCTCTTTTTGGTAAAAGTAGAGTGACTAAGATGTCAGGTCCCAAACTCTGGCAGTGAAACTAGAAACAAAGGGACTGACGCTACTTCTCCTGCCCACTTTCTCCTGCCCAGTGCAGAAAGGAAAAAAGGAGAAGACAGATGGTTGGGGAAGATGGGGAAGGGAAATTAAGATTTACTGAGCACCTGCCATTTAAATCATGCAGCTAGGTACTTTAGATGCATTTTTTTCTCCTTTAATCTTTTATACCTTTGCCTTGAGGTAGGTATTTTTATGATCTCTATTTTATAGATAAACAAAAACAAGAAGAAGGTAAGCAACTTGATCAAATTCATAAAGCTAGTACAGCAGGGGACATTTATCTATGGGGGGTTAAGTTCCAAGACCCCCATTAGATGCCTGAAAACTCAGGTTGTATCAAACCCTGTGGTTTAATGACTTGCCATCTTAAAGAAGCATATTTTTTTGCACACTTGCATTTTGAGACGCAGCAGCAAAATGCATGAATTTTTTTACATTTTTTTCACAAATAGATGGTTCTTTCTTCCTGTAGATTTTAGCAAGTTTGGCATACCATCCTTTAATTTCCTTATTAAATGGAGATCTTTTACCTTTTCATTTAAAGGAAGCATTCATGGCTTTGGGGTCCTTATTAGTCAAGACAAGTTTACTTGAACATAAGCACCTTGATACAGGGACAAAGGATCTGATGGTTGAGACAGCTACTGGGTGAGTAACAAGAGGGAAGCATATATAACATATATATCACTGGACAAAGGGAAGATTCATGATCTGAGTGGAACCACATAATATTTCATCATGTCACTCAGAGGCACACAATTTAAAACTTATGCACTGTTTGTTTATGGAATTTCCCATTTATTATTTTCAAACTACAATTTGACTATAGGTAACTGAGACCATGGAGTGTGACATCAAAGATAAGGAAGGACTATTGTCAAGTGCCAGAACAGGGCTTTGCACTCTGGCCTAGCATCACAGGACCCCAGCTCTATATCATTGTCTTGCTGGGCTGCCAGATTGACCTCTTAGGCAGTGGGAGATTCAAGTGCCTCCGTAGGATACTAGTTTCTGTCGTCTTTACACCATTCTTAGATGAAGCCCTCAGGCCTGGGTGCAAGAGATGGGCCCCAAGCCAGGGAATCTTCTTGCCTGCCAGTTTACACAGCCAGCTGGAGAGAGAGAGGAGAAAAGAGAGAGTGCCTTTAAGCCACTGGATTTTCATTTGATTCCAGGTCCTCTCTTTCTCAGAAATTCTCCTTTAACTAGTATGTGGTGCAGCCTTGGCATGGGAGTGACCCTAACGCACAGCAGAGTTTGAGAATCACCATTCTTGCTGTTTCTGAGTGTTGTTGGGTGGTGCCAATGACATCACATGGGAGCTTGTTGGAAATGAGGAATCTCTTGCCCCACTCAAGACCTACTGAATCAGCAACATGGAGGTGGGGATGAAGAGAAGGGAGCCAGCATTTCTTACGTGATTCTGCTGCATCCTACAGTTTGAGAATCTCTTCTCTAAACAAAAAACTAAAGAGATCATCACCTGTCATGGTTTGATTTGCCAACGGTCATATACTGTGATATTGATTACAAAGGTAAATTTGATGGACCCAGGGAATGAGACTGTCCATGTGTCCCCTAAGAATTAAATATTTAGGCCCATGAGAAAGTGTTTAATTATAATTTGGGATCAAATGGAATTCACTGCAGCACCTGAGAAGGGGAGCAGCCTTATAAAACTATGATGATACAACTCAGCAGCTGTGTGCCAGGAGCTGCTTCAGAAAGTCTTGCTGGCCAAGGGAGAACATGATCCTTGAGGACAGGAAGGCAGAGTGAACAGCTGAGGGGACTCAGCAATCTCTTTAGTCAAGGCTTCTCACCTTGGATGGTGTATTGCTCTCTTTGGACTCTCTGCCATCCGGCCATCCATTCTCTCTCGGCGTAGAAGATCAAAGTCTGAAATCGAGGTAGATGCAGGGCTGCTTCTTCTGAAGGGTCTGAGCTCCCCACCTCTCTCCCAGCTTCTCTGGGCTTATAGGGATATCACTCCAATCTCTGCCTCCATCTTCACATAGCCTTCTTCATGGAGTCAGTAGAGTAGAGCAAAAGGACCAGAGGGAAGAAAGAGGGGAGAGAAAGGGGAAGTCCTGGGGAATGATACTGGCCAAATTCTATTCTTACATTGTGTGCATGTGTGAATATGTAATAAGAGATCCCACCATTTTGTACAACTATAATGCACCAATGGAAAAAATAAGGAAAAAAAAGTCCCTTGTCTTTTCTTTTAGAAGGACAGTAATCATTGGGTTTAGTGTCCAACCTAAATTCAGGATGGTGTTATTTTGAGATTGTAATGACATCTGCCAAGATCCTATTTCCAAATAAGATCACATTCACAGGTCCTAACTGGGGGTTAAAACTTGCATGTTACCTTTTTTACTTCAAATGGGGAATAAATTTCATTTTCTTCAACTGCCTGTCTTAATGTTAATTCTGAGCAAAAGAATTATGAAAGTAACTTTGATTCTTTCAGGGCAAACGTTGATGGGCTTGGAGTATAGTACTAATAACTGTCTTCACAGAAATCCGTGTTATATAAAGTGCTTTGTGTGATCATTTAAGTCCAGCCAAAGAGTTGGGAGGTTTCTGTGCTGTTGCATAAAGGGGGTACTGAGGCTCAGGAACTCAAGCTCACAGAAGCAAGGGGGTAAAACCTGGACTGAACTCAGCCCTTCCACTCTAATTTCTTGCCCCTTCTTTTGGGTCAGCTGCTGTTAGGAGTCATGATAGTAGGTCCTCGAGTGTCTGTGTTCTTGTCAACTTAAAAAGACTGGCATTTCTACGGTTACTGCAGGTGGGTGCCTGACTCTCTGTGGGTTCTGTGTGGTCTGTTTAGTGATGTGATGCATGCTTCATTTCTAGGTCTTCATCACTGAGCCCAAAGGCCCCAGCTTTGCTTGTTCATTTCTGATGTGACTGTGGCTGCCTTCATTCTGGGTCTTTCTTGCCTGAGCTTCCTGGGTTTGAGATCTTCCTGGTAGCTACCTCTTCTCTATACACAAGGAAGATGAGAGTGAATTTCCAGCATCTTTGGTGGGAAAACTAGTGCTTGAAGGCCAACTGCAAATGTGTTTGTGCAGCACCCATGAAAATACCTGTCACTTAGGGACAAGTGAATTTGACATCATACAACCCCCAACAAAGAGCAATAGCCCAGGTCTCCTGTTTACTCTCTTCATGACACTATGTGCCCTAGGAATTCAGACATAACCAGCTGAAAACTCCTGCCTCTCTGTCCTCTATTGCTCTCTCTCAGAAACTCTGGCCCTTTGTTTTACAGCCATCAGCATGACTAACCCACCATCACCTCAGACTCCAAATTTCAAAGACAATCCTATTTTTCCCTTCTGAATTTCTAACATTTTTTCCATCTGCTTAATGGTTCCATCCCCCAAACAAACATCCTTGTTCACTCTTCTCTCCTCTGTTCTTTATGTTCAATTTCTTACCACAAGACAGGAGGCAGGAGCAGAGATGGAGAGACCAGGAAGGGAATATACATTTTTTAGTGCTCATCCTAAAGAGTCAGACATGTGCTGCATGCTAACTCATTGATCTCAGTAATCCTGCGAGGTAGGCTCAGTGTCACTCTTCTAACTATAGGTGCAAGATGGAGGCTCACAACAATTCAGGGCCTTCAGGTCATGCAGATATGAGGTGGGAATCCAGCCTGTGCTCTGTGCACTACACTAGACCATTTAACCTTTCATGGCTAAATGTTCTTTCATGGCTTCCAACTTTGCTACTTCTTTTTTCTACCACCACCCCAGGTCAGGCCTTCACCACCTTCTTCCTCAATGGCTACAATTGCTTGCCAGCTATTCCCTGTCTACTCTTTTCTGCTCTAATTTGCCCATGTCTGACTGCTTTCTATTTACTTTATGTCCCCTGTTGATCTTGTCCAGTGCCAGACTTGGGCAGGGATTCAGGATATTTAGTCAATAGAGTGGTCTTGGCCAGACTCAATAGGAAATTTATTTTTCAAGCATCTAAATATGATTTTTGATTAGACTAGGTCTTATCTGCTGGTGTGTTCCTTGAAAGGATGAGAAGTAGCAAAATCATAATAGATATAGACTAGGTTAATAATACAGTTGGCTTTTTACCATCCTTGCTAATGGAGAATGGGGATAGGAATTAACATGGGGAGATCATAGCTAATCTACAAAGCTTATCATAGATGATAACATTAATCTTCTCCCCTGATAAGTCTGCAGCCAACAGTTTTTCTCTACCTCTGTACAGCTTCAGATGGAGATAAATAAGTCCCAGGCACTAATTACCTTACACACTAAATCCTTCAGCCTAGATGGGAGTTTGTAAAAGCCACAAGTAAAGGTATTATGCATTCTCAGGAGGCTTTGATGAAGAAAAGTAAGTATCTTCAGCTTAGCCTGATGGTGGAATGAAACCTCAAGATGTGGCTTTCAGGGGGAAGGTGGATTTTATAGAGTGGAGTTCTATATGCTTATCTTATCATATAGGGAAGTGTACAGGTTCATATCACAGATATTTCCTTTACCAACCTGCGTTTAGATCAAAGGAGTATAGTGTTAGCAGGTCCCAATAAAATATGGTAAATATCTTGCACAACTGACCATTTTCTAAGCAACAGATATGAAAATCACACCTGATTCTTCTCTTCTGACAAGACAGTATAACTGCCAGGGGTCCACCAGCTCCCATACTCCCTCCCACTATGCAGTTTAAAATATTTTGATCAATATGCCCATTTGTTCAATATATTTGTTACATAGTGATTTCTCAATCACAATATACAGCAAAGCTGTATATGAAAATCTAGTCAGATAAAAAGGATAGCTAGACTAAGTATTTAAAGTTCCTTCTCATTGAGAACAAATTGGTGTAATGTCTTTGTAGCGTCATTTGCAAGTGATTAAAATTTAAAATACAAATATTCTTAGACCTAACAGTTCCACTTCTAGGTTTTTTTTTTTTAAATAAATAGCAACAACAATAATAAAGACGGAACAAATATACTTACATGTGTAGATAAATATTTATTTCAGCATTATTTTTAAGAGCATAAGGCTAGATCCAATTAAAGTATTCTTTAATGGTAATAATTAAATTATGATACATCCAATTAAATTCATGATGAAATCATGAGAAAATCAGGTAATTATTTTTTTAAGTTAGGTTCTTTTTGATACTTTATTTTCTAGTTATAGTTGGACACAACACTTTTATTTATTTTTATGTGGTGCTGAGGAGGCCTTGCACGTGCTAGGTGAGCACTCTACCACTGAGCCGTAACCCCAGCCCCAAATGAGGTAATTCTTTATGTGATAATACTAAATATGGTATGTGCTACAAAACATAAAAACCCAGAGGAGTGGGTTTAAGAGTGTAAGAATACGTATTGTGCAGTATTCTTTCTTGGGTGTAAAAGGGATACAGAAGCATTTATTTATTAAAATCAAATTACAGGTAAGTGCCCCTTCTCCACACATTTATTTACTATTGAGTTTATTGTAGATTTCAGAAGACTCATTCTCATTATATAATTTAAGTTATTCTAAGAAGCAAGAGTGATATCACTTCTGAATTAAAATGAGAAAGAGAAAGGGATAAAAAATAGATGTCATAATGTAAGAAAAACATAGAAACTAGAGTTGCTACCATGGCATCCCTTCATGATTCTTCTCACTGAAATATACTGCTTTCTTCAGGGTTGTACTGGTATGTTGTTGGAGGTAGGTGTCTTTTTTAAAAAAATCTATAATGTTGAATAATGCTGGGTCCTTATGCCATTTCTGGTCTGAAGAGCAGAACTGGGTCCTCATTTTCTTTTAGCTACATAAAGTAAGGGATGATTATAAAATACAAGATCTCACTCATGTTTCCAGGGAATTTCTAATCCAACACTGATAGGCAGACTAGAATAGTGGGAACCATGATGTTTCAGCTCCAAGTATCTAATCTTGGGACAGTGATTGTTAGGATGGAAAGCATACATTTATGAGGAATGTCTCAACATTTCCTGGTATAATTGGTTTGATCCCTTGACTCTCCCAAGGTAGAAGAACACAGCAGGTTAAGAAGATAGCTCTGAAGCCAGAACCAGGATGAGATTCTCAGGCTGCTATTCACTAGCTATTTGACCTTGAATAAGCTACTCTCTGGCCTTGTTTTTCTCATCTATAAAATGGAGTTAACTCTAGCACCTGTTTCCTAAAGTTGTCATAAAGATTAAACAAATAAATATAAGTAAAATATATAACAAGTACTTAATCAATGCAGGACATTGCTACACATTTAAATCTATTTCAGAAAGAGAAACAGTCATATTTCTGCTGAGCAAGCATTTAGCTTCAAACCCCTCACTGTTCTTCCTCTAGCCAAGTCCCCCTGCCCCAGGCCATTAATTAAAATAACAGACAAGATCTTTGTCTCTTAAAGTTCTATAGAACATTTTTTCCTAAGCAATGCTGTCTACTGCAATGCAAATAAACTCCTTATTTTATCATGAAATCATTTCTGGATCCCACAGTCATTAATTTCAAACTCAGACTTGTCTTTGTAGTTAATTATTAGTTTTCTCAGGAGTTGAGAATGTAGAGCTTTTATTAATTTATGAAAAGTTTAAGTACCCACCATGATGATGGTTACAGAGGTGACAGTGGTATCCAGGAAGATACAACTGACCATTGGTTCTGGTGCATTAGGAACTCCAATCTGCAGAATGAGACACTATCTCAGTGAAGCCTCTATTAAAAGTGTGGCAGTTTCCTACTGTGTAAGGCGGATGTGGGATTCCAGAAAAGAGGTTGCTGTGGGATCCTGAGCAAGCCTTCACTTGTCTGGACCTGTTTCATTATCTCTAAAACAAAAAGATTGAATTGAAGGCTCTTTTTTGTTCTTTTCTATCAAAAAGACTCTTAATGGATGTGAAGTCTGACTCAAAAAGCTAGGGTTTTTTCACTGAGACAGTTCCCTCAACCAAGTCTTACTACCACCCACTGAAGCACACAAAGGGGGTGAAATAACAGCTCCCATTTACTGAGTGCTAAGTGCTGAATGTTTTATATACATCATTGCACTTAATCCTCAAAATAAATCTGTGAAGTAGCTATTAACTTTTCAGTTGCCCAGAGAGTTCAAGTTGGAGGACAAATAGAGCCTGGCTTCTTTTTTCTGTTGTTTTGGTATCAGGGATTGAACTCAGGGGCACTCGGCCACTGAGCCACATCTCCAACACCATTTTGTATTTTATTTGGAGACAGGGTCTCACTGAGTTGCTTAGTGCCTCGAAATTGCTGAGGCTGGCTTTGAACTCCCAATTCTCCTGTCTTAGCTTCCCTAGCCTCTGGGATTATACCCTGAAAGCCTGGCTTCTTCTTTGTAAAAGGGGAAAATAGACTAAATTACTAAAGCCATTCTATAAATGAAGATCCATTGTATCTAGTCAGCCAGTCCCAGGTTGGGGTCCAGAACTGTGGGATTCCTGGAGAAGGTGTGAAAACAGGATCATTCTTGGTTTCTTTGTTTACTTTGTTTTGTATCAGCCATACTGATTTTATGAAACAGAATCCAAGAAGTTCTAGAGTCTTTGAGATCCTCCAGGGCAAACACTTGATTCCAGACCTCCTTCTCAAGAATTCAGATTCCTCCACAGTTCCTCTAGGGAGAGGTACTGAACGGAGTTCCCCTCCTGTGGGTTTTCAGTTTGCATCAGTGCCCTGATGCGACTTCACTTTTGGGTCTGGTTTCAAAGCATGCTTATGATTCTACCACAGCCACATATTTTCTGAGTCCATCTTCCTTCCCTGCAATAAGCATTTCAGTCTACAGAGCCAATCCATCTCTCTTTGTTTGTCTCTCACACACACTCACTCATATTCTCTCATTCTTCAAAGACATTTCACAGTTCAGAATAAACACGTCAAAATGAAGGCTATTGCATGAGACAAGAAAGTACATACAAAAGAAGTAAAAGCCTAATTTTTGAGTCTTCAGCCAAGAACTGAGAGGTGTCTATGAAACCATGCTACTCTAAGGACTGAGGGCTGCCATAAATAGAACTCATCAGAGACTCAGACATTCTCAGAATGAGAAACACAAACATTTATTAGGAGCAGCTGCATGTGTCTGAGCTCCTGGAGGGATATAGGAGAGCACTGGCTTCATTCACTGTTATGGAAAAGGCTATGCGGTCAGTGGCAAAAGGAGCTAGCCAGGCAGCAGCATCCACTCCTCCCACCTCCCCTGGCTCTGGGCTACAGGCCCTCTTACCCCACAAGGCAACTGGTGACCTCGTGCCCCTGTCAGGCAGGAGAGTGTGGGGACTTCACGGGCATCTGGGGCAGGTGGGTCTGCTGGCCCGTCTTCAGGTGGGCAGGGGCAGGATCTGACCTGGACAATAAGGAGTGGGCTCCCCTGCCCCTGAGGCAGAAGGACAATAAGGCATCCCAACAGGAAGCACAAACCCTGGCCTGTGGGCCAGTAAGGAGGTACTATTTCTTGTCACCTGGAAATGGAAGTCATCTTACTTCTGGTCAGACTTTCACTTCTGGTGGGTTCTCTGGATAGTACTTGGCAAATAGGAATATGAAACATCCACTTAAATTTGAACTTTGGATAAGCAAATGGTACTGTTTCAGTATACATTTGACCTAAATACTGGAGAGCATACTTATACTAAAACATTTGGATTTATCCTAAATTTAAATAAATATGAGCATCTTTTATTTTATCAGCAGTTCTGTCCCCCTTGTAGCCTTCCCTCTGGATAAGCCTGGTCCCAGGTGAAAGTTTATTCAAGCTACTCACTCTTAAGCAGAAATCTGCTTAGTTCTGATTCTCCTGTAGTTTTTGGTGAAAAGGTAAAGACCCTAGACTATATCTGCTGAATAATGCCTCTGGGGTGGGGCCCCAGTACGCATTTTCTCAAGTTGTCATATAAGTGATTTAAATACATATTTCTATTAATTATCTATGCTTCTGGACAAATTACCCTAAAAATTGAAGCTAAAAACCACCATGGGTGAGAAATTTACTGATTTAGCTTTATGATTCTGACTCATGGACTTCCATGATGCTGCAATCAAGGTGTTAGTTTAGGCCGAAGTCATCTCAAGACTTCACTGGCGCTAGAGAATCTGCTTCCAAGTTCACTCCTATGGACCCTGACAGGTCTCAGGTACTTGCTAGTTATGGCTGGAAACATCTGTTTCTTGCCACAGGAGCCTCTCTATAGGGATGGCATCTGGCTTTCCCAGAGTTAGGAATGAGGGGGAATAGGGTGAGGAAGTAGGACCAAGTTCATAAAAGTGAACCATCAACACAAATCCACCTAAGAAAGGAGGGAAGAGAATTATAAAAGTAAGAATAATACAGAGAGACAAAACTCATAAAAGGCCATTGTAGAGATTGCCTACCTCTTCACTTTCTTTTGAGAATTATTACTACAGATCAGTCCTCAACACATCGCAACCAAGACCATATTTTGAAAATTAGACTTAAAAGTCTTTATTCACTTATTTTTTCCTGCTTTCATCCCTCCTCCTGATCTACCCTTTTGGTGATCTGAAGCAATAAAAATGGAAACTAAAAAGAAATAAAGAAGAAAAACAACTCAAAATGACGATCTTAGTAGAATAGCTAAATGTTAAAAATGTTCACATATATTATTTGAATACAAATCTCATGCATATATAGCTCTGTTCTCCTAAAAATATCTAATTATTCAATGTGGTCTTTGGAGAATCTCCCATGAAATATTAGAAATATATGAGCAGGCTGACCAATTAGGTGTTTGGTCATCTTCATAAGAAGGAGTCAAGAAGAGATCATGTCAGGGTAAAGCATCTGCTTAGTGTGCATGAGACCCTGGCTTCAATCAACACTGCTGCTGCTGCAAAAAAATAAATAAATAAAATAAAATAAAAGAGATAACATTAGCTATTGTGCTCCTACCTGGAAACTGAGTGGATCCACTTTGTGATGCAATGAAGAGGGCATGAGCTTTGAGCTGGAATCTAACCAATATGTGACTTTAGCTATCATCTCATTTAGAAAATAGGGACCATAAATCTGCTATAGTGAAACTTAAATGTAATGATGCATATGGAAATGCCTTATAAACCAAGAAGTGTCACTCCTGGAATGAAAGGTGGAACCAAAAACATCACTGGCTTTGTACTTTCACAACCAAGTCTGACATTTGCTCTTTCAATGTTTTAAGTAGGCAGATTCCGATGACTTCCTGGAAAAGTGAACATAGCCCACAGAAGCCATATGACACATATCTAATTTCCTTCCTTCTTTCCTTGTGCTCCCCCCATCTTCCTTCCTTCATATATTTTTTTGTTGTGGTGGTGTAGGGGATTGAACCTAGGGCCTCTTTTATGTGATAGGCAGTTTGTATACATCAGCAATACCACAAACACTTGAATAATATATTATGCTACAATGTGACAACAGTTGCAACAATTTTCAGCTTTATTCTAATCTGTGTGTGTGTGTGTGTGTGTGTGTGTGTGTGTGTGTGTGTGTACATGTAGGCTCACACTGGGGAAGTAACTTGTTATTGCTAAGCAAGCACCTTACCACTGAGATACATCCTAGCCCCTTAATGTTCATTTTAATTTGCAACCCCAAACGGATCTACGTTGTTCCCTAGAAAATGCTCAGCTCCCGAAAAGGACAGTCATCTTTATTGTATCCTCGGTGACAAGTTTTACAGGAAATCTGTGCAAAGTTCTGATGAGAAAGACATTATTCATTTTTCACAGTTCTGATGGTATGACTCCCTCCTCTATCAGAAAGAACTGAACCTTCCTAGCAGTGCTTCTTCCCTAACTCTCTTCCACTCCCATTCTTCAATGTTTGGGAGGCATTCTGTTGGGTAAAAAAGGCAGTGATCTATAAATTGTTAAAAGTGTTCATCCCCTCTTTCTTTTTTCTTCCAGCTTTACCAATTCTGGTCAAGCCTGCCCAGTTATATAAACCCAAATTCATATTCAAAACCGACAATATTGTTTTGAACTGACTGCTTTTCTTTGAGGTGGTCAATTATCAAGAAGGGCTGTAATCTGCTTTTGGTCCTTCTGCCTCCTCCATTCACCCCTGTGCCCTGGCTGTGAGTCTGAGGCATCCTTCAAAGACACAGGACTGATTGTGATGCAAAGGAATGATGACCTGACTCTGTCTCTTCTGTTCCCTGCACAGATAAGTGATTCTGGACCTCTTTGTGTCTCAATAGGGAGAATGCTATCTGGCTATCCTATGGCATAGGGGTGGTGGTTTTAAAGATCAAATCAGATAGGATTAATATAAATAAAAGACCTTTTAAAATATTAGCATGCTATATAAATATGAGGTGGTTAGTTTATTAGAATTCTACCTTTGATGTGCTTCAGATATCTGGCCAGCTGAGCACTTAAAGTATTTTTATTTGCATTGGTTACTAGATGAGAATTTCTACTCATTGATCTTAGAAAACTTACCCAATAATTATAATAATATCAATACTTACACATGTGTTGCCTCACACTCTCTGTTTTGTAGTTTCAATGCCTAAGAGGTTGATTTTTCCCTAGTTCTTAATTGGTGGTGATGTGCCACAGACTAGATTCTAAGGTGTGCCTTTCCCAAACATTAAAGATGGTAATATTTCCTCTTATAGAGAACTTACTTTTTGATTTTATATCATTTCTAGATATATCATTGCTAGATTTGACGTGTTTTTAAAATCTATTTTCGAAATGAGCAGTTTTACCTCAATGACATTGAGTTTTTAAAAAAATTAGTAGTACTTAACCTAACCTTAGACAAGTACAATTAAAGAGATTATAAACACATTTTTCCTGATTTGCTAAGTTGAATGCAACTTGCAATTAATATATAACTAAAACATTAAAACCATGTCAAAAGAAATGACAAAAGACAAAAATGTTTACCTACAACCTTAGTAGTCTGATATCAACAAGTGAATAGACTGAAAATGAAACAAATTGTTTGGATATCAGCATTTTCCTTCTGGAGAAGAAAGGATGAAAGAGCTGTGTTCAAAGATTCAGCTTCATCCCACAGCTCTTTTCATCTTTCCAGGGCACTTAGGGATTAGTGGGTAGGGTCAGCACCTTGCATAAGATCTTGCAACAAATTCTTGATGAAGCTGAGCAAAAAATATGGTGGTGTTGAACCCAAGTGCCTACATATTTGTCAAACATTATTTTGGATGTTTCTGGGAGGATGTAAACTCATATAGACATACAACTTTTAGACTCAGACAGGATCCTTAATTATTTTAAGTACACTGGCTGGTGAAGTGACTGTAAGGAGAAGTTTGCGGTTCTGCCCTACCAGGAGCCAAAAGGCTGGGCTGAGTTCCCTTCCTACCAAGTACAGGCTGGGAGATGTGGAATGAGCCACTGAGCTTTTCTCATCTGAAAAACTGAAAGCACTTTAAAAATACTACTGTGTAATGTTTGGTATTATTTTACTTACTGTATTTCCTAAGTTAATAGTAATAGCTAAAGTGGGTGTGGTGGCATCTCCCTGTAATCACAGGGACTTGGGAGCCTGAGGCAGGAGGATCACAAATTTAAGGCCAGCCTCAGCAATTAAGGAAGGTCCTATCTCAAAATTAAAAAATAATAAAAAATGGCTGAGGATATAGTTCAGTAATAGATTGCCCCTGGGTTCAATACCACACACATACAAAATAAGAGCTAACATCTATCCAATTACTCCCATTAGGTGAGTAGTATGTCCTTATTATACAAATGAACGAACTGGAGCATAGAAAAGTTAACCATTGGCTTAGGTCATGCGGCTAGGATGTAGCAGAGCCAGGCTCTACAACTAAGTCTATCAGAACAAAGAAATGATTAGCTCTGTGACCATGGGGAGTTATGTAACTGCTTTAAATGGTGATATTCTTGTATGTACCATGGGATACCCATCTACCTCCTAGGCCTATCATGAGAATTCAGGAATGACATTTGGGGCAGAATCTAGCACAGTGACTGGTGTGTGCTCTGAATGTGATAAGAATTTCTATTACAGGCACCTGTATGGATTGCCTCCTCCCAAAATCTATATGTTGAAATAATACCCTCTAATGTGATGGCATTATGAGGTGAGCCTTGGGGAGGTGATTAGGTCATGAGGGTAGAGCCCTCATGAATGCCCTTGTCAAAATGCACAAGAGCTTTCTTTCTTTGCTCTCTGCCATGTGAGGACAAAACAAGAAGAGAATCATCTGCATATTGGAAGAGGGCCCTCACCAGGCACCAGATCTGCTGGCACCTTGATCTTGGATGTCCCAGCCTCCAAACTGTGAGATACAAATGTCTAGTGCATAAACTACCTAGTCTGGGTATATTTGTTACAGTAGTTCAGGCTAAGACAATAGCTCATGTCCCAAATCACCAGACCCTTTGCACAATCTAATTATATGCTAACAGGGGAAGCCACCTTATTTGCTGGAAATCAATGGCTAATCTGCCATATTTATCAAAATCTTAAGAAATTTTATACTTAGCTAGACTCGTGGCATACTTTCAGTGACTTGGGATGCTGAGGCAAGAGGATTGCAATTATCGAGGCCAGACTCGGTAATTTAGTGAGCCCCTCAGCAATTTAGAGGGACTCTGTCTAAAAATAATAAAGAACTAAGGATACAACTCTTTGGTTCAATCCCTAGAACCAGACAAAAAACAAACATAGAATATATAATGAAAAATCTAAGCTATTCTATAACTTGATTTTTGATAAATCAAAGATTCCTCAATATGCACTACCACAGTTTGCACAGGTGAGGGTGGGGAGATAAGGAAAATGGTGAGATTCTTAAAGGAGCATAAATTGGAGGCAATGGTAGTATCCATGGGATTAGCAGGAAGTCTGTGAGAGAGCCTTCCAGGGGTCTGTCTGATACACCAATTTCCTGTAGAAGCAAAAGGACTAAAGATAGAGGATGGTGATGCCATTATTAAAATAAGGATGTGAAGCAGAAGAGTTAAATTTTGGAGAAATCATGCTCAGAAATGGACATACTACTGGTTGACAAACTTAAGAAGGTGCCAGACAGGGAGCTGAGGAGAAGAGGCCAGAGCTTGAGAAAGGAGTCTGAGTCAGAGGTCTACACAGGGTGTGTCTATAATAAGCTTGTAGTTAAAATCAAGAAAACTGAAGATCTATGAAGGAGAGTGTGTAGAGGTGAGTGGTCATAGGACAGGGATTGTGAGATATGGCAACAGAGAAAAAAAGATGAATTAAAGATGATGACAACTGAGAAAGGAAAAACAGATGGCTGGGCAGAGGGGAAAACCCAAATCTCCTTAAGTCACCAGGAGGGGCATTCCAGCCCCCAAAAGGAAATAAAGAATGAGAGTCCCCATGTTCGACACTAATATTTCCAGTGAGTGTTGGTTCTGTATTCCTCATACTCTCCACATTCCTTCTCACAAGTGAATTTAGAAACTAAGTCTAATGTATCACCATTAATGTTAAAGATTTACTGCTTTCTGAAAACCAGGGACTTCCATCCTGATCTAGGTTGTATTAATTTGAGACCAGAGCTTCTTATCATTAGTACCAACACATTTGGGAAGAGGTCTTCTCTCATTTTTATAGAATAAGGGACAGGTATTCAGTTGCACAAAGATGGCACTACTGCATATAACCCACTTGGAGACAGACATACCAAATATGAACCTGGCATATGAAAGGCAGGTTGGAAATACCAATGTATGAAATACAAATGAAGCTGTATGACCATCCACATATTTAAGAATTGTTGTTTCTAAGGCCAAAGCAGAAAACATTTCAATATTTCACCTTTATTCATTCTCTTTTTTTTCAATTATTCCTGAAATTCTGGTATTTCCCTGGGCCTTATCATGGATGTTCAATCCATCTGTACATTTGGGGTGATTTATAAGACTTCATCTTTCAATATCTACCCATTACTCCCTCAAACCTAGTTATTATATGACTACTTCACATATCTAATCAGGTTTGCAGTGTGTGGTTGCTCAGGCTGGTTACTGCAAAGAGTACCATTGAGAGGGGATGTCATTCACACAGGAGACATTGTTACTGTTTTGAAGTTAAAGCAAAAAAATTCAAGTTATAACTGTTGACTCCAAAGTTGTATGATTGTGTACATAACAATTTTCTGGCAGAAGGCAATAAAATCTGTAGTTCTCATAAACTTACCACATTACAACATGAAGTTTTAAGGAAAAGGGTCTCTTTATGATGTGTACCAAGGTGCTATGTGGACTAAAGAGCCTTGACTCCATCAGGATGCTCTATGGACACCTATCTGACTTGCAACATTCTAGCTCTATGATAGTTCCTGAAACCATCCCTTCCCCTCAATTCCTACTGCTACTGCCTGAGTGCAGACTCCACTTTCCCTGTCTCTTTTCTGGCCATGGTTAATGCTTCCTTCCTGATCTTTTTATGACATATCTAATCCTATCTAGTCCACCCTTCCTACTGTTGTCAGAATGATTTTTCTACAATAATTTGACCAGGTGACTTCTCTGCTTAAAGTATTTAAATACTTTCTTATTGCTTACAGAATTCAATTTACACTTCTACATATGACATATAGGTGTTCCATATTCTTCCCCTGCCCTCGTGCCTACCTATGAGTTACTTCCTCCACAATGATCTAACCACACAGAAACCAAGTTTGATATGCTTGCACTACTTGTCTATAACATTTCACACGTTGTCCCATGAGTTTCAATTTATCCTTCAAAAATATCAGCACAAGTCTCCTCCATGAACTCTTCCCTTACCATTCAAGTAAAATTGACCATACTTCCTTTGCACTGCCACTATAACTGATTTATATCTTTATTATTACAATTATCTCAAAATCACAATGATTTTTTTCCTATGTCTCTCTTATTATGGGTGAATGGACAGTTTAAGAATATGAGATACATCTTATTGATTTATTTGTCCCTAATATCCAAGAGAGTGGTGTGTATCCCTGATACTTAGCATAGAGCCTGTTGATTGAATTGAATGGAAAAAAAAAAGCATTGAGTTTCAGAGAAGCCATAGAGGGAGGCTTTGATAATGAGATAAGGGAAAAGAACCATATTGTGGATTTTATATAAGTTGTTCTAGACTATACATAGGACCTTAGCTTTGAGTTAAATCTGGAGAAAATGCAACAACAATGAACTACATTTCATTTGCTGTTTGTTCATTTATGTAAGTATTCTGAAAGGTCTCCAGAAACTTCTCTGCTAAGTTCTGCCCTCTGAAGCCTCCAAAAGTCTGCCACACTGGGCTCTTCATGTTTTCACAAGTGGACTACTTCTCTTTTTTGGTACATTCTGCTGTGAACTACCAAACCAGTAATGTCCTAAACATTATTGATGTCAAACAGGATTTTTTTTTTAATGAGAGTAACCTCTTGATTCTTTCCCCCTGTGACTGCTTACTCTCTTCTGTGACAATGGTGGAGTCTAAAAGATAAAATGAAGAAATCTGGGTGAGCTGGACCTAGTGGTACATAATTGTAATTCTAGCTATTAGGGAGGCTGAGACAGGAGGATTGCAAGTTCCCGGCCAGCCTCAGCAACTTAGTGAGATTGTATCTCAAAATAAAAAATAAAAAGCCTGGGGGAAAAACTCAGTGGTAGAGCAACCCTGGGTTTAATCCCCAGTATGTCCCCGACCAACAAAATAAATAAATAAATAAATAAATCTGAGTGAGATATAAAAGTAAACCACAGGCACACTGCTATTAACTTGGAACTCTTTCTTTTTGACAACTGAAGATTATGTTTTCCTGGATCATGTTATGTGCCGCTTACTTAGGACAGTGTCTTGAGTATCCCTCTAGCTTGCAAGAGTTTACCAGTCTGAAGTCTCAGAATGAAACAGTTGGGAGATTGCCTCCTTCCCTACCTTTGTTCCCATACATTACCTAGCTTAACTATAGTCACAATGCTAGTCAGTAGGTACAATTCTCACTTTACAGAAAGGAGAGCATTCAAAGAGTTTAAATAGCCTAAGGTAATACAGCTAGATTAGGTAGTAATCAAGTGAGCTGCTTTCTTTAGAGAAAAATAGACTATTCAAGCTTGGGTACATAAAGGGAAGGTGATCATATCTAGAACTTAAATTGAACTATCTTCCAGAGTTAACTGGGAATTCTGTTCCTACCAGCTATACAACACCTCTCCATTTTGCTCCTGTTCCTTGGAATCCCAGGTTAGCAACCAGACACTTATTTTATAAGGGCAAGAGTAAATAGACTGAATATGTGTATCTAGTACATACCTAAAAATAAAAAGCAAATTCTGAACAATTAAAAAAAATCCTGTAACAAAATTTAGAAATACGATAGCTATTTTACATTATACTTACATCAATAAATGTAAGTATAATTACATTTACTTACATCATTATACTTACATCAATAAATGTCACTGAAATCCAAAAACATTCTCTGGTTAAACATTTATTACTTGTGAGAATGTTCAACTTGTTTGTCCTGTTTGTAAGTTTCTAGATATCAGTCCTGTGTTCTATTGCAGGAGATTATTCTTTACACTCATTCTGAATGCTAAGTGTAAAGCTTCTCATTTAAGCTTTGGATAAATCATGCTATTCTTATTTAGATCACTTTAATATGAAACTGTTCTATACATGCAGTACAAACAGATTTTCAGAACACATTATTTTGGGGTGGGGGAGGTTAACTGGTCTTTAACCCAGGGGCACTTTACCATTGAGCTATATCCCTAACCCTTTTTTATTTTTTGAGATGGGTTCACTAAGTTGCTGAAGCTGGCTTTGAACTTGCCATCTTCCTGCCTCAGCCTTCTGAGCCAGTGGGATTATAGTGTGCACCACTGCACCCAGTTCAGAACACATTCTTTAAAAGAACAAGATCGAGTATTGAATGGTAGATATACAGTATTGTTGGTACTTTAACTATAACTCTGACAATGATTTATCTAAGCAATAATGAGCCAATATATGGGCCTGGAATTTAAGTAGACTAACAAATGAGTTAACCTCGAAAAATTACTGAAGATTTCAAAGTACTTGGGCTGGGGTTGAAGCTCAGCAGTAGAGCATTCGCCTAGCATGTACGAGGCACTGGGTTTGATCCTCAGAACCACATTAAAAATAAATAAATAAAAATAAAGATTAAAAAAAGAAAGTACTGACCCTACAAGAGTTTAATCAACTGCCAGGGGTAGCTCAATAGAACTAATAACCTGAAAGAAATTTGTTAACTACTCATTTATGTCTTGAGCTGTATCTAGCAATGTTTTCATCCTTGTGAATATTAAAAAAAAGGTGAATTGATTCTTTATCAAAAGAAGTTAATAGATGTAATAAGATTTTTTAAAATTAAGACCAGCTGTTTAGTATTCACAATGATCTTTTCTATCAGTAGATAATAAAAAGGCTTGAAAGTTTAATATGTAGTAGAGCATATGTGTTACTTAACACTGCAGAGCAATTTAAGTTTTCTCATGTTGTCTGTTGATAGGTAGCTCGAGGAATTAGTTAAGACTTTGCATCCTATTGCATACTTATTACACACACAGTAAAAGACCATTCATCCGAAAGCAACTGCTATGAAGCTCCTTTATAATTAATAGATCTAAACTCTGAAAATATTGTTATATAGACCTTAGAAATATGACCTTCTGCTGTACTTTAATTACATGCTACCTAACTGCTCTCAGGTTTAACAGGGATAAGAACTAGAAGGCAGAATTGGCTAAGGGTTGGGGTCAATAGAATGTTAATATTGAAGCTCCAGCCAGCACACCCCGACTCCCTATTTAAAGAAGGTAATTTCTTTCTTTCTTTTTTTTTTAAATATTTATTCTTAAGTTTTAGGTGGACACAATATCTTTATTTTACATTATGTGGTGCTGAGGATTGAACCCAGTGCCTCGTGCATGCTAGGCAAGCACTCTACCACTGAGCCACAACCCCAGCCCCTAAAGAAGGTAATTTCTTTGGTCCTTGGCTTTTGAATGCTCATGGCACTTGCTTCAAAATTGTAAAAAAAATTAAGGGTAAACAATGATTTATTTCTACCATATTTTCCTCTTTTTAAAACTGCATACTTGTTCAAATAACTGTATGGTGGAACAGTGTTCTCAATCTTCCTTTATCCCAGTTGCCTCTCCTAACAGAAAGGAATGTTTACATGCATCCTATATTCTGAAAAAGATGCCCATATTTCACACTGCAACAAATAAAATCAATTGGCATTTTCCAAATTCTCCCTGTAATTGTACCCCTACTCTACTTACTGTGTGCTAAGTATCTTCATAGACTACATGTATTAAACTAATTTAACCCCCATGGCATTGCATGATATAGATACTATTATGATCCTCAACTTACACATGAGGAAAATAAGGCACAGAGAGTTTAAGTAAGTTTCCCTAGCTAACACAGCTAGTAAATGTTAGAACTGGGATTCAAATCCAGATAATCTGGTCTTAGGGCCTACCCTCTGCCATGCAGTTTTCAGAATGAATATGAGAAAAAGATTATCATGCAGATAACTCAATATAGCATATTTTAAATCTATTATTTGCAAACTATCATATCTTGCTATTAGTAGTAAATTACTTAAGAGTATCTCACAATTGATGAATACTTCCTAGGTATTTACAGAACTCCATCAACACATGAGAACTTAAGACAGTGTCTTAACTCTAATCCCTGATAGTTAAACTTAACTATTGGAAATAGTTTGAAAATCTTACTGCTTTTCTATCTAAAATAATGAAAAGTAAAAACATTTCATTTTCCATTGCTTACTTTTCAGTAAGCTTTGTTGGCACATTTCCCCCCCTGTATTTGTATTAGGTCTCTATGGTATAAAATCTGGATATTCTACTTTTATAATGTTTGTTATCAAACAAATCAAAAATACTTTCAAATCCCAATGTTTCTTGAGGAGAAAAATCCAAAAAGGCAAATAGCTGACCTAAGATTATAGGATTGTGAGATAACCAAAGACAGGGCTTCAGTCTTTTGATGTAAAAGTGCTACTCTAATGAGAAAGGAACACTAATTTGAAAAACTAATTAAAATTAATTAGAAGTTTCAAGTCCTCAGATGTAAAACCATGTATTATGTAAAAGGTATTTTCAAGGTGAATTTAATTTTTTCAAAGGTTCACTTGAACTAATTTAGCCTCTTAAATGCCTGTATACCTGGGAAGCTGAGGCAGGAGGATCACAAGTTCAAAGCCAGCCTCAGCAACTTAGCAAGGTCCTAAGCAACTTGGTGAGACCCTGTCTATAAATAAAATACAAAACAGGGCTGGGGATGTGGCTCAGTGGTTGAGTGCCCTGGGTTCAATCCCCAGAACAACAACAACAAAAAAGCATATATCCCTCTTACAGACGATATCAGTAGCAGATAAAATGTTTAATGAATTGTAATTCATGTACCTTTATGAAAGACATTCAAACGTATCAAAATGAAACAAAAATAGAGGCTTGGGTGGTAGCTCAGTTGTAGAGCTAGCATAGCTAGCATAGCTAGCATATGTGAGGCACTGGGTTTGATTCTCAGTACCACTCTAAAAAAATAAATAAAATAAAGGTATTCTGTCCATCTACAACTAAAATAACACACACACACACACACACACACACACACACGCACACGCCAAATATAAGTTTATAAGAAAGTGATCCATGTTATCTTCTGAAAGGAGCTCATAATAGGCTTATTTTTTAAAAAAACAAATTTAGTTCACCTTAAAAATCTAACTGTGATTAATTCAAAATAGATTCTATGTTTACAACTTCCTTCCTATAAACTGTTAAACACAAAGAGAAGTAATGCCATCTACAGGGAACCTTCAGAACAACAGTTATACTTCTATGACTCTTTAATATCCAAAATCTAAGTTAATATCATATGTAATGTCACTGAACAAGGAAATTTTCAAGAAAAGGGGTAAAAGAATTGAAAAGGTGTGTGATATAAGAAAAATCCCACTAACATTATGGATTATCAATACTTCTTAAAAGTAACCTAACTTCAAATTCACCTAACATGATTCACAGACACTTGGTTAGAAACTGCAGCAGGTTAAGATGCAAAGCTACACAACCTCAAAGGTCTTTAAAGTTACAGCTAGTAGAAAGACTCAAGTCTTTGGAGAATAAACCTGTGACAGTTTTCTTTTTCCAACTGTTGGATCACCCTTTCCTCTTGAGTAGCATCACCTTTACCTTCTTGGCTAAATTCTCTAAATTTTTAGGCATTTTAATAGTCCATTTCACTTTCTAAAGCTCATTCCCATTTTTAAGTCTCCTATTTCATAGACAATTATAAATCAAAGTTTTTCCTCTTTATGCAGCATATGCCTACTCTAACCACAGATGATTTCATTTTTATATACTCTCTGCTGTCTTCCCTGGCTAAAAGAGGTTTCCTTATTGCAATGGTTTCATTTAGGGTAAATTTTAAAACTATCTGGAGTCCTTTAGCAACAATACCACACCTCTAACTTTCTTGGATTGGGATGGGGCTTGAGTATGGATTTTGTGGCTTTCAATTTTACAAGTGATCTCTCATGCAACCTGGTTTGAGAAATAATGCCTTACTGTGGATTGTAGCCCTTTCCCTAATTGGCTCCAACAGCACTCTTAAGTGCTTTATGGGTTTCAATGTGCACAGTGGCAACCCCTCTTGCCCTCCTGGCTTGTTCTTGAACTGTTTCCCCAGTCACTAGCTGTGCCTTGAGATGGACAGTTAGCTATATGGTAGCTGACCCCCAGGTAGTGGCATCATACCTCATTCATTTGCTGCAGCTAACCCCCACCCCCAAATTATGCTGTTGTAGAAGCTTTCTAGCTCCCAGCTCATGGATCAATTCTGGACCAATCCTCAGGCTGACAGAGTCCAACTGCTACACAGTGCCCACATCACCCCTCCAATTCTGTCTCCATGCCCTGGAATAAAACAACTGAGTTAATCTGGATAAATCCAAACAGAGGAGAAAATGTTGGTCTTCCCTTGTTACAATCATCTTGAATCTTGAGTATTGCCTCAGGCATCCTTCCTATGGTTTCTGAGTGCAGATACATTGTTTCCTACCCCACACAATGGAGAATCCAAAGGACTAAACCTCATTTCCAAACACTGTATTCCTCCAAGAGGGAAATTCTCCCAAGGCTTCCATGATAGTTGGTGATAGAGCAAGTTCTTTCAATTGGTAGCCCTCAGTAAGCTCTCTACAGTAAGCTCTCTGCAGTACTCATTGGTACTGACACTAGTGGCTATTTGATCTTGTGGAACTGGCATGTTATGATGCCAATGTTGATATTTCAGAATGGGATAGGGGAAATCCCATTTGATTTTGTTACAAATCACTTTTATTGTCAGTGCCTTAGGTAAATTCCCCAGAAATACAATGAGATGAAAGTATGCAAGTGATTTATTATGCAAGTGATAAGTAAAGGGGTGGTACTAGCAAGGCAGGGAAGGCAAGCAGGGATGATTTCAGCAAATTTGTGTAGAAGCTGACTTCAGTCTGATTCACTCAGAAAGTTTTAGACTATAAATAGCACATTTTTGAGATAAAGGAACTGGGCTTTCATATAGTAAATCTATGGGTACACTTCAGGCCAAAGACTCACAAACACTATAAATTAAAAACCACAGTGAAGAAAGGATGGCATAAAAATTGGAAGATGAAAAGGGATGTGAGAAATCCAGCTACACTACCACAGTCAACGTCAAATTTATCTTCACAATTCCATAATATTTTGGAACAAGCCAGAAAGTTGTCATTTGTCCTAAGACCTCACTAATGATAGATAGTGCTATCTGTAACTACCAAAAGCATCACACATTTAGGTTACACGAACTGCCTAGGGGGAAAAAGTGCTCAATGAAATGCTAGGGCAATATGAACAAAGTATTTTGACAAAAAACAAAGCAAACTTTAAAGACTAAAGTAAGCCTGAAAGGAGAGAACTATTTCCTTTGCTTTGATCCTCAAAGTCTCTAAACAGGGCTGTTTTTGCTCTTTCTGGAAGGCAGTCACCTGCTTTAGATGTTTATTTTCTTTAAAGCTATTTCTGAAACATTCACAAAGTCACAGGGTCTCAAAATCAATGTTTATTTTAACACATAAAATGTGACATCTAGCACCAATGCCGGTAAATACCAGAATTTCATCTGGTCACCACTCTGGAACCAGTGTAATGTAAGTCCTTGACTTTCAGTCCATGTGTGCTGAAGATTATCATAACACAAAATAGAAATGACACAGCATAAAAATAATTTGATAGATATGTATACAACTACATTTTTTTGTAGTTATGCAATAATCTTTTACTGTTTCATGTAAACAAGTTAACTTAATACCAGTGTTCTTAAACCAGATTTTCCTGGAAGACAATCACAAAGAAAAATGCATGAGCTATACCAGTGAATAACCCTGGAACTGGGCTTTCCATTCTCACTCCATTCCCAAATGAAAAATTTTGTAAAGGTACCTTTTGTTTCCCTAATCTCTTATTTTTTCTTCTTTGTAACTAATTATAATATTGTTCACTATTTAGAGTACTTACATATTTATTTGAAAAGAATAAAACTTTGGTAAATGTAAGTATACAAGACAATAGTTTTGTTTTTTTAAGTAAAAGGACAATTAAGCATTAAAGATACCATATGAAGCAAAAGACAAAACTATTGCCTAATTATGTAAAAGTGAAATATTTAAAATTTACTTATTCCCAAGGCAAACTAATGTTTACTGGTTTGAATTTAGAAAATTATTCGATAGTGATATACTTCTAAAAATTGCATCAGTTTACCTCTAGTTTCCTGAAAATGTGTCAAATCAACCATGTTGCTTCACTATTTACTTTTGGCAGATTTTAGCCTAATCCTAATACCAGTTTTTATTTGAGTAACTGATCTCAATATTTCTTTTAAGCAGAACTTAATGCTGAGGCTAAGTAAACCTAAGATGGATTTCAGGCCCACTGAAAGGCAGGCAGTCATTTTTCATATTGCAGGCAGACCATGGTGGTTGTCATCCATATATCAGACCTCTAAGGACATGCTGGAAAAATCTGTAAACACAATCTTCCCATGCTGTATTCACATGCTTCATTCACATATTTAGCTTACCCAGGTTGTTAGAGGTTTGGGTAAGATGACAAAGTTTCATGACGGCAATTTCTATAAGAAAAAAAAAAAAAGTTCACCAACTATTTATGGAGTACTTAATACTAAGCAATATGCCCAGCAGTGGCTAAATGAAAGTCAAATGAATAACCAAGTATAATGTTTAGAAAGTTTTAAGCTGACACATGTTAAAGCTGCAAGCAACTAAGGAAAAAAAAAGATATACTGGACATTATCAAAATTCAAAACCTTTTTGCTATAAAAGACATAATACCAAAACAAGAAAGATAACCTGCAGAATAGGAGAGAGTATTTTGCAAATTGAACATCTGATGTTCAGTATCCAAAATGTTCTCTTAGACTTAATGAAAAGACAAATAACTCAATTTGAAAATGGGTCAATGATATCTTGTCAAGTGAGACAAGATATTCAACATCTTTAATCTTTAGTTATTAGGGAAATGAAAATAAAAAACATAAGATCTGCCGGGGGCAGTGGCGCATGCCTGTAATCCCAGCAGCTCAGGAGACAGATAGGAGAACTGCAAGTTCAAAGCCAGCCTCAGCAACAGCGAGGTGGTAAGCAACTCAATGAGACCCTGTCTCTAAATAAAATGCAAAATAGGGTTGTGGATGTGGCTCAGTGACTGAGTGCCCCTGAGTTCAATCCCAAGCACACCCCCCCAGAAACAAACAAACACAAGATCCTATTTCACACCTCCTAAGATGGCTGTAGTTAAAACGATGGACAATGGCTTAGGAATACAGTTTGTCAATTCCTTAAAATGTTAAACACAGAGTTCCCATATAACCACTCCAGGCATATACCTAAGAGATCTGAAAAGATGCTCACACAAAAAAAACTTCTACATAAATGTTCACAGCAACACCACTCATTACAGCTAAAGACTGAAAAAGTAAAATGCCACCAAATGATGAATGGATGGACAAGATGTACACATTCATACAAATAAATATTTTTTAGACATAAGAGTAAAAGCATGCCACATTATGGATAAACCTTGAAAACACTGTCTGTGTTGAGTAAAGAAGCTAGACGTAAGAGACCATATAATGTGAATAATTCATGACATGAGCACAATAGGCAGATAAATAGAAATAGAGGTTAGTGACTGCCAGGGGTTAGAGACTGGGGAGAAATGAGTGACTGCTAATGGTATGGAGTTTCTTTTGAGAAAGATGAAAATTTTGTTCTGTGAATATATTTATACTGAATTGTATACTTCAAAAAGGTGAATTTCATGGTATGGGAATTATTATCAATTAAAAAAAATGAAGCAAGGTGTTGTGGCACACTCCTATAATCCAAACAGCTTAGGAGGCTGGGGCAACAGAAGGATTGTGAGTTCAATGCCAGCCTCAGCAACAGCGAGGTGCTAAGCAATTCAGTGAGACCCTGTCTCTACATAAAATACAAAATAGGGCTGGGGATGTGGCTCAGTGGTTGAGTGCCCCTGAGTTCAATCCCTGGTACCAAAAAAAATATATATATATATGTATATATATATATATTTTTAGGAACCCAAAATCTTTATGCCTCAAAAATTTCTACTTGTAAAACTGTATAATGCTTTAGTTAAAACTGAATCCCTTAGCTGGTTGTGATGATGCACGCCTGTAATTCCAGTGACTTGGAAGGCTGAGGCAGGAGGATCACAAGTTTGCAGTCAGCCTGAGCAACTTGATGAGACCATGTCTCAAAAAAAAAAAAAAAAAAAAAGACTAGTAGCTCAGCAACATCTGTCTGGGTTCAATCCCCAGTACCAAAATCAAAAACTGGATACTTTAAGGCATAAAACATTTTAAAATTTTTGTCACATTTATAAAAGGTGCTGGAGTTACAAAATAGATGAGATACAGTTGTACAAGTTAAAAACTGTAGGTGTCACAGATGCAACTTGCATAAAATGTGATTGTTATATCATGTAAAGGAAGCACCAAACAAGGGGAACAAAAATGAATTCTAGGGCTGGGGTTGCGGCTCAGGGGTAGAGTACTCGCCTTGGATGTGCAAGGCCCTGGGTTCGATCCTCAGCACCACATAAAAATAAATAAATAAAATAAAGGTATTATGTACAACTAAAAAAAATGAATTCTATTTAATTAGGTGCATTTTTCTTTATAAACAGATCGGTCTATTTTTTTTAAAGAGAGAGTGAGAGAGAGAGAGAATTTTTAAATATTTATTTTTTAGTTCTCGGCAGACACAACAT
This sequence comes from Ictidomys tridecemlineatus, assembly GCF_052094955.1. Lineage (NCBI taxonomy): Eukaryota > Metazoa > Chordata > Mammalia > Rodentia > Sciuridae > Ictidomys > Ictidomys tridecemlineatus. Next base: position 394,395 of record NW_027521306.1, read on the forward strand.
CTTTGTTTGTATGTGGTGCTGAGGATCGAACCCGGGCTGTACATATGCCAGGAAAGCGCATTACCGCTTGAGCCACATCCTCAGCCCCAGATCTGATTACATTTTACTTTGTTAAAAATAATTTGAATGACTGAAGAAAGTTCACAAAAGTATGAACTGGCATTTTAAAATCTGAGTTAAGAGAAACTACAATATAAAGAGCTAAGTCACCTGTCTGGGTTAATGCCCAATGCTATAGTCTGAATTAGTGTCTCCAAAGGGCCCATATATTAAAGGAGGAAGTGAAATCTTTTGAGATGAAACCTTGTGGGGGAGGTCTTCTGGTCATCGGGGATGTGTTTTCCATAGGACTCTGCCCTTTCCTCTTTCTTTCCTTTTCCTTCCCAGCTATGAGGTGATTGGGCTTTCTCTGTCATGACATACTGCCTTGTCATAAGGCAATGGAGCAAAAGGATTACAGACTAGAAATGTGAGCCAAAATAAACTTTTCCTTTTTTTAAGTTGTTACCTCAGGCATTGTTACATTAACTGCTGCTTACTAACACATCCCATTACAAAGCTATATTAAAAAAAAGCCTGCTGGGCCGGAGGTTTAGTTGAGTGGTAGAGTGCTTCCTTCCACATGCAAGACCTTGACTTCAATCCCCAGCACAGCATGAAAGAAAACAAAAATCCTGCCTTACTTAGAACAAGAACCAAAGGCAAGACAGATAAGTGATCTTAATCCTGAGTCAATGCCTGAGTTCATTGAAGAGTCATAGCTGTTTTACCACATCAAAATCAAGGCCTTGACCACACACAAGCCCAGAAACAGTGACCAGATGATGAAATATCCTCAGAAGATGAAGAACTGGGAATGTACTTACTGATTTTTTCTTTCTGATGTATATAATATGAATATCTTCACTTCGATACTCTTCATCATGTTTTTCCAAGGGAATTTTTTCAAAATCAAAGTCTAGCTGAAGCAGCTATAAATTTAACAAATATACTTTAAACTCAATAATATGAACAAACCTGTGATAAAGAAGGTACAATGGTGGCTATCTTTGTAGGAATACTGATTAGGAAGGGGCACTGTGGAAACCTTCTGAGGTCTTAGAAATGTATATTTTTATGCTGGGTAGTAATTATGTGGCTGAGTGCTTGATATATATGCATTTAACTATGTTTTACCTCAATAAAAATTATTTTAACTATATAAAAATTAATTAAGAGTCCCAAAAGCTCAGTAATATTCTTTATATTCAGGAAAAACATGAAGGCTGGGGCTGTAGCTCAGTGGCAGAACACTTGCCTAGCATGAGTGAGGAACTGGGTTCAATCCTTAGCACTGATGAAAAAAATAAATAAAAATACATCTACATCTATTAGTACAAAAAAAATTTAAAAAAATTTATCATATATTATCTGAGGCAGTCATATTCTTGTTTTCTCATTAACCAAAGCAGTCCATCAGCAGACAAAAGTTGCAGAGCTATACAGATGTACAAAAAGATTTACTTGTAATGGGATGAATTTTTGCCCATAAAAAGGGCCTGGGTCACCACTGGGGGAAAAAGATTAAAAGATACGTAAGATGTTATGTATTGGGTGCAGTGGGGCATGCCTGTAATCCCAGCAGCTCAGGAGACCAAGACAGGAGGATCTCAAGTTCAAAACCAGCCTCAGCAATGGCGACAGGTTAAGCAGCTCAATGAGACCCTATCTCTAAATAAAATACATAACAGGACTGGGGATGTGGCTCAGTGGTTGAGTGCCCCTGAGTTCAATCCCCTGTACCAAAAATAGCTATGTACTACATTTGCAGCTTCCTGTGAATCTTTCTGACTATTAATTAAGTCCCTAAAAACAGGTATGTAGGTCAGAGGTTTCATAAAAATGTAGAGAAAAACAGAGAAGTACAAATTTATCACCTCCTCATTTCTATCATGAATTCTCTTTTTTAAAATATTTATTTTTAAGTTTTAGGTGCACACAATATCTTTATTTTACATTTATATGGTGCTGAGGATCGAACTCAGTGCCTCATGCATGCTAGGCGAGCACTCTACCACTGAGCCACAACCCCAGCCCCTCTATCATGAATTCTCTAAAAGCTCTATATGTATCACTGATATGTTCCCCACAGCCAACAATTAAGAAATATTAAGAACTTTCTCAGAAAAGACAGTGTCACCATTATTATTTTACACGGTTCTGTAGATACAATATCAACTAATTAGATAAAAAATAAAGGATGAGAATAGAAAATGGGGATGGGCTTTGTGGAATAGTGGATTTTAAAGAGTCCCCTACTGGCTGGGTTCATACAAACAGATTGTCCAAATCTCCAAAATTGCCATAAAATACCAGATTAGTCATATATAGCCTCCCTGAAGGGTACTCACTACAAAGATACATCTTATAGTCCTTACCTCAACATATTTTTTCTCAATTTCTGGATTTTCCCCCATTGTACGTTGTTCATAGCAACATATGATACAAGTTTTAGATCCACTGAGATCTTTCAGTGTTTTCAGCAATGGTTCCAAAGACTATAAAAGAAAAACGTATTTCATGACTTCAAAAATTTTCTATTAAGAGAAGGTTAGGGGAGTAAAAGGATTAATTCCCCTATTATTAATTTTTGAATCAATACAACAAAGTACATGTAGTTAACATTTTCTAATAATGATTGGTAAACTCCTCTTAATAATTAATTATTGGCCTGGGTGGTGGCTCAGTGGTAGAGCACTTGCTTAGCATGAATGAGGCACTGGGTTCAATTCTCAGCACCGCATCAAAATAAATGAATAAAATAAAGTCCATCAACATGTAAAAAATTTTTTAAAAATTAATTATTATACTACAGTTTTCAGAAAAAGAATTCAAGTGACTGTGTTTTGAAGTTCCCATGGAAATAAACGAATAGTGTTGATTTCACTCTTAAAAGTAATTTCACTTACTCTAATTTAATGTAGGATTTAAACAATCAACAATTTTTCCTACAAAAGTAAATCTGAACTTAACTTGAACATGGATTGGCTCAATGCTCATTATTTTAAATATAAATGATACCCACAATGCTATCATAAACCAATATTTAAAGAAAAATATTGCAGTGGCACATGCCTGTAATCCCAGCAGTTTGGGAGATTGAGACAAAAGGATCCTGGGTTCAAAGCCAGGCTCAGCAATAGCAAGGCGCTAAGCAACTCAATGAGACCCTGTCTCTAAATAAAATACAAAATAGGGCTGGGAATATGGCTTAGTTGGTCATGTGCCCCTGAGTTCAATCCCTAGTTCCAAAAAAAGAAAAGAAAAAAGAAAAATATTTGATCTAGTAAATCTTGCCACAAAACCATGATTTTTTTTAAAAATGCAACTTAATTCTCCTGGTGAAACATTTCATTGGGAACAACTAAGGGCAGAGGTGGGAGGCTAAGGGGTGATTTTAGGGCTGGAGATGTAGCTCAGTAGTAGAGCACTCACATGTGTAAGGCCCTGGATTTGATCTACAGCCCCCCTAATGTCTGCCATCCCCTAAAAAGTTTTTTTTTTTAAAAAGGTTATCATAGCTTTTCATAACAGATCCAAGTGGTAAAATCCTTTAAAACTTTTGAAGAAGCCTCTAATAAAATGCATACAACACTCTTCTAAACATGATTTGCAGGTATATATGAATGTATATACATAGTCTCTTGTGACTTTTGTTTTATTTTTGCTACAACCATCTATCATCCATAGACAAATATCCTGAATTCAGAGATGTTAAAATGTGAAGAAATGTAGTTTCAGAATACAAAAAACAGTTAATTGATTAGAGAGATTTCACTCACTGAACATTTACCTCCTCGTAGTATATGCAGTCAGCCATCAGTATGTAGTCTGGTGGAGAAGGAAAGTCTTCTATTTCTTCCCCCCTTCAAAATGGCAAACAAGTATCTTAAACTGTTAATAATTTAAAATACTCTTGCTTTATAAGCAAGAGCCAATAAGCTCATTTCGTATTATCATGGCTTTAACGAGATACAATTTAAAACAAACTATGAATTGTTATTTTAAAACAAGCTGAAAGGCCATACAAACCATTTCAGTACCTTGGCTTTAACAGAACCAGTGACAAGATGTTTGTTCATATTAATATTCATCTTCAGCAAGTCTTGCAATTCCTCAAGATCGGTGACCACAACATCTGCCCTATAAAATAACGTTGATTGAGGGGTAAGCACAGGGTGGGTAACTGGCAATATGAGTTTCAAAGCAAAGCGATGTCCCCTCCCTTCAATTCTTACCCGAGGGTAGCAGCCATGAGTCCCACCGCCCAGGTGCCTGAGCCCAACTCCAGCACCGACCGCCGGCTCAACACTTGGGCCCCGTCTCCGGAAAACCCCGGCGTTTCCAAGTATTTAGAGAGCACAATGGCAGCGTCCCAAACAATGCAACCCACACCACCGCAGTCATACCGCTGCAGTCGTAGTCCCATCCCGCTTCTCCAGAACTCTCACAAAGCTCCGCAGGGGATCCTCCACCACCGACTCCACAGCAGCCGCCATCTCTGCCTGCTAAAGGGTGCCGCTCGCTTAGTGACCACTCATCTGTGCGCCGCTCACAGGCCAAGCCTTGAGAGGGGCCCGCGCCTCCTAGTGGCGGACTTGGCACCTCGCGCGTGCGCAAGTCAACAAAGCCCAGAAGGCTGCAGCACCTTGGGTGTAACCCAGCACTAACCGCCCTCTTCCATTTCTTCTCCTGTAAAATGCGCCTGGCTTGAGGAACAGCTAGTTTAAGTCACTTTCCCAGATAAAACTAATATAATCCGCTCTGTGAAAAAACAAAGCAAACACTGGAGCATTTTTACGTGGTTAGAGATTGACTCATACTGTAGTTAACTTAAATCCAGGCAGCTTACCAAAGGTGTCTATTAACTTTCTCAGGAAGTTTCCAAGTGTGCTCCTACTTTTTCCGTATGAATGCATAAAAAGGATTGCTGGAAACTTGCAGCTTGCATTTACCAGTTAAATTTTTTTTTTAATCCCTCTAAAATTTACATCATATAAATTATCTGGGATTATGTAGTTTTAAGTTGCATGAAATAACTCAATGTGTGTATACATATATCTACAGTACTCTAATATCCCCTTGTTCTTTACAATGAAAACACATTTTTTAAAAAGTCTTTTAAAAATTAAGACTGAGGTGATTTAATTAATCTTGTTAAGAACTCTGATACAAAGCACAGTAAAAGGCCACAGACCAGTAAATAAAGAACGTGGCTTTTGACTACTTTACAACCACTGCTACAGCCTGTCACATAACATACTTTTCATCACTTTGAGTGAAGGTATCCAAATGGCAAATAAAAGTTTTACTCGCTTCTGATTAAAAAGTTTAATAAAGCATTAAGTATTTGCTGGTTTAAATATTACCAATCTAAAAAAATATTTTTAAAAAATTTCAGTTAACACAAGATTTATAGAGAAAGTCACTAGGTTTTGAAGGCAAGGCAGTTGGTTCCTATGCCATAAGAACTTTTCCTCTGAACATATGAATTAGTAAAGTAGCAGATTGTATTATAGACCTCAAGTCATTTAAATTTATATAGGTTATTAACATTATCTTTAAATATACAATATAAACAAAATTGTACATACATGGCATATTAACTTTGTGTTCCAAAGCAATAGGCAACTTTTTGCAAAAACAAAAGGCACATCTGAATGAGATACATGCCCTTTGTTTCCTCTATAATTGGGTTATGTATTCTTTGTTTACATTTTGACAAAATAACATACACAGTGCATTCTATTATTTTCATTACACATTTCATTTTTGTCTTCGGCAGCAAATACTGGCATTTAAGACATGGCATTAAAGAATTTAAGAACAGTGGGTGTTATTCACAATTCTCCTAGATGTAAAAACTACAAGTAAAAACCTTCCAGAAGATGGTCAAAGAGATTTAAAAATCAGTAACACCATACACCTCTATATTTGTGTAAATTCATTACCTTAAAAAAAGGCCTCTATTACTCAAATTTGAAAAATTCCACAAAAACACTATCCCCTTTCAGTGCAAACAAAGTCACTTTAAACCATATTTTAGCAGAGTATACAGTGCAAATATAAATTCATTATACTGGCCTTTTGGCAGCACTGAGGATCCAAGACAAGGCAATGCAACTGATCACCTGAGGATATTGGTAAAGGACTTTTGTATTTTATCTTTCCAATTCTTAAAAGCTTATTTGATCAGTAGCATTTCTGAAGAGCATTATTTGTAAAAACAAAAAACAAAAACCAAAAAAACTAAAATACTATGCCTTTTTGAATAAATTAAAAAAAAAAAAGCTTTACATATACTATTCCAGTGTCAATGACTACATATGGCTAAGGTTATTGAGGAGTTTCTGCATTTTCTACCATAGACAGTCTGTACAATGGGGGATGTGAAAACTCTCACTTGTAAGTCTTTGGTGGAAGTTTTGGTAGGGCTTGAATTCTGCCTTGGTGGAACAGGGGGAGCTTGAGGATGAGCAAGACTGTTGTGATAGCATCGACATGGTACCCTTGGAGAGGGTGTGCTAGGAGGAGTGCTTGGTGAATTTGGACATGTTCTAATGTCTCTGAGCCAGTCTGGATCTCTGTGAAGATGTCCCAGTGGAGGTGGCTGAAGATTAAACAGACAGTTTATAAAGTGTTCTGGAGGTCGAAGGCGAACTGGTGGAGGGGTATCAGGAAGAGGATCTGTTGGCGGAGGTGGAGGTGGACTATGCAGAAGTCCATTAAATGCACTGGTAGGAACAGGAACTCTGGGTTTTATCTTTGGGGGAGGAGGCTGTCTTGGTGGAATAGCAGGAGGGTCGTCATCAGATTTCACAGTTCCCTTTAAAACAAAAAGTTATATGACTATACTTCTTTTCTCCTGAAAAACTTACAAGGCAATTTTAAAAGTCTGAAAAATTCTTCACACAGAAGAATTTTTTAACTCAACACACAAATTAAATCCAGAAGCTCAAAGTAAATTAATCTGGTTTAATTATCAGATTTATAAGTACATCACTTCTAGTTTAATCAAGGGCTCTGTTTAATACTTCTACATATGAGATATTTTAATTGAAGTCTTAGAACATAAAGCTTCAATTTATCTTGCTTTGCGTTACTATTTCATAAATTTAAGAAATTCATGAATTTTAATTATAAAAATAGGTAAGCAAAAATAATATAGAGTTTTGTAGATGTGAAAGGACATGATGTTAAGGAGACTTAATGTCCAGCTTCTCCTGATTAAGCATTTACTTCTACTTTTCCCAGTGACACTCAGAACAGTGGATTTAAAAGGGTCATCCAAGGACCAGCAACATCAGTACCAGTAGGGAACTTGTTAGAAAAGCAAATTTTTTAAAAAATTATTTGTTCTTTTTAGTTATATATGAAAGGAGATTATATTTTGAGATATTATACATACATGGAGTATAACTTCCGATTCTTCTGGTTGTACATGATGTGGAGTCATGTATTCATTTATGAGCATAGGAAAGTTATGTCTGATTCATTCTACTGTCTTTCCTATTCCCATTCCTCTTTCCTTCCCTTCATTTTCCTTTGTCTGAGCCAGTGAATTTCTATTCTCCCCTCCCCACTGCTTATTGTGAGTTAGCAACTGCACATTGGAGAGAACACTGAGCCTTTGGTTAGAAAAGCAAATTTTTGAGCCCTCACTCCAGATCTACTGAATCAAAAACTCCAGGAGTAAGGGTTAACATATCAGGTTTTAACAAGCTTTCCAAAAATTAAATTTGAAAAGCTGATGGAAAGTTGGAAGAATCCTTCACATACTAGTACCAGAAAAAAAGTGTATTTCTGAGTCTGTGAATCAGCACCCCCCCCCCCCGCTTTTTTAAAGGAAAGGTTTTTTTTATAAGAATTAAACAACTACTAAAAGCATTTTTCAAATACAACAATATAAATGTGGAAAATGATAAAGAAAAGCCAAAATACAACAAATTCGTAAAAATAAAGTCCTATCTTGAAAATCCATAAATTTTTAAATAAAGTAAGGCAAATCCAGGTCCTGTTGACTACCTTTGAATTTGAAGCATCTTGGTCAAACTTTCTTCGAGGAGGAAGTGGAGGAGGAATCAGTAGCTCTTCACTTGGTTTATTTAAACTACCACATGAACTGAAGACAGACTCTAGGGAGGCAAAGATTAGTTTAACCACAATTTACAGTGCAATTAATCCAACAAAACTTCATTGCAACTGTGATCACTTCTGCCATGGCATTTATCAGACTGTAATGCCTGTTATATATTATCTATCTTCTCTTCTAAAATGTAAGCTCTCTTAGGACAGCTCATTTATTTTGTATCCCTAGTACCTAACACAGTTCCTGGTACACAGTATATATGATAGCTAAGTGAAGGCACATTATTTAGTTATGATTAATAATGAGACTCCTCCTCCAAAAGTCTTTTTAAAATCTAAAACAAAACCAAACAAAAACATGAATGTATATATGTAGTTACTTTTAGAGAAAAATTATCCTAAGCAGAAAACATTTACTCTGAAGCAGCTACAATCAGGTTCATGACTACACAGGTAATAAAATCTCCATATAGGAGACCATAAAGTAGGGTTATATATCATATAACTCTCTTTGCAAATCTCTTAATAATAAGGTATATGTTATAGAGTCACACTGAAGAAAATTTACAAAATAATAAAGTATTAGAGGAAAATTACTCCTGAACAGGTCAACTAGGTACAGAATAAGAACTATTTTTATTTTGATCAATTTCTTTTGTCTTATTTATATGGTTTTAAAGAACTCTAAAATTATGGTCCAACTCCCCATTTAATTTTTCTCCACATTCACAGTTATTATAGAGACATTCATCATGTCTTATTTGTCATTATACTTAGATTGAGTTTGCAGGAATAAGTTGGGAAAGAAGTTGATGAATTTAGTTTTAAACATGCTAAGTGACTGCTTATGGGACATCAAAGTATAGTTTTTGTTTCCTGCTACCACAAAATAATTTTACTTTTGTCATTGACAATATGCATGACACTGTAATTGTATCATTTTTGGTTTATTAAATATTAAGCACACATTAAAAATGTTTTAAGAAATGTGATACATTAAAGAAGTCAAACATATTCCTTCTCAATATATTTTTCTGTTTTGTTTCATATCCAAATAACAATCTACAAAGTCATAAATAAAACTATCAACTCTTACAATCTAGAAGTATACATAGATTTTGTAGTTTGACAAAAGTTTTCTTTTAGATTTTATAAAACAAACTTGAAATATTCACAGTGTTCATTATCAAATGACTTTATCACATGGTCTTATTGTTTCCCAACCCTTCTGCAGTAACAGACCTTCCAGTGCACTTTGTAAAGATACTAAGTTTAAGAGTCAGATGGGTGCTGGGCCCAGTGGCGCATTCCTATAATTCAAATAACTCAGAAGGCTGAGGTGGGAGGAATGCAAATTCAAGACAACCTCAGCAACTTAGCAAGACTCTAAGGACTTTGTGAGACCCTGTCTCAAAATAAAAAATACTAAAAAGACTGGGGATGTGGCTCAGTGGTTAACTTACCCTGGGTTCAATCCCTGGTACCACCCTCCTCAAAAAGCCAAAAGGGTGAAAAGCCTAGATTTTTAATAAAATAGCAAAGAAGGTTGCTATTTTAAAAATGCTACTACAGTGTAAATGCTTATATTATCATTTAAATGATATATAACAAAATTCAAAATTTAAGAAATAAAATCAAATTCATATTAGTCTTTGTAAAAAAATTCCCGAGACTGTTAGAATAACAGAACAAATAATAGCCTAAATTTCCTAAAATTTACTTTTGGATCATTGCTTTGATGAGTTAAAACTGTAAGGATAAAAACAATGGCACACAAATAATTTTAGAAAGATATAACTCATAATTCCTACTTCTTCAGAAAATATTAAATACCTACTGAAAGACACTACCCACCTAGTAATTTGTTAAATAACCACTCAAGATTTACTAGGTATGCATTGCAATTTTATGTAATAAAAAGGAAATTTTATGTATTGTTTGTTTAATTTTATACATTTTTGCAGACCTTCACTGATAGCGCATAAAATTTAGAAAAAATATTCCAACTAGTATTAGATTTAAATGATTCAAATTGCAAATAATACTAAATACTGCCATTATTTTAATAAATATAAGTTTATAGAAGTTTTACTAATCAATCAATACAAAAATGATCTGGTTCATACAATTCACTGCCTGCATAATGTTTAAAAATTTAATATTCTTTGCAAAAGAGCAGATTACAAGAAATATTTTCCATTCTTATATTTTAAAAGACAAGAGTTGCTGGACATGGTAGTGGCACACCTGAAATCCCACAGCCTCTTGAGACACTGAAGCTGGGGGATCATGAGTTCAGTCAGCCTGGTCAACTTAGCAAGACCCTGTCTCAAAATAAAATAAAATAAGGCTAGGGATGTAGTTCAGTGGTTAAAGCACCCCTGGGCTAAATCCCTAGTACCAGTAAAAAAAATAAAAGACAAGAGTTTGCTACATACACAATGAATCTAAATAAAAATTAAAAAGTGGTGGCTGAAAGCCTGTTAACTTTCAGCCCAATACAACACAAATCCACATTTGTAATGTATGTATAAACAATTTAATGGAAATGTCAACAAGTCATAGCTACTACTCATCACTACTCACAGATTCTACTACACTTCAACCAGGTACAATAGATGTATGCAGCGAATGACTGTTTAGAAAATTAAAGCTATCAGAGCTATAAATAAGGAATAAATAGAGAATAGCAATGCCAAAGCATTAGGGGCATTAAAAATAGTGTATAAGATGTGATATAAACACATCTGATAATTTTAAGTCACTTTCCACTGACTTATAGAGCTATGTTTTTTAAAAAAAAATATTTTTTCTTTTTAGTTATACATGACAGAATGTATTTTGACAAATTATACATAATGGAGTATAACTTCTAATTCTTGTGGTTGTATACAATGTGGAGTTACACTGGTCATGTATTCCTATATGAACAAAGGAAAGTTATGTCTAATTCATTCTACTGTCTTTCCTATAAAGCAATGGATTTGTGTTTCTTTTAAAAAGGAAAACTTTTCTATACTGATGTATATAGTAATTTTACTGTACATTTTTTACTTCCAATCCTCTTGCAGAACTTGACATATCTCACTAGTATTTCTCAAGAATGTTACATTTTTAGCAGCCATTCATGGTCTTGGTCACTGCATTTAGATTCCCTCCTACCCCTCCACAACTGCTACATTTTTCATGATGAAGAACAAGGAGCCAGGAAAAGGGATTGACTCAGAATTGGAACTTTTTCCTCAAATACAGATATTAAATTTATTATTCCATGTCAAAAGTTGCTGCCCTGATTATGTGGACTCTGCAGTTACTTTCAGGGGTTCTGCTGGTTCAGGGACCCAACAGTTGATACGAAAAGTATACTTTTGGGAGTATTGATAAGAAGTGGGCACGGGATTCACTTTCTCATTTTCTTACCACAATCAGATTTTTATCCACCTTCTCATACATGTAGCCATGTGTGCTTCAGGGAAAGCTGACCTTACCCCTTAGCAACAGGAATAAGGCCTGATTAGTTCAAGTCTGAAAATTCCCGCTAAAGAAATGGAATTACTCTATTAAACTCATCACTTAGAACTCAACTGGTCACTGAAATACCAAAGGAGATTTTTCTGGAGGCTATTAAAAAAGGATATCCCTTGGACTGGGGTTGTGGCTCAGTGGTAAAGTGCTTGACTAGCATGCGTGAGGCACTGGCACCATATAAAAATAAAACAAAATAAAGGTATTGTGCCCACTTAACAACTTAAAAACTTGTGCCCACTTACAACTTGTTATTTTGGAAAAGTACTTTGCCATTTTGTTTCTCAACCTTTCTCTATCTGCTGAATAAAGAAACATATAACTTTTATCATTCCTGCCAGCATTTTTATGACCTTATGGAAAAACAGCTGTAGATAAAGATGTTAATCTGGACAAAACAATGAGAGTCAAAAGGAACTTCAGTCTTTAATAACATCATTGAGCCACTGAATCAACTAGTCCTAAAGCAGCTTTCCTATACAGTTCCAATTATGTCTTTCAGAATGGGTTCTTACTGTTTAAGGTAGTCTTACATGAGTCTTTTCTTCTTTATAAACACATAGACTCATGGAAACAGAAGATATCTAAATGATGGTGGGAAATATTTGATAGTTTCTGAATTTGAGTCTGACTCTATAGCCACCACATAACCACTATGTTTATACAAAGTAGACACTCAATAACCCTTGTTGTGTGAACACAATTTTATTTTCAATAAAGAGCATTTTGTTACCAGATTGTTTTCATTAACATTGGGCTATTTACTATACTGCCAAATACTGTTCTACTTGATAGCAATATAATAGTGACTTGCTTATGGAGTTTATATTCTGGTTGGAGAGAAATAATAAATATGTAAAAGTAGCATAGCTATACACCATAAGAAGAAATAATTTGTAGGAAAGGGGTTCAGTAATAGGTGGATGGGAAGCAATTTTAAACAGGTGATTGGGGAAGAACTCACTAAGGAAACACTAAGCAAAAACTTGAAGGAGTCAAGGGAGCAGGCCATGATGCCAAGTGGTCAAAGATCATTAGAAACAGAAGGAATAGCAAAAGCAGAAGTCCTAATGTAGTAATGTGCCTTTGTGTTCTAAAGGCAGAATAACTAAAGCAGTGAAGAGTAAGGGAAGAAAACAGCAGATTATTAGATCTCACAGATCAAAGGAAGCCAAGCCCTGTAAGGCCTAGTGGGCCCTATGAAGGAACTTTAACTTTTAATCTGAGTGAGATGGAAAGTTTTATATACAGGAGAGTTAAGGTCTTATTTATTTCCTAAAAGGATCAGTCTGGCTGTTGTATTAAAAACATACTGGAGGGGCTGGGGTTGTGGCTCAGTGGTAGACCGCTCATCTAGCACGTGTGAGGCCCTGGGTTCGATCCTTAGCACCACATAAAAATAAAGAAAATAAAGGCATTGTGTCCAACTGCAACTAAAAAAAAAATATTTTTTAAAAATATATGTATACTGGAGCAGGTATAACCCTAACATCCAAACCAGATACCAAATGGCAATTATCAATTATCTAGGAAAGAAAACTACAGCCCAATTTCCTGATAAATATAGATGCAAAAATCCTTAATGAAATATTAGCAAATCACATTAAAACACATATAACGAAGAAAATACACCATGACCACAAGTAGGTTTCATCCTAGGGATGCAAGGTTGGTTCATCATACACAATTCAATAAATGTAATTCACCACTTAAATAGAATAAAGAACAAAAACCATATATATGATCATCTCAATAGATACTGAAAAGGCCTTTGATAAAATACAGCAACCATTCATGTTAAAATGCTGTAGAAACTAGGGATAGAAGGAACTTATCTAGCATTATAGAGGCTGTATACAACAAACCCAAAGCCAACATCATACTGAATGAAAAATAAATGAAAGCTTTTCCTCTAAAATCAGAAACAAGACTAGGATGTCCACCCTCACCACTTCTATTCAATATAGTTCTCGAAACTCTAGCCAGAGCAATCAGGCAAGAGAAGGAAATTAAGGAATACAAACAGGAAAATAAGAAGTCAAACTTATCACTGTCTGTTGATGACATGATCTTATATTTAGAAGACCAAAAAAATTCTTCCATAAAATTCCTAGAGCTAATGAATGAATTTAGCAAAGTAGCAGGATTCACTCATATATCAATAGCTTTTCTGTATTCCAAAAGCAATTCAGCTGAGAAAGAAATCAGGAAAATCATTCCTTTCACAATATCCTCAAAATTAAACAAACAAACAAACAACTGGAAATTAATCTAAACAAGGTGAAAGATTTCTACATTGAAAAATGAAGAAAGAAATTGAAGATAATCTCAGAACATAAAAATACCTCCCATGTTCTTGGATAGGAAGAATTAATATTGTCAAAATGGCTATATTACCAAAAGCAATATACAGATTAAAAAACTCAATTCCCATCAAAATAACAATGACATTCTTCACAGAACTAGAAAAAAACAGTCCTTAAATTCATTTGAAAGATTAAGATATCCAGAAGAGCCAAAGCAATTCTGAATAAGAAAAGTGATACAGGAGGATCTCAAATTATATTACAGAGCTACAGCAGCAAAAATAGCCTGAAGATCAATGGAATAGACAGAAACAAACTCACATTTCTACAGCCATCCAATACTTGAAAAATATGCCAAAAATACATGTTAGAGAAAAGACAGTCTTTTAACAAATAGCTGGGAAAACTGGATATCTCTATGTAGAAGAATGAAAGTAGATCCCCATCTTTCATTCTGCACAAAAGTCAAGTCAAAATGGATCAAAGAGTTAGAAATTATACCAGAAATCTTAAAACTGCTCAAAGAGAATAGGGTCAACACCCCATCTATAGGTGGAGGCATCAATTCCTCAGAAAGACCCCTAAAGCTCAAGAAATAAAACCAAGAATCAATAACTGGGATGTCATCAAATTAAAAGTTTCTTTCTACACAGCAAAGGAAATGATTAAGCGTGTGAAGAAAGAGTCTACAAAATGGGAAAAAATCTTTGTCAGCTGCTCCACTGACAGGGGATTAATTAATATTAATAATATATAAAGATCTCAAAAAACTCAATGCCAAAATAACCTCACAGTTATAAGGCAAAAAACAGACATACCTCAAAAGAAGAAACACAAATGGCCAACAAATATATGAAAAATGTTCAAAATCTCTAGCAACCAGGGAAATGCAAATCAAAACTACACTAAGCTTTCATCTCACTTAATCAGAATGGCAATTATCAAGAATATAGATAATATATGCTGATGAGGATATGGAGAAAAAGGTACACTCATACATTGTTAGTGGGACTGCAAATTAGTATAACCACTTTGGAAAAACCATATGACCCAGCTATATCCCACTCCTCAGTATTTGTTCAAAATAACTAAAATCAGCATACTATAGCGATACAGCCACCACAATGTTTACAGCAGCACAATTCACAATAGCCAAATTATGAAGCCAACCCAGATGCCTGTCAACAGATAAGTGTATCAAGAAAATGTGGCAAACATATATACACAATGGAGTTTTACTCAGCCATAAAGAAGAGTGAAATAATGGCTTTTGCAGGTAAACAGATGAAGATGGAGAAAAGTATGCTAAGTGAAATAAGCCTGACTCAGAAAATCAAGGATCAAATACTTTCTATTATATGTGGAAGCTAGAACAAAATAAGGGAAAGAAGGCTTTGGGGGAGGAAAATAGATATCATAAAGATACAGGGAATAACACATTGGAGTAGAAGTAGGAAAATGAGAAGAAAAAAGGAAAGGAAAGTTAAAGAAACATGAAATGAATTTAACAAAATCATTTTATATACATATGTAAATGTGCCAAAGGGAATTTCTCCTTAATGTATATGTAGAAAATACCAGTTAAATATAGATAAATAAAGGAGTGAAAGGAAGATCAGTAAGGGTCAGAGAAAATTCAGAGGAGAGGAAATCAAATTCCTTGTATGTATGATCTTGTCAAAATGAACCCAAATACTATGTAGAATTATAATGCTTTAATTTTTAAAAAAGGAAAAAAATATACTAAAGCAAGAAAAATGGAAAATTAGGATGCTATCATATTGAAAAAGGTTAAGAGATTGTAGTGGCTATCAGCGTAGTAGCAGTAGAAATGGTAAGAGATAGTTAGATTCTTGATATATATTGAAGGTAATCAAGATTTGTTGATTGGGTCACATTTGAGGTATGAAGAAAGAGAGAAAAGCTACTTCTCATATTTTTGGCCTAAGTAACTGAATTGAGATGAGAAGGCGGTAGGAAAAACAGCTTTGGAGGCTCAGTTTTGGAAAGGTTAAGTTTGGATTCCTATCAGATATCCAAATGAAAATGTGGAACAGGTCATTGAATATATGAGTCTAAATCTAGTTGGAGATATGAACCTGGAAATTATCCCATAAATGATATGTTAATGAATGAGGTAAGTGAGAAACAAAGAAACAAAGAGGTTTCAAGATCAAGTCTTTCCAATGTTAACAGTTTGGAAAGCTGAAGAGGAACTAACATAAGAGACCAAGGAGCTATAAATGAAGTAAAAAATCAAGAGAGGAAGATGAGCAATATAATCTGCATGCACATGATTTTTTTTCCAAAAAATTTGGAGGTATTTTGTATAAACAGGCAGAAAGTCTTTCTTGTTTGCCACCAAATCCCTTGTGCTTAGCTGAGAAGCTGTACAAACTAAGTGTAGGTTGAATACTGCTTATCCAAAATGGTTGGGACAGGAAGTAATAAGGATTTTAGACTTGGAATATTTACATATATCATAAGATATTTGGGGGTTGAGGCCCAAGTTTAAATAAAAAAATTCATTTATGTTTCACATACACTTTATACACATAGCCTGAAGGTAAACACAAAATTCATTTATTTTATTTTCCTTTTCTTTGTTGTTACTAAAGATTGAACCCAAGGGTGCTTAACCACTGAGCCACATCCTCAGCCCTTTTAATTTTTTTAATTTTGAAACAGCTTCTTACTAAGTTGCTGAGGCTGGCCTTGAATTTGCAATCTCCTGCCTTAGCCTCCCAAGCTACTGAGATTACAGGCATGCACCACCATGCCTGGCTTCATTTATGTTTCATCTTTGAGAGCCTGAAGGCAAATAATTTTGTGCATGAAACAAAAATCTGTGTACAATGAAATATCAGAAAGAAAAGGTATACAAGAATTGCCAGCTAATACCAGAGGCTAAGAAAGGCTGTGTGGTTACAAACAGCATTTCTTAACCTACCTTGCAGCTAGGTAAGCCCATGTGACTAAGTTTTGGAATGAGAGCAGAAGTGATGTATGCATGCTTTCATAACAAATGTTCTTGCTCTCCACCTTTCTGCTAGCTGAAAAATGGTAACTATTGGAGCAGTTGTTCAAGATAGAGATCGAAGCCACATCTTGAGAATTCTGAATCACCCTGCTAGCCTGAAAATCCTGTGGAGCAGAAATGTCTACTTGTTCTGGCTTTTTTGAGAAATAAACTTTTACTTCATTTAAATCCTTTTACAACTGTAGTTATACCTTGGCTATTTTTTTAAAAAAAGGAAACAGAAACTGTGGTCACTGAAAGAATAATTTTTGTCTATTTTGTTCACTGCCATATCTCTTGTACATATCAAGCATTCAGAAATATGTACTGAACTGGGCATAGTGGCACATGCCTATAATCCCAGATACTACAGAGTCTGAGGCAGGAGAATCACAATTTTGAGGTTAGTCAAGGCAGCTATCTCAAAATTTAAAAAACCCTATCTTAAAATAAAAAATAAAAAGGTTGTATATGTAGTTCAGTGTCAGAGTATCCCTGAGTTCAACCTTCAGTACTACCAAAAAAAGGAAAAAATTACATTCAATATGTGAATGAATTAATATGGTATTAGCAATTATAAAAGCTAGAAGACAGTAAAGATAATTTAAATTCTATACTCAGGCACACTATTAACAATTAAATGTATAATACACTTCCAGGAACTTAAGAACTTAAACATTTATATACTATAGTATACTTTAACAGGTTACTATGCAAGTATGTGCCCCTACCAAAATGAGGGAACACATAAAGAAAGGAATCTAAGAAACAAAAATTCAATACAGGAGGAAGGTGAAGGGAATTTCTGGATGATAAAGAAACTTCTAAGATGATGGTTGGGTCAGAGGCTAAGACAGCAACCAGTTCAAATTGGAAAATGTCAGGAAGGAGGTTTCCAAGTGGAAGAGGAGAAGGGGTGGAAAGGGGAAGATAAATGAAAACTCTGATAGGTTTTCTAATAGGCTTGATCTTATGAAAATGTGCTATAAAAGGGCATGGGAAGACCAAGCAATGTCTTAAACAAATCCATGCTTTAATGAGTAAATTCTTAACTCCAGGAAATAGAAGTGTATTAAAAAGGAAATACAATAAATACCATTTGATCTAATAGTGAATAATATCACATTGCCCTCAATGTGATAAGTATAGGTAAGGCAGAATATGAAATCCTCATCAGTAAATAGTATGTAAAATTAATGATTAAAAAGAGGAAGCAATATAAAAAATCATTTTAGAAATGAAGTTTCAATGAGGAACAAGAAAAGGGGTGAAGAGACATGGGGTAGGGAGCTTCTGTTAATTTCATTTTAAGTGTTTAACCAGTTTGCATTGGTTGCTGTCTCAGCCTCTGACTCAGACCATTGAAAAGACTGGAATTCCTGCTACTGTCTATAACATATACATTTTACTATGTTAGATGGGAGGTTCTCCAGATTGAGAGAATTATTCCCAAAGCTGCTGTGTTCCTTTTTGGGTTATTTTTGTCTTAAACAAATTGCCACAGAAAGTTAATAACATTTTGATAATAAATGATGAAATAATTTAGAATGATAAAATACTGCTTTTCTTAAAATACTACTTTAACTAAATAAGATATCAAGAAATAAATTATCAAACGCTATCCTGGGAACTTTAAATAAACATTTAATATAGTCATCCCTTGGTATCTGGGACTGATTATAGCATATTTCACAGATACAAACTCCACAGATGCTTAAGTCTCTTACAATGCATAATAATGTTATATAATGCAATTTACTATGATATATTTGCT
This sequence comes from Ictidomys tridecemlineatus, assembly GCF_052094955.1. NCBI lineage: Eukaryota > Metazoa > Chordata > Mammalia > Rodentia > Sciuridae > Ictidomys > Ictidomys tridecemlineatus. Next base: position 413,146 of record NW_027521306.1, read on the forward strand.
TTTAACCTACATATATTCTGCAAATTTAAATCCTCTCTACATTATTAGTATTGTTTTGAGGTGGGGTACTAGGGATTGAACCCAGGGTGTCACATATGCTAGGCCAGTGCTTTAGCAGTGCAGGGTTTGTTTTTTTTTTTTTAAATACAAACCCTGGAGGTATTTCTAATTGTCCAGGGTGACACTGAATTTGCAATCCTCCTGCCTCAGCCTCCTGGGTAGCTGGGATTACAGGTGTGTGCCTCCATGCCCAGTTCTAGATTATTTATAATACCTGCTATAGTAGAAATACTATATAAATAGTTACACTGTATTGTTTAGGAAACAATGACAATATAAAAAAAAGTCTATATGTGTTCAGTACAGATGCAAGCACTGTAGGTATAACTACATTTTAAATATGTGGCTGACTGAATCCATGGGTATGGAAACCACATATATAAAGTGCTGACTGTGTATTATTCCTATAGGAAAATGAATTGGAAGGGGTGGGGAAGAAGATAGGCAACTGATATGAAATAATTGTTCATTCTGTGCTAAGAAACAAATTAGGTATTCTAAATAGTTATTTCATTTGGTCCTTAATAAGTTTGGAGATAAAAAATAATTTGTTCAAGGTCACACAGTCCCTTGAACACAGGTCATAAAATAATTTTAAAAAACTATAGGAAAATTTAAATATTACATAACAATAAGCAAATAATTCAATTCATTTATAAAAATTTCTTTCAAGCTGGGAATATAGCTCATCAGTAGAGGGTTTGTCTAGAATGTATAGGGCCTGGGGCTCAATCTCCAGCACAACAGAAATAAAGAAGAAAAGAGGGATAGGGTGAAGGGGAGAGGGGAAGGAGGGAGGGAAAAAAATTTTCTTATTCTTTCCATGTTGCTAAGCCCCCAAATGTTCAAATACAAATTTGGTCAACCAGATTATTATTATTATAGTAATTTCATTAGAATCATACTTACTTGAATGTGGCAAGAGCACTGTAGCAAAGATGCTATTGCTACCTATTGGAAAGAGAAAAATTAATTTGAAAAGATAGGTAACATGTATGGTTTTATTTTTACATGTCAGCATAAAGTAACATGTAATATACATAGCACAAAATTTTATCACCATCTTTTAATGTGTCAGTTTTTTTTAGAAAGATGAAACTAAGTATTCCTTGTACCTAGAATGTTTTTCTCTTTCTTAGTGTAAATGGTTCCCCTTCTATCACAGTCCCTTTCAATTTTCCTCACTGAACTTATGTACTTATTTTTTTATTCACTGCCTGTTGCTCCCTTTCAAGTGGTGGTGAGGTCCCAAAAGTACTAAATAAATCTTTTTGAATGAATAAATCAGAAAACAACATGCATTAACAAATGCATAAGTGTGATAATAACCATTTTCACATTTAGATGCTACTTTTCATACTGATTTGATTACAAAGGATTCTGTAGTTTGTTAATTAAAATGATGAGAATTATCCGAAACAAAAATTCCTTTTTTACCAAATGGTTTGTATCAAATACTTACCACAGGAACTATTGAGATCCATATCTGAAAACACACTATGTTCTGAAGAAGCAGACACTGGTGGAGTAGATGGTGTATTTGGAGAGGTTGGTGCTGACACTGTTGATTCGAGCTCAGTTTCAGCAACCCGACTAAAGCTTATCTTATAAGGTTCTCTTTCTAATTGTGTTGGATGACCTCATAAAGTGCCTGAGGTAGAGCCATGCCATCCTGAATTAGGCCCTATTCCAGGAGATTTTAAGGAGTAGGTTGATTTCCTAGCCTAGGAAAAGTAAACATAATTAGTATCATTTATTTTCATGAGTTACATTATTAGTTAATTAGTTCTCAAGGAACCAGTTAATTAATTCTCAAGGAATAAATTAAAAGAGTGCAACAAAATACCAATCTGCAGGGGCAGTTTGTGGTATTCTAGTAATAACTTCAGGATTTAACTGGATTAATTTAAAAATGAACTTGAATATAAGTAAATCTCTTTCAATAACTGTAGAATGCCTAAAAAATTGTGTCAAAACAACCTTTAGCTCCTAAAACACTTATATCTAAACTTTTTTTCAAATAACTTATATCAATTTAATAAATATTTACTGGTAACATAATTTATGTTTATATTATGTTATGTGCTTCACTTTTTAAAAAGTCCCCTTTTCCCCTTTTCTTATACTAAATGTTCAATCTCTATAACAGTGCTTTCAAAACCCTTTGGTGAAGAGGGCTATCATTGTTCCCTATCCTAAACTCCATCCCAATTTTAAAACTCTGGCAGTGGTAACTTGATGAAAAAACAAAAAAATCAGATTCATAAATTTGAGTTGGAGGCAAATGCTGTGGTAAATGCCTATAATCCCAGCTACTCAGGAGGATGAGGTAGGAGGATTGTCAAGTTTGAGGCCAGCTTGGATATTGTGGTTTGGATATGTGGTATCCCCCAAAAGTTGATGTGTGAGACAATGAGGGAATGTTGAGGGGTGAAATGATAAGATTATGAGACCTATAACATAATCAGTGGATTAATTCACTTCAATGAATTAACTGAGTCATAACTATGGGCAGGTAGGGTATAGCTGAAGAAGTATATCACTGGGAGTTATACCGTTGGGTTTATATTTTGACCCTGGTGAGAAAGAGTGCTTCTGCTGCCTGGTTTCCACATCTTGAGCTGCTTTACCTCTTTCACGCTTTTCTGCTTCTGCCTGATGTTCTATCTCACCTCAGGCCCAAAATTAGGGGTCCACTGACCATGGACTGAACCTCTGAAACCATGAGCCAAAATAAACTTTTTCCTCTTGATGTTGTTCTTGTTGGTCATAGTGATGAAAAAGTGACTAAAACACTGGGCAATGTAAGAGACATCCTGTCTCTAAAATTAAAAAAAAAATTAAAAAGACTGGGGATATAGCTTAGTGGTAGAGCCCTTGCCTTCCATGCATGAGGCCCTGGGATAGATCCCTAGCACCCACTCAAAAAAGTTTGAGTTAAAATCTCAACTGTGCCAAAAACTAGCTGTTCAGTCTTGAAAAAGTTATTTAATCTCTTTGAGCCTCAATTTTTTTTATTTATACAGTAAGGATAATCTCTATCATATACTGATGTGAGAATGAGATACCATGCAACTACCTAGTTTACTGCTTTGCCAAAGGGAGTCTGTTTATAAATGATTTTTACTTTTTTCCAAATCTTGCTTCACTTTCAGTGACTTAGAATTAGTCTTCCATTATTTCTGTTGCCACTGCAAACCTGTGGAATAACTAGAAAGTGTAGAAGCAATTCCTAGTGTGAGAGATGGGTTTCACTGGCAACCACAGACCATGGAGCCCTAATGGCAAGAGCCAATGGTCAAGCAAAAAAAAAAAAAAACCTATATACTACTGCTTACTCTTTTCCCAGTTCTTTTCACTTCCTTTGTTCCATTCAGCTACTGCTAGGCTCTCATATTCTCACACCTGTTTCTCTTATACTAGAAGGGATCAAAAATTGACAGATAAATGGTAGTAGGACAAAGGATACATCAGATTTTATCAAAAAAGCTGATATCTTCCTTTACAGTATACATAATTTTAGAAATAGTACTATAAAATATCTAAAAATAGCTATTTGATTACAATTTAAGGAAATAGGTTGTTAAATATTAAAAATAATATTTTCCAACATTGTCATGGACTTACAAATCGAGGAGGCTGTTTGTAGTTTTGGGGTTCGATTTCTAGTGACTTGTTGAACAAATAATCTGTAAACTCTTTTTCAGATGAGCTTCCATGGGGTTAAGGTTTTCAAAGAACCTCTGGAATTAAAGAAATACTCCTAAGTATATACTTACTCAATTTTTTAGTGAAAATTATTTATTTTATCATTTTTAAAACTAAAAAATTAAGAGATCACAATGTCTGGAAAGGTTACAAAGATTGTTTATTCCAGTCGCTCTACTTTTCAATAAGATTACATAATTTCTCTGGAAGTCATATTCTAGTCAAACATTATGATTATAAGATGAACAGGTTTTAATGGCTCAGTAGTTAACACTTATCCTTTATTAGTCCTACTAATTATAACATAATGATCACGAGTAAGCTAACAAAAGTGTTTAGAACCAAAATTATAGTTTAAAAAACCACAATAGAACTTTGATAATTGGAAAGACATATTCAAAAGCAATCAAGAGAAATTATAATAAACTTTATAACTTACCTGTGTCAAATTCTAGTACAAAAGTATTTTTATCAAAAATATTTTATCTTTATCAAAAAATATTCACCAAATATTTTGCAAGTAAAAATTTAAGCTCCGAAGTAGGAAATTTAATACTTTAGCAAAGTGCACCCCTCAAAAAAAAAAAAAAGGAATCTCACTAATTAGAAACCACCCTGTTTATATTTTACTATATTTTCTGGTGTTTTATTATGTGTGATTATATATACATAAATAAATAAATAGAAACTTTTTCTTTTTTGCAAAATTGGGGTAACACCGTATTTATTTTTAATCTTTTTAAAAGTTTATAGTCAAGTTGTTCCCATGTGGTTTACTTATCTTATAAAGTACAAATTTTAAGTCTATGGAATTTTATCAGACATGTTCCAGAATTCATTTCACTAATCCTTATATAGGCAGTTATCCAGATAAAAGCCTTTTAATTCTTTGCTATAATAATAATTATTAACTCCTGGTGCAAATATTTTTCTACATAATTCTTATGGTTATCTTTGAAAATTCCTTAGATGCAAATTTCTGGATTTAGCTGTATTTCATTTTTGAGTGTTTAGAAGCAAGTAAAAGATATTTATTGGGTTTGGCTTTTGTAAGAGGCAAAATGAACTTGAAAAGTATATCACTCCTCTAACAGAAACAATTATTTTTTATACTCAAGTTAGCTAACTTATATTACACTAGCCAATGGTAATTTAAAAACTTTTAGAAAGCTTTATTTTTAATTTTCTCATCATTTGTTCTAACTTAAAAATACGATTTTGTTTGATTAATGTTGGTTTTGTAAAATGAATAGCTTAGTTTGTATATATTTTAAATGTACTTTGATTCAATCATAAAGAGGCATTCCCCTTCTCCAAAATGCTTTAAATGATGGTAAGAAACCTAGATCAGAACAAAAAAACCTATTGGCATATATGCTACTGAGATACAAATGCTTAAAGTATTATTTCAAGTATACCCAATGACAATGTAAAATTATTTCTGTGGAAAAAATATATTGTGAACTCTAATCTGACTTTAAGAACACATTTTCTTATTAGCCTTCTGAAGATCCACATAGAGAGGGTGGGCTCAATGAAATAGGCAACAAAAATTACTATTTACTTTAAAACAGTTATATGTCTGCATTTTAATTAATGGTATGCTTTAGGTCATTCTTTTTAAGGACTGTAGAGTATTTGAACTGGGAACAAAGAATAGTAACTATCTCATAATTCAGGAAGGTAGAAATGATAGTGGCTATTTTCATTCAATATGCTCAATTTGTAGATTCTTTTAAGAATGTAGCATAATTTTTAACATGAAAAGTTAAATTACAATATGTTCTCAATTTCAAATACATATGATATATTAAGTTCATTTAATATAAACGTGGTATCATAATGCACTCTAATTTAGATGGCATCCCACATTTTTTCCCCTGTTAGGAAAAAAGTACAATCCTAACTTTCTTAGGACAAAAATTTCAATAAAGACAGAAATAGCAACAGGTCACTAGATAGATATATTGGCAGAGTTAAAACTAAAATAATGCTTTCCTATAATGCTCAACTTAAAATGAGACAAAGCCATAGAATACACTAAGCATAATGTTTCTAAGAGGGTTCATCATGTGATTTCCACTACCAAAATATTAGCAAGAATGTATGTTCCCAGTGAATTAAAGTATACCTGTAGGAAAGCCAGAAAATGCACACTTATGATATCACAGTATCAGTATTATACACCATTGTTCAAAATAGAACATCAGTTGATAGAATATTAAAGCCCTTTTGTGCTATGCATATATACCACTCTTCCAAACTCTTCTCCTACTTAAGCATAGTCATCTTCTGAGAAGATAAGTTGTTTAATGTTATACTGGCTCACATAAAATATTTAAAATGGTTATCCATCAATGATGAAATTAGTAGTGGATTTTTACTGCATGGACATCAGAAAAACTTCTTTTGTTCAACTTTGCCATTTGCTTTTTTGGAAGTGTTGCTTGAACCAACTCAACAAAGAAGTGATATTTTCAAGAGAAAGCACTTCGTATAAATAACTGCAGATAGTGTAGGTATAATATTTAACATTGTTAACTACCAATTATTAACTCATTTTATTTACAAAGCAAAATAAACAGCATGATATGTGATTATGGTATTTTGTAGAGATCACCGAGTACTTAACACATTCCCTTTTAAAGACAAGGAAAAAAAAATTTACCCTCATTTCTGGTTCTATTTGTAAACAATAAGGCTGATTCTGATATTGCTGAATTTCTCCAGTAATTTCTGCCACTTTTCTCCTCTTACTGAAATTGTTCAAATCTTTCCCTTTCTTTTTTAAAAAATCATTATTCCCTTCTTCAGTCTTCAGAATATTTGTTAAATATATTCCTAGTGAAAAAAATATTTAAAGAAAATTTATTTTAAAATTGGTCATTTAATCAATCATTTGGGAAAACAATCTTGTAAAACTAAAAGACTTACTAGCAATTCCACTCCATAATGTTGAAAAGACAAGGCTCTGATAGACTTTATGGTTATGATTAATTCTCCATTAATTTTTTTAACATAGAAAAAATTTAAAATAAAAAGAAAATAAAGGCTACTAGTCTAAGAAATAGCAAATTGAGCTTTCCTAAACCGTGTTTATAAAGTCTAAATTATAAGTTTTAAATCGAACCAAAATTTTTAATGCTTGATTTTATTTTATTTTATTTATTTATTTTCACATTACAACACTTTCAAATTTTTATTGAGTATGGTCTTATTACCTCTGTAATAATGCTTGATTTTAAATGTTTATTTTCAATAATCTTTAAGTGATCATCAATATCATAAGCACTGCTGATTAATAAGAGTTCAGACTTAAATTGTTTTCTCAGAGCCCATGATTTAGATTTAATAACCAATTATATTTTAATCTTTCACAATAGAAACTTTAATCTCCTTTTTCGAATAATTACTAATATATTTAAATTAGTAGTTATCAATTGATAATTTTGTTCCTAAGAGTGTATTGGAAATGTCTGGAGACATTTCTGGTTATCATGATGTAGGTGTTACCAGCATATAGTAAACAGGAAACTTGGAGGCTACTAAACATCCTACAAGCACATGACATTTACTCATTTATTTGATTCATATGCCAATAGTGCTGAGGTTGGAAAACCTTGATTTAAATAAATTATACAATTTCAACAGTTTAGTCATACATCACATTATTATATTTATATAAAAATGATCTATAAGGCTAGAATGGAGGGGCTAGGAATATAGCCTAGTGATAAGAACAGGTGCTTAGCATGTGAGATGCCCTGGGTTAAATCCCCAGCATGAATGTGTGTGTGCCCGTGCGCGTGAGCACGCACATACACACACACACACACATACACACACACACACACACACACACACACACAGACTAGAATTAAGCTGAAAAACTGCTGTAACATTATAGTACAATATGCTACTCAAGTGTTTGTGGTGATGCTGTTGTAAACAAACACACTGTTGCTGCCCACCATATTAAAGTATAGCACATAAAACACACCACATATACGACAGTGGTCCCGTAAGATTATAATAGAACTGAAAAATTCTCATTGCCTAGAGATGTAGCTGTCATGATGCCAACATAACACATTTTTCAAACCTCCATAAACATACCTGTCAGAAAAGTATAGCATGTTTGTCTATGAACAGTACTTAATACTTGATAATAGTAATAAATGACTGTTACTGGTTTATGCATTTACTATACTACACTTTTTATCATTACTTTACAACAAAAACGTTTACTACAAAACAGTATTCCATATTATGCCACCAGCAGCCTCACATGTATCATTTATGTTGAATGCATCAAGAGATCACATTCAAAGCAGAGGCACACACCTAAAGTTCCAGCTACTCAGAAGGCTGAAGCAAGAGGATTGCTTGACCCAGGAATTTGAGACCTGCCTGGGATACATAGCAAGACCCCATTGCAAAGCAAAACAAAACAAACAGGCAATGTTGAGTAATTGATTTATACCATCTAGAATTGTGTGAATACACTGTTTGCAGAACAGAATTGCTGCCTACTGATTCATTTCTCAGAATATGTCCTTGTCATTAAGCAATGCATGAATGTATTTAAGAAAAGTTCACTTTATAAAACTTTGCCTAATATATAACAATTCTGAGTTTACTTTTTATTAGTGTATTAAAATTATACATAATAGTGCAATTAGTTGTTACATGTTTGTACATGCACACAATAATATGATTTGTTCAAAGTTGTTCCAATTCTGAGTTTTAACAAATCACTTAAAAGCCTTTAATAAAGAGAAAACGAACACTGTAGATATGACATAAATAGATAAAAACAATAGTTACCACTCTCTGAGTGCCTGTTCTGATAGAATTTGTATTAGGTTGTATAGATAAAATATTTTTAATTCTTACAACTCCATGAGGTAAGTATTATAACTTGCATTTTACAGGAAAATAAATAATAGAGTTTTAAGTTTTATTTATCAATACAGATGAAAATAGACAAGGTAATATAAAATATGAACAACTGACCTCTAAAGACTGGCCTCTTTGGACTATAACACATTTTGCCTCAAAATACAATATCCATCTTTAGTAACTTACCAAAAAAAGGCACACAAGGTGGATTGATTGACTTCAGTTTTACTAGGTATTTTTAAAAGTGATCTTGACTTAATTCCACAGCTTCATCTAAAATTTTCCATTTTCTTTCCTGTAATGCCTTAAAAACATATAAAATGAGCATAATCTCCGTTTATAGTTCTGTATGGATACAGAAATTTAGAAATTATAAAATTTTGCAAACATTTGATATTAAATATTTTAAAAAATTAAAATAAGAGAGGTAATCCTTTGGGCATTTGCCTAAAGTGATTTTTCCTCTTTTTATCTATAATATAAAATCTAAAACCTTAAATTTTTCTAAAACAAATTAGAAGATTAAGCAATCAAAAAATTTCATCCTCAGGACCTTGATATTCATAATTTTGATTAGCCAGAGTTTCAAGTCTTAGATGTAGGAAGCGAGAATCATAATTGTTCAGCATTTAAGTACTTTTCCACTGAAAGGTCTTTTGGGGACAAGGGTGGAGTTTTGGTAAAGAGATGACTACAGGAGGGTAAGAAAGCATTAACAAATTTAGTTAATGTAATAAACATAGGAATTTCTTTTTAAATTTCATTGTTAGATTTTCTTACTAGATGTTAGTTTATAACTTGATAAGAGCAAACATTATACTTGAGAACCATTCAATATATTTCCTTTAAGTTATGAAGAAAGAGTGCACCATAGCTTTTATTCAAATCTATCCAAAAGTCCTAGCTAAAAGGGACAAGAAACAAAATAAATAACTAGGAATTGAAAAGAAAAGGAAAAAAAAGAAAGAAAAATGTCACTATTTACAGAGATTATGACTCTCCGCAAGGAAACTCCAAAACTCTATCTGCAAAGTGTTAATAAGAGAATTTACTAATGTTGCTGTGTCAAAAATCAACTAGATATGAAAATCTTTCATCAATAAGGAAAATAATTTTTTTAAAAAGTCTAACATAAATCTAACAAAAAAAGTATGAAGTCTCTATCAAGAAAACCATAAGACAGTATTAAATGGGTAAATAAATGGAGAGATATACCATGTTCCCAGTTGGGAAGACTCATGACTGTAAATTGGCACTAATTGATTTTACAGATCTAATGCAACTTCTATTACAGTTCCAATTTTCAACTTGGCAATGGTGGCACATGCCTGTAATCCCAACAACACAGGAGGCTGAGACAGAAAGACTGCAAATTCAGCCTCAGTAATTTAGCAAGATCCTCAGCTACAAAGCAAGACCCTGTCTTAAAATAAAAAGGGCTACAAATGTGACTCAGTGGTAAAATGCCCCCTGGTTCAATCCTCAGTACCAATAATAATAATAAAATCCAATTTTTAAAAATGAAGCTTAAAATTATTCTAAAATTTATGTATGAAAATAAAGGGCTAAGACCAAGTCAACCTTGAAAGATTGCTAAAAGATCTGCTATACTTTCTTTTCAAGAATTAGTATACAAGTAGGCTGGGGTTGTAGCCCAGTGGCAGAGCACTTGCCTAGCACATTTGAGGTACTGGGTTTGATCCTCAGCACCACATACATCTACAACTAAAAATAGAAAAAAATATAAAAAGACCAGAAACAGGACTACACATAAGGATACTAAATTTATGACGGCTGATACTATAGGTCAATGGGGAAAAATGAATTAACAATAAATGAATGCAAACAACTGGGTAGCCTTATGGAAAAAAATGTAATAGTAGGGGTTGTGGCTCAGTGGTAGAGTACTTGCCTAGCATATGTGAGGCAGTGGGTTCAATTCTCAGCACTGCATACAAATAAATAAAATAAAGGTCCATTTACAACTAAAATTTTTTTTAAAAAAAATGAAATAATATTCCAACCTCACCCCATATTCAAAACTCATTTCCACCTAGAGTAAGAATTTAATGAGAAAGATAAAACATTAGGATAATGGGGGGCAATTAAAGCGGAGAACAAAAGCATAAATAACAAAGAAAAAAATAAGTAAATTTGACTACATTAAGAATTCTTGTTCATCAAAACACACCACAAAAAAGATGAAAAGGGGAGATTTTATCTGGGAAAAGATAAATGATGATATTTTAGAATCCAGAATATAAGAGCATTTGTATATAACCATTTAAAGTTAAAAATTTTCCACAAGAAGAACGAAGAACCAAATAGAGGTTCAAACTCATTAAAAATCAGGAAAATATAAAACAAAACCACAATAATGGAAAAGATAAAGGCCTGAAAATATCAAGTATTGATGAGAATATAAAATAACTGGATTTCATACATTTCTGATGGGAGTGTGAATTGGTACAATTACTTGAGAGAACAACTTGGCATTATCTAGTAAAGTTGAAGACATCTATATCCTAAATTCTACTTTTAGAGTAATATATTTGGGTATATCAGGATATATATAAAGAATGTTAACAGCTATATTGTTCATAACAATTCCAAATGATTATTAACTAATTAAAAAATGATTAAATTTTGGTAAACTGATTTCTATAATTATGATATAGTTATGAAAAAGAATGAATTATAGCTATAAACAACATGGATCAATCTTAGGAATACAGTGCTAAGAGTCATTGAAGAATTATAAAATTAAGAAACATGCAAAATAAAACAATATAGGTTAGATAAAAGCAAGAGAATTAAAAGCCTAAGATTCATTACAGTGAAAGAATGGAGGGGCTCTTAAACTGAATGCTAGGTACACAGATATTTTTATTCTTTATACCTTATATATAATTATAGAAATACTGTCAGGCTGGGGATGTGGCTCAAGCAGTAGAGTGCTCGCCTGGCATGCGTGCGACCCGGGTTCGATCCTCAGCACCACATACCAACAAAAGATGTTGTGTCCACCGAGAACTAAAAAATAAAATGAATAAATATTAAAAATTCTCTCTCTCTCTCTCTCTCTCTCTCTCTCTCTCTCTCTCTCTCTCTCTCTCTCAAAAAAAAAGAAAAAAAGAAATACTGTTGTCCAATAGTTTTTAAAATGAATGCTTAGCCTGTAAAATGAATAAAGTGCCTCAGAGTTTTTCAATATCTGAGTTGAAATAATTAATCTGAACAGATAGTTAATTTCTTTAATATATAAAATTCATAAGTAAATAAAATGCGAATACCCAAATAGAAAAATTCAAACATAAAAATATTTTTTCTTCTTCTCCCTCCAATCACAACCCACTAAAAGAATTAATGAAGAAAGACATATTTTTCCACACTATTCTTAATATTCATGCAACTCCAGTTAGAGGTTTAGGGTTTGTTCTGTTTTGTTGTACTAATATGGAATCACACTATAGTCATTCAGAACTTCCTTATGATTTTTTCCCCACAAATATCACATATATTCTTGCAAGATAATGTACAAAAATGACATCATTTTTTTCTATAGAACAATATTCCATGTAATAGGTATAAGATAATGTATTTAATCATTCTTCTGCTGATGGAAAGAAGAATATTTCTAGTTTTCTGCTACTAAAATAATGCTAAAATAACTATATCTTCATACATATAACTTTATACTGTGGTGCTTTTATTTCTTTAGGATTTTATTTATTTAATATTCTGGGTCTGAGAGTATGTGTACTTTAAATTTTAACATACATTGCTGGGTTGCTTTCCACAAAGGTTTTACAAATTTATATTCCCAAAGGCAATATTAATATAGTTGAGTTTTTACCTTGTTAGCTTTCACTTAGAAAAAGTCTTTCGTAGTAAAAACACAGGAAGACCCCATAAATTTGGATTGATTTATGAGTCTATATATCAAAGCAGTATAAAAATGTTTAAATTAAAAAGCAGTCAAAATAAAGAGACACTGAAAAGATATAGTTTGACTGTCTTCATATCTTTAATATATTAAAAAGTCCATAAGTAAAAATGCAAACATCCAAAAAATGAAAGAAGACATGAATTAAATAAATCATAAAGAAAAATAAAAGTGACAAATAATTACATTTTAAAATATCCAATATCACTAGTAGCCAATAAATGCATTTGAAAATAGCTAACATATCACCACTTTTTAAAAACACAAGTTTAAAATGAGAATTTTTATTTTTGGCTGATAAAGTCTTTAAAGTTTTCAATACAGTAATACCCAGAACCATTTATCATATTTTTTGCTAGAAAACACTTGGCAAAAGTACCATCCTTAGAAACTTCTAAGGAAATAATCATATTCTTTTTTTTAAAGAAAGAGAGAGAGAGAGAGAGAGAGAGAGAGAGAGAGAGAGAGAGAGAGTGTGTTTTTTAATATTATTTTTTTTTTTAGTTTTCGGTGGACACAACATCTTTTTTTTATTTTTATGTGGTGCTGAGGATCGAATCCAATGTCCTGCGCATGCCAGGCGATTGCGCTACCACTTGAGCCATATCCCCAGCCCCAGGAAATAATCATATTCTTAAAAATACATCTACATATGGGTGGTCCATGATAAATTATTTGTCACAACAATAAAATCCAAAATAACTTAATTGTTCCACAACAGAATGATGGAATAAGTTATGGTTTATGTGTGAGACAGAAAACTATGTAGGCATTAACAATCTTGTTTTTGACAACAAACTAAAAAAAAGTGTTAAAGAGAAAAATATGTAGGCTACAAAAATCTACTTACAATATAATCTCAATTTTGTTATTAAAAGACATAAAATCTTTCTATACACTAAACACATTATTTTATAATTTAAAAGATAAAATTTTAGAAAGGGTTCTTTCCATATTATTTTTTTGACTATATCTAAAGGTGACACTTCTCAGAGGAAGATACACAATCTATCAACAAACATGAAAAAACGTTCAACATCTCTAATAATCAGAGAAATGCAAATTAAAACAACTCTAGGATTTCATTTCACTCTAATCAGAAGAGTAGTTATCAAGAAAACATGCAAAAATTAGTGTTGGCGAGGATGTAGAGGAAAAGGCACATTCATACATTGCTGGTAGGACTGCAATTGGTACAGCCAATCTGGAAAACAGTATGGAGATTCCTCAGAAAACTTAGAATGGAATCACCATTTTGACACAGCTATCCCACTCCTCGGTCTATTCCCAAAGGACTTAAAAACAGCATACTATTGGGACAAAGCCACATCAATGTTTATAGCACCACAATTCACAACAGCTAAACTGTAGAACCAAACTAGATGCCCTTCAATAGATGAATGGATCAAGAAACTGTGGTATATATACACAATGGAATATTACTCAGCAGTAAAAGAGAATAAAATTATGGCATTTGCAGGTAAATGCATGGAGTTAGAGAATACATGCTAATCGAAGTAAGCCAATCCCCAAAACCAAAGGTCGATTGTTTACTTTGATAAGTGGACACTAATCCATAATGGGGACAGGGGGATGGGTTGAGTGGAGGAAGTTTGGATTGGCCAAAGGGGAAGGGGCATGGGAATAGAAAAGATGGTAGAATGAGATGATCATCATTACCCTAGGTACATGTATGATTGCACGAATGGTGTGATCCTACTCTGTGTACAACCAGAAATGAAAAATTGTGCTACATTTGTGTACAATAAATCAAAGAACATTCTGCTGTCATGTATAATTGATTAGAACAAATAAATTTTTTAAAAAAGTTATTTGTGTGATTATATTTAATATCATTTGTCATTTATGGGAGACTATCAAAGTGCCATTGAAGAAATTCATGTGAAACTTTATTATATTTAGGTTAAGCACATTAAAAAGAGGTACAGGTCCTATATTCTTTGACAAATCCTAAACTTACTAGTATATATTGATATATTTTTAAAAATATCTTTAAATTTCTATATTTAAGTGGAAAATATGGATTCATTCAAAGATAAATTCAAGCCAGGAATGGTTGTAATCCTAGGTACTTGGGAGGGTGAGGCAGGAGAATCAGAAGTTTGAGGCGAGCCTCAGCAACTTAATGAGGCTGTAAGCAACTTAATGAGACCCTGTCTCAAAATAAAAAATAAAAAGGGCTGGGGGTGTTGTTCAGTAGTTGAGTGCCCCTAAGTTCAATCCCTGGTACCAAAAAGACAGGCAGTAGGAGCAATCTCTTTGATATTAATTTTATCTTTCCCCAAAAGGATAAAATATTTAAGCCTAAAACTTACCTCAAAGGTATGGTCTAGTCTGTACACTGACACTGAATTTACTGCACTGACTATCTCCAGTACACCACTGAAATTATTCAAGTCTTGAAAAACTTGCAGAATTTCTATAATTCTACTTAGTACTGCCACCCGTTCTTCAAAATTTTCTGCTTCCACAATGCATCTAATAACAACAACAAAAAATCCATGGCTTAGAAAAGTTTCTCCACCTAACTTAAGAAATAAGAAACTTCTTTAGAGCCAGAATTCAAGCTTAAATAGGACTTATTATGATGATGATTAAGAAGCAATAATAAAGAATAAACAAAACTTACTTTTCAAACCACAGGGTGAGGTTTCTGGTATGGCGAATCATTTTTAATAAATTTGGAGAATTTATCTCTTTATCTTCTTTGGTCCACACACTCCCTACAAGTTCAGAAGGCTGGACTTTCCTAGAAATAAATTTAAAAAAATCAGTACAACCTAATCTATCTATAAAGGATTAGTATCAAGATTATTTAAAGATCTGCTAAACTTAATTTAAAAACAGATAATGACAAACATGAAAAAATATTTTCTCTAAGGAAAAAAACTGCAATAAAATTCCATTTTATTATTGCCAAAGCCACAAAACCTTAATAATATCAAATTGGTAAGAAATGATAAAATAATCTCCAACTCCAATGTGCAAGTAAAAATTGATACAATCACTTTGTAAAACAATTCAGCAGGATCTTCCATTACTAAAGATATACATACTAGCTGACCCAACAATTCTATTGCTAAGTACATTCCTATGTAAACTCTTACAGAAAGTTACAAGAACTCATTCACAAGACTGTTCACTGAAGCACTATTTACAGAAGGTAAAACGCCAAACAATCTACCAGTTCACAAAAAAGAGACTGAATAAACTGTGGAATACTCATAGAATGGCTAAAATAAGTGAACTAGAACTATATTCATGGACTTTAACAGATATCAAAAAGAATATAAGTAAAAACATGATGCAGAATAAGTATGTTTAAAATGTACAAGCCAATACTATATATTATTTAGGAAAATGTGTGTGCGTATATATAGAGAGACAAACAGAGTAAGCATCAAATTCTGGGTAGTTGTTATTTTTTTTTTTATTGTTGGTTGGTAGTTGTTATTTCTTGCGGGGAAAGGAGAGCAATGAATTAGGGAGAATTATAGAATTTCAATTTCATTTGTAATGTTTTTGTTATACATGAGCACTCATTACATGGCTGCTTATCATTAGGATAACTTCTCTAGATATTTATATTTCAAATGAGGGCTCCTGGATACAGAAAAGATTTTAATGGAATGATAGTGGCAGGGGCTTACTGTTGAATAGTTGTTACTATTGTAGTGCATTAGTCTTCCTACCATTCCTCTTGTGAAGGATTGCTCATCCTTAATCTAGGTCTATATAGCAACATGTTAGAAGACTTACCTACAGGACATACTGTGATTAAAACTGCTATGAGCTTCCCTCCAAACCCAGGAAAATAGATGAGATTTTTTAAGCTGTCATGAAATGTAGCAAAATGTTTAAAAAATAGGTAAGAGGTATGCTCAAGGTTTTTGAAAATAGACCAAGAAATAACAATTACCTACCTGTAGAGATAAGATTCCAAAAGTGTTAGCTGACGAGCAATTTCTATTGGGTGAAGTGTCATAAGATCAAATGTTTCAAACTGCCCTGGTTTACTGATATGCCATTCAATTGGTGGAGGTGGACTTTCAAAGGTAATATTATGGCTTATTCCATTTGCCTGAGCTTGCTTCTTCCTCTTGATGATCTTAGCAATTGACCCTACCCATTTCTTCATAGCTTTCCCTAGAAAAAACACAAAATTTGAATGTCTTTTACTTGACAGACATAACTGTAGATCTTCATATAATTTTTAACGTTCACTCAACTTCAACAATTATCAACTCATGGCAAATTTTTGCTTCATCTAACCCAAATCATGCCATTTCTTCACTCTGTTGTTTGTTTTTTTTTGGTACTAAGAACTGAACCCATGGATGTTTTCTCACTGCACTACATCTCCAGTCCTTTTTTGTTTTTCATTTTCAGACAGGGTCTTGCTAAGTTGTTGAGGATCTCACTAAATTGTTAAGGCTAGTCTTGAACTTGTGATTCTCCTGTCTCAGTCTCCTGAGTTGCTGGTATTATAGGCATACACCATTATACCCAGCTCTAGTTATTCTTTAAACAAATTCAAAAATCATATCATTTTGTCTATATTTAAGTCTTTTTAAAATAACCATTAGGTCATTATGACATATAAAAAATGAATAATTTTTTTCTTTTTTAAATTTTGTTTTTAGTTATACATAACAGAATATATTTTGACATACTAGATGGAATATAACTTCCCATTCTTGTGGTTGTACATGAGGTGGAGTTACACTGGTCATGTATTCATTCATATATGAACATAAGAAAGTTATGTCTGATTCATTCAACTTTGTTTCCTATTCCCATCTCCACTCCCTCTCCTTCATTCCCCTTTATCTAATCAAATGAACTTTTATTCTCCATCCCTGTTATTGTGTGTTGGCATCCACATATAAGAGAGAACATTTGGCCTTTGATTTTTTGGCTTATTTCACTTAGCATAATGATCTCCAGTTCCATCCATTTACTGGCAAATGCCATACTTTCATTCTTCTTTATGGCTGAGTAATACTCCATTGTGTATATACACCACATTTTCTTTATCCATTCATCTTTTGAAGGGCACCTAGGTCGGTTCCATAGCTTAGCTATTTTGAATTGAGCTGCTAAATTTCTTTGTCAAAAAGTGAGATCTTAAAATCTTCAAATACTTGGTTAATATTCAAATTTCTATCTCTTAAATATTTTTCTTATAGTTAATTTGTTTTAAAAGGACATAAATAACATTTACTTAATTATATTTAGTCCATATGTCCTAAGTTTCCTTAGGACTACAGGTTCTCCCTTTATGTCTCATTTTTGCTTGCAATTTATTTGTTGAAGAAATGTAATTGCTTGTATTGTGGTGATTCTCAAGTCTGTCTTGCCAACTGTACCCCTATGGTATCATCTGCCATGTTTCTCTATCCCCCCTATTTTCTGAAAACCAGAGACATAGAGATTGATGTTTTTGTTTGTTTTAGTATTGGGGACTGAACCCAGGAGCACTTAACCACTGAACTTCATCCCTGGCTCTTCTCTTTTTATATTTTATTTTGAGACAGGGTCTTCTTAAGTTACTTGGAGACTTGCCAAGTTACTGAGGCTGATTTTTGATCCTCCTGCATCAACCTCCCAAGGTGCTGGAATTATAGTCTTGTGCCACTGTGCCCAGCAATATCAATGTTTTTACATGAATACTTGCCAAGAATACTTTAATAGGATTCTTAACCAATATCTTATACTGTTAGATAAAACACAAATGTTCTTAATATAACATATGTTTGATGACACATATTATAGCCTGGAATTTTATCACATAGGCTATGTTTAAAACTTCAAGTTGGAAATTCCTATCTTTTAGACACAAAAATGTATTCCTCTGGGGGCTGGGGTTGTGGCTCAGAGGTAGCACGTGCAAGGGCCTTGGTTTGATCCTCAGCATCGCAGGTGCTAGATTTGATCTTAGCACCACATAAATGTAAAATAAAGATATATGTCCACCTAAAACTAAAAAAATAATATTTTTAAAAAATGTATTCCTCTGGAATATGTTTCTAAGAGAGGAAATATTATTTTAAAAAGCTGATAATCATCTAAAATTAAAGTACCAGATTAAGGAGAATAAAAAAGCATAAAATTGCTGGGTGTGGTGATGCACACCTATAATCCCAGTGGCTGGGGAGGCTGAGGCAGGAGGATCATGAGTTCAAAGTCAAGCCTCAGCAACTTAGCAAGACCCTAAGCAACTCAGCGAGACCCTGTTTCTAAATAAAAAATAAACAAAGGGCTGGGAATTAGGCTCAGTAGTCAAGTGCCCTTCCCCTGAGTTTAATCCCCAGTACCAAAACAACAACAACAAAAAGCATAAAATTATATATATATTATTTATTTAATGGAAACAAATGGCAAACTTGAGGGGACATAAAATTAAATAGCTTTAATTTATTAAAAAGGACTTTTGACATTTTTAAAAGCAATATTCTCCTTAAAAACTTAAAAGGGGGGGCTAGGATTGTGGCTCAGTGGTAGAGCGCTCGCCTAGCACGGGCGGGACCCAGGTTCGATCCTCAGCACCACATAGAAATAAAGGTGTTGTGTTGTGTTCATTTACACCTAAAAAATAAATTAAAAAAAAAACTTAAAAGGGGGTTAAGAGTATAACTCAATGGTATAGCACTTGCCTAGCACGTGCAAGGGCCTTGGTTTGATCCTCAGCATCACAGACAAATAAAAATATGAGAAGACAAGGTTCTAAGACTTTATAT
The DNA here is from genome assembly GCF_052094955.1 of Ictidomys tridecemlineatus. Taxonomy (NCBI): domain Eukaryota; kingdom Metazoa; phylum Chordata; class Mammalia; order Rodentia; family Sciuridae; genus Ictidomys; species Ictidomys tridecemlineatus. The sequence continues at coordinate 432,523 of NW_027521306.1, forward strand.
GGTTCTAAATATATGTGAGCTTACTGGAGTTTATAAAGATCATTCCAAATGTTATTTCAGCTTTTTAAAAATGGAAAGCAATTTACATTCTTAGTCATACAATTTTGAAAATAAGCTCAAATGCAACATAAGAGCCAATCAAAACTTTAAATAATATACCTCTTACACTTGAAATGAAGGATTCCAGTCTTTTAAGCAATTCCACATCTCTTTCAAAGTCATAAAAATGGTGTTCAACCCAATGGTGAAATACATTTAAAATCCTGGTAAAATAAAAGAATCACATTTTAGTGAAATCTTCAATTATACATTTTTTACTTCTATACTTCTTCATTATACTTCTTTCTTTTTTCTAATGCCATGGCGATAGTTTTATATGCAACAATCAATATAATACTTAGAGTCTCCATTTTTAATGAATACCTTAAGTGCTTCAATAAGAAGAAGAAAATCAATCTCCAAACTGTACATTATTTTTAAATTATACTTTAGCCAGGAGTGGTGGCTAACACCTGTAATCCCAGCTACTTGGGAGACCGAGGCAGGAGGATTGCAAGTTCAAAGCCAGACTGGGCAACTTAGTGAGACCCTATCTCAAAATAAAAAATAAAGGGCTGAGGATGTAGCTCAGTGGCAAAGTGCCCCTGGGTTCAATCCCCAGTACTGCAAAAAAATAAAAATAAACATAAAAGTTATACTTTAAAATATGTATTTGTATAAAGATTATGGTTTCTGTGCTTAATCACCAATTAATGTTGAGGAAAAGTATCTTTTATTTATTCATGTATAGAAAATACATGCTCTATAATAGAAAAGCTATTTTAAGTTTTTAAATTGAAAAAGTATTTTAAGCTGTAAATTTTTAATGTATTTTTCATATAAAATGGAAAATTAACTAAGATTTATTGTATTTGGTTCTAAATTCAAGTGCTAGCCTAGTGTCGTTGCACATGTCTATAATCCTAGTGACTTGGGAGACTACAGGAGGAAGACTGAACTTCAAGGCTAGACTAAGCAATTTAGCAAGGCCCTAAGCAACTGAGTGAGACCCTGTCTCAAAATAATAAATAAATAAATAAATAAATAAATAAATAAATAGGGCTGGGTATGTAGCTCATTGGTAAAGCACCCCTCTGTTCAATTCCCAGTACCCCCCCCAAATAAATAAATAAATAAATAAATTCAAATGCTATCATCAAATTTCTCTGTAACCTACAAATATGCCTATAACCTTATTTCATTTTAAAAGACAAAAATATTTTTGTCAAGAGAGTGATTTTGTTTTGCATATCACAAAAATGATTACTCCTGATCTTGCAAGTATTTAATTATCTATACAAATATAAAATGCTCTCTACCAGAGACATCCTAATAATATTACTTTTCTTCATTACTTCAACAAATGGCCATTTGCAGGTTAGATTTTTATTTCCCTACCACAGACAACTATATTTCTCTCAGACTATGCAAGTACATTTAATTACCAGTCTTCATCATGCTATTTATATTAAAACAACGTTAAGTCATTATGGTCTGGTAAGTTCAGGAGCTTAGAAAATATATCAAAAGATCATAAATTGTTAGCTTCTAATTTCCACTTATATCAGTTCAAACAGTTCTGCTTATATTTTCTTTCTAGTTTCTATAGTATTGATGTAATTTTAAAATTACGATCAGATAAAAGAAAAAAGTCTAATCAGACTTCATCAAACTTAAAAACTTCATCTCATCAAAGTATCATTAAGAAAACTAACAGGCAAACCACAATCTGGGAGAAAATATTTACAAAACCTTTTTCTGACAAAGGACTATATCCAGTCCTACTCGATATACTTATACAACTTAGTAATAAAAAGATAACTCAACAAATGATAGACATGAGTCAAACCTATTCTTCAAAGATGAAGAATGACTAGCCAATAAGAGACAGTAAAATGTTCTCAACATCATTAGTCAATAGGGAAGAACAAATTAAAACCACAATGAGATACCACTATACACCCAACAGTATGGCTAAGGTATGAAGAATAACATCACTAAACAATGGTGAAGATATGCAGCAATGGAATGCTCATATATTGCTGGTGATAATGTTCAGAAGAAGTTTTGACAGTTTCTTTTTAAAAGAAAACACACATCTACATTATGTCCTAGCTATTCTACTCTGAGTTATTTACCCAAGTGGGAAAAAAAGAAATACACACACCCACCCACACCCACATTCACAATAAGACTTCTAAGATAAAGTTCATAGCAAATTTACTCATAATCAAAGACTGGAAAAAATGCCCAGGTATCCTTCAATGGGAAAAAATACATGAACTGTGGTGTATTCATATAAGGAAATAACTATCTTAGTAATAAAATTTAAAAAAAACATTGATTCAAGCAACATGGATGAACCTCAAAAGCATGTTGAGTCAGGCATGAAAGTTATAGAATCCATACCTTTCTTTCCCATACTAGTCAGAGTCACACCCACAACAGGAATGAAGTAATTCAGACTTGGGGATGGCACCAAAAGATCTCAGAAATTATTATCTTCTAAATTAACTAGTGAATTACAACTCCTGAACAGAGAACAAGGAATGTAGCCTTTGAACGCTTCTTTAAAAACCCTTGTTCCCCCTGATCAGCAGAATCAAAGCCTCTGGGACTGGAGTCCACTGTGTTTCCTTTTTGCTAGCAAAGCAATAAAACTTCTCTCTCCTTTTCCTCAAAACAAAAACAAAAAAGTGTAAAAATCAATTTATACAAAATTCTAAGACAAGTAAAAGAGTCAATAGCAGGATAAATCAGAATACTGCCGTTGGGCAGTAGCAACAAAAATTGACTAGAAGGAGCACAAGGGAACTTTCTGGGTTGTGGTCTATCATTCTGTATCTTGAAAGGAGTTTGAATTACAAAGACATTAAAATTTAACCAAAGTACACTTAAAATATGTGTATTTCATGTTATGAACATTTTAGAACAAATGAATAATAAATACTGAAATGTTATTGATATATAAGTTGAAGCATTTAAGAAATAGTGTATTTTGAAACACATTCAAAAGATTAGGTGATTAATGAACTGAGTGAAAAATGAAAAATAAATATATGTGATAAAAGTAAGTAAAATAAAATGTTAACAGTTGATCTGGTGGGTTTATCGTTGTTCACTATGAAATTCTCTCAATTTTTCTCTTTTTTAAAATGTCAGAATAAATTGCTAAATAAAATATATTAGCTTACATTTTACTAAAATTCCTTCAATGCTCACAGAAAAAGTTTAACAAACTGGCTTGAATTTCAAAGCCATCTTCAACTCTACCCCAATATAGTTAATCTCCTCTATTACAATTTACAATACAATGTCTTCATTCCTCTAAGTTCAATTTCCTTACCTATTTCCTCTGCACACCATTCTCAATCCTGTCTTTTAACCTTTGTTCATACTACTTCTAGGTATCCTCCATACCTTCAATCACCTTTCTGCATATCTAAATTCTACACATCCCTTCGGGACAATCTCAGATTTTACCTCTTCTAAGATGTCTTCCCTAACTACTGGAGTCTAATCTTAGCTATTCTTGAAGTTTTATAGGAGTATATTTTTGTGAGCCATTGAACTATTCAAAGTAGTATAATGTATAACTATTTCATGTATATTTTTACCCCAATAAAATCATAATATTATGGAACCATATCATGACAGTCTATTATTTTTGTATTCACCATAAGTCGACAAGTATACAACTGAGAACATGCTTAGATATAAACATTTAAAGAATTCACATGACTGAGATCTAAGATCTTATTTCCTGTCTGCCCTATAATAGGGACCTCATAAATGTATGCCTCATTTGAGTAGATTAGTGCAAATGCATTACAGTTACTTGAGAAAAATTATTCTTCTTTCTTGCTAATGTAATGGGTAAAAAATCTCATTTTCTTATACAAAGAATGACATGTTAAAAGTTTTGGCTAAAAGACATATAGCTAGGAACACCAATATTCCTCTAAAATTGAATTTATTTATGGTAATTATCCTGGAAAATAATAAATCCAGTTCAAAACTATAATTTATTAGTTAACAGTAATCAAGGAAACAATATTTAGAAAAAATATTTACATCATATATAGTTAATATGATAACTCAATATCCAATGATAAGGGGTAGATAATACTTTAGTTTTCATTTGGATTATAAGAAGGTTAAAGGAGCTTCCAATTTTTAATGCTTAGTGAAACAAAAACACAATGGCTCAAGAGGTCATATATGGTCCCATCCTGTCACTCCCTTTACATGACCCAAGTTCAAATTACTTAATCATACTAAGTTTTCCATTTCTTCATATACAAAGTTAGAATAATCATTGTGTTGCACCATAAAAAAAATGTGTTTTGAGGATGAGATTAAAAAAAGATAAAGCACTTAGGGTAATATCTAGCACAGAAAGTACCTAACTGGCAACTCTATAATTAAATCTATTATAGAAATTACTGCAATGATTCCTTAGGTAACTTTACATAGGATAAAGAGTAGAAAAAGCAGTAGAACTTCCATAAATATTAAAAATTATAAAAAAACAAACAAGGACCAAGTACCATTACAAAGGGACATAAGGGAAATAAAGTGGAAAGCTGACAGTAAGCAAGCTTATATATGTAAGTTTTACTTATAATAACACACATTTATTTTGATCTGTAAATATATCACATGTCAGAGAGAGCTGATGTAAATAACATGGTATACTTATATAAATTTCTTCAGGATATTTATTTAAAATAGCTTCACAGTGAAAGAAATTTGGAAATTTGACTGTCATAAAATTAACATTAATATTTATATTTAATTAAGAGCTAAGAATTTTGTGTTAACTATATACTGAAAATGGCACATAAGAAATGTAATATTCAGGTCAAACCTAAGTTGTACTGGTTGAACGTATTCCTTTCGGAATCTTTTAAGGTCTGCACTGATTGGCTGCTCACCTTTCTCTATTGCCAATTTGTCTGCTTCAGTAGGTTCTGGCTCTGGAGTTTGAAATCTAAGAAGAAAACCAAAAGGACAGGAATTTGTTCATAAATAAATGAAAGATATTTTAAATACAACAACAAAAAAAATTGACCAAAGAATCCCCTTTCCTATCACTTTGTAGAAAGTGCAATTACTGTTAAGCCTTCCCTGCAGTACTCCATACTACACAAGTACAAAAATTGCCTTCAGCTATATGATCCTAAGATTTTATATCAAATCTTTATAAAAAGTTTTTTATGATTAGCATTAATCAACCAACAAAGGGTTCATGGAAAAGATCCAAGAAAAGATCCAAGAAAAGAATCCACAGGAATATAACTTCTTTAAAGATCATAAAGAGCTGGGAGATTTAGTGTATGCCTGTAATCTCAACTACTAGGGAGTTGAGGCAGGAGGACTGCAAGTTCAAAGTCAAATTCAACAATTCAGTGAGACTGTCTCAAATAAAATAAAAGAGACTGAGCATGTAGCTCAGTGGTAGAGCTCTAGCTAGCTTCTGCGAGTCCCTGTATTCAATCCCCAGTACCATAATGTGAAAGAAAGGACTTATCTAACCATCTATCCTTAATATTTATATCATAAAATGAAAGCGGACTAATCAATTTCCTTAAATACGTGAGTATGAAATTCAAAAAGGAAGCCCAAGATGAACTTTTAAATTAAGAACATAACCTAAGTGGCTAAGGTAAAAAATCAAAATTAAAAAACCAAAAACCTTGCCTAACCAGAGGAAATATAGCTATAATGTAAGTTAGGAAATATAGCTATAATGTAAGTCTAGCAAATATACTTTCCTTATTTTGGACACAGAAATAGAACAATAGATTTTCAGAACATATTATACTAAGTCTTGTAAGTTTAATTTCATAGAACAAAATGGAAATAGGGGTCAAGACAAAATTTTAGTTAAGTTTATAAACGTAAAACAAAAATCATTTTGTAGTTCAGATTATATATGTACATATTCATATACATGTGTGTATATACATATACATATACATATTTGTGTATGTATATATGTATTTTAGTACATTTTGTTTTTTGAAATTGGATCTCATTATGTTGCACAGGCTGTCTGAAATGATCCTTCTGCCTCAGTCTCCCAAGTACCAGAATTATAGACCCATTCCATGACATCCAGCCAGGTTCTTCTTTTTAAACTACAAAGCATTTAAAGTATCACTAAGTAAAAACATTCAGTTAAAAAAATTTTTCAATTCAAAAAATGTTTAAATATTAATAAAGGAATTGTTTTTTAGGCTTAATAATAATACATGATTTATTTAAAATAAAAATTTTTAACTTTCAGAGACACACATAGAAGTATTTACAGACGAAATATGTTTTCTGAGATCTACTTCAAAATAATCCTGGGGGTAGAATATTTAAATCTGTAGGGAAGCAGATAAAACATGTGTTGATAATTATTGAAGTTAGATAATGGATAAATGGGTTCATTATATTTTCTGTCTACTCTTGCACATGTTTGAAATTTTCCATAACAAATTTGTTTTAAAATCAAAAAGTGGAAAATTTCCTTAAATAACAGAACAAATTTTACTATAATGTTGTTGTTTTCCTCTCTAAATTGGGTCTTTAAGGGGCTGGGATTGTGGCTCAGCAGTAGAGTGCTCGCCTAGCACATGTGAGGTGCTAGGTTCCATCCTCAACACCACGTAAAAATAAATACATAAAATAAAGGTATTGTGCCCAACTACAACTAAAAAATATTTTCAAAAACTGTATTAAATTGGGTATTTAAGATTACCTCTTGGAATATTGCTAATAGCCGAAAAGAACTATGTTACAAACAGCAAACACTACTTAAAAAGTATGGTAATACATCTAATGTAATGCCAAATAAATTATGTCAACACCTACCTGAGTAGGTACCAGCTACTAGGCACTTTGCAAGGTACAGAACAGTTAATTTTTTTTATAAAATATTAATGCAAGTAAAATATACATTTTTCTCACTGTTCAATCAGTAAGCTTAGCAATTCCTGGTTTACAAAACGAACGATATGTAGTAAGAAAAGTATGAACAAAATTGGGATCTGAAAAAGTAGAGCATAAACATATTTCATGTTCAATTTTTCAGTTTAATTAATTCAAAATACCATATTTCCCTTCCTTTTTAGTTTGGTTCTTCCTGCCAACTGTGGTATTTTCTTGATAAATAAGGATTGTTTTCAAATTTTTAAAATTTGCATTAATATGCAAATTTTATGAGCACTTATTTAATAACTAATCAAGTTAACAATATTTAATTAGCTATTTATCCCTTTTGATTCTGCAGTATTTTAATATTCTGGAGGCAATTCATTTTTTTTTTCCTGAGATCTTCTAAATAATTCTGGGAGTAGGTATTTAAATCTGTAATGAAACAGATGAAACATGAGTTGACAATTATTAAAGTTGGATGATGGATAAATGGGTTTATACATTATCTTTGAACACCATTTAAAAGCTTTTGGGAATTAGGCCCTAGATAAGTACTCACAATGAGTTTCACATACCTGCATACATATGATATGTTAACCTTTCAATTAATTTCACCACAGTTCCTCCTTTAATAATGGGGATTCCACTTTTACTTTGCAAGTTGTCTTCAAAAACAATGTTTTCCTCAGAGTCTTTTACCACAAAACGATACACATCTGGACTTGGTAATCTCAGTGGCTGATCATTTTCTTCTTTCAATAAAACAGAATCTAGCATTCTATCTAGAGTACTACGATAATGAAAAGAAATAATGGTTGCCATCCAATTATTTTTCTCTTCTGCAGAATTAGCAGCAAATATTATGCTGTCTTTGGATACTAATTCAAAAGCATGTCTGCACTCACAAGTATCTTCCTTATCACAGATTTGTACTTTCCTCATGACAAACTTTTCTTTTAATCTATATTCTGCACTACTATAACCTGGAAGCGGGGTCTGGCCATGATTAGGTTTACAGCTGATCATTAAGCCATCAAAGAGAAAAATATGTCGTTCATGTTTAGCACCAGTTCTTGTCAATGGTCCTTCCATTATAAATTCATTGCAGCACTGTCCAATATCTTTGCCTTCCCATCCATCTATGTTTTTTCTGAATTTCTTTCGTTTTTTTGATGGCCAGGTGCTTGCTTCTTAATTGATGATTATAAAAAGGGCAAACAGGATCCCTAATAAAAAAAATGAATATAAGATTATTCAATGATTACACAGTTCTAATTCCTAATTTCTTCAAGTGAGAACTATCTCAAATCAAGTGACAAAAATATTAAGTTGGAGTGAGGGTGTAATCCAGTGGTAAAGCACACAGTTATTAGAATACATGAAATTATGGGTTAAATCCCCAGACTTTCAAAAGAAAAAATTAAACATCCAAATACTAAATTTTATATACAACATTTACTTTTTTTCATTACTGTGAAAGTGAAGTACTACAGACTATATTTCAAAATTCCTAATGCCATAAGTACTAAAATTACAAAAGAATCCTAAATTCTTATACTGATTATACAATTTTTTTTAGATTCATTAAGTGTATCTTAACATATGATCTTCTTTCTTTTGTAAAAATTCAAGGTTGGGTTTGGCAGTCCCTGGCTGTTGCTTTTGCATCTCCCCTTTATTCCCTACAGCAGCCACAGGGCTGCTTCCTAAATGCCATACAAACAGCCTCACTCCTTTGCTCCAGACCCTCCAATACCTTCTATCCACCCAGAACAGAGCCCAGAGCCCTCATCATGTCCTACAGACCATGGGGTGGGAGCTGAGCAGGAAACAGGGTGCCCAGGCTCCCGGACTTGTTTTCCTGGGGCTGTCAACAGAGCGGGGATCCAGACCTCGTCTTCTAGTGCTGCCCTGGTGGTGGGTGAGGTTCTGTCCTCAGGCACTGTCGCCAGAGTTTACCCTCCCATCTCAGCAGAACAGAAAGCTGGAAGCCTGGAACCTGGTCTCCTTCCTTGTTCATTCAGTGACCACCTAGCTGGAGGACTGGCCGAATGTCTTGCACAGACCAATGAGTGTTAAGTGTGCCTCCTTCCTGCACAGCAAGCCTAGGGCCTCACCAGGCGCAGAGCTACGCAGGGCCGGCTCTGCAGAGCATTTGTTTAGGAGGCAGGTGAGGCTTGGTGGGAGGGGACGTTCCCTTCTGCTCTCTTTCCCAAGTTGAGTAGGCATCTGAAAGACGTGCTTCCACATTAAAAGAAGAAGAGAGAAGGCCATCGTGGTGGTTACCCCAGCATCGATGTCCATACCTGCTGTGTCTGGCTGGTGGCAGGTTCTTAAAGTGGTCCGTGGATGTGCAATCATGCAGGATCAAGAAGCCAGAGAAAACCAAGGTCGGGAGAGGAAGGACATGGCCAAGGCTGTCGGGTCAGAGGGGCTCTTGCCTAAAACTCTCTGGACCATGCGTCTACATTTTTGCCAGAGTCTACATAAGAGTAATTTTTTTTCTTTGAATTCTCGTAAGTTTTGTCTCATTTTTTTTTTGGGAACCGTCAGAGGTTTACATGTTTTACCACAAAAGCGGGAGCAACACCATCAAGTCCATGGTTAAACTGAGCTTTTTGTAAGACAGAGAAACAGGAAATAGATCGTTCTAAACACACGGAACTCTTCTGCAGATATCTTTTCTGGCATCTTGTTAACAAGAACAATTATGGTGAGCTGGGGATGTGGCTCAAGCGGTATCACGCTGGCCTGGCATGGATGCGGCCCAAGTTCGATCCTCAACACCGCATACAAACAAAGATGTTGTGTCTGTCGAAAACTAAAACATAAATATTTAAAAAATTCTCTCTCTGTCTCTCTCACTCTCTCTTAAAAAAAAAAGAACAATTATGGTGAGGGTCTTTGTAGAAGCTTAATTAAGATGCATTGGAGGAGAAGGGGGCGCCACTACAGGGCAGCAGTGAGGTCCCCCAAGAGGTGACTGGGTCCATAGGACTACAGGACATGACAGGAAGGCACATGGCTACCCATCTATGAAGAGGTGTCAGTGGTCACTCAAGGGAAGGGAGGTTGGGGTCCTTCTGCTGATGGATTGGACACAGCATGGATGTCCTGGTGATGGGTACTTCTATCTCCAGGTGATGCCCGGAGCCTGGTGTACCATGGGCCCTCCAGCTGCGTCTGATCAGGCTGCATGGGGACATGGACTCCTCCCTCGCCTGCATCACTTCATCTGTAAAATGAGGAGGTAAGGGCCAGCTCGTCATGCCCACCGAGGACCTAAGCTGCAGCTGTCCGTCACCTCTGGTTTCAACACTTGCCTGTGTAGTCAGGATGGACGGTGCTGTAACACCACCAGGCTTTGTTCCCTTTGGTTCCTGTGGTGTCACAACAGAGCACCACGTTAAGCAAGTCTGCAGTGTGCTCAGCTGGTGGCTGTGTAATAATGGATAATTCTGGGAGAAATGTCTTACCTTGGGGGATATTTATTCCATTTTCCAAATGAAGTGTGTCTCATGACCACCTTCAAGCCTTGGGATTTATTAGAAGGACTCACAAGACCAATTCACCATGATTTGCTAGAAGGACTCAAAGTCACTGTCCTGGCTAAGGTTCATGCCTGCAGGTGGACAGGAGGGACAGCAAGAGGTGTACCAAGCATGGAGGAGTGAGCTAAGACCTCCAGAGCCCTTCCTCAGGGAGTCACATGGGAAGTGGTTTTCTCATCTAGCCGTGACCTTCAGCAATCCATAAGAAACATTTTCACCCAGGGAAGCCCACCCAGGTCTTTAAGCCTGAGACTTTCACCGGGGGCCATGACACAGGTTACACATTGGCAGATGACCACAGTCCAGTTGGGCAGGTTTCCCACTTTACAACTCTGGGGGATGATCATTCATATTGATAGTCCATGCAACATTCAACATGTATCATGTGATTTTCTTGCAGATTACTGCTAAGTATCTTACCAAAGACGCAGATTTTTCTAATTTATAATTCAGTGTACCATTTGGAATAGTAATGGAGCTGGAAATAATGAGTCAAGTGGTACATATTTAATAATAAATATTAACAAAATGCTTATGTAATTTAAAATGTATATGCTTCAAGGACCAAATGTTTTTGGCTGATCAAGAGAAAATCTGTAGAATACTTTCTAAGTGATGATATTGGTTGCCCTTGGCAGTGGACTTTAGAGAGTTGGTCCTTGAGTAATTTTTATTTCATATATTTACTATGAAACATATATTTATAATAAAAGACTTAAGACCCATAAGCTTGAACCATACTGACTTGAGTGGTTTGCATTATGAGCATGCTACCAAACTTCCAACCAGTGAGGCACCTTGGAGCTTGACCTTGCAAGACCAGGTCATGGTTCCAAGGTGATTTCCAGGAGCTTCCGCACCTTGGCAATTCTCCAGGCCTGGAGCAGGCTTGCTCTGACTTGCCTGTGTAAATCCAAGTTCAGGATTCTCAATTTCATAATTGACTTAGAGGCTTCTTGTCCCTGGACGCCAAGGAGACGCCACTTCCCCCTTTCCTGTGTCCAGCAATGATGGCTGCAAGGCTGACTCTAGGTCTTTGTGGTTTTACCCAGGTTTTACCGAAGATTAACTGAAAGGGCTCTAATGATGAATGCCAACCATGCTTCACACTCATGACCTCCCAGGAATTGGCTTTTGTTAGCTGCAAAAAGAAAACCCCCAGTCTATCAAGCCCCTGCTCGGATCTGCCATTAGTATCTAACAAGTGAAATTCAGTTAAATCGCGTGTCACCAGGTTTCTTGCAAAGAAAACTTGAAGTTGAATTTTGCAATTGATTCCCCAGGCCCTACCAGAACCCACTGAGAAAGAAAGATAATGGAAATGGATTGTTTCAAGCCCACTTCAGAAGTGTAATTAGGGACGGCCTTGGGCAGCTATGGCTTCTTAGGCATTCGAACAGAGTTTGGAATTTCTTGCCAAATTTGTGAAGTCATTTAAATTTTTTTTGTAAAGAGCTCTTTTGTTCAGATTCTCTGCCTTTTAAGAAGGCAGGCTTAGCTCTCATCAGCCAGGGACTTGGGCTGTCGCTTTCTGACAGTCCTCCCTTGGTCTGTTCTGTTCTTCCACTTACAGCTCCTGGTCTCAGGGGCTCCCAAATAACAGGTGCCAAGAAGGAGCCCCCTCCACCAGGCAGCCAGGGGGGCTGGCGGCAGGTTCAATGAGGGGAGGAGCTGCTGTCTGAATCCATTTTTTTTCCCCAGGGAAAAACACAGAGAAGAAAAATATCTTCATTCAACATAGTGAATGTTCCCCAAGGTACCAATTGACCATCATCTCAGGTTCCACCTGCCAGGTGTGGCCACACCTGACAAAAGGCCATCTTGTCAAAGCCACCCCATGCTGCAAAGTGCAATTGACAACCTCCAGGAGAGGAGGGCACTGCACGTGCTACTCGGATGGTAAACAGGCAACACATCAATCCCTGTTTTTACAGCCTTCCAGGGAATTCTGAAGCAGGTCTTGCTTAGGAACCAGAGTGTATGGGGCTGGGGGGGGGGCAGCCTGATACTTAGGCTTTAAAGAACAAAACGATTTGTGTCATAGTAGATCAATGGGCCCTCCTGAGGGATTCCTGAAGGTGGGGCTGGACCTCAGGAAGGGGGAGGGGCGAGACTCGCCAGCTCTGAAGATCAGACCCCACAAGCGTGGGCACTCAAGGGCCCACCCAGGGGCAACAGCAGCACAACCACTGGAGGGATCAGCCAGTGGCAGGGATATTGGGAACATGGGACATCTGATGGTCTGTCAGGCTTGGGTCATGGGAACAAGAGACCTTCCAGAACATTCTCACAGAAGGCTCAGGCCCCACTCTCTCCATTCCGTGCTGCTCCTCTCAAGGGCTTGGGCCTTACAGGCTTTGTCTCCATTCCCAGTGCTTTCTGTTCCCCTGTAAATCTTGTGTGTCTTCAAAGGCCACCAAACCTATCTTCCTCCTAAACGGCCCTGGCCTCTGCACGTGCCTCTGTGCATGGCTTCTGGCTACAGGGGAGAGGATGCCTGAGCTCCAGCCCAGCATCTACCTCCCCAGCACCTCCTCGCCCTGCTCCCCCTTCCAGCCCCTGGGACTGGGAACCTCTGGGGAGAACCCATCCTTCTCAGACATCGGTTTTCATATTTAGCAGTAACATGCCTCGTACTAAAAATCCTAAACTTGTTACCCCCGCATCGCTCTCCTCTAAGCTGGATTATTTTTTCCAGTTACATTAACCTGCCTGTTTTGTTCTTTTATGAATCCGCATCAGGGCCAAACAGGGGTTGAAAGGACGACTATCCTAGGAAGAATCCTTGCAGGAGGACAGGAAAGCCCCATCACGAAGGGACTTCGCCACAGAGACAAGGATTTGAATTGGGTCTGCAAACCCCTGTCCCTGTGCCCTGTTGACAAGGTGACCTACAGTCCCCTCTGACAGGACTCAGGGCTTCCCTGGGATAAAAATGTTTGAGTGGTAAAGCCAGAAATGTCCCAGACAATCTGGGACCAGGTGACCATCCCTCTGCATTCAAAGCTGTGGGGACAGCAGGACAGTGGGGTAGAGGAGGGTGGATTCTGCGTGAACCTAAAAGCTGTGTTTAAAGTCCAGTTTTCCTACCACTTAGCAAGTGACTTTGCTTCTCTAAGACTAAAACTGCTGCATCTTCAACATGATATGCCTGCGCTCTTCCTGCTAGGTACCATGGTGAGGAGTAAATGGACCTTGAATAGGCCTGGCCCAGCATCAGCCCTGGGCAGCTTCTCCCTGAGCCTCATGATCAGTGCATCTCATCAGCAGCAGCTGGGGAACAGTAGATGCTGGGATTGGCAAGAAAACTTGGGCTTTCCTTGAGACACAGTAGTGAAGGGGTGTCACAGACACTAGCAATCAAGCTCCAGGTCATTATAATAAATGCAGGAAAAAAATCCATGATGGACAAAATGTCAAAATGTCAAATAAGGACAAGGTGAGGTTCCCTGTGGGTCGTACTGAAGCCCGAGACCGAAGGCACTGTATATGCCTCTGCATGTGTGCTCCATGGATGTCTCAGTGACCAAAGCTTTAACAAAATTGATTTTGATGATTCAAGAGGTCAAGAAAGCAGTTATAATAACATCTGTGTGGGGTATAAGTGAAGTATTTGAATTTAAAAATATTATTATGACTTTTAAGACACCTACTTTTTAATTTTTTTGATTTTTTTTCAATTAATAGAATGTTCTGTGGAAAACTAACTGTGAAAAAAATCATGGAAATATCTACCCTTCGGATCTGGCTTCTTAAGCTAGCTGGGTGTTCCCAGGTTTGCCCATTCCATAGCACGGGTCTGAATTTCCTTCCTTTCCAGGGCTGGAGGACACCCCGGAATGTGGACGACTACCCTTTCCTTAGCCATTCTTTGGCTGAGGGACCTTGGGAAGGTTTAGTCCATGGTGACCAGCACTGCCTTGTGAGCCCCTATTTCTGACTCTGCCTGTGTGAAACGTCCAGCATATGTGAATCCAGAGGGGAAGAAAGCAGACCAGTGAGGGTCAGGAGCTGGAAAAGAGGGAAGGGTGCAGAGGTACTGGCTTCCTGCTGAATGATGATGGGTCCATCATTTGGACTTGAATCCTGATTTGGTTTCATTGGGCTGATTTTTCTTTTCTGAGGCCTCAGGCACCTTCAGGATGAGCTGCTCCCATTGCTGAGTCCTTTGGAAATACACCAAAGCCGCCCTCTGAACAAGGGCAGCATGTGTGTGGCTGAGGGCAGCATCTTACATCTCCAGATGGTGTTGGTCACTGGTTATCATGTGGCTGTGCTAGGTATGAGCACAGTATGAGCCTTTCTGACCACAGTGATGACCTAGTCATTTAGCACGAGCAGGGTCCACTCATGGGCGAGGCTCGATGTCTGTTCAACTTCAGGGCCAGTGGTACAGGAGGAGGTGGAGATTTCCTCTGCTCCCTGGAGTTGGTTGCCATGGCAACCAATAGACCATCACTGCACAGTCCTGGAAGAACTGGGACAGGGGAATCAGTAGGTCTCAGAACACCCCAACTTTCACCGCGCTTCAAGGTCTGACAAGCCTGTTTGCCTCCCTTTGTTTTGCTGTCCTGGGAAAGGAGCCGGGGGCCTGTGCAGGCCTCCCTTCCCTCTGACAGATGAGGAAACTGGGGCTCTGGGGGGCAGGCAGCAGGCGGGGAGCCACTCAGCTGCAATCAGGCAGGTGGACATGCTGGGGACCATCAGAACCCTCAGGGAGCTTGGGAATGCAGCCCCAGAACACTGCTTGGCTTCCGTGGAGATGGAGAAGAACAGGGAGGCAGGCCAGTCATTGCTACTCCAGTGTGCGAGTGCACTGGAGAGCAGAGAGAATTCCTGGGGAGGTGTGGGCATGTGCTTTGCTTCTCAATTCACATCGTTTTCTTGTGAACATGAAATAAGAACTTAAGTTACAGCAGGGTGAATGTGCTTATGGCCCTCGCCGAGTTTCTACAACTGAGAACACCTTGTTGTATTCGCTTCCAAGCCTCCTTTTTAATTGCTCGCCATATTCTAATTGTAGGTTGAGGGGGAAGTATAATTAGCACATCAAATGCATCCTTTCATGGGACAAACCATGAGTAAATATTTAAGTCAAGAAAACAAGTCAACTAAATTAAATGTATGAAACTGCAGATGGCTGCGTACCAAGGAGCACAGGGCCACCTGCTGAGAGCCATAGCTGAGTTGGAATGACGCATGGCATTTTTGCCAGAATGGAGTGGTTGAGAGGTGAAGCCAGGGATGGTTATGTTAAGCTGTGTATACAATTGTATATTAGACCCCTGCTGTCCACCTCAGGTGCTGGCTACTTGGGAGTTCTCGTGGGGATTCCTGGGGAGTTCTCATTGGTTGGAGAAGTGCCGGAGGAGGGATTTCCAGTTGGTATGTGGTGTGTCCCGGGAGAAGGCCATGTGCGTGGCATTCGAGGGAGAACAGAAATAAAGTTTGTTCCTTCTTGAGTGGCTCGTGATTTGTGCCCAGCCAGACTGCAGCAGCCACCAAGGCATCCTGACTGAATCTGCAGGACACCTGGGGTCACTAGGGCCATAGGCCAAAGGCTTTAGCTCTTGCTGTGGGTGTTCTCCAAAGTCTGTGGGAAACTGTGGTCCGAGGTGCCCAGCCCTACAGTGTATTTTATAAAACATGAAAATCATTCCTTCCAAAGGAACAACATACGATGTAATGAGCCAGCTGTTCTGCTCCGGGGTCAGGATGTGAGGGTGGCCTGCTGTCATCACTAGGCAGCTCTGCACTGGTCCTGGTCTCTGCCTCTTCTCCCCTGCCTGTTCTCTGTCATACTCACCTGAGCAAGTGAATGTCAGCAGCAGGAAATTTATGTTGCTCTACCCTAGAGGCAGGGCTCAAGCAGACTCTGTGTCCTTGCCACCTGTGTCCTTGAGTCCCCTGGGGCCAGAGATTTGGGTGCCTGTTCCCTTGCTAACAAGGGATCTAGAGCATGGGTGGAACAAGCCTGGTCCTTGAAGAAGCTGGCCGTGCTGCAGCTCAGGATGACCTGCAATTTGTTCCCAAGGCCCCACAGTGACACCCTGAGACAGGCATGGGCTGTCAGAGGCTCTGCAGCCTCCACCTGTGCCTACAGGGGCAAGAATCTGGGTGCTTCCAACCGCCTGAGTGACCATAGAAGCACACACAGAAAACTCAGCCCACATCAGCAAGGTCCAGAGCAAACCTGAAGGACCTTTCCAGAGTCCCCTCCCAGCAGGGTCCCACAGGATGAGCCTCGTTCCTCCAGCAAGGAGCTGTGACCACTCGTGTTCAAGTTGCGTGTCAGGCTGCGCTTCAGAGGCTCAAGGTCCAGGGCTGTCCTGGACGTGGGTCACTCGGGCACCTCTGGAAGCAGGTGCTCAGCATGAACCACATTGTCAGTGACAGCAGTAGGGTGTACTACACCATCCTGCACAGAAGGGGTGCCACACTCTAGAGAACCAAGTCCCACGTGTCATGGAAGCCTCTTTCTGAGGGTGGCAGCCCCAGGCCTGCTCTATTAACTCCTGCACAGGATCCAGCACGGGTAAGTGAGCCATCACCCCCAGCCCTGATTATTAGTATTTAAACAGGAGTTGAAAGCTATACTTTTTTTTCCTGACAAGAATCCTGCTTAGGGGCTGGGGCTGGAGCTTGGGCTTATTGGTAGAGTACTTGCCTAGCATGTGCAAGGCACTGGGTTCCATCCTCAGCACCACATAAAATAAATACATAAAATAAAAGGTATTGGTTCCATCTTCAACTAAAAAAATAACAAAACAAAACTATTTAAAGAAAAAAAAATAATCCTGCTTAGGTTGATAGCCACACTAAGCAAATTATATGTAGAAATATTCAAATAAAGAAACTATTACACTATAACTTCCCTGAAATCAGGGATGTATAGTTGACATTGCTAAGGGTGTATAGACCATGAATTCCTTTAAGAGTCCACATAGGTCAGCAAGAGTTTAAAAAAAAGAAAGCAAATCCAGAAAAAGGACAATGGGCCATATTTATTTGTACCTTCTCCTGCATAAGAATTCATAAAACTGTGAGACTGTGAGTAAGTGAATGACATTTTAGGAAAATATATTGTGTGGTTTCCAGCTTTGGAAGCAAGTAAGTAAATGGATGAAAATTTGACTAAGTAACATGGTGGAGCTATCTTAGCAAATGTTAAGATTTCTTGTAAGAATTTATTGCTTAATGATAAAGGATGCAGACTTTTCATAAAGAGGATAGAGACCATTGAGAATACTACTTGATCTTTAAGGATATGATTGCATAGAGTAGAACTCTTATCTAGTACTTGTTTTTTGGAACTGTGATGAACTCTCTTTTTTAATTGCCTTTTTCTAGCTAGCACTTGCTGCCATTCCTACTCCTATACCTCAACCAAAATAGCAATCTTATTTTCAAAATCTTTTGCTAGCTTTTTTCTTGCATTTTTTTAGCATATACCATAAAACTCACTATTTTAATGTGTACAGTGAAGTGGTCTTTAATGTATTCACAGTGTGTTATAACCATCACTATTGTAATTCCTAAAAATTTCTCCTACTCCCAGAAGAAAATTCATACCTGGTGTCAATCATTCTAAATTTCTCCATATCCTGGCAACCACTCATCTGCTTTCTTTCTCTATGAATTTACCTTTCCTGGACATTTCATGTAAATGGAATCATATAACATGACCATTTACATCTGACTTCTTTTATATAGCATAATCTTTTTGAAGTTCATTCATACTGTAGCTAGCATATTATCTGAGTTTCATTCCTCTTTATGACCGAATAATATTCTACTGAATATATGTACCACATTTTGTTCATCCATTAATTGATGGACAATTTGGTTGTATGACTTTTTGATTATTACAAATAATGCTGCTATAAACATTTGTGTACATGTGCTTTGTGCGAACATTTATTTTTAGTTTTTTGGATATATCCATCTAGGAGTTGATGGAGCATACAGTTCCTCTGTATTTAACTATATTAAACTTTTCCACAACGGCTGGCACCAATTTACATTCCCATCAGCAATGCATGAGGGTTCCAGTTTTTTCCGTACTCTCCCTACGCCTATTATTTTCTTCATCTCTTTTTTAAAAAATTATATCCATCTGCATGGGTGCTAAGTAATTATTTTATGATTCTGATATGCATTTCCCTGATGTCTAATGATACTGAATATCTTTTCATGTGTTTATTGGCCATTTTTATATCTTGTTTAGAAACATGTCTAATCAAATACTGTGTCTAAAATTGGTCTTTTTTTCCCCTCTTTCTTCATAAGAGTAAATTTTTGCCTTTTACTGTCTCAGAAATAGCTTTGGATCTTCACTGTTGAGCTTGGACTAGCATCATAAATTCATCCTGGAAAACTCACTCAAGGCCTACCTGCCATTTTTAGATATGATGATAACTGGGCAAGCAGTATTTTCTGTTTTTGATTGGTGGATGGCTTTTCTTTATTTTCCATTAAAAATGTTTCAAAAGCATATTTTGATGGAGTTATTGTCATGGCTGTAATTTGGATTTGGGCAAATCTTATTGGGAAATTAATTATGATAGAATGATATCGTATCTATGGTTGATACTCTTATCGGTGCTCACTGGAAGTGTTAAAGTAGAATCTAGAAAACTATTTATTGGTTGTTTATAGAAAAAATTAGTGCATAATAAAGAAAGTTGAATTATGTGCTTTTTGAGATTCTTTTCAGCTTTAAGATTCTGAAATTTGTCCCAGTGAAATGGTATGAAAAGTATCTTATTGCATCATTATTTTGTACAAACTTTTTTTTGTAAAAAGTTTGATTCTCAGGGTAATGTAGATTTGCCTTGAAAATGTGGAATTACTTCAAAAACAGAACGAAGTATTATGTACTTTATTGTTTTTAAGAGATTTAATTTGTTTTACTTTGTTGCAGTTGAGATAGTTTGCTTTCAGTCCTTAAAAAAAAATGTTTTCTTACAGATTAGCAAGACATCTACAAAAAGAGGCCCAAGCTCAACACAACAATTCTGAATTCACAGAAGAGCAAAAGGTACCATCAAATAATATCTAGATATATTCAATTCCAAATGAAATTGCTCTTGAGTCCATTAAGCAGAAAAATAAACAAAAAACTGTTATATTTAAGTAAAAAAAAATCAGATTGATCATGCTTTGCCTAACATTAAGTGAACATTTATACAGATATATAACTTATCACTTAATGAATTTCTTAACTATTTAGGCCTTATTTAACTCTAACGGAAGTCATCCACACTTTAGTTGAAAAGCATGGGTAACCCAAAGACTGGAGTTTGTTCCGAGTCACTTGGAAAAACAGAAGGATTGGGAATAAGTGCATTCCACCTCAATGCTTAACTCTGAATTTTCATAACTCTTTATGTATCACCTCTCAAAGCAAAAAAGAAAACACACACAAAACCCCCCAAACCAAACAACAAATGGAAAAAAAATTAGGTCAAGTCAAGAACTTGGCATACAGACCTGTCAGCTAAATAAACATATAAGATTGCAAAATGTTTCACTACTGTTCTTTCTTCCTTGAATTAAAATTTTTGTAAGTCAAGTTGATTCCCTGATAGAGATTATGTAAAAGGGGATACTTTAAAGTAACTTATTCTAAAAGAAGAGAAGAAATGGGAAGAAACAACACCCATTTTCTCCTGGCTCAGAGTAAGTAGTGTTAAGTCAATTTTTAATCTTGTAGATAGTGAAAAGTATGTGTTAGTCTTTTCTTCATCTCTTGTTTTTGAATAAATTTTATTTTATTTTTATTTATTTATTTATTTATTTATTTATTATTGGTTGTTCAAAACATTACAAAGCTCTTGACATTTCATATTTCATACATTAGATTCAAGTGGGTTATGAACTCCCATTTTTACCCCAAATACAGATTGCAGAATCACATTGGTTACACAGCCACAATTTTACATAATGCCCTATTAGTAACTGTTGTATTCTGCTACCTTTCCTATCCTCTACTATCCCCCTTTTCCTCATCTCTTAAGAAAAGGCAGTGTGAAAACCCTGGTGACCTAATTCAGTCTTATTAATACTTTTCTTTTTTTGCACAAGGGGAAATGGGAGTAATTTTTTGCATAACTTTTTAATTAAACTTAAGCAAGTTTTTAATCCATAGGCCTGTGTTTATTGATTCTTAGTTCCAGGAGTTTGGGGAGAAAAAGCCCCCAGAGGGTTAGCCATATTTCTTGCCCAAATATATTTGTATTTTTAAAATATTTAAAATCTACTTAAAAAAATTATGTTACTACAATTTGAAAGGGTGTTTTTCATCTTTCCTTAGTAAGTGCTAATATCCACAATAGATTTAAGAGACTTAGGATGTTAGTCCTGGAAAATAATTATCACAAAGGAAATAGCTGATATGCTTAAGGAAAGGAACAAAGACTATACACTATCCCACTTCTGTAAGATTTGTGAAATCTATCTAGGAACTGATTAGGAAGTGATCAGCTGGCATCATTGAATTAAGACTTAAAATATCTAAATCTTGATGAATAGAATCTTAGATATCCAGGTACATAAATTAATAGTTAATGAAGTATGTTATGAATATGAAGACAATAAAAAATGTAAAAAAGTTTTAATGATCCCATATTTTAGTCACCTATTTGCCTTCAATTAGTTAGATTTCTCCAGCATTTGTAGCTCAGGAGTAGAACCTGTGAGCCACATGGCCTGAGATTAAAGTCTTTTGACCTCCTAAAACATTTTAAAATTACAAAACAAACAGGTTAATATCAAAAAATGAACCTTGTTAAGTGATGAGGAAAAAATTAACTTTTTCTTCATTTTCTTTATTATTCTGAGACTAGAGTTGTTGTTGAGAATGCTATTGATTCTTTAATTTATAGCTGTCCAGCTTGTCTTTGGTTATAAAGACCCCCAGATCTTGTACTACAAAAGATCCAGGAGGCTGCAGGTCCTAGGGGAGAGAGCTGAGACCTAGAGTCAGAAGACTTAAGTCTTGCATCCTGGCTTTGGCTCTGGGCCTGGTTTTCCTTATATAATAAATGAGAGATTAGAGAACTCTTAAGTGACTTTAAAAGGTCTTTCCTTCCTAAAACTCCAGTGACCTCTACCTGTGAAGTGGTCTGTACCTCCTCCTTTCCTGGAAGCCTGATTTCTGAGGAACATATTATTTATAATACCTGCCCAGGAGGCATTTCTGGCTGCCAGGTGTAACTGCAGACCATATCTAATTAAATTATATGTAATTAAATTATATATAATTAAAATAATTTATAATTAAATTATATATAATTAAATCATATCTAGACCTATCACCAAACCAAACTTGATTTAGAATTGGTTGTGGCATATTCGTTTAGAAGAGAATATATACTCATCTCTCTCCCACTTCTCAGCCCTTTGTCTTCTGATTCTCTTCTCTAAAACCTGCAAGGTGCTAGAAAAGGAATAATAATTTATTTAAAGAAGTATAGATCTCTTTTGTAAATTTTTTAAATTGTAGATGGACACTATATCTTTGTTTTATTTATTTTTTTTATGTGGTACCGAGGATCAAGCCCAGTGCCTCACACATGTGAGGCAAGTGTTCAACCACTGAGCTAAAATCCCAGTCCCTATAGATCTCTTATAAATAAAAATTCTTGATTTTAGTAACTAACAGTTAAAATTATCTTGGGATTTATAGCATTTTTTTTCCTACAGAAAACCATAGGCAAAATTGCAACATGCTTGGAATTGCGAAGTGCAGCTTTACAGATAAATGGATTTTTTTAAATGAATTATTCTAAATTGTTCTGATAAGATATTAGACATTCATGCTCAAAGCAATATTATCTCAGAAGGGTTTTATAACAATTGGAATTGATCAGTTGAACTCACACTTAAATGATTTAGTTCATACTTTGTAAACGGTAGAAATAAAAGATATGATTCTAATTTTTTCTGTTTCTATTAGCTTGAATATTCCAAAAATCAGTTTGGAACTTTTCATTTTCTACCTTTAAAACAAGAAATATATTTATTTTAAATATTTTATTCTTGCCATTTAAAAGACATAGGGTGCAGTGAAATCTTTGTAATGAAAAGATATAATATGCATATTTTAAATTTAGTCCACACAGTCCCAGGAAGAATTTAAACTGGAGGACCTGAAGAAGCTAGAACCAAGTAAGTTTTGTTTTATATTTTTTAGTGATATTTTTTTAGGAAGAGAGTTTTATCTGTTGTGAATATTAAGATTGTTTAGCACAGAAAGTGATTGGATTTATTTCTCTTATTTTTTGGTGCTTTTAAAATTCCTACAATATTTGTATTTTTAATTACCATTTGGATTTAATCTTTATTATAGAATATATATGTTGTACTTCATCTAAATATCCAAATTAACCTTTAATTTGTCTTAATGGCTTTAATAAGATTATAATTATTTTGATAAACATTTTCAGTAGAGTCCAGTAGAGAATATAAGGTTACAGTCATTAATGCCCATTCACATTACATGTTATTGAAAACTACAGTCTGAATGTTGGGAATGCATTACAAAGTGTTTTTTTGTTGTCTCCATTTTTTTCCCTTCTTCAAAATTTTAAAAAGTAAACAATTCCTTCAGTTATCTTGTTGGTTAGGATATTCCCAAATAAAGCCTTTCTGCTGTTTCAAATGATTGCTCTCTTAGAACTGTCTGCAGTATGGGCAAAGGCACAGTGTGAATAACTGAATGAATGTAAGTTAATGTAGCCTTTTTAAAAAAACTTTTTTAGTTGTAGACAGATACAATACCTTTATTTTATTTATTTGTTTTTATGTGGTGTTGAGGATCGAATCCAGTACCTCACACATGCAAGGCAAATGCTCTGCCAACTGAACTATAACCCAGCTCCTGTACTCTTTTTTTATTGAGATAAGATTGCACATCTCAGTGCATTTATGTGACTAGGGAATAGTAGATTTTATTTATCCAACTAAGTAAGATTTTTAAGTAGGGAATCATAAAATCAAAGCATTTTCAAACAGAAAGGAGTCTCAGACTTGTGATCACATTCTCTATTGAGGAAAGAAATGAAATGATTTGTTTGTCCTGTTTCACTTCAATCTCCAGTAACTGAGCAGGGCCTAAATCTCAGAACATTTGTCAGTGTATCTCAGTTCACACTAGTGCAATCCTTTTAATGTAAACATGCTTTGAGTAAGAGATAAAATATTAATTTAAGAACTAAAGAGAGCCTTGCACAGTGGTGCATGCCTGTAATCACAGCCGCTCGGGAGGCTGAGGCAGAAGGATATCAAATTCAAAGCCAACCCTAGCAAAGCAAGGCACTAAGCAACTTAGTGAGACCCTGTCTCTAAATAAAATACAAAATAGGGCTGGGGATGTGGCTCAGTGGTCAAGTGCCCCTGAGTTTAATCCCAGTACCCCCTGCCAAAAAAGAACTAAATAGAATGTTCCTATAAATTCCACAAACTGCCAATATCTAATTCATTATAGCAATTCTAACAAAGACATATATTATTGAGATAGCTGAAATGTGATTGTATTGCAGATCCATGATAGATAAAGGATTCTCAGAGTATACTGAAGGGGATCTGATTTTCTGTTGTTTGGGTTGGAAAAGAGAAGTTAACAACAACAACAGACAACAACAAAGGAATGCATAGAAGATTTGTTGTGATTCTGGTGGCTTTTCCACAGTTTTAGATGATCATATTTCATTTCTTCAGAACACCATTCTTCTGAATATGGCAAGAATTCTGTCATTTTAAGTTTTGGTTTCTTTATGTAATCCAGATCATAAAGTTTTGTTTTCTTTGTGGTTCTGGGGATCAAACCCATGACCTCACACATGCTAGGCAAGTATTTCACCATTGAGCTACATCTCCAGCCCTAGATCATAAGAGTTGGAGATGTTATAAGAGACACAACTTATATTCAGAAATAGTTCTTATGCCTATATCCAATGTATATAAGGATACTAATCAATGTAATATTTCTCACAAATTTTGGGGTTTTTTTGTATCTAAAACTTTATTTCTCAAAAGCATTAATAAATACTTTGTATAAGATTGAGATATAATTTATATAAAGCACAATTCACCAATTTAACGTATCATTCAATTTTTTTAGTAAATTGGAAGAGTTATGCAGACATCACCACAATCAATTTTAGGACATTTTCATCACCACAAGAAGAAACCCTATTCCCATGAGCAGTCATTCACTTCTTGCCATCCCCCTAAAATCCCTTCCAATTCCCAGCCCTATGAAACCATTAGTTTGATTTCTGTCTATAAATTGTCCTATTGTAGACATTTTATTTAAATGGACTCATATGATATATGATCTTTTATGACTGACTACATATAAGATTATTTTGAGAAAAACACATTGATGGCTTTAAATAAAAGATTGCAACAGTTGTTTATATGGTGGTTCTACTGAAAATTATGTTTGTGTGTGAGTGTGTGTGTGTGTGTGTGTGTGTGAGAGAGAGAGAGAGAGAGAGAGAGAGAGAGAGATGATGCAGGGGATTGAACTAAGGGCTTTGGGCATGTTAGACAAGTGCTTTACCATAAACTATGTCACCAGCCCTCAGTTTTTTATGATAAAAATTATTAGGATTTTGGCTTCTTATTCAGTCACTATTTCCTATTAGTTGTTTGTTTCCAAACAAAATTTAAGAATCTTATAGATACACAGAGTGGCCGTAAAGACTGTGGATGTTTATTTCATATATTTATTATCTCTTCTCTTCCTCTGAGCATACTCAAGTACTTCTATTGCCTCACAAGATCTTTCATTAATTGCCTTTTTTTTTTTTTTTTTTAGAATAGCATCTATATGCTAAGCACTCGAATCCTCTCAGTAACATTCTGCTAAGGACAACACCGACACTAGCTTGTAAATCCCAGCAATGAGTTTTAGGGTCACCTGGATTGGTTCTTTCACTATGCTGTTAGTAATACCTGTAGTGGTGCTGTACTACATCATTCCTAAGTACAGCTCTCCAGTTCAAATTCCTAAGAAATTATTGACCCATGTATTAGTCGAAGATCAGGTTAAAATCTATTAATTTTTTGGCTTTTTAAAAAAGATTTGGAATAGAAATGGAAAGAGTATTTTGGAGATTCACTTTATTAAACTTTATATAATGTTTTTCATTTGTACTTTTCCCTTCTTGATAGTTATCTTTTTAGATGATTTTAATTTGCTGTTGCTTCTCAAAGAAACATAAGTGAGTATTCTGTATTTCAGTAGGGTAGACTCTGTAATTTGGAATTTATCCAAGCAGGGCACTTGTTGTGAGTTAATTATTGAGTTGGAATTAAATATTTTCTACAAATTGGTATTTAGTAATATTTCAGATTAAGTATACTTATTCAAGCTTTCTTTTTAAAATGTTAAGCCTCTTCTAAGGAAAATAGTGAATTCTAACTTTTAATATGTTGAACTTAACTGGTTTCCTTTCTTTTAAAAAAAGTTTTTTTTTTTTTTAAATTTAATGCGTGTGTGTGGTGCTGGGGATCGAACCCAGGGCATTTCCCATATAAGGCAAATCCTCTACCACTGAGCTACATCACTAGCTCTTGGCTGGTTTATTAGGCTGATGTATTCTTTACTTGAACATTTTGAAATCTTTTAAATTCTGCTGAAAATACTAAAACTATGATTGTGAAAGTCTGAGCCATTTTTTCTTATGTTAATTGCAGTAATGTACTGCTGCTTACTCAAGCATATCTCCCCACCACCACCCTGCAAAATTCCCTTCTGTTAAGCCACCCTTCAAGGCTTCACAGAAATCCCACCTCTCCCTGAAAGCTTTCTCTGCTGTCTCTATAGAGGCAAAATTAAACTCTGCCTCCTCTCCTGTATAGAATCATTTTAACTATCCATTGTCAGATTCTCACATGTGTTATTTTCACTTGTATTTGTTTTAGTCCTCAAAGAGATTTGAATGAACTCTTCCCTCACCCCAGAGCCTATTGAATGCTTTAAGTGTAGTATAAACTTGGCAAGATTGTGTTGAGTTAAATAGATTTGAATGTTTTGAAGGAATCTTTTCCTATAATTTAAAAAATAACCTTTCAAAATTGAGGCAGCTGCCCATTTTCCTACCACAAAAATGAAACACGTCAGTCACCAAAAGCAAAATGCATTTTGATATTTGCCTGTGTGTCATCTTTTGAGGGTTAGCTTCAGGAGGTTGGTAGGTCTGTGCTCCAAGAGAAAGGCTGGGAGTGCTGAATTTTCCATGGTGGAGTAGCATCAGATGTCTGCCATGTAGTGATCCAAAGTGTGTAAGTCCTACCAAATCAGCCAATGAATCTCCAACCCATGACATGCTTCATACTTATGATAATGTCTTTTGTAAAATTCAAGCTCCTCTTCAATTCCTCCTAAGACATCATTGCTAGTATTGGTAGAAAGAAAACTCTATGTAAAGTTTAAGCTATTTTAAAAGAACAATAGAATCTGTTATTCCATAGTTGTTGAAAATGTAAACCTATAATACAGTTGTAGAAAGTAAAACAGAATTTGTTTTAAAGCTATTTAAATTTGTTCTAAAGCTATTCACATAAATTAAATGTTTCATAGTACTTTAACTTGTAAAAATAATATAACAAAGCTATTATTCTAAAGCAAATACTTCCTCTTCAGAGCTTTGATACCAAAGAAATGAAAATACTATTTAATTATTCTGTTACAATACAAATGCAAGATAACCACTGAGCCACATCCCCAGCCCTATTTTGTATTTTATTTAGAGACAGGGTCTCACTGAGTTGCTTATGCCTCACTTTTGCTGAGGCTGGCTTTGAATTCTTAATCCTCCTAAGCCTCTGGGATTACAGGTGTGCACTACCACACTCAGCCAAGATATTCTTAATAACCAAGATATTTTTCAACTTTTTTGTTTGTTTTTGAAGTACTGGGGATTGAACCCAGGGGTGCTCTACCACTGAGCTATATTTCCAGTCCTTTTTATTTTTATTTTTGAAAACATTTTTAGTTGTAGATGGACACAACACCTTTATTTTATTTATTCATTTCATGTAGTGCTAAGGATTGAACCCATTGCCACATGTGCAAGGCAAGCACTCTACCACTGAACTACAACCCCAGCCCTTTTATTGTTTTATTTTTATTTTGAGACAGGGTCTCCCTACATTGCTTAGGCAGATGAACTTCTAGTCCTCCTGACTCAGGCTTTTGGTACCTGGGATTACAGACACATGCCACCATAACAGGATCAGCTTTTAAAAATTATTGTTATATACATTTTTAATGGTTGATTTTTTTTGCTCATTTCATTAAACTCTTATTACAATATGATCATTTCTGTGTGTTTGTTTCTGGTATGAGTGAGACATGATCTTTTTGTTACCTGCTCCCCATTCTTGGTATCTATTCCTTTGTTGTGTAAGTGATCAATATTTATTAATATTACTTATTAATATTGAGTTGATTTAATAGTTTAGTAACAATGATCATGCAGAAGTATAGAAAAGATGTTCTTGTATTAAAAAATAAACAGTACTTCTTAGTGAGATAAGAAATATTAGGATTCTAGTCAACTAGATCAAAAAGGTCATGGAGAGAGTGAATGTCCATTTTAGATTTTCCCTTGCCATTTTGTATACATTTATTTAGGCTGTAATTCTCTCAATAGCCTGTAAAGGAAGTAGCATTCTCATTTTAGAACTGGGGAGATTAGAGTATTTATGTAAATGTTCAAGTTATTGTTGTAATTGTAGGGCTAGGTTTTGGTTTAAACCTTCTATTTGATCTCCTGCTGCTTCCCCTTTGCTTGTCAGACTTAAGTTCCCACAGTCCTTTCTGTGCCTTGAATAAGGCAAACTGTTTCCTACTTGGAACCTTTGTTGTTGCTCCAGCCTGTTCTTTAATACCTGGGAAGCCTTATGCTAGAGCCACTTATGGATGATTCCTCTCATCTCAGGTCTTGGCTCAAATGTCTTCTTACAGTTTAGTTTTGAAAGGCACCCTGTCTACCTTAGCTACTCTACCAGGTTCTCTCTGCTTTTACACAGCATCCTGCTTGTATCCTTCATACCACTAATCACATCTTACATTATCTTGTTTATTTGTTGGCATATTTATTGTCTACTTTTCCTTAGTAAGGTCTAAGGTCCAAATATGAGTTCTTGATTACTGTGTATCTTTAGCACCTAAAACAGTGATTGGAACATTGTGAGTACTCGGTATGCATTTGTTGAGAAGAGGAAAGAGATAAAGGATGAAGAAGAGCTAAAGGGAGAGAGAATAAGAGTGAGTAATGAGAATCTGGGTACAAGTTTCCAACTTCTTTCTCACTGGATGATTGACTCCTATTGGAATAAGTTATGTAATTACAACCTGTTCTTTTTGAATTTCCTTATTTAGGAACCCAATATGCCATACTCCTTTTAACTGAAATCTGCAAGACTCCAAAATTAAAGTCTGAGTAATTAGAGTAAAAACCATGGGTTGCCCAATTAATAATGCTAAATATTCACCTTGAAATAATTGCAGGTAGTCACTAGGAACCCATAAATTGGGAAATGAAACAATAAATTTCATAAAATACTTTTCCAGATACAGATAGAATTGTAGAACATCTGTCTGTAGGCTTACATGCCAGAAAGTAATCAACCAGGACACAAGAGGTGATAGCATTATGTTGTTTGATGACTTCCCTGAGGAGAAAGTCTGCTGTGTGTATGTGTGTGTATGTGTATGTATGTGTACACACGTGTAAATATATATATATATATATATATATATATATGTATATATATACACAAACACACATATATATATATATATATGCATGTATATATGTGTGCACACATATACAATAAATTTCATCATAAAAGGAATATTGGAATTATAACCTTGCTGCTACAAACCTTACCAGTGTGATAAGTATTGAGGGAAATCTATTTAGGATAAAGAATAAGATGTGATTATCTATTTCTCTTTAATTAGTCATCTTCAGTATCAATCTTTTAATTAAAATACTTCAGGAGAAGAGGTATTCTCTTTCACTGGTACCCCATATCACCTAGGACCTTGTACATTGGAGAACTATTTTATGGTTCATTTTCTATGAGGGCTCTGAGACTTTCCTTGGAGATCTTACAGTACTCTGAAAATACTGGTACCTGCAGTCCACTATGGACATTTTTATTTTGCTAAGACACTCAGTAGTCAATTGCAGAGTCTTAAAATGATAGTGAAGCTCCGAATTTAAAATACATATATTAATGTGTGCTTAATACACTATAAAATATGATTAAAAGTATCAATTTAAGATATAACATATAAGACTAACTAATATATAAGACTTACATAACATGTAAGACTAAGATATAAGACTAATGTTTGTCTATGTCTTTATTCTAGTCCTAAAAAATATTCTCACATATAATAAAGAATTTCCATTTGATGTTCAGCCTAGCCCATTAAGGTAAATAAATAAGCATCCATATTTTGTCTTCTGATTTTATTATATATTTTATGCCTGTTTTTCAAATATTTCTGTATTTTGTTCCCTATCAAATTTGGTATTGGTGATATGACTAGTAGCAATGAGATGATTGACATTGACATTTATATCAACATCAACCTAATAATCAGCATCTTATCTGGGAAGTTAGTGGCTATGAGGGTTAGCTGGTGTATTAAGTGGAGTAGCTCACTAATTTTTCTGTCCTTTTTTATATAGGAGAATTTTAGCCCCTGGTGAGGAAGAGCATTTGGAATTTGAAGAAGATGAAGAAGAAGGTGGTGCTAGAGCAGGGTCTCCTAATTCTTTTCCTGCTAGAGTGCCTGGTGGGTACAAAAAATGTACATTATATAATTCAAGGTCAGGTGTTTGGAACTTACTTTTGTACTTGTTAGTGGCGGGTAAAACATCTCCAGGTTTGCCAATCTTAAGCAAATTATCATGGCCATTCTGTTAGCGGTAGCTATCGGTTTATTGTGAAAGTATCTTACTATTTGTGTCAGGGATCCTCAAAACATCCCATGTTTAGTGATTGGCTAGGAATACCCACAGGACTCAGCATATAGCTGTACTCACAGTTGTATTCTGAGTCATTACAACAAGAAAACACAAGAACAAAATCAGCAAATGGTAAAGGCACACAGGCAAATTCCAGAGGAAACCAAACTTCTAAGAGTCCTCTCCCAGCAGAGTCAAATATGTATTTGATTCTCTCAACATTCTTTCACACCTGTGAAATGAAAAAATATTGTCTATTGGGGAAGCACTGTAGAGATTCAGTGCACAAGACACTTATTGGGGTTAGCATGAACCAAAACTACAGACTCCAGGAAGAAAGCAAGTGTTCAGCACAAACCATATTGTTTGCCTGGACGGTTTAGGCACAGTGATCTTCTTAACAAGGAATCATGGGAATCCTGCTGAAATCCAGGTTCCCAGATGCTAGCCATAGACCAACATTGTAAGTAGGCTTTCTAGAGTAACTGTTTGCTATGTTAATTCTTTTCTTTATATATCTAGCTGTTCTTTAAATAATCATATATGATTGTGAAACCTGGACCTGGAGGAATAGATATTAAACAGTTGCCCTTAACAGGGAAATAAAGAATACATAGCAAGTCCTTTTTATTTTTGGAAGATCTTGACAAGGTTGTAAAATACCCTAGTCAAGCACCCTGAGTAAATTATTTGCCTCTTCTACTTCTATACTTTCTTCTGTTCTTATACAGTGCACAGTTTTTACTTCTGATGAATTAGTTCATTTTTGGAAGTGTAGAAATAGCACTGTACTATTGTGATGCATTTTTTTAAAAGACTCTATGCTTTATGGTATAATTAAATATAATATACATATCATCCAGAAAACTTCATAATTAAAGTCATATTCCAGTAATTTAAATACTCTTTGGTAGAAGACGTTTGAAATATAAACAGTATAGGCTTAGACCAATAAGATACCTGCGCTTTTGAGTCTAACATCTGCCAATCAGTAGTTAAGTGACTGTACTTAATTCTTTATAAAAGGAGATGTTGACAATGTCTAATTCATAGGGTTACAATGAAAATTAGGCACCACATACAAATCATTTGGCATTATACTTTTCATTTGCTGGGGTAGTGGTGGCTACTGTATTTTCATTATCACCTATAAATGATGCTAACAGTCCTACACCATAGGATTATTAGAAAAATTACAATCACTATAAAATGTTATTGTTAGTGTTTCTTTAGTACAAGGTAATTATTTCCAATCTGCTTGTCTTTATGAATAAAGAGCTATATTTTACTTGTTATATTTGTAGGAAATTCAAGATTGCTGAGATAATGAGGTAAATAAATTTGCTAAAATTTTTCTGCATTTTTTATTTTCTTTTCAAACCACATGCTGTAATTGAAATAGATTCCAGTTCTATAAATTTCTGGGTTTGGTTATTTGTTCACTAGTTATACTTCTGTAGCAAACAAGATCCTTAAAGCAGATGATGTAAGTCATGAAATGGACAGGTCTTTATGGGGTTCAGGTTGCTGAGTTGAAAAGAAACTCTGTAAATTAAGTCTATTTGCTATGAAAGATTAAGCCCAAAGTAATTAGATTTTTTTATTCTGATATAGCATTTTGGTATTTTATTTCAGAGATACAGAAAGCTCACTAAACCTTTCTATTCCATGAATTATTTTCCTCAAAGTAAGAAAGAGTACATATAGTTCAATTGGCTATATTTGATTTTTGATCATATTTTCCAGGGCCTGTGTCATTATAAAATTGAAAATGTCATTGAAGGACAATTTGACCTTTAACTTAATTGTAGAATGGGAAAAAAATTGTTATACTGTGGACATCCAAGATTTCATTCGTGATAAGGCTGTTGTGTCTACATTATCATGGCAGGGTGCTTCTAAGAATTATAACATTTTTATTACCTTTATTTTATGTAATTTATATAATTGTAAGTTTGTTGTACTTTTTTTTTGGTACTGAGGATTTAACACAGGGGTACTTTACCAGTGAGCCACATCCTCAGCCCTTTTTATTTTTTATTTTGAGACAGGATTTCACTTAGTTGCTTAGGGCCTCACTTAGTTGCTGAGATTAGTCTTAAACTTGGGATCCTCCTGCCTCAGCCTCCCAAGTCACCTGGATTCCAGGCTTGTGCTATAGCATCTAGCTTATTGTGATCTTTTTTAAAAAAGATTTATTAAGGTGTCCCTTACATATATAAAAGGCATCTTTTTTAATGTACAGCTTTATAAGTTTTGACAAACACACATGGTAAACACTACTACTGTTAAGCTAATGAGATAAAGTATAATATATGAATATGGTATGATCAAGAGTAGTTTATTCCCATTTAAAATCAAAAATGGATTTTTATCCAACCTTTCTTGAAAAGAATAAAAAATTGTTGAACCTTTCTTTGACATTATTATCATTTTCAAAGCCTTCAATTCTCATAAGACAGTAACTTTTTTGTACTGCTTTAAACACTAACTGGCTTAAGTCCAAATAGTAGTTTAATTTTCTTAAGGTAATCTCAGTAGATTTCATTTAAATAGAGGATAAAAATTTATAACCTATTATTTATTACCTGAAAATTTATTTATCATGTTGAATATTAAAGCTTCTAAATGATAAACCAAAGTAATACAAATTTTAAAAAAAATAGCTGGCCAGGATTATATGCTTATAATCCTAGCTACTTGAGAAATTGAGGCAGGAGGATTGCAAGTTTGAGGCCAGTGGGGGCAACTTAGAGAGACTTTGTCTCAAAATAGAAAGAACTAGGGATGTAGCTCAGTGGTAGGGTGCTTGCCTCACCTGTGTGAAGCCCTACATTCATTTCCTAGTACCACGTGCACAAATAGCCATGTCACAATTTTAGACAAAATTTTAAAAAAACGTTTCTGAGTGACCTAAACATAAGCCTAGCAATCTCAACATTATTCTAGATTTGTATTGGTTATTCATCTTTTATATAGTCTTAGATATGTACAAAAAACGTGTTTTTGAAACTCAAAATGAAGAGTGAATCTTACTTCTTTAATATCAAACCTGTACTTGTTTCTTTCCTGCATAAATATTCAATTCTGAGTTGAACTTGAGAGTTAAGCAAATATGTATTTCATTTTCAGCTAAAGTGCAGTTTTTTTCTTACCCATGCATATAGGAAGTTGAAAACTGCAACAAAATATTCATTGCTGTTCCATGAATATTAGGGCATCCTTATTTCACAGAATTTCAGAATATATTTAGGGTTAAACAGTAAATACCACCAAAGTGTGCAGATAGACTCTGGCTCTCCGAGCACATCCTTTCTCTCAAAGTCTCAAATTCTCAGACTGAGCCAAACAGTCAGAGCCAGAGTCCCTCATCCAGTCATGTACTTATATTGAAAGGAAAGGAAAATACCATTCAATGTTATCTGGTAGTTCTCCTAGCTGTTTTTCAATAGTTTTAAGGCTTGTTAATATTCTATTACTCTCAAGCAGTTTTGAAAGATTTCCTTTTTATAATTTGTTTCTACATGTTTGTTTGTAGTACTGGGGATTGAAGTCAGGGATGCTCTACCACCTACCTACATCCCCAGCTCTTTGATTTATTTTTTTATTTTGAAACAGGGTTTTGCTAAGTTGCCCACGCTGGCCTCTCTTGCCTTAACTTGCCAAGTTGTTGGGATTACAGGCATGCAGCACTATGTCTGGCTCAGTTTGTTTTGTTTTGTTTGTTTTGTTTTTTAATCCATGAATCTTGTCACTTGAAGTCAAAAGGTTTTCTCCAGAGCTTTGCAGAAATTGGTTCATAGGAAATGTCTATTGAGTAGGCTCTTCATCAAGGCTCTAAGCAACATCTGGCCTGCTTTTTCTTTCTTTTTTTTTAAAGAGAGAGTGAGAGAGGAGAGAGAGAGAATTTTAATATTTATTTTTCAGTTATTGGCGGACACAACATCTTTGTTTGTATGTGGTGCTGAGGATCGAACCCGGGCCGCAGGCATGCCAGGCGAGCGCGCTACCGCTTGAGCCACATCCCCAGCCCCAGGCCTGCTTTTTCTTGAAAGTCCTCTGGCCACTCAAATTTTTAACCCAAAACCTGTAGTAACTCTTCCTTGCATGCTAAATGGCATCTGTGTATGAAGCATATACCCACTGATTCATCTTAGGTTTTGTGAGAGTATTTATTATTTTTTTCCAGATATGATGGTGACACTTAAGAATTCAGCCATTATCCAAATCACATATTTCTGAACACAGAAAAATACATATTTCTAGTACCAGTCAATAAAGAAAATAAAAACAAGAATATACTCATATAACCTATATACAAACAACTTTAATAAAGTATAATTTTTGACAGACCTAGAAATATTATTGTTTGAATGCTAATGACCCCTATGATTTTTATCAAACTTTTAATATAATTTCAAAGTGAATAAACTTCTTATGATTTTACTCTTTATCTTGAAAGGTTGGAGCAGTTCCTCAACTACTAATCAGTTACCAACCAAAAGAAATTGTGCATGTGTTTTCATATTTTCACACAATTTGTATGTGTGTACAAATTGCAGATGTGCAGTACAAATTGCAAAATTTTTCTCTTGCTAGATTTTTAAGACCCATTTCATGTTTTGTGCCATTTACAAAATGTTATGACCAAATAATGATTTGACAATACCATTATTTTAAATTATGTTAAAATTATCCCAAAATAATAGAAAATATTATTTTATATATATCCTTTTTATTGGATTTTAAAATTACAAAGAAATGTGCACTTAAAAAATGTGTGTGACAGACTTTGAATTGGTAGTATCAAACATCTGAATTTAATTGCAAGTATGATAAATCTAAAACAAAGAAGACATAAATATATAATCACACACATATGATAATGCTTAGTTTACATTTTAGATATCAGGTCCATCTCTGTCCTAAAAGTATGGACAACAAATTTTGTACTCCTTATTCATGACATTTAATTCACCAAGCACCAAGGCAAAATGAAGACTGACTCACCTCTTATTGAAGTAAATGCCTGTGACAAACATTTGTACAATATCATGTAAAAAGCAAATTCAAATCAGTGTTTTAAAAAAAATATAATCTTTGGTAATTTTCCTCTTTTAATGTTCTTACCTAGACAATAATGTACTATTTTGGAACAAAGACTGTCATGCCATTTCCAATTTTGGACTAGAAATTGTCCTTATGGTATGATATGAGATATAAACAATAGAAATTTTTAAAAAGCAAAAATAAAAAGTTGAAAGAAAAGAATGACTTCCTCTTCTGCATGTGAGGACAGGGCCTTAAGGATCCCACTGACCTTCATATCCATGTCACTCCAGACTCATCCTCGGGTTGGTGGTCCTTTTATTGTCTGATTCTCCATGATCTCTATGGCTACACAGAGACTATTGAATGTGAGGCCATCCTACTTGATACTTAGACCTTCATTTTTCTCAGCACCCTCTTGGAACAAAGAAGTTATGGGCGGGGGGGGGGGTGAGGGGCTTCAGATGTTCTCCCATTGTTTTTCTGTACCTGTTGCAGGTACAGTGGTGTTTCATTGCTCGGTCTGTGTCAGTGCTGTTGGGTGCCCAGCAGAGGCAGAGGCCTTACTTGCACAATTCCCTTTCCTCTCCACAGTGGCAGTTGCTGTAACATTCTTGGCTATGTCAGATGCTTTTACACAGTTTTTAAAACATTCTTAAGCAAACTTGTCTATGTTTAACAAACAGCCATTTGGGGGATCCATAGCTACCTTCATAAATTGTTTTCCACAGATGAAGCACAATGAAATAGAGCAACTTAAGTTTTTACCCAAGTACCACCTGTTAATAAACAGTTTCCATCAACAAGATGGACTTTTTGGTATCCCCTATTACAGTAGTGTGGTAAAATGGTTCCAAAACTTCCAATTCATTGTCATTATTTTATCAGAGTTGTCTTTAGGTTTAGGCTTAGAATCTTCCTCTCACAGAAAATCACACTGAATTCAGTAATTCCTTCCAACTCTTTTTGACACCAGTGAGAGCATGCTTGCTCTGGTTGGTGCATAAGAGGTGGTTGGGGGCAGATAAGTCAGAAAAAGACGTGCTTTCTGTGTTCAGTACAATTTGGGGCTCACCAGCTACCAATGGCTTCCTTTGTCTTGCAGTAAAAACTGAAAGTGGAATTAAGCAAATGAACACAGTCCTGCTGCTCACTGCTATATGAGTGTTAAAGACCTATCATATTGCTATCTGGGCTTCTCAGTCTCTGTCCATTCCTGTGAATGTGCACTGCTCAGTGTACAAAGTTCAAATGTTACTATTTTTTAATCAATCCCTTACTTGGGAGTTCTTAGTGACAGCTCAATAACATCCCTGGGATGTTATTGAAAACTTGGTTTGGACAGCTGTAGCCATTTAGAGTTTTCCATATTTAAAAGTATGAGGCACAAATAGTGGCCTCACAAAAATGTCTATATTCTAATCCTGGGAACCTGTGACTGTTATGTTTACATGGCAAAAGGATCTTTGCAGAAGCTTGAGATGGGGAGGTTCTCCTGCAGTTCCTTTTAAGGCTTTAGGGACAATTAAAATAAAAATGTTAAAATGAGACATGATGGTTAAAAGCATGGACTCTGTAGCCAAACTGCTGTGTGATTATGGATAATTTGTTTTTCTATTCCTCACTTTTCACCTCTGAAAAATAGAACTAAACTATTGTTGTGAGGATTAGATGAGAGGAGTAGGATAGTATGTGGCACAACACAAATACTCACAAGTGTTAGCTATTTCTTATTTACATAGCAGTTCCATGTGGAAGAACATTTCTTCTGATCTTTGCTCTAGATCTGAGAGCAGATGATCTAGCTGGAATAGCACAGTTTACACTGGATTGTGTGTAGTGATTTCTTTCTTATCCTTGTTAGTCTTCGAATTTTATGAATGTAGTTGACTTGTTCTCATATTACACTATGTAATTGGATATGTTAATTCTTCACTTAGAAATCTTCCTTTTAATGCATTGGCTCAATTTACAACTATCATGGTTCTATCTTTGATGCAAAAACATGCACCCTTTTTCATCTACCTGGGAGCTATAGATGGTATGGTATTATTCTAGTATTTGATCTTCTTTTATGTTTATTATTTCTTCACTCATTGATATAGATTCTCTAGCCATTTGTTTACTAGAGCATGATAACCTCTAGAACTGGAAATTCAGTCATTCATTCAATAAAATATTTCTTCAACAAAGATCTGTTTATTCCTTGTGCATACCACAAAAGGAACAGTTCCCACACCTTTCAGGATGCTTATTGTGTAGTCAGCAAGACAGAGCCAAAAGCACATGATTATGATTAGAGATGTGCACCAATGTCGTAGGTTGGCAAAAAAGAAGGGCTGAGGGAGTTCAATAAATCTGGCCAGATTTAGGACTCACTGAGTATGTAGGAGTTGACCATGTAGAGAGAGCACATCATAGAGCATTCTGAAACACCTTAAATAGGCACCTTTCTATGTAATCTATGATCTTAATTACAGTCAGCTTCCTTCATTATGGAACACAATGTTTGACATTCTACCTTGAATTAAACAAGAAATTCAGACTTGAAATCACTGCCTCCATATTAAATTATCTGAAGCATAATGATTACATTAAACCTTACTGTGTAGTCTCAGGCAAAAAGATTGTTGGTAAGGAATGTAGCATCAGCCCTACCATTTCAACTGAAAGATCTAGATAATGACAGCTTATAAAATTGACTCACCCCAAAGTAACAACAAGTTTAATATCAACTTGGCAAAAAATAATCTTAACATCAAAAAGACTTTTTGAAAGTTGTAAAGCAATCATCTTTTGAATGTCAAAACAGGTAGTAAAGAGGTAATACATAAAAGAGGTAACATTCTTGGGGGTTTTTGGGGGTGGGGTGGGGTGGGTTCTTTTTTGTCTTTTTTAGAACTGGGGTTCGATTCCAGGATTTTGCAAAT
The DNA here is from genome assembly GCF_052094955.1 of Ictidomys tridecemlineatus. Classification (NCBI taxonomy): domain Eukaryota; kingdom Metazoa; phylum Chordata; class Mammalia; order Rodentia; family Sciuridae; genus Ictidomys; species Ictidomys tridecemlineatus. The sequence goes on from NW_027521306.1 coordinate 471,022, forward strand.
GCAAGGCAGACACTTTGCCACTGAGCTACATCCCAACCCAACATTCTTAATGTATAAAGAAAAATTTTAATTGTAATAACCAAAGCAGAATACATGAGAGGAACAGACAATATGAGCAAGCGCGTGAGCGTGCACACACACACACACACACACATACACACACACACACACACACATTTTAAAAATACCCGTTAAACATATAAAAAGATACTCAACTTTATTTTTAATAAAAACATAAATTAAAGCTACTGTTGGAGAGTCTTAGGGGAAATAGATACTTATTAATCACTGGTGGGAATAGAAAAATGGTACAGTTCCTTTGGAGGGGAATTGAGCATTCTCTAACAACATATAAGTACATATTTTTTCCTTAGCAATCCCATTCCTGAGAATTTACTCTGAAGATGCACCCCCAAAATACAGGAAAAAGAGGGGAAAACATATGCATATACACAAGATTCTCTGTTTAGGTGTTTTTTATAATGATAAAAAAATAGAAATAATGTAACTGCCAAATGAAGATTGACTGAATAAACATAGGATGCTGTGGAAAATAATTCAGAAAATCTCCCTGAACTAATGAGTGATTTTTCAAATTATTGTTAGCAGAATTTATCAAGGTAGTTCACATTAGCAGATTAAGGGGAAAGATTTCATAAAGTTGTCAACAATGCAGAAAAAGTTTTCAGTTAAATTTGAAATACAGCCTTGATTTTAAACAATTCTTGGCAAAGAACAGAAAAACATCCTTAACTTGATAAAACATGGCTACATGACATTTACAGCCCAAAATCATTTAATGATGAATTTGAACAAAACAAGATTATCTATTACTTCTTTTCATCAGCATTGTGTTGGAAGCCCTAGCTACTGCACTAGGACAAGAAAATGAAATATAAAACGGGGGATGTTCTTTATTTGCATATTTATGAATATATAGAGAATATATGCAAAAACCTATTCATAACTCATTAATAAGATAATGCGGTTCCTGGATATAAAATCTGTACAGACAAATCAATTCTATCTCAAACAAGTAATAGTTGCTTAGAAAATGAACTATTATAATATTTATAGTAGTATTAAATAATATCAAGGACCTTATTATAAATTCAACAAAAGAAATATAAGAATTTTATGTAGAAAATAAACCTTTGTTGAAAAAATAAAAGAATATCAAAAGAAAATGAAACTGGAGCCATCTTGAAATTAGAGAAAAAGATGGAAGAGTGACTTAATAATTGTTATGGTTTGTGAGATGTTGAATTATACATTCTCTTTTACTTTTTTCATTTCTCTCAATTGAATTGTTTATGAGAATGCATTTTATAAAAACAGTGAAGTCATTATTCTTTTTTTCATTTGTTCATAATAGTTATTCTTGACATTAGATTCATTTGGACTAATTATAAATGCATGGAATATAATTTGCTCCAGTTCAGTCCCTTCACCCTCCTCATCCTCCCTCCCACTGTTCCCTTTCATTCACTTTACTGATCTATTTATTTACATTTTTTAAAATTAGTATCTTATAGATATTCAAAATGATGAGTTTCATTATAGTGTATTCACATATGTGCATTGGAAAGTTAGTTTGGGTTCATTCCACAGTTTTTCCCTACCCACTCCCCATTTCCTTCTTTTTCTTTTATTGATTTTATTTTTTTTAATACACGACAATGGACAATTCTTATTACACATATAGAGCACAATTTTTTTATCTTTGTATAAAGTATGTTCACGCCAATTCACGTTATTCATGTACTTGGTTTTTTTTGCATTACAATTCTTATTACACATATATACCACAATTTTTCGTATCTCTCTATATAAAGTAGGTTGACACCCAATTTGTGTCTTCAGACATGTTCTTTGGATAATGATGTCCATCACATTCATTAGGAGGCTAATCCCCTGCCTCCTTGCTTTCCCTCACTCCCCTCTTCCCTATCTAGAATCCATCTATTCATCCCATGCTCCTCCTCCCTACCCTATTATGAGTCAGCCTCCTTATATCAGAGAAAACATTTGGCATTTGTTTTTGGGGGATTGACTAACTTCACTTAGCATTATCTTCTCCAATGCCATCCATTTACCTGCAAATGCCATGATTTTATTCTCTTTTAAAAACGTTCATAGTGTATATATGCCACATTTTTTAAAATCCATTCATCCACTTAAGGGCATGTAGGTTGGCTCCACAGTTTAGCTATTGTGAATTGTGCTGCTATAAACATTGATGTGGCTGTGTCCCTGTAGTATGTTGTTTTTAAGTCCTTTGGGTATAGTCCAAGGAGAGGAATAGCTTGGTCAAATGGTGGTTCCATTCCCAGATTTTCAAAGAATCTCCATACTGCTTTCCAGATTGGCTGCACCAATTTGCAGTCCCACCAGCAATGTATGAGTGTGCCTTTTTCCCCACATCCTCTCCAATACTTATTGTTGTTTGTCTTCATAATAGCTGCCATTCTGACTGGAGTTGTATCTTAGTTTTGATTTGCATTTCTCTGATTGCTAGAGATGTTGAAAATTTTTTCATATATTTGTTGATTGATTGTATATCCTCTTCTGAGAAGTGTTTGTTCAAGTCCTTGGCCCATTTTTTGATTGGGTTACTTGTTTTTTCAGTGCTTAGCTTTTGGGTTCTTTATATACCCTAGAGATTAGTGCTCTATCTGATGTGTGAGGGGTAAAAATTTTCTCCCAGGATGTAGGCTCTCTGTTCACCTCACGGATTATTTTCTTTTGCTGACAAAAAAACTTTTTAGTTTGAATCCATCCCATTTATTGATTCCTGGTTTTAATTCTTGTGCCATAGGGGTCTTATTAAGGAAGTTGTGGTCTAACCCACATGATGAAGTTTAGGGCCTACTTTTTTCTTCTATTAGACGAAGAGTCTCTGGCTTAATTCCTAGGTCCTTGATCCATTTTGAGTTAAGTTTTGTGTATGGTGAGAGTTATGAGTTTAATTTTATTTTATTGCATATGGATTTCCAGTTTTCCCAGCACCATTTGTTGAAAATGCTATCTTTTCTCCAGTGCATGTTTTTGGCACCTTTGTCTAAAATAAGATGATTGTAATTTTGTGGGTTAGTCTCTGTGTCCTCTATTCTGTACCATTGGCCTATCAGTCTGTTTTAGTGCTGAAACCATGCTGTTTTTGTTACTATTTCTGTGTAGTATAGTTTAAGGTCTCATATAGCAATACTCCCTGCTTCACTCTTCCTGCTAAGGATTTCTTTAGCTATTCTTGGTCTCTTATTTTTCCAGATGAATTTCATGATTGCTTTTTCTATTTCTATGAGGAATGCCATTGAGATTTTGATTGGAATTGCATTAAGTCTATATAGCACTTTTGGTAGTATGGTCATTTTGATAATATTAATTCTGCCTATCCAAGAGCAAGGTCGATCTTTCCAGAAATAGTAAATGAATTCAGCAAAGGAGCAGGATATAAATCAATACCCATAAATCAAAGGCATTTCTGTATATCAGTGACAAAGCCTCTGAGAAGGAAATGAGGAAAACTACTCCATTCACAATAACCTCAAAAAAAATGATACTTGAGAATCAATGAAAGAAGTCAAAGATCTATACAATGAAAACTACAGAACCCTAAAGAGAGAAATCAAAGAAGATCTTAGAAGATGGAAAGATCTACACATTCCCTTCTTAAAAGGAGAAAGGGAGGAGGAGGGAGAGAGAGAGGGGGAAGGTGGGCAGGGTCAGATCAGAATATGATAGCCCAAAGGGTGAGGTTTTGGCCTGCTGAGAACTTCTAACTGAAGGAGATTGGAATCCCAAAAGCAACCTCAGCAGCAAAGCCTCTGCTCTCCTCCTGCCCTCCTGTCCATTCACCCTTCTCTCCCAAAGCCAGTCATAAAACCTAGAAAGCGCTCTCTCTCTCTTTCTCTTTCTCTTTCCTTCCCTCCCTGCTATTCCCTTACTGTCCCCCTACCCTCCCTTACCCCTCCCTTACAAACCCTCATTCCAGACAGGACCTGCCTTAGGTCCAGAAGGAAAGAAAGCTATACAGAGAGGCCAAGAAGAATCTGACCAGACAGGGCTTGCTGGGACCCTGGCAGCCTTTTACCATTACCCCCTTTTCCAGTCATTTCTACATGGCCATACATTCTTCATGGAACATAAACAAAAAAACAGGAGTTTTCCCTGGATCTGTAGGTCTTTATTTCTGAAGGCTTTTAGGTCAAATAAAATTCTATTAAATAATTGTTATGATTTTTAAAATGTAAAGATATATACTAGTTCATAAATTAGAAGAAGCAGTTTATAAAGATAGACTCTTTCTGAAACTCATCTGAATTTTTATTACAGTTCCTGGACCTTTTATACAGCTGTAGAATTAAGATACTGTATTAGTGGTAAGAGGATAAACAGTCCGGTAAGACAGAATAGAAAACTCAGAAAGTGATTGCCACATGATTTATGATTGAGGTGGGACTGCAGATCAGTGGTGGAAAATATCAGTCTTTTTAATGAGTAGTGCTGAGACAATTGAGTATTTATGTGAAATTGAATAAAATTAAAGCTCCTACTATACACCGTAGTCAATAATTCTATGTGACATATAGAATTAAGTGTGAATGGCAAAACTATGCTTTCAAGATAATACCTTTATGATTTTGGAGTGGGGTAAGTTTTCTTAAATATGACATAAAAAGCACTGATTGTAAAGGAAGATATTAAGAAATTTGAATATTACTAGAAGTAAGTATTTATCATAATCAGAAGACACCATGGCAGAGAAAAGTCATTCTTAACATTCAAAACTAACACTTGGTGTTAGAAGTTAGCAATGGTTGCTATCTTTTGGAAGAGTGAATTGGATAGGGTGGGGGGAAGGACACTCCCAGGAGGCTGATCATATCTTTCCTAGATCTGATACTAGTTATACAGGTGTATTCACTTTGTGGAAGTTCAGCAAACTGTACTAACAATTTGTGCATTTTAAAATGTATATGCTCTACTTCAACAAAAAGTCTTTATAAAGGAAAACTACTAAGAAGCTATTTGTAAAACATTTGTCCAGCAAAATAATAGAGACCTCCTACAGCTCAATAAGATAGACATCTCAATAGAAAATCGAGCAAAATAATTGAACACACTTCAGAAAAGAGGAAATCATACATTTGATGTATTCTAAAAGGTGCTCAACCTTATTAATCTTCAGAGGAATGCAAATTAAAATGATTGATCTCTTTATACCAAAATTGGCTAACATGAAGAATCTGAGAAAACAGTACCTAGTGAGGATGTGGAGCAATGGGAACACTACTGCACTTGGGCTAGGAATAAAAGTTGGCACAACCACCTTGGGAAATGGATTGTCATTACATAGTAGGTATGGAGGTAACATGCCAGGTGACTTAGTGATTCCCCTGTTTCAGAAATGGGTGCTTATGGGCACTAGAAGATGTTAGAAGAGTATTTATAATAGCCTGTTAACTATATCCAAACACTTGAAGTAATTCAAATGTCTATCAACACAAGAATGTGTACATAAACTGTAGCATATTTATACAGCCATGTACTACATAATAGAATGAACTTTTCTGCAGAAAAATTCATATATGATATACAGACATATGAATATGTATGTATATAAATATAAATGTATACATATTCACATTTTTCATAAAATTTCAGAAGTGTTTCTTAACTTTCTGAAGTTCATCCCAGATGTCCAGGTACAAGCACCTCTTCTAAAAGTACCCTCATTTGTCAATCAAAGAAGATGCATAAAAGGTATTATGTATATATTTAATGATATCAGCCTGAGCCCATTTAGGTTTGTTAATGCAACAGTGGAATGCAGCCTCCAGGCCTTCCTATTATTGCATTTGTCTGTATTGTCTTCATATTTGTTTAAATTAGAAAGTAATACATTTTTAACAGCACTGTTGAGGTACAATTTGCATTTCATAACATTTCCCTTCTGTAAGTATAAAATTCATCGATTTTTGACACCTCTATAGAGTTTTGCATCTGCCATCACTATACAAGTTCAGAACATTCCCATCACCTCCCAAAATTTCCTCAAGCCACATTTGCCATCAATCAAATGTGTATTTTCAAATGTAGTGTGTTGATTACTTCATGTATTTCAAATAACTCATCATTAAAAGTAGCATAACACATTGTTGAATAGAAACTTGAAAAACATCAACCAAAATCTTTTGTTAAGTGTATTTTGAGGTTCTGTATACATACTTGATTAAAATCAGCTTATTTGCATCTGTTCTCTATTGGTAGTTTCAAAAAAGGGAACATACTGAACAGTTGATTTCTTCCTTCATATGTTCTTGGTGGGTGAATGTTGTCATGTTGTTCTGGGTGGGTTTTAGTTTTAAAAATTTTAGTTGGTTTTGGAAAAAATGTTCAGTTATACAAATGGCCATTTTATATGTCAGTCTGTATAGTACTAATTTCTGAGGGAATAAATCATACAAAATAGAATGAAGAATAGAAGTTAGACTATATAGTTAAATTAAAACATAAATATCAAATTGTAAATTATTTTCTTTATTAGGAGTAACTAAAGAGAAGAATGTATTGATCAACTGTGATATTAAATGTCTCAGACTTTAGAACAGTATAACAAGTATTTTAAAAGCTTTTCTTGTCTTTGTTCTACCACTTCATATTAAGATGCTGAATATAATATAGAAGTACATATTGAATATAAATATTATGTGAGCATATTATACTATTAGGTATCATTGGGCTTCCTCAAGTGATGTTTTTAACATACTTTTATTATACATACTATATACTATTATTATAGAAATTATTATTTCTGCTTAAAGGTGATTGTATGATTGGGAAATGCAGATATATTATGTGTAAATTTAAATATTTTTCTAAAAATGTATAACATCAGATGTTCATGAATTTTGGAAATAAAAATACATAATGCCTAGCTAGTTCCTAAGAGGTAGGCTATATCTTCTGTTTGTCAAAGTATTTACTCTGCATTATTGGTGGAGCTAACTTTTATTGAGGTTTCTCTGTTGCCAGGTACTTTATTACCAAGGTTGCCATCAGAACCGGGAATGACATTACTCACTATCAGGATTGAGAAAATTGGTCTGAAAGATACTGGACAGTGCATCGATCCCTATATTACAGTTAGTGTAAAGGGTAAATAACTGGCAAATTGCATTATGTTTTTTCTCATATGGGACAAAGTTTTTGACAGGGGATGATCTTGTATATGTGACAACTTACTTTAATGCATTCTATAATGAGGCAAAATCCTAGAAGAGATCATAACAGAACATAGTTCGAAAGACTTACAAAAAATATTTCCTACTTATACACTCACTTTTGCTTTTGAGTTTGTATAGATTTTTGCTCTTCAGATTCCATCTAACGTGCAGACTAAACATACACATTGTCCTTAAAAGCAGCTACAGCCTTCAGGATGTAGATTAACAATAGCACCCCTCACCTTCTCCTACCCAGTCTATATTCATTTCTCTCCACAAAGCCCCATGTCCTGTTTTCCCATCTCTCCTGCTTCAACCCCTTCTTCTTCCTGTGCTACTGAGGTATCTACTTAGGTGAGTCCTACAGAGGCAGATGAAAATCAGGGGACAGGGAAGTAGGGTGCGTCCATAACATCCATGCCCTGAAAGCAATCCCGTGGGATGATGATGTGATTAAGGAATAAATTATACCATTTTACAGAAATAACTATAGTTAGTACAAACGGCTTATTTTAATCTATAGTTTTGCACCAAAGGAACAGATTGGTGCTGAAATTAAATGGAGGAACTTTTATCAATTGACCACAAAGAAAAACATTTATTTAAAGAACAGAATCCACAGCACTAATACTGGTACACTTTTAAATTCCGATGTTACCAGTTATCAAATATATAGTATACTGGAAAATATTTACATTGTTTGATAGGCCATTTGTAAAACTGCATACTCATTCAGAAAGTATACTTAAAACACAAAAATATTTAATGATGTTGTAAATGTTAAATTACCTTTGCATATGTTAAACTGAAATATTTTTATGTAAATATTTTTTAATTATTAAATGTACTAAATTGTTTTTGAGCTTTTTGAGACACATAAATGAATAACACATAAACACTGAGGAGTTATTAAATGAGTCCATGTTGCATTTGACTAAACTGAGATTTTAAAAACCAGAAAATTAAAACTATATATAACGTACCATCTGGTTGTTGTAAATTCAGGGTATGTTGTAAACAGTATAACCAGAATTTAGATAATATATATGAAAAATTATTCATTAACAAAAGGGTTTTTGTTGGCTGTTCTCATCCATTTTTGGTTCTTAACAGGGAAATTATGATAAGGTTAGGTTTAAAGGCTTTTCTAAATAAGTCATACTTGATCAAAGTTAGAAATTGGTGGCAGAGCTCCATTGTGGCAAATTAAATACTCCAGATTTTTTTTTTGCATAGAAAAATATAGTGGGCTATTCCCTAAGAAAAACATGTTTGTTCTTTTTACCACTTCACTATGAAGATCAAGTTTTGTCCACTTGGCCATGTAAAGGCTTCCTTGTCCCCTTCATGAGGTCTCCTATCCAGTCTATATTCATTTCTCTCCACATACCCCATGAACTTCAACAACTGTCACATACTTGCTCACACCAAATAGGAATCTCTTAACCTGAGAATCTCCTCTCAGCTCTTTCCATGCCTCTTTAGGAACTGTAACCTTTGCAGTTTCTATATTTTCCGTCTGTATATGTGAATGCTCATAAGCAGAAACTTTTCTCCAGATCTGAATGGCATAGATTTAACTCCTGTGCAAGATACTCCTGTGGCTTCAAGAAAAGAAGATACATATGTTCATTTTAATGTGGACATTGAGCTCCAGAAGCATATTGAAAAATTAACCAAAGGTTTGTAATTATCAGTTACTGACTTCTTAAGGACACAGTACTTATCTGGGTTTGTGTTCATAGTGTACTTAACACAAGATCTTATGTCACATAGTTATGAATATTGACTTAAAGTCAAATCAATTTTTTTAAAATATGAGAATTAGCAGTTGCATTATCTAGTTGTGTAATAATGTGGTTAAATATTATTTGATAGGGAAGTTTTTCTCATAATACAGAGTTAAGGAAGCAGGTTCCCTAATAATTACCTTAAGACCTTTTAGGAACCTAATGATTACTTTCTAACAGTTAAATTATTTTTTTTCTTTCAATAAGATGCATTGGGTAAAAAGATAGTATAACTGGCAGTTAGTTTGTAAGAATATGGAAAGGACAATCTGGGCGTGGTTTTTTCAGGAGGGAGAGAAATGATATAAGGTAGAATTTTTTTTAAAGGAACTCTTAAATTTCTATTCTATCTAATATAGGTGCTTATTGAAACCATTTTTATAGGTACTGCTGATACTTAAGTAACCTCTGTTTTTCTTGTGGTATTTAATATTTTATATTCTTTGGTAGTTTATGATTCTACCTGTGTACATAACTTACATTCTTGCTATACAATTTTGTTGTACTTTGTAGAATTAAATGATATGGAGAAATGTCACTCAGACATGCTAGTACCAGAGCTTGGAGTGACAGCCACAGTGAGTTATCAACAGTTGTGTCATCAGACTGTTTGACACGTTACTTTGTAAAATCATAGGCTTCTGGTGACACATAAGAAATGTGTGGTCTCTGGCTTATGTTGTTTGTTTTAATTCCTTAGGTGCAGCTATCTTCTTTGAATTCAAACACTACAAGCTTACAAAAAGGTTTACCAGCACCAAATGTTTTGCTTTCATGGAGATGGATGAGATTAAACCTGGGCCAACTGTAATAGAACTGTAAGTGATATACATATAGGATTCATACTGTTCTAATGGTTACTAGTTCATGTTTCTTCTTAGTCCCTCTTATCGAGAATGTAACATTGGAGTAGATCAATCATCAAAGTATTTTAAATCTATTGTGGTTACAGATACAAGAAACCCACTGACTTTAAAAGAAATTGCAGTTATTGACCAAGAAACCACTTTATCTTCATCTACATCAAACTTTGCACAAGGAATGATTCTGACATGAGTAATGTCTAATTTCTGTTATTTTACCACTCAGTAGAAACCATCATAGCTCTGTGTAGCATATTCATCCTTCAGGAGGCAGGAAGTGAGCCGTACCTATAGGCCAGTGAGTCCATTGCAAAGCTGTACCACAGAACTAAAGTCCAGCACCTCATTGTTATGACTCCTTTGGATACAGGTTTATTGTAGATTTTGAAACTTGTTTTTACTTTCCTATTAATTGTGCAATTAATAGTCTATTTCCTAATTTACCACTGTTCCTACCCTGCTTCCTGGAACAATACTGCTGTGGTAGGTATGCTCATCTTCAAACTTAATACAGCAATAAGAATGTTCTAGGATTTACACATTTGCTCACTTTTGCTCCAATATGGTCTTTTGATTTGAATTAACTTCAAACTTTTGAATTGAAGTGGGTAGGATAGTACCAGATTGCTTTGAAAGGAAATTGGATTAGTTATGGTCTGTCTTATAGGCTGTTCCTTAGAGCTGGCCTAAATTCACCCTCATCTGATAGTTCTACTTAGAAATAGTGTGCCTTGATCAGATCAATATCCTATATGGGAGTGTTCCCCAGATTGTAGCTGTGATTTTTTTTTCCAGATGACCAGATTGTTTTTCTGAAAGTGAGCACATTTTTAGTCATGTTGATTAGTTGTTCTACATCACATTGCTATTGTTTCTAGGGTTAACATTAATGATTCTAGGGTTAACATTAAAACCATCTCTCTCAGAATAATTACAAATTTTGGGGTGGGTTTACGTCTTCTAAATCATGTCATCTAAAAAATTGAGTCAGATGCTAATGAGATACTTTAGGAACAACTGCTGTTTTTCTGACAACTGATTGTGAAACCTTAAAACCTGCATACCTTGTCTTTATAAAGTGATGAGTATGTGTTGAGAGCCACAGCCAAAGGGGCCCCAGCAAACTTCCAGCTGCCAGCAAGCTTCAGACTGCCAGCTGATGATTGGCTCACAGTGGCCCCAGCAACATCTAGCTGATTGGCTCCTCTGCGGTGATGTTCATTGGGCTGTTTCCCTGCCCTTCAGACTGCCAGCTGATGATTGGCTCACAGCGGCCCCAGCAACATCTAGCTGATTGGCTCCTCCACGGAGCTGCTCATTGGGTGACTTCTTTGGCTCTGCCCATGCAACCCAGCCAATCGGCCTCAAGAGCAGGAGGATTGTGGGAGGCTGAGAGGCTGGTGTGGGGGTGAGAGGCTTGTGGAAGCCGGTGGTGGCAGTTGGGCTCTGAGGGTTTTTTCCCTGAGGAGCTGTTTTGTTTGGCGTTTGTAGTTCTAAAAATAAAGTTAGTTTCTTTTTGACAAGTGGCTCCTGATTTGTGCCAAGCCAGACTTCGGCAAGTATGAAAAATCTGGAAAGATATTTTATTTTTTTTAATATAGGTACATATGACTGCCATTTATTTCCTATTTAGATATATTGACATTCATATAAAAATATGCAGGTCATTAGCCTATTATAATTTCACTATTTACATTACTTTTAACTTGATGAGACATAAATAAAACTTTCATAGTACACAAGGTGCATATTTGATACACAGAACATAAAGATTTGTGAGGAGCTTTTTTGTGGGTTACATGTAGAACCCACGTATTTTAATATTCACTATTTTAAATGAACAATGCATGAAGGGAATGCAATACTTGGCCTATTTTTAAACTAGTGTAAACCCTAATCATACCATCCATTTGCTTTTTAAAACAAATAACAGTTGTTTTAGCCCTTGTACTTCAAGAGATCTAGTCTTTAATTCTTCAGTTGTCTGTTAGGTCAGTTTTGTTTACTAGACTCATAAAACTATATGAGCCTGAAAGAATTATCAACCAAATTTAATCTTTTCTTTCATCTGGATTGGGTTAATTTCACAAGTGCAAACATAGTTCAGTCTACAGTAGTTCTAGGAAATGAAGAATTTGCCTTAATAAAATGTTCACTCAACTGAAACTCTGAGTAGTCAAAATTTCCAGACTGTAAACTTCTCAAGAGAAGGGCCTCATCTTCTCCATGTCATGTAAACTTTCCAAGGTGCTTGGCAGCAGTCTGTACCCTGTGGAGTACTCAGTACCTTTTTGTTTGATGTTACTGATGTTTGATGTTGCTCCCTTAAAATCTGCTATTAAAATGTAGCAAAACGGATACATTGTTCTTTCTGTTCTCTCATACTATAAAACATGTATATCAAAGTGATAATTTAAAAAAAACAAACCTTTTTTTTTTTGGTTGTAGATGGACACAGTACCTTTATATTTATATGTGGTGCTGAGGATCAAACCCAGTGCCTCACATGCAACCCCAGCCCCTCAAAGTGATAATTTATATGAAGAAACATTTAGCATCCTTCACATAAGAATGCTTTTTTTAACCTCTATTTATTTATGTGGTGCTGAGGATTAAACCCAGGGCCTTGCCTGTGCTAGGCAAGTACTCTACCACTGAGCCACAACCCCAGCTTCCACCAAAGAATGGGGTTATATGAAAAAAAAAAGAGGATGCTTTGTATGAATGTCTTTCATCAGCATTAAACAAACTTAAATTGAACATTGTCATCAGCTTAGCTTTAATTCAGACCTGAATGACCAAACCTCCCCCCCCCAAAAAAAAGGTGATTTTATCTTGAAGCAGTTAACACAAAGCAATCTGTATCTCACAAATTAGTTGTTTAAATTTACTTTCTAGTGTGGGAGGAGATGAGTTACTGGACAATAATTACAACTATAGCAATAATACTTTCAGGTTGAAACACTACTGCTTCACAAATGAAATGATTTTAGTAACTAAATTCAAACACAACTTGCTGGAGAGGACTTCTAAAACTTTTGAGATACAAAAGTATACTTGAATCAAGGGACAGTATTCTCTACACAACCTGTATATGGGCAGCTACCTTGGGCTTTGCTACAGACGTGGTACAATCAATCAGATGGATGTAAGGAGAGGCAACTATGGGTGGGTTCAGAACTGCTCAGATAAACTACGTAGAACGCATTATAACTTACTAATAGAATAAATACAAAAAAGGCTTTAGAGGGAAAACTACTGTTGCTTTGAATAAAATAATAAATCTGCCTTTTCTTGAAAATCTATCTTCCTAGCTGACATCACCTTTATTTAAATGCTATTTTAAAATTAGAAGTTAAGTAACTTCAGCATTGCCTTGTGTCCTGTAGAGATTGAAAGATACATTCAAAATGTGTTTGTGACTTAAAATTTATTTTACATGGTTAAAAATGGCATAAGCTATTATATGGTTTTCCTCTTACACACAGCTGCTGCTTCTAATATTAAATGGAGGTTATGTAGATAGAATTTGAGTCCTTTAGGAAGAATTCATTTTTATTCTGAGTTATCTTCAGTAGTTTAGAGATTTTGTTTCACAGAGATTTTGTTTCACACTGAAGCTTTTGCCCCTATTTTGAGAATACTTAGGGGACATAAAAAAACAATGATATGTTATGTTCTAGGTTTCAACAATCCTATTACTTTCTAGAATTTAAAAGAATGGAAGAATATGGTCTAGCAGTAAACAAAAGTATCAGGCTTTTATAATTTTATTTAAATCTTAAACCTCTTAAAATGTACTGTTAAAATTGCCGTAATTAAAATTACAGTTCTGGAGAGCTAGTTCTTAGAAACATTGTTTTAAAGACAGTAGTTACAGATCCAGGACTTGCTTTAATTGTTTTTTAAATAAAATATGTTTGAGTATCTATCAAAAAAAAGAATTTAATTCAGCCCGTAGTTGCTGAGTAAAGACATTATAAGCCTTAGAGTTTCATTCATTCTTAGAGGATTATACTTTTCTAATTTTTTTATCATATTCCTTGAAAATCAGTGGGAAGGTATGAAAAAGAGAAGAGTGTGTTGTGTACATTTTTAAAAAGAAATTTCCTTATTTTTTATAGACACAACATACCACCTTATATTTTACTGTTAAAATGCAATAATGGCAAAAGCAGTAGCTCTTGCTACTAATGTAAACTCATTCTCAGAAAAGCATTCTCACATGGACAGTGGTTAGAAAAAAGTACATGAATGTGCTACAAAAATAGAGCCACAAGACTTCTCACAAGTAAAAGAAATCCTCTGTAGAAGTCCACAGTTGACCAAGGTCCAGCCTCCTTAACAGTGAGCAACAGGGAATATGCTGCCAAGTCACTATCTTCAGTTCTGAGAGTGCGTTTACATGCTTCCCCAATGGCACAAAATCTCATGACGATCCAATGAATCAACAGACACTTGGGAAATATTAATAAACAATTTTTATGAACTATTATAACAAAGAACTTCAGCAAGAAGGAAAATGATGTTTATGATCTTTGAGTAAACATTTTTAGCCCAACAGTCTCTGCGACCAGATATTGAAAGAGAAAAAATATCAAGCTTATAAAACACCATTTCTCTGTTATCAACTGGAATACACTAATAATAGGATAATGGAAATACATGTTCTTAAAGCATTTCCACAGGAAATGTCCATAATTATGACATTCTAAATCATTTAGCAATTGTATATGCTACATTAACTAAAACAAAGGCATTCCTTATTGCACATTTTTAAATTGGAAGGATACTCTAGCTTAAGTGGGGGATATTTAGGGGGAAAATATTTTGGCTCAAAATGTATACTGCACCAAGGCAGCTTCATTCTGAAAACATAAACCATTTAAAATAAACTTTTATATTTTGAAGCCAATAATCCTTTAACTCTGACTAAGTGTCAGAGGTTAATTTTATGGGCCCTGTTTTTAAGGCCTGTGAACAGCCCTCACTACTCTTGAGAATTAGGTGGAGTTTCATCTTTAAAGCCTGAAGGCATTAAGTCTTTTGCAGCAGGTGGTGGCCCATAGTCTTGGGGACCATGAGTTGGAGGTGGTAATGGGGCACCAGGAATGAAGTACTCTCTTGGGCCAAATGAGCCTAAAGGTCTAAATGGTGCTGGTGCAGATCCTGGAAAAAAATCACGAGGGTCAAAAGGCAAATCCCATTTTCCAGGTGTAACACCTGGTGCATATTCTCTGAAGCCTATTGGTGGATGCATACCAGGACCTGGAAAATAAAAAGGAAGTTATGTAAATACCAGAAATTTCTGAACTAGGGTGATTTCAAGTATGTTAATATAGTCTTTAATTTCTCCCAAGCCTAGAACATCAGCTGGTGAACATCCTGACTTGCCAGATGAGGCAAACTGAGATGGAACAAGTTTAGGTTATAGCCTTTGACCAACCAGCCATGAAGCAACATATTAAGGATTTAACATGGCTCTACCTAGCTCCAGGCTTGTCTTTTTTCTTTCCCTACTATATAATTGCAGAATTATTTCTATCTCACAAGAGCTCCATTTATATTTGGAAGTATTACCATGACAAGATGATAGATTATGAAATAAGAACTTTACTACATCAAAGAAATTTTGATAAAAGGAAATCTCACTATCTATTACTGTATCCATTAAAAATTCATGAAGTATTTCAGCATGGACTTTACACATGCCATCAGAATCAAGGTGCACGCATGCCCTCCTGGAAAAGGCCTTCCACAGCCACCTAATTAAACCAGGAACATTTATTAGGTAACTGTTAAATCCTCTTTAACACTTCCCTCTGACTTTTTTCAAGGTAAGGAGGGTTTGACTTTTCCTTTTCTATATTCTATAACCTACTGCTTATGCTTCCATTATGGGTGATTACAAACTTTATGTTATAGGATTTTCATATCTGTGACAAAATTTTAAGTTATGGCATGCGTCTCATCCACCTTTCCATCTATTGCAGTGCATATCAACAGATTTTCAACAAACATCTGCAGAAGTAATATTTCTGGCTTTTCTGTATATAGCCCCTTATCCTTGTCTATGAGAGATAGCTATTGCCTATCTCAGTATAAGATTATGTAGTGTCCCATATGTCCCAGAAAACTGGAGAAAAAGTTAAAATGTACTCAGCTTTATCCTTTCATTGTTAAGATCTGAGATAGCAACCAACTGTTTTAGCAAGCAATAGAAGTGGAAGATGAATGTGATTTATAAGTCAATCACTACTGTTCAGATCATCATACCAAATGGTGGAGGAATTGGCCGAGGCCCAAAAGGCCCACTGAGCTGAAGTGGCGGTCCATACCAAATGGGAGGTGGTGGAGGCCGTCCCATCGGGGGTCCCATGAAGGGTACCCCTGAGAAAGGAGGGGGCCCTTTCATAGCCATATGAACCTGCAATTTAAGATTTGAAAGCAGTTAAAAGTTTTAAAATTCCTATGTATTAAGACAAAGTACCAATACCTATAAAAGCTAAAACCCAAAACCTGTCCAGAGAACACCATCAGTGCAACAAAACTCTACCCACCCCTCCTGTGTATTCCCACTGACAGCTTACAGAAGTTGGAAGGATGCCACAAGAGGGAGCAGTTTGTTACTGATTATATCTGCACAGGAAAGGGAAAGGCAAGAGGACTGGCAGGGGTTATTAACAGAGGTGATTTCTGACCAGTATGTCATGCTGTATTCACTACAATCTATTTCAAAGGGAGTCCCCCCATCCCCATCACTTCCCTTTCATCACAATAGCTCATTACTTCCATATTAAGAATGAACAGAATAAAATGAAAAATCCATTCTCTACTCATGTAATAATAGCTACTATTCTACTATATCTTCAGTAAGTCTTTCATATATTATTCAACCTCTGAGATCTTTAAGTAGACTGTCTTGTTTTAAATAAGAGGGAACAAAAGCAAATGGGATATCATAATTTATTGAAGGCCACACTGCATATTAAAGAACTCAATCCCAGGTTTGCCTCCAAGCCATGCTTTTTCCACCTCTACTCCTCTCTAACAATGGGTCTTTGCTCTCTTTTAAATCTTCTACTACAAAGGGGTTTGGGGTCTTATCTAAGCTGCCCTTAGATTTCTCCAGAGATGTATATTCCTGGAATATATATACACTGGAACTTGAGAAGTATTTTCCATCACAGTGCTATATACACAAATTAGGAAGACAAGCCTTTAATATTTACTTTCATTTACTGTACACCATTTGAGATATTGATTTATCATTTCCTATGAGTAGTGGGTTTGAAACTAAACAATTAAAAATTTATTTTATTATAGAGCTGCAGAAGACCTACTAGATATAATAGCAACACAGTTACAAGAGAATACACTTATGTGAACAAATGAGACCATTTCTTGGGACTGGCTCAAGAGGTCATTTCAGATGATCATTGTTTCACAGAAAATCTGATACCAATCTAATTCAAATCACTCAAAATAGGGTTTGCACAAATGGAGGAATTCTTAAATAACATTCTTCCAAACAAAAATAAAAATGATGAATTATATAATTTATAATGAATTTACTTTGCCTTAGAACATTCAACACAAAACACCATATAAAGTTAGAGTGATAACTTTTCACATTCTGTAGTTCATTATAGTTGTACACACTTAAGCAACATTCCCAAGTTAAAGAGAAAAGTAAGCTCAATATTGCATGCAGTTTAAAGCAAACAAGATCAGTGTCATGCTCTGAATATCCTTCCCATAAATGCACAGAATAAAACCCAATTCAGTTCTCAACCTCTAAGTACTTACTCCAACTGGATGCTCAGTCAAAGAAGTAAGGGTGGAGACTGAGGGGGTCTCAGGTTCTTGGGGAACAGTTTGCTTTTTAAAAAACAAATGGGATAGTACAAATAGAACACAAAGAAGGATAAAGCAAAGAGCAAGTACTGTAGGAAAGCTACATGTTCCTGCATGACCACATGATTCACAGTAACTACAGAACTTACCTTGCCCTCATTCGTCACCTTAGCTGGAGAAGAACTTCTGGAGCTGCTGTTCATGTGAGCTGGACCACATCCTGAGTCTGTTAGAGATCAAAGAATGGATTCAGACTATTCTAACATGAAAAGAATAAAAATCCTCCATCCACAATTACAGATTCTTTGAAATTACTTGGTCCCTTTACCAGAGGCAACGGGTTTCCCAGATGCCTCAGAAGACCAGTACGAGGTAAAGGTCCATCCATTGACCTTGGGAAAGAAAGATCAGAGCCCTTGTATGTATTTTTCAGAAGAAATAAACCACTGGTGGACAGGTCAGTGTTCAACAATAACTAGAAAGCAACATGAAAAATGGGTTGCCCAGGGGTTGGTGTCATAGCTCAGTTGTAGAGTGTTTGCCTAGCATGTGTGAGGCACTGGGTTTGATTCTCAGCACACATTTAAAAAATAAATAAAGATATCATGTCCATCTACAATTAAAAATATTTTTTAAATGGGTTGCCCAATACGTAAATCACAATTTATGAAGAGACTTAAGTAAAATAAAGAACTGCCTTGGGTTGATAGAACAGGAGATTAATAAGTACTGGTCCTAAACTTTAAGCTATAGACTTAAAGTATGTGTAGGCTGGCTTTTCTTTAGTCTGTATAACCTGACTTCCAATCTTACCAAGACTACAGTCCTATTTAGAATTTGAAATAAGATTCAGTATTTCATGTTGGAAATATGTATGCTACATAAAGTTTAAGGCTACTTTTATAATATTTGGGAAAGGAACACCATAGAAATTTAATTTAAAGATAAAGGTTTACACTTCGCAGTGTAAAATTTAAAAGAAAAAAACAATACAGGGACCTCCAGGAAAAAAAAAAAATGTTTTCTATTCTAGAACAGATTTTCCAGAAAACATTCACTAAGATAAAGTAAGAAATTATCTTCTATATATTGTACAGGCCCAAATTCAATGTTTTCATTAGAATATTCAAAAGGGGAAAAAAAAACCATGAAGTAGTTTACTATAAAGCAACATGTGAATGCTCACCAAATCCGTTTCTAGGCATATCTTTTTGATTAAGAGTAGCAGAAGGAGGTCTCCCAGCTGGCTCTGCTGTCAGTGGAGGGGAACATTCTCCACCACTCATGGGGGATGGACCAAAAGAGCCATTATGGCTCAGTGGACCTAAAGACCTTACTACTTTAAGGCAGCCTTCTCCCTGACACCAACCCTCACCTCCTGCTTTAGCAAATCATTCAGATTATTTCATAACCATTACACACAGAAATAAAAAGTAATTTACATACATTCTGCACCAAGAAATAAAATAGCTCCTTTTACAAAGTGCCCCCTACCTCTCTGAGGAGGATTTTGTAAATCTGGTCTTCCCAGCATAGGTTTTACAATCCCGGGTTCATCTTGACGCACTGCGATCTTTTGGGTCATTTCCAATAGTCTTGAATATTGAGAAAGAATGGACTGAATTATGAAACAGCAATCTATTCCTTCATAGATAATATCTAGCATAACCTTAAAACACTATAAAACATACAGGAAGATACCAAAATCACATACTTCTGTCTCAAATTAGCAACTTCCCTTTTCTCTTCAGCTATAGCTCTTTCTGCAGAACGAGCTTTGAGCTATTAAAGAGAAAATATTCAAATTCAGTTGCAGTAGGCTATGCACAAAATAAAGAAAAGGGGGAAAAAATCTTACCCAATTATCATGAGCTTTCTTCTCATGCATAGCAATCTGAAAAAGACAATACATTAAAAAATATGTTTTTAGGGACTCATTATAATAGCCTATAATTGTCTGTATTAGATATCAAGAAATTCTGCAACTACAGGACAGTATTAATTACTACCTGGTTTTTAAACGAGTGCTTGGTTTTCTGTAATGCTTCTTCCATCTCTTCAATTCTCCGCCTAAGAATTACAACAATTGAATAACATTTGAAACATTTCTGACCATTTTCCCTTTATTCCATCAGCTATACTTTTAAAGACTTTATCATACATAAGAAAAACATTTCTATAGTTATATGAATCCAGTGTGATCAAAACTAATACTACAGGCCAGGTGCAATGCCACATGCCAGTAATCCCAATGATTGGGAAGCTGAGGCAGGAGGATCACAAGTTCGAGGTCAGTCTCAGCAATTAAGTGGGAACCTATGCAACTGAGACCCTGTCTCAAAGTAAAAAAAAAAAAAGGTCTAAGGATGTAGCTTAGTAGTAAAGCACCAAAAATAAATAAATAAATAAATAAAATAAAATAAAGACCCAATACTAATAACTTCTTTATCATTTAATTGCTAGAGATTCTGAATGATAAATTATAATTTCCTTAACTGTTCATCAGTGTTTTCTCAAGTAATTCTGCTAGAAATATCTTCCTCCTTAAAAATTTTTTTCTTTTTTTCAAATTATATCCATAAAAGATTTCCAAGGTCTATCAAATGCCACACTTTTGTGGGTCTTGATACATCACACAGCAAACTGATTTCTTAAAGAATTACTACAACATACAAAACCCCCAGAACTGTTTGCATTGACCAAGTTCCCTATGGTCTTGCCCATTGGGTATAAGTAAATTTTTGTTAACATTTTTCATTTGTAAAGTTGAAATTTATTTTTTCTCCTGTGTGAATTGAATGTATTCATATCCTCTCGTTATTTATACTTCCATGCTATTTTCTTCTATCTACATAATGTAAAAAAAGATTAAAAAAGAAAGCCACCACTAGTTTATTAGACATTGACACCCTCCTTTAGAAACTGAACTCACTTGTAATTTTTAACTTCCTGTACAGCGGAAACCACCTTTTCATCTGCAGCTGACAGCTGCTGCTCTTTTTCTAGTCTCTCATATTCTTCTTGGCTCACTTTCCTAAAATAAAGCCAGTTATCAAATCAAAAGTTTCTCTCTGTGAATATCACTTCCCACAATTCTATAAAATGCTTAGGCACATAAAATAGGAATTCAAACCTGCAATTTCGTAAATCAAACTCTGGCAAATCACTTACATTTTCTAATTTTTCCTCTTAATTCTCTATTTACCAGTAAATAAAATAAATTTGAAAACAACATGTGCCCCAAGGGCAAGTCTCCTGTGTGTAAGATAATAAAAACTCACTTTACTTCAATGTGGAAGATCAGGACTGATAAACCTAACATAATTAAACATATTAGGATAAAGCAAGGGATAATTCTTTTCTCGTTTCTGCCATGGGTAGGACACTAAGTATATCTTTGTCATGGAGGAACTCTTTTCTCAATCCAAGACTGGTACCATAATAAAGATATAGTCAATCAAAGAAAAAATCTTCTAGAATATGTCTTTTAGCTATGCAATTAGCCACAGAACATTTTTCACACTTTAGATATATATTTCAAAAGAATTGCAATTAAGCAAAAAGACAAATCTGAGTTTTGATAATGTCTGTCAACCAGAAAAAGAAGCCAAACTGACCCACGATCAGAGTATTATCTACTGACAAGTTTTAACTCTGATCATGAAACTCAAGATGTTCATCTACTGAGACAAAGGTAGCCACATTTAATGATTTTAAAAATACTATTTTCTGCTATCCTTGTACTACTTTAGCCATAGTTCCAATTCAAAAGATAATTAACTTGAAACTTAATTTTCCATAAATCAGAAGAACTATAGTAAAAAAGGATTATTGATACCAAATAGAAAAAGGGGATTATATATTCTTATATAGCTTCTCATTTAATTCTTCAGCAAGTATTTTATGAGTGGCTATAATATACTAGTTACCTTGTAAGATGCTAAAGAATAAAAGAGCTCACTGTTTCAGGTATAAATGACGCCTAAAGGAATATAATAATTTTCCCCACTGGCTTAAGAAGGAATATGGAGAAAACTGAATCTTGAAGGACAGAGAGAATTTTGTTTCCAATTACCAAAGAGTTAGTCTGAGAGCACTAAGAACAATCAAAACATCTTTATAAGAATATAAAATTGTGTTTGAAAGGATACAAGCTAAAAAGGCAGTGAAGATATATGTATGTGGCCAAGATCCATTAGAAAAAGGAATCTCAGAATTACAAGTAAAGCTGGCACTTTAAGGTACTTTTCTCCTAGGTTTACCCACATATTGAAGATAACACAAAGATATAATGAGTCTGAACTAAGCCTTCATCAAATTCCTGGGCTTAGAGGAAAAAAGAAGTGTTTGGGGCTACAAATAAAGGGACCCTTAATAAAAGCCCTAGCCTTTGAGTTTAGATTAGAAAGTACTGCACACTTAAGTGATGAACAGGCAAAAAATCCAAAAGTAACAATACTGATACATTGAAAAGACAAGTCATTTTTGAATTATCTTAATTGCTGACTAAGTTTGAAGTGACAATCTTACTCAAGTAACCTCAACACTTTTCTATAAGAAGATAACTTCATCTTAGTCCTCAAATTTCATGTATAATTATCACAACAATGTTAGCCAATCAAAACTGACCAGACACTCCATAAGACAAAATTCTGTGAGAAAAAATCCCACAGAAAAGGAAACCACCTAATGGGGTTAACCGCACATGTTTTAAAATCACTGTGCTTTATATAGTCAAAAAAGTAAAGTCAAGATTATGAATTTCAGGTCTGGGAATATAGTTTAGTTGGTAGAGTGCTGCCTTGCATGCACAAGGCTCTGAGTTCAAACCCCAGCACCACAAAAGAGGAAAAAAAAGATTATGAATTTTGTCAAAGGATTAGAAACTATAAAACCAAGAAATAGTTGGGTGTGGTGACCTACATACAGTCGAAGATACTTGGAGGCAGAGGCAGAATGATGAGATTAAAGATAGCTTGGAAAGCAGTAAGACACTAGTCCCTTATGAGAAAGAGCAAGGAGTCTGGGGAGGTAGCTCAATAGTAGAGCACATGGCTCAAGGTCCTGGGTTTGAGCTGTAGTACTGAAATAGGACTGGGGTTGTGGCTCAGTGGTGAAGCACGTGCCCCACATGTGTGGGGCACTGGGATCAGTCCTCAACACCACATAAAATAAATAAAATATTGTGTCGGGCTGGGGATGTGGCTCAAGCAGTAAGGCGCTCGTCTGGCATGTGTGCAGCCCGGGTTCAATCCTCAGCACCACATACAAACAAAGATGTTGTGTCCGCCAAAAACTAAAAAATAAATATTAAAATTATCTTTCTCTCTCTCTTAAAAAAATCCTATAAAAAATAAAATAAAATATTATGTCCATCTACAACTAAAATAATATTTTAAACCCTGAACTTTTTAAAATCCTAAACTCAATGAATGATTTTAACATCAGATTTGGGAAGTAAAATAAATCCTACCGCTTTTAAGACAGGTCAGAAGAAAATATCCAGAAGAAGTAAATCCAGAATGTAAGAGGCAGGGGAAATCAAATTCTAATATGCATTATTATAATCAGAAGAGAGAATGAGGTAAAATCAACATTTAGAAAAAGACTCGAAAATTCAAGAAATGTTTAATGTTCCCAAGCAACATAACTGCAAGAGGAAAAAGTGGGTGGGGTGGGGAAAACTACACCTAGGCACTTCCCAATACAACTGTTAAAAAAAGAGAGAAATGACTACAGGAACTAGGGGAGGGAGATAAGACCAAACAACAATGATAATGGACTCCTTAAAGAAAAAAAATTAAAAAAGATGGTAATTAATTGGATATTTTCAAATTGCTAAAACTAAGTAACAGTCAAAATTCAGTAGTCAAAAGAAAGATCCTTTAAAAATGGAAACTGGTTTTAACTCTAATCATGAAGTTCATGTCAACCTAATACAGATTATAAAGGTAGCAATATTTAGTGGATAAAATACTATTCTCTGTTTATCCTTGTACTACTTTGATACACTAATCAAATCTATCATTAAAGGACAATGTTCAAATAGAATGAAAATAATTTCAAATAAGAAACCAACAGTGTAGAATGCAGAACTACAGAAACTTTAAATATGTGTATAAATTGAATGAATGTCTTGTGGAGTTCACAGTATATGAAGTACTAACATACGATGCCACAACAGTTATCTGATTCAGGAGCTACTTAAAGCCCATAAAAACAAGTAATAAACCTATTAATCTATGTCAGGTTTTTATTAAATCCAGAATACATACCAAGGCCTTTAAATTATGAGAAGATGAATAAAATTATAATTATAATTATATAATTATAATTCCATTATAATTTATGATTACATCAAGCTTATACAGGTGATGAGGAAAATAATTAAAAATATTTAAACTATTAAAAAGATACAAGGAAGAAAAAAAGAACAGGTCATCAAATAGAAAGCAAATTCTTCATAAACCACAGGCACATATTGACATGGACAGACTTATATTTTAGAAAGTCCACTCAAGCGGCTATAGAGAAAATTACTAAGAATTTGAAATAAATTATATAAAAATATAAATAATGGAGAATGAAGACAGATGACCTAGGTTAGAAACAGAAAAGATGACACAGGCATGAACTAACATAGTACCTGGGGATGAGAAAAAAAGAGTACAAACCACAGATGATGACTGAATGAATTTTGGAGGAGTTGAGGAAAATAGTGCTACAATTTAACTGCATTACAAAGAAAATTAATTGCCATTTAGGTCATTCATATTACTAGTAGGGACAGAGAAAACAAGTGTTCTTTTGAAAAAAAAGTGATAAAATGAGAAATGTTTCTTTGAAACAGGCCAGGCATTTAGAACTGGCCTGAACAAAAATTTGAGATTCTAAAAAGGTCGCTTGGAGATCACAGAATTTTAGAAAAGTTAATGGAAAGGTTTCAATATTTAATGCATTAATTAGGCAACAGAAGTCAAAATACCTAAAAATAGTTAGGTCTATAAGAAGGTCTGTATATATATATATCTTGTTAATAAATCAGGTGCAAACAAATAAAATCTGACACAAAAAAAACTATTTTTAGAGAATTCAAGTATTTTTGTGGATTAAAAACTTCAAATGAACTTCCAAAAAATAACTAGCTCCACACTGAGAAGATTAATATATAAATATATACTACAAACAAGTACTTCTGTAATCGTAACTCCTAAAATCCTTGCCACAGTTCAATTTTTAGTGTGAACATCTGAGATACTCAAGTCCAAAACTTGTACCATCAATAAGTAAATATTATTCCTTTTTGAAGTTTTTATTCTACTAAAACATGTTATTCCAAAACACTCAGTATTTTTAAAGGTCTAGAGTTAGAGATACAAGTTCAAAATATTAGAATTACATAACTGATCACAATGAAAGGAAATTAAAATAAATAGTGGGATCATAGAAAGCGTCTAGATCTTTGAGAGGTATTTCCACATCAGTGACTGTTAATACCAGTTTACCACTTCTTGCCTTCATATGAATTTGACAATTGATTACGATGTCCTCACAGCCTTAGTTTATGGTTCCAACTACCTCAGGACTCTTAAGACTGATGATGGAAAGAAAAATGCAACTTATAGGAAACAAAACACAAAGGAAAAAAGACAAATCTCTACTAGATAAAATTATCTGTTAGTTCACACAATGATAACAATAACAAACAATGGAAATCTTACTTTTTTAGTGCCATCTCATTTTGCTGGTAGAGTTCATTTAAAATCTCCACTTTCTGCCTAAGAGTTTTGCATTCCTCTTCCAGTCCAACTTTAGAAGACCGTAGTGAATTGCAGTCACTTTCTAATTTCTTTATTTGGTCTGTAAAGGATAAAACAGCTTATCTCTATATGTGTACAAGGACTTAAGAACTTGTTTGAGGGAGTAGTGCCAAGAAAAGTAAAAAGCATGAAAGCAAGAAGCCATTCTTTATCTTTCCAATAAATTTTTAAGTCTTTCCAACATGGCAATTTCTTCTCAAGAAGAACCCACCTTCTAGATTACATTTTGTGGACATCGAGGCTCTTAGCTTAAGTTGTAAAAGTTTTAGATCCTCTTCAACTACTGATATTGTAGTTTTTGTCTAAAAATTGCAGAAAAGAGAGGTATTCTTAAAAGTGAGGCACAGGAAGAATTCACAGGTACTATGGGACTCTTAGAAAGAACTATACCTGAGAGACATCCATCATCTGCTTAATTTGATCTTTGATCTTCTCGTTCCAATCACCTAAAAAACAAAAGACTTTAGCTTTTTCTTTCCTTACTTTAACTCTATATTCTCCTAACTTCCCTAAACTAAAGAATGATTGTGTTCAAACACTGGAAGAAAAAAATCAATTAAATAATTATACTGATTAGACTAATGACTTTTAAGAGAATTGCAAGCATAGATTTAAAAAAAAAAAAAGAGAGAGGTGAATTTCAGACTGGGGTTGTGGCTCAGTGGTAGAGTGCTCACCTAGCATGTGTGAGGCACTGAGTTTGATCCTCAGCATAAAAATAAATAAAAGTACTGTGTCTGTCTTAAAAAAAAGGTGAATTTCTAGTTTGCACAACTAAAATGTTATCTATGCTATTCTTGTAAGATAAAAGCTTTTCTTCTCTCTCAGATCTATCTTCACCTGGGCAATAAGTGTCTTGTTTAGAAAGATTCAATCCTCTATTTTCTCCCTGAATCTACTACCAGGTGTGGTTTGAAATACTTGCTATGTAAGCAATATCCAACTTGGGAGAAAACATCTGGAAATATTTTCCTCATCAGTAAACACTGTTACACTCCCTCTCTAGCTTTCTGATAGTCTCTAGCCTCTGTTCTCACAGCCTTAGTTTATGGTTCCAACTGCCTCCGGACTGACTGTGGACCTTAAAACCACAGAGCCATAGAGATGATGAGTATCAAAATCAAGTATCATCTGCATAAGTTAAGAAATAAATTTCTCTTACTGTAGAATGTTCAATACTTAGAGGTATAGGATATGACTATTGTAGCTGCAGTGTACTTACTAGTTTTCAATAGGATAGAAAAAGTCAGTGTTCTTCACATGCCTATTGCTACATTATACCCCAACAACCCACCTCTGCCAATGCAACAGACATATCTATAGATCCAGTGATATGTGTCTACAACCCTGAAGCTTAAGAAAAAATTAAGCCAGCTGAAAAGTGGCATCTGTATACTTAATTAAAGACAGGAAAGCAAAAAAGGATTCAACCTCCCTGAGACTGATCTTACCTGCTAACTCTCCATTGGTTAATTCATCTGACTCATCTCGACTTTGATCCTCAGATTCAGATTCACATTGAAACCGATTCAACTGTGTAATGTGATTAGTCAAAGCCTAGAAAAGAAGCAAAAGGTTGGAAGACTCTCGATTTTAATTCAGAAAATTTCAGGAGAATTCATGAGATGAAACATGTATTTGGAGTATAAACTTACATTAATAGTATCATCTTTTTGACTAAGAGCTACTTGTAAATCTTTCTGGGTCTTCTCAAATGATTTCATTTGTTCACTGAGCTCAGTGTGTGATGTACTCCAGTCTTTTACTTCCTGCTGCAACTGAAAAGTCAAAACACATGAATTCCTATGGGTTAGGGAGGGGTTTCTGCACTGGATATATCAGGACTACAAGACTTAGACAAAGAAATAGAGAGCCATACTCCTCGGTGGCCTGCCTCAATCGAGGGGGTTGAGACCTTGGTTAAGGAAGAGGGCAGAGTGGCCCCAACTCTCACAGCTGCAGTAAGAACATCAGAGCTATCAGGAAGTTGAGCCTGTTTATTGCATTCCCCAGAAAATTGCTGCCAATTCAAATAATTTATCTCCAGGAGGAATGGCTGGGCACATATGACTGTCTCCTAAATTTAGATTCCTTATCATGTAATCTTCCCTTGGCCGGTGAATCAGTAACTATTCAAAAGAGGATCATAAAATACTTAATTTTCTGGTTTAAAAAGTTTCTTTGAGGCTATGCAAGTTAATAACTGATTGACATTTGATAAGAAAAGCAATAATCCAAAAATCCAAAACAGATGGAGACCATATATATGCACTCAATTTGGGGAGCATTGTTTAAACTTTGCATATCTAGAAAAGGTCCTACATGAAAATTCCTTACCTCAGAAACAGATCCAAGAAAGATACAAGATAATGATATTCACTTCTCTAGTTTACATTATGTATGACATCAAATTTTCTTTACCTGCTCTTTCTCCTTCTTAAGCATGGTATTTTCTTTCTGAAGCTGACAGCATTTCAACTTCACCTTCTCTTCACGAAGCTTAGCTTCAGTAAGGAGAATTTGAAGCTAATGAAAAACACTACAGTTAGTGAATTAATTCCAAAGAAGAAACAAAGTTATACTTTCCCAAACAAGACATCATATAGTTCTCATTTTTTGCACATTTTAGCACACCTCAAATTTTTGGTCCGCAACAAAACTAAGATGTAGTACTAATATCCGTTAGCAATAGTTGGCAGCTTTACCTCTGAACTTTCAGAAGTATTTACTGAAATGACATCTTTAAGCTTCTCTATAGATTTCTTATTTTCCATTATCTGCCAGGTGAAAACAGAACACAAAATATGCATTAGGATTTCAGTAGAAATACTGATATATGTGTGTGTGTGTGTGTGTGTGTGTGTGTGTGTGTGTGTGTGTGTACGTACACATACATATATATACTAAAAAAGATAAACACAACAAAATTTTTGTCAAGCCATCCCATTACATTTCAGGTAAATGCAGGGGATCCAGCTTTGGACTAAGCAAAAAATCAAAAACTGAAAGAGATGAGGGAAAATGAAGTCATAAATATTTCATGGCATCCACAACCTTACTGTTTATGAGATAACCAGAAAAAAAGTTCAAAGTATAGAAAATCATAATGCAATAAGTAAATAAAATGTTTTAAAGCATAGAAAATTAACTAATTAATTACTGTTTCAAGTAAACCAGTTCAAATTAGTAATTTTTTTTCTAGTGATAGAGAAAAAAATTTCCCAAGATCATTTTTAAAATTTTCTTATCATAAGTAAAAAATGATAAAATTTAAGGAAGAATAGACTAATCTCACATACAGAAGAATTCCAAAAAAATTATAAAGATACTTGCTCCTTAAGGAAGTGGACATAAATCTGCAATCTTTGTTTGCAATGCCTGGGATTGAATCCTGGGCCTCATGCATGCTAGGCAAGTGCTCTACCATGAGCTGCATCCTGAGCTTGTAACTCTTCATACTTTAACTGTGGGCTGTGCATGGTAACTTCCAAAGAATACAATATGAAAAGGATTGGAAAGAATTTTTACAGTGGAGAAATCTGATAAATACTACCTCAGCTAGGTGATCAAGCTTACTTGGGGGTAGGATATTTCAGAACACACTCTCTACCATCTTTTGCAACTTTTATGTAATTACAGAAACTTATAGAAATTGAAAATGAAATATGTAAGTAAAAATTTTTTAAGTTGTTGTATCAGTACTTAAAAGTTCCACAAAATGGGCAGAAGTGGGTTCAACTTCCTTGACTCCTAATCTTACTTTAGTTAACAGCTGGACTAAGTTCAACTTAACCAATTTTACAAAATATTTCAAAAGCCAAATTGCAGTAATACTTAGCAGCAAAACTCTTACCAAGTCCTGATTCTTAGCTTTCTGTTCTCTCTCAGATTCTAACATAACATGAAGACTTTTAGCTCCCTCATCCAGAAGTTCTTTAGCTTTTTCAAGAAGCTTCATTTTATCCTGGAAAAAAAAGGTGTCAAGATTACTCACTCATTACATTTACTTTTGAGTTTAGAATGTAATTCCCCCCAAAGAAGGGATTTTTACCTTATAATTAGTTGCTTCATCAGAAAGAATCATATTTTGTTTCATGGTCTCTTGGACCTGTTTCTTTGATTCCTTCATCTATGTAAATAAAGCATTCAGAATTAAGATACACAAATTATAGTGCTACCATACAAGTTACTTCCAGACAAGTGACCCTTTCCAGAAGAAAGCAGTACTTAATACATATGACTGTTTAGAATTTGGATGATTTGTAGGAAATAATGAAACAAAAATTTTAAAATATGATTTTTAAATTAAAACAGGTAGGAATGATTCAAGCTAGAACCAAGGGAGAAAGAAAGAAAAAAATAATTATACCTTCTGTTCATAATTTGACAATTTCTGCATTAGTTCTTCATTTTCTTTCATGAAATTGTTCACCTTTTTGAAAATTTGCTGTTCATTGACTAAAAGGGGGAAATACACAAGATTATTACAATCACTAAATGAAATTCAATTACTCAATCTACTAAAAGCAAAGACATGTTATGTGGTACTATGAGGAAATACTTCTTAGCATAACTATTATGCTTTTAAAAAGCAATCTATGCTTATTAGCAATAAGAGTATAAAAATTATTAGAATTTAAGAAAAATATAAGAACAATGATATTTTGCTGGGTGCAGTGGTGCACACCTGTAATCCCAGTGGCTCAGGAGGCTGAGATAGAAGGATTCCAAGTTCAAAGCCAGCCTCAGCAAGAGTGAGACACTAAGCAACTAAGTGAGACTTGGTCTCTAAATATAGGGGGTTGGCGATGTGGCTCAGTAGAGTGCCCCAGAGTTCAATCCCAAGAACCCCTCTCATCCAAAATGATATTTCAATTTAAGCTTATTTCACAGATGGGAAATACATTAAAGTGTTGTAGCTTGATATTCCCCCCTTCTCAAAACACTTTCTTTTCCGAAAATGGAATCATTTAATTCTTTGCAAAGAAAAACAGAAATGAAAACATACTGATTCACATTACCATTCTTCAAATTATCTACTCAGTTACTTAATGCATGATTAAATCATTAGCATAGAAATACTCTTCAAATGTAATACATCTGCATTACATCAATATTCAAAGTTAATCTGCCCCAAATTAAAACTTATCATCATCTCCCTATCCACAATTTGTTCCTCCTCTTTATCTCCTATCTCAGAGTTGGAACCATCATCATCTACTCTATTATCCATGCTAGCAACCTAGGAATAGTAAAATTTTCAGGAGGTAAAAAAGATAATAGACATTAAAAGTCACTGTATCTACTTCTAACATACATAAAACACACATCAAACACCAATACAAAGGGTTATTACAAGTTTAAGAAACCTAAAAATTTACCTTGATATACTCTATCTTTTACCTAGAAGAGAGAAAAAAAGATTAAATTTGATGTCAAACATCTGCTCAATAGAAACAGCATTCCTAAAACAACAGTCAGAATCATAACCAAGTGAGAATTTAATAACATTCTGGTTCAGGATAATAATTTATAGGATTAAAAATAAGTAAAGGTTAACAAGCCTTTTAAATTTAATTGGTAGTGATATTTCATAAATAGCCTCTGACATAAAAACACTAAGATATGTACCTTATTTCACAGCAAAGATGTGTGTGTGTGTGTGTGTGTGTGTGTGTGTGTGTGTATACTCAAAATCATTTACTTGACAATTCTAAATAACCAGGATAAAGTCTAGAAACAATGACTATTCAAAAGAAATCTGAGGAAACAATATTAAATGCATAATCTTTGTACTAAGATATGCCACTTTCACTCACCAGAAAACATCTTAGAACTCCAATTTAAATTTGGCTATTGGCTGAATTTAGAAACTAAGAGGGTACATCATCTTATTTCTGCAAACCACTAAATATATAGCAAGAAATCTGAAAGGAAAGACTGCTTGAAGAAAATGCACAAGCAATAAGAAAATTGACAATTAAGATATTCTGGAAAGGACAAAAACAATCGTTTCCAAAAAACAGCAATAAACTACCTGATAATAAAACCTAAGCAGAAATTTTTTTAAAACATCACTAAATTTCTTTGTAACTTAGCATATTACTTGTCCTTTCAAATGTTATAAATGGTGATGGGATATTCAGATGTGTCCACGGATCATCCAGGGGATCTTCGTAACAGGAAATTGCATTCAGAAAACTCCAACACAGAAAAAAATGAACATTTCTTTAATGTCATAGCCTTGCTAACCTTTTACTCAAAATGACAACAGAGGAAAATGGGAAGTAGCATAAAAGCAGTCATCTAAGGTAGGGAGACTAAAGTTTTAAAGTCAAATGCTGAAACTGAGGAGCAACAAGCTAGGAACCACATCCCACATAACCTAGTGAAAAGAGAAACAGGTACCAGGGTTCTTGAAATGAAAGAAACAAGAGAGAGAAATATAAAATGTTTTCATGTTTTTCCCTTCTCTTTATCCTTCTATTTCCTTTTTACTTTTAGCTGAGAAAAAGTTCAATGAGATTAGAAAATTCCTCACAGGAATCCAGGCAAACAATTCTTCTATTTAAGAAGGGAATACTTTTTAAGAGATTTTACACTCAATTGTACAAGGAGAGGAAACTTATCTTAACAATGATATGTCTGAAATAATTAAGAAATCAGAAAAAGAACACTCAGATTTGAAAAGATTTGTATCCAATGTTTTTGGCCTCTTTAACTGTTAGGCTTTTCATATGCAAAGTCCATTTACCTAAAATAATTTTCTTCCAATTATGTTAAATAACTATGAAACAGAATGACCTACAGTACAAACATAAGTATGTATAAGCGCATATATATATATGTGTGTGTGTATATATACACACACACATATATATACACACACACACACACACACACACACACACACACTTATACATATATGTACACACATACACAGAGATAGACTAATTCTGCTCAGGAAAAAAAAAAACCTTAATGAACAAAACATTTAATGGATTTTTGGACAACACATAATCTATACTTCCAAATAAAAAGGTATTTTCTGTACATATGATCAAATCATAAAATCTGGGAAAAATTTATATAAAAGACTGGAAAAATTATATCATCTCCTTTTTCTCATTTTACTGTATTTCTTTGCAGCATTTCCCCCTGTTTGTATGTTTATATTAACATACAGTTCATCAACATTTAAATCTTAGTTTCTGCTTTTTTTTCCCACTTCACATTTAATTGTGAGCATTTTCTGTACCTCAAAGCTTTGAAATAAATAAATCTGCCTACTATTCCACTAATCGAACATACAATAACCCCTAAATGAATTATGTTGTGCTAAGTCTTCAATCTAATACACTGTTCCATTGAAAAACATTACCAAAATCTTCAAAGCATAGTTATTTCTTTAAGATAGATTACTAGACATATATGCTACATAAAAGGATATTTATCTAACCTATCCCATCTTTTATCCCACTTTTAAGACTTCTGATACATATGAAACTACTGGTCAGGATGGCTGTAAGAATTACCAGTTCTACCAACTGCACCCACACTAAATTATTTTATAATGTTAGTTTGACTTAAACCACTATTTTGTGTTTTAGCAATTGAAAAAGAAAAAAGGGGGGGGCAGTGACTATATAAAATAATCCTTGTGCTTATGTGCTAAGGTATAAGTAAGTTAATTTACTCACAAGAGCAGTTCTCCAAGAGAAAATGACAAAGGATACAATCCCAAAGAAAACAGTGAATACTACAGGCTTCCATGGTAGTCCATAAAAATCAGGCCCAGGTTGAGTATCATCAGGCAATGTAGTAAACAGCTTAAACAGACAAATTAGAAGAAATGGGAAACCTTAAATTTATAACAAAACAGTCACAAAGAATCATGGTAATTCTAAACCAACTTCCTCATCAGAAATCCACCTCCTCAATATTTTCCAATAGCTTCTTCAAGAGAGAGGATACTGGCAGTCTCATATTTTTTGTTTGCTTCCAGTGTTTTCAAGTATAATGAATCTAAATACTTTTTAAAAATATTTATTTATGTATCTTTAGTTTTAGGGTGGACACATTGTTTTGTTTTTATATGGTGCTGAGGATCGAACCCAGTGCCTCATGTATGCTAGGCAAGCGCTCTACTGAACCACAACCCCAGCCCGAATCTAAATACTTTAAATTGAGCATACATTTCCAGTTTGTAACAGGCCCTATATCATCACATTGTCTAACACCTGGCTAGAATCCCTCTGGATCATTCTTTTTTCTTAGATAACCTGGTTTTTATAATTTAAAATATTCATTTAAGACAAAACTTAAATATATGAAAGAACTAATTAATTTTATGGCAACAAATAAAAACAATGACGATATATGTATAAGATTTTAAATCTTACTTCCATTCCACTCTTATATACAGATACGTGACATGTAATTTCAGACAACTCTTGAAAACTGGCTTAGATAAACTTCTCTGAATTTAACATCCTTCTATAAAATTCAGAGCCTAATTTTAAATGGTTGCTCAAAGGCAGTGCAGTAAACACCTGCCTACTCTTCCCTGTTTTCACCGCCCTCTACACGTAATAGGAGATAACTGTCACTTGGGCCCAATTCCCCAGCAGTCTCCTTAGGGAAAAGACCTGTAGTAACATTAGCTGTTTGGATTGTTGGCTGCATTTCAGAACATACCATGAGGTTGTCACCTCTATTCCGTCAAAAAAAAAGTGCAAGTGGGGAAAGCTCAAGTACACTCTCACCGGCCTCGCTTAACAATACAGTCAAGTCCTGCCTGCCTTGGGCCTGACACACTCCATTTCCCCGTCGCCACGACAGTCAGTGCACCCACTCTGCCAGAACTCAGCCACCCGACAGGGGTCCCAGGAGCTCTGGGTCCCCCAGGGAAACAGTGACAGAAGGCACAGTGGCAGGTACTGAGTCCATGGTGTAGGGACAGCTGAGTGGAAGCGACGCTTCCCTGCAGAACAGCACAGGACCCTCTCTTTCACCGTTTCCTACTTCAGTAGGACCCAGCGCAGGGGGCGGGTACTGGGAGTGAACTTTGCCTTCCTCCACCACAGGCGCTTTCCGCCCAAGGCACGTGAAACCCGTCATCAGAGGAAGCCCCTGGGTGGACTGCAGTGAGCAGACAGAGGATGCTGAGGGGCGTGGCAGGGAGCGGGAAGAACCAACTGCAGAGCCCGGCGGGGGACAGCGCCAGTAGAGCCAAGCGGAAGAGTCCAAATGAAAGGACTCCAGAAGGAAAGAGGCTCACCTGTCCCCGGAACTAGGAGAGGACCGGCGATTTAGAAGGCCCTGGAGGAAGCCAGGGAACTAGCAGAAGGGGATTATAGGCAGAGACTAGGAAAAAGGAGAAAGTCAGGCCTCCCAGCCCCTCCCAGAGCAAAACCCTTTTGTCAACGTGTTGAGACACCAGGTACCTACCTGCCCCAAAAGTGCAGACAGAAGAGGAGAAGCTTCTCCTGCTCCCTTCTAAAAGACGACTGCTGGGCTTTCCTTCCCTGCTCACTCTAGTCCTGTTACTTTCTCCAATTGTGGATGACACTCTTTTTAAAAAAGCCTAACCCTAAGGAATCATGTCATTATCACCCCACGCCGGTGGCTTCATTTCTGGATGCCACATTTTAGGGTTGCATGACTTGTGGAAAAGAACAGAATCATGAATAGCCCGAAAAGCACGTGCTAAAAAATTGAAGAAACTGGGGACATTTAACTTGGGGAGGAAATGAACATCTGTGGATCTTTAAAAATCTGTCGTCAAGTTGAATATAGTCAATTCAAAAGAACAAGAATAAGCAGGAAAGCACTGAAAAAGAAGAG
The DNA here is from genome assembly GCF_052094955.1 of Ictidomys tridecemlineatus. Taxonomy (NCBI): domain Eukaryota; kingdom Metazoa; phylum Chordata; class Mammalia; order Rodentia; family Sciuridae; genus Ictidomys; species Ictidomys tridecemlineatus. The sequence goes on from NW_027521306.1 coordinate 506,427, forward strand.
CAATGAAGGGTACAGGGAGGGCAGACTATATAATTAATTCATGTACCCTCATCCAAGCCCAGGAATACATAGAGATTGTGGGACAGAATAGAGAATCCAGAAACAGAACCAACTGGACATTTGGGGTACAATAAAAGTTAGTTTGGGGAAAATAGACTTTCTAATAAGTAGCGTTACCACATGGAAAATTATAAAATTGGATTTTTCTCTACTTATTCAAAAGATAAACTACAAATGGATAAGAAACATGAATGTAAAAATAGAAAATAAACAAGTACTAGAAAATATTAAGTGAAATTTTCTATGTATTATGAGTGGGCAAAACCTGCCTCATTGAAAAAATCTTTCCTGGCTGTATCTAAACCTGCTACACACACACACACACACACACACACACACACACACACGCAGTTTGACAATGACAAACTGAGAAAAAATATTTGCAACATATTATTGTCCAAAGAATCATGTTCCTGAAATATAAAGAACATTATAAATAAAATGGCCAGCAAACCTATACAAAAATGGGCTGAAGAAATAAACAGATCTCAGGAAAAGAAATGCAAATAGCTATAACATATGGAAACATGCTCTGCTTAGCTCATAATGAACAAAATACAAATTAAACCACACCAAGACACCATTTCTCACTTGCATTGGCAAGATCCAAACGTTTGACAACATACTCAGTAGGTGAGAGAATGTGGGGGAATACAAATTCTCAGACACTGCTAATAAGTATACAAAATGATACAACCCTTATGAATGAGATTTGGCAACATCTCCCAAAACTGCTTATATATTTACCTATTAACTCAACAATCCCACTTTTTTTTTAACTTTTTCAGTGCTGGGGAAGGGTATCTTGGGCAAGTGCTCTACTGCTGAGCTATAGTCCACCAGCCCTAATTTCTAAAGATACTGGGAATACAACAACAAATGTTTAAAACTTGTATTTACAAAACTATGTTATTCAAGCATTAATTATAACAATACAAGATGGTCACAAAAGGCTGAAACAACCGTCATCAATGAAAGTTGTTGAATAAACCAAAGAAGAAAGAAAATAATTTTAAATACTGCTAAGAGCTGGTTTCTGGAATACATTTTTTAAAAATGAAGTAGAGAAAAATATTTATAGAATACTATTTGTATCTTAGAAAATGAAAAAAGATGAATATATTATTTCTTATAGCTTTGAGGTAAAACTGACATGCAATAAATTACATGTATTTAAAGTGTGCAATTTGATGAATTTTAACATGAAATTATGAAATCACCATTATAATCAAGATAATATACACATCCTTTACTTCCAAAAATATTCTCATGCTCTAGGTAATTTTGCCCTTTGTCACCCCTCTTTCTTGCCCCCCACTTTCCCATTCCTCCAGCAAAATGTCTTATCTTAATAGATTGCTTTGTATTCCTCAAGTTTTATGTGTATGGGATAATATATTGTATTTTCTATGGCTTCTCTTATTCAGCATAATTTGAGATTCATCTACATCAGTTTATCTATCATCTATTTTTATTGCTGAGTAGCATTTCATTACATGTACATACCACAATTTGTCTATCATCTATTGATAGACATTTGGATTTTTTTCCAGTTTGGGGCTTTTACAAATAAAATAGCCAAGAACACTGATATAAAATTCCTCCTATTGCTATATAACTTATCTTTTCTTTGGAAAAGAATGGTTGGATATGACTGGTGTATGTTTACCTTTTTAAGAAGGTGATTCTACCACTTTATATCCCCACCAGATGTGTACCCATCCAGTTCCTCCATCTCTTCTCCAACCACTCAACACAATTGTCTTTAATATTAGATATTTAATAAGTGTGTAGTGGTAACTCTTATGCTTCAAAATTGCATTTCCCTGATAATTATGTCAAGCATTTTTAATGTATTTACTATCTGTTTATCTTCTTTGATGAAGTGTTATTTTACAGGACTATATTTTTTTCTAATGCGTTCTAAGAGTTCTTCATATATCCTTGATGCAAGTCTTGATAAATGCTTTACAGTAATTTCCTCCCAGCTTGTGTTTTGTCTATTTCATTGACTTCAAAGTGTATTTTGAATTACAGAGGTTTTAGTTTGATGAATCCCACATTGTCAAATCCTTTTTAATGCTTTTGTTGTCAAATTTAAGAAATCTTTGCCAAACCTAAGTTCAACAAAAATTTTTCTCTTATTTTTTTTCCTAGAGGTTTTGTACTTTTGAGTTTAATATTTAAGTCTGTGAGTTAATTCAGGTGTCTAATGCAAGGCATGGATGAATATTTTGCATATAAATATGCAGTAATTTCAGTACCATTTGCTGAAAAAACTTTGCATTCTCTACTTGTCTTTCCATCTTTGTCAATGACTGTTGCCATATATATTGTGTATCTATCTCTGAATTCTTGGCTCTGTTTCAATATGTTTTGTCTGCAATCCTGATTACTGTAGCTTTAGAATATTTTTTTTCCTCTTTGTATGGTACTAGGGATTGAACACAGGACCTTGCATATGCTAGGCAAGTCCTCTACCACTGAGCTACATCCCCAGCCCTAGATTAAGTCTTGAAGCCACGTTGCAATCAGCTTGTCATTTTCTACAAAACTCTGCAGGGATTTTGATTGGAATAATGTTGACTCTGGTGATTAAACTGGGATGAATGGACACCTTAGTCTTCTGACTCATAAATTAGGTATATCTCTCCATTTAGGTTCTCTTTAAATTCTATCAGCAATATTTTATAGTTTTTAATACATACATTTTAGTTTTTGCCACGTTTATGTTTAAATACTTCATATTTTTATTCTATTGTACATGGAAATCTTTAAAATTTCAATTTCTAATTATTCATTGTTAATATATAGAAAATATAATTGCTTTTAGATGTAAATTTTATCTGTCAACCTTACAATAGCTTTTTTCTAGATCATACCAGATTGTATCTATATATATTCATGTTATCTGAAAAGAAAGAGAATTTTATTTCTTCCTTTCCAATCTGAGTGCATTTTATTTCTTTTTCTTGCCTTAGTATACTAGCTATTTCCTTACTGCACCCCAGTACAATGCTGAATAGATGTAATGAGAGTAGACATCTCTGTTTGGTTTCTGATCTTGGGGGAAAGTATTCAATTATCAACCATTAAGTATGAGGTTAGCTGCATTTTTTCAGAGAATGTTTTAAGCTCCCTTCTATTCCTAGTTTGTTGTTTGTTTTTCTACATCAATAATCAATGCTGAGGGGCTGGGGTTGATACTCAGTGGTAGAGCACTTGCCTAGCATGTGTGAGGCAATGGGTTCAAATCTCAGCACCGCATATAAATAAGTGAATAAAATAAAAGTTAATCAACATCTAAAAAAATTTTTTTAAATAATAATCAGGGCTGATTTTTTTTTTACATGTCGATGCGATTTATTGTCACCTACTTGTACATGCACACAAAATAACAATATAATTTGGCCAATATTACTCCCCAACATTTCCCCCCTCTGCTATATTTTTTAAATGCTTGTTTTGTATCTCTTGAGCTAAACACAAAGATTGTGCTTTTAGGTACATCAATGTGGTAAATTTCATTGATTTTCAAATGTTAAATAAATTTTGGATTCTTGACATAAATCCCCATCATCCGTCTAGTTTTTGTCTATGATGTATTTTCCTTTTACATATTGTTGTATTTGACTTAAATTTTTGTTTAGAATTTCTTTACAGATTCATTGGAGATCCCATGAGAGGTATGTGGTTTTCTTTTCTTATTATATCTTTGTCTTGGTTTGGTGTAGTGATAACACTGGATTCATAGGAGAACTATTTCCTTGCTTTAATATTCTACAAGGGTTTAGTATTACTACTACTATTAGGAATTAGTATCATTTCTTCCTTACAGGTTTAATTGGATCACCAATAAAGCTATCTTGGTCTTATATTTTTTTCTTTGAAGAAAGGTTTTTACCTATACCTTCAATTTCTTTAATAGCCAACAAGGTTTATGAAATTGTCTGTTTTTCTTGAGTGAACTTTTGCAATTTGTGGCTTAAATAAAATTTCTTCATTTCATCTAAATTGTCAAGTTAATTAACATAAACTGTTCATAATATCCCCATTATCAGTCTAGTATCTGTGAAATCTGTAGTGATATCCCTTCTCTGATTGCGAATATTGGTAACCCGTGTCTCCTCTTTTACTTCCCTCACTAGATGTTGATCAATTTTATTCATCTTAAAGAACTAGCTTTGGGTTTCATTGATTTTCTCTTATTTTCCTTTTTTTAAAATTTTACTGACTTATGGTCTTTATTATATCTTTTTTTCTTGCTTACTTGGAGATTAACTTATTTTTCCTTTTCTAGTTTCTCATAGTAGGAACTAAGTCAATGACTGGAGACTTATTTTTTTAATAAAGCTATCTTGGGCCTGGTAGTGCTATAAGTTTTCCAATAACACTTTAGTGACATTGCACAAATGGATATGTTGTTTTCAGTTTTATTCAACTCAAAATATGAATTTATTCTCTGATTTATTTGACTCAAAAATTATTTAGCAGTGGGGGCTAAGGTTGTAGCTCAGTGGTAAAGTGCTTGCCTCACATGTGTGAGGCACTGGGTTCGATCCCCAACACCACATAAAAATAAATGTACTGTGTTGTTCATTTATACCAAATATATATATATATGATAGATAGATACAGATATACATATAGATATAGATAGATAGCAGATAGCAGCCTGGCACTTAAGTTTTCAAATATTTGAGAATTTTCCAGATTTTTCCATTATTGATTTCTCATTTTATTGTGTTCAGAGAATAAGCTTTGCCTGACTTTGAATACTTTTATATTTACTGATAATTTTTTTAAGATCCAGAATATAGTTTATCTTGGTAAATGTTCCATGTGCACTAAGCTCCTTGGGGGTTTTCTATAAATGTCAATTAATTTCAAATGGATGGATTGATTATGTCATTCACACTTTCTACAACCTTACTTTTATTTTTCATTTTCTGCCAATTGCTGAGGAGAGGATATTGAAATCTCTAAATGTAATCTATAGGATTCATCATTTTCCTCATAATTCTATCAATTTTGATACTTCATGTATTTTGAAGTTCTAATATTAAAAGTACAAGCATTTAGGTTTATTATATAATCTTGACTGATTCGTTTATCATTAGGAAATAACTTTCTTTAGTCCTGATGATATATTTTGCCCCACAACCTCTTTTGGTTTAATGTAGCTACTCCAGATTTCCTTTGACTAGTGTTTAACATGAGATACCTTGTTCAATCATTTTAATTTTGACTTCTTTGTGTCTTTCTATTTACAGTGTTATTCCCTTAGACATCTATTTGGGTCTTGCTTCTTTAGGCAATATGACAATCTCTGTTTTTAACTGATGTATTTAGATACTTTCCACTTAATAGGATTACTGCCGTGCATAGGTGTAAGCTTAATATAATCTTCTATTTGTTCCTTCTGTTCTTTGTTCTTTTTCTTTTCTTTCTGTCTTCTTTTGCAGAAATACCACTATCGGTATTTTTAGTGATTCCTCTATTGGCTTATTAAGCTATAACTCTGTTTTCTAATCTTAGTGCTTCAGGGTTTAGAATATACATCTTTAATTTGTCACAATCTACCTTCAGATGATACTATATTACTTCACATATTCAATAAGAACGTTACAATAGTTACTACCCTTCTGAGATTTATACTGTTGTCATGTATTTTACTTTACATGTTTTCTAAGTCCCATACTACACTGATATTTGTCTTTAAACAGTCAATGACTTTTTAAAATGTTCAAATAAGAAAAATTATTTTAAATATTTATGCACACAGTCACCATTTTCAGTGTTCTTTACTCCTTTATTCCATTATTTCCATCTGCTGTCTTGGTGCAAGTGTAGGTGAATTCTTTCAGCTTGTATGTCCGTACAAGTCTTCATTTTAGAAAGATATTTCACTGGGCATGATATTATCGGCCAACATTATTACTCTTCAAATATATTAAAGGTATCACTCCACTATATTCTCTTATGCCTAATTTCTGACAAGAAATCTGATGTCATCCTTAGTTCTTCTCTACATAAATGTCTTCTCTAACTGCTAAGATTGCTCTTTATCACTGGTTTTGAGCAATTTATTTATGATATAATATACCTTGATATAGCTTTATTCATGCTTTTTGTACTGTAGTCCCATTTAATATCTTGGATCTGCAGATGTACAGTTTTCACAAATTTTTGGCCATCATTTCTTAAAATATTTTTCTGAATACCTCTCATAGCTCAACTTGAAACTGTCCCACAGCTCACTGATGCTCTGGTTCACTTTTCTTTAACAGAAGAAATTTTCCCTGTTTCATTTGGGGTACTTCTCCTGCTATGTCCTCAAGTTCACTAACAAATTTCATCACAATGCTTATTCTGGCATTAATCCCATCCACTGTGTTTATCATATATTTTCAACTCTAGAAGTCTGATTTTCTTAAAATATATCTTCTATATCTCTTTTTACCTTTTTAACACACGAAATATAGTAGTAATGACTTTTTAAAAAATGCCATTACCTCATTCTAACATCTCCGATAGTTCTCAGTTGGCTTTGATTGGATGATTCTTCTCCTCATCATTGTGGATTGTATTTTTCTTGCTTCTTTGCATGCCTGGTAAGCTTTGATTCGATGCCATACATTACGAATTACTATTCTTAATATTTCGTATACAATTAAATTTCTGGAAACAATTTGATTCTCTTGGGTCTGAATATTTGTTAGGTATGACATAAATTGTAATAGTCAGTCCGAGGTAACACCCTTCTGATTATTCTACCCAACTTCCTTAGATAGTTTTTTCCAGGTGCTATTCTGGTCCCTGTGTTAAGACCTGTTCCTTCTAATCACTTAAGATGGTTTCTCTGACTTGCTAAGCAGTTTCATCACACTTATGTGCAGATCAATACCCTGCTGAACACTCAGAGAGCCTTTCACAGATTTCCAGAATTGTCTCTCAATGTAGCAACCTTCTTTTGGTACTCCACCCTGTGAATTCTAGTCACTTTGGTTTTCCTGGAATCTCAGCACCATCTCTCAATTCATGGTATCCTCTGGTTCTGCCTGACTTCCCCTTCTTTGTCATGGCTTGGGAATCTCTTAACATAGTAAAAGCTGGGGCAACTAAAGAGCTCATAGCATTTGTTCTTTATGTTTCCAGAATCATTCTTTGTTGCTTGATCTTCAATGTTACTGGATCTTAAAATTTTATATGTTTGTGGTTTTTTTCATATTTATTTTAGTTGTTTCAGTTGGGAAGGTGAAGCCAGTACCTATATAAAGCTATCATAGCTAGATGTAAAAATCATTTGCTTTTCTTTTTCTTTTTATGGTGCTGGGGATTGAACACATGGCCTCATGTGTGGTAGGCAAGTGTTCTACCACTGAGCTGCATATCCCTTTTCTCATTTGCTTATTTTTTAAATAGCAGAATGCATAATGAAATAAATTTTAAAAGTTAATTATAAAAGAGAGTAATATCAGGGTAGACAGAACTGGGACAAAAGCTAGAGTTCTTTCAAAATCAGGCAGGAGAATCACAAGTTCAAAGCTAGCCTCAGCAACTTAGCAAGTCCCTACGCAACTTAGTGAGAACTATCTCTAAATAAAAAATAAAGAGCCTAGGTATGTGGCTCAGTGGATAGGAGCCCTGGGTTCAATCACCAGTACCAGAAAACAGAAACAACTTATTTTCACAAATTAACTTTGGCTCTTCTAAATATTTAAATAATTGTAAAATAAATAAAAAAAATCTTTAAAAATTAACACCTAAATATTGAAAGCACAAATGAAACAACCTGTGATATCATGTTGGTGACAAACCACAGAAATGAATTATTTCAAACATACCTTAGTGGGATATAGCTTAAAGACAAGAGAATTTCATCTCATTTCAGGAATACATTCCTGAAAGTATTTTAAACAACATAAATATAGTCGTGTGTTGCTTAATAATGGGAATAAATTCTGAGAAACACATCTTAGGCAATTTCAGTGTGTAAACATCATTGAGTATACTTATACAAACCTAGAAAATATAGCCATTTCCACACGTAGGTATTCATATATGATATATCATCGCTTTGGGGATAAAAACCTATAAGATATTATTATACTGAATTCTGTAGACAATTGTAACATTGTAAATGTTTATATATCTAAACATATCAAAACACAAAAAAGATTAAAAATACTAGGTGTCAAGAATTTTTTAGCTCCATTATTATGCACTAATGACCAAAATGTCATTAAGTGGCACAAGACTATAAACAATTATATTTATGTCATTGAAAACTGGAACTCCAACATCAGAGAAAGAAAACACAAATCTAAGATAGATGAAGTGAAGTAAAATCTCTCTAACATCCTGAATTTTCATGGGAATTATCTAAATGACATGATCAAAAATCCCCACATATTTCTGAGCTTTGTTCACTAAAAAGGCTTACAAATGACAGTCAATTTGAGCAATAAGCAATCCTAGTACTTGGAATGTAGCCTCTAAATATCATTTCCTATTGAAAGAAACCAAAGTTCTTTTAGAGAAATAGTTCCTTCAAGGTCTGGACAGGGAATGTTTAAGATGAACTTGGAACATCTCATAGTTCAAAAGCAAGGGAAACAGGTAACAATGACCACTAGGTGGTGGCAAAGGGTCCCAGGAGCCAAGATAAAGAGGCTTCTACAAGGCAAAAGGGGGAGAAATTGAGCATCAGATAAGAACAATTACTATTCCTAACTGGATTAAACACACCAAATATTTTTAAATGCATGACATCATATTGACTCTTAAATAAAAGTTAAAAAGATTTCAAAAGCCCCTTTGGGTATCATTTGATAATGCTAGAATAATACCTTACTATTCTGAAAAGTGTTTAAATGAAGAAAAGGAATCAAATGTTTATCTCCTGCCTTAAGTATACAAACCGAATATCTGTGTAAAGAATAATCAATCATAGCCAGGCGCTGTGGCACACACTTGCAATCCCAGTAGCTTGGGAGGCTGAGGAGGAAGATAGCAAGTTCAAAGTCAGCCTCAGCAAAAGTGAATTGCTAAAGCAACCCTGTATATAAATAAAATACAAAATAGGGCTGAGGATATGGCTCACTAGCCAAGTGCCCCTGAGTTTAATCCCCAGTACAAAAAAAAAGAAAGAATAATCAATCATAAATTTTTATTTGTATAGGCATCCCAGCCTTTAAATGAAGAAAGAAAAATCCCAGCAATTCAGACCATTGCTATTTTGCAATCTGTAATATATTAGCAAATCTCACCAAGGTCACTGTTGACTAGTAGTCAACATCAAAGGAGAGGACATGCAGATGTCAATGCAATATTTCCTATTAAATTTTCATAAGAAACAGAATTGAACCTAAACCTGACTACCAATTTCCAAGAAATATAAAGCAACAGAGAGAGGCTGAGGTTGTTAGCTCAGCACTTGCCTAGAATGCATGGAGCCCGAGGTTCAATCCCCAGCACCACCAAAAAAAAAAAAAGGCAATAGAGAAAACAGGTTAAATTGTTGTACCAGGGGGATGTCATTTATTCACCAAAACTACAATATATCCTAGAAGTCCCACAAACATATTTTTTTCAATTATTGCAAAAAGTTACAACAAAAGGAGAAATCAATAGAGAGTAACTTATATGAGACTTGTTCTCCCACTGAACGCAACCAGAAAGTTGGAATATATATATTGGTACCAGGGATTGAACTCAGGAGCACTTGATCACTGAGCCACATCCCCAGTCTCAGCCCCATTTTGTATTTTATTTAGAGACAGGGTCTCACTGAGTTACTTAGCACCTCACTTTTGGCTTTGAACTTGTGATCCTCCTGTTTCAGCCTCCCGAGCCACTAGGATTAAGGCATGTGCCATCATGCCCAGTCAAAAAAGATTTTTAAAGAGCTATTTTTCAGATAGAAAGCCACAAGGAACATGCAACTGTCACCCCTAAGAGCAGGAGAACAAATAGGTGAGCATTCTACCTGGAGGCACCCTCTAGACCTCAGTTTGAAAATGGGAACACAAATGGGGCACAACAGTCTCACTGAGGAGAGAGAGACCAGAGTTCCAGGAGATTAAGCAGCCAAAAATATGTAGAGAAAACTACCAGAAACATGGGAGCCACAAAGAAAAAGAGTTCCAGAAATCTGCATGGAGGTGGTCTTCAGTTTGGGGCTACATTCTAAGCAGTACCTGTGAGGGCCAAGAACAACTATAAGCTAACCAATCCCACAGTTGGCACTGAGCTGGGAGAAGTCTGGATTCCAGCTAGCCAGAGACAGTTGACGTACAAAAACAGTATGGTCAACAAGCTCATGAAGAAGTATTTGATCCTGGCATCATGGCACATATCATGGCAGAGGAGGTAGAGAGGGATGTTGGGAGGGGAGGGGAGGGGAGGGGGGATAGTAGGGGATAGGAAAGGTAGCAGAATACAACAGTCACTAATATGCCATTATGTAAAAATGTGAGTATGTAACAGAAGTGAGTCTGTATTATGTATTTGGGGAGTTCAAAACCCAATTGAGTCGAATGTATGAAAGATGATATGTCTTGAGCTCTGTAATGTTTTGAACAACCAATTAAAAAAAAAAAGAAGTATTTGATCCTGGCATCATGGCACATATCTGTAATCCCAGCAATCAATCCCAGGTTGAGGCAAGAAGATCCCAAGTGTGAGGCTGGCAACTTATCAAGGGCCTAAGGAAGTTAGTGAGACCCTATCTCAAAAGAAAAAAAAAGTTCACTCAATATCATTAATTATCAGGAAATAAACTCACAAAGACATACCCACTAGAATGGCCCAAGTGCTAGTGAAGATGAAGTCAAGTGGAAGTCTCCTAAATTGCTGGTGGAAGTATAAAATGATTGTGGTCATTTTTTAGCATGGCTTGACAGTATCACATAAGACAAAAACATACATTAAACGTAGGAGGCAATTGCACTCCTAGATATGAGTCCACTTATAGTGGCATATATATGAAACAGTACTGTAGGAAAAATGAATCTATAGTTTTAAAAAAAAGTTATCAATGGTTGCCTGGAACAGGTGGTGAAGGCACTCACTGGGAAGGATCCCAAGGAAACCCCTTTTCTAGTGAAAAAAAAACTGTTCTATATCTTGATTATGGTAGTTTTTACCTGGGTATCTACATTTGTTAACAGTCAGAGTGTGCTTGCTTTGGCAGCACATATACTAAAATTGGAACAATACAGAAAAAATTAGCATAGTCCCCGAGCAAGGATGACACCCACATTTGTGAAGCATTCCATAGTTTTGTGGAACCAACCCTTCAGCAGATGAATGGATAAAGAAACTGTGGTACATATATGAAATGGAATATTACTTATAGCATTAAAAGAGAAAAAAATTATGGCATCTGCGGGTGAATGGGAATATCAGGTTAAGGGAAGTAAGCCAATCCCCAAAACCAAAAGCTGTATGTTCTCTCTGAAAGTGGATGCTGACCCATAATGGGGGTGAGGTGGGTGGTAAGGGGCATAGAAAGAATGGAGGAACTTTGGGCAAAGGGGAGGTAGGACAGGTGAGGGGGCAGAGGGATAGGAAAGATGGTGGAATGAGATGAACCTCATTACCCGAGGTACATATAGGACTACACGTGTTGTGTACAACTAGGAAAAGTTTTGTTCCATTTATATACAATGAATTGAAATGCATTCTGCTATCATGTATAACCAATTAGAACAAATTTAAAAAACTCACTGATATTGGCTATCAAGGAATTACTGTTAAGTTGTGTGATGGCCCGTGGGTTCATTATACTATTCTCTATGCTTTTCTTTAAAGCTTTTCTAATTAAATTTATTTTTTAACTAGTACATAGAAACAAACATTATAATTATTGAATTAGGTAACATGACATTTTGATGCATGTATACACTATGTAAAGTTTAAATCAGTTAAATATATCTACCTCCTCAAACATCATTTCTTTATGGTAAAACTTTCACAATCTTTTCTTCTAGTATTCTAAAATATACAGTATGTTATGGTTACCTATAGTCCCCAGTATTCTCTCTGCTCTTATTTGAAAGTTTCCATGATAAAAATACTAAAAATAATTTTTAAATTAAGATATAACTTCAAATATTTAAAGGATTTCTATGTAGAAAAGAATTCAATTTTATAGAGGAAATCATGTGGAGGAAAATTTGGAGTCAATACAAGGATGAACTAGACAACAGAAGAACATATAGCCTTGTAAGAGAGTGACTCATGCTAGGAAATACTGGTGTACAGGCCTCATAACTATTCGTCAGGGCCACAGTAAAGAAAATAACAGCAATGAGTGAGAAACTAGACTAACAGCCTTCCAAGGTTTCTTCTAACACTAAGATTCTGCTAAGATTCCATTGATCAATGAATCTGATTGGTGCACATCTCCCAAACACATCAGAGCCTATTACTCTCCAGTCCTATCAGATATCATACTACTTGTTTAAGATTTTACATTTACTTGTTCATAATTTTTGCATATATTTGTTAAGTCCTTTTCTTAAGGCTTTCAAAAATCACAATCATGCCTTACACCTGTTAGACTCTTTTAGTCCTCGCACAATGTCCTGTACATACTGGGCAATCAAAATGCCTCTTTGAAATCTCCTTTCAAATCAGTCTCCTAACATTGTGCCTCTTCTTTGCCACTCACGTCTATGTCTTACCTATCACCGTACAATCACTGACCATACCTGCACCACATTCATGTCCCCTGACCTAGACCTAGAGGAGGGCTCTGTGCATACCTAAAAATATGAATAAAGAAATCCTTCCCATATCGTGAGGCTGTTAACTTTCCAAGTGATGCTGATTCATTCTGATAATCAAATTATGACTGTGGAAGACTGCTTTAATCACTGGAAATATAATTATTCTAACTGCCTGGCTCGTATATACCCCTTACCCAGGTGGCTGCCACCATCATGAACAAACATGGAGCCAACTGAAAAATGGTTTCTCCCCACCACATCTTTTCCACCCTGGTGGTCTTTCCTCCCCAGGTATTCATTGTCTTTATACCACCTTCTGACTGTCTACATAAGAATTAGGGCATGTGTAGGGGTAAAACCCTTCAAAATGCCAGACACCTCACCAGACATTTTACCTTGTCAAATCATTTAATTCTTATGATTGGAGTAAGCATTATCTACATTTTTCAGATGAGGAAAACTTTTTTCAAAAGTTTAGTTATTTGCCCAAACGTCTAAATGATAACCTTGGGATTTGAAACCAGATCTACCTGGCTTCAAAATCTATACATTTTACAAGGAAAACAACATCATCATCTTTCTTACACAAGCCTTGAAATAATACAACCTACAGGAAACAACTTCAGTTGAGGAGGATTACTGTCACAATGGCCCTAGGACCATCTTATCCTCCAACCTCTAAAAGCTTTCTCATTCCTATAATTAAACTCTATACGTCCAATATCAACAAATACCAATAGGGGGGAGGTAAGTCCTAAAATGCTTAGATAAGCTTCTAGACAGATTAAATGTCTTATTTGGATCATGATTTTCTTTAGAAAGATCAGCCTTAAGTGACTCTTTCTAAGAAACAGATCTAACCTAATTCCTTTCATTCTTAAAACTTTCTAAGGATCCCCACTATTAATGGTCTAATGCTACTTTGGCTCATGACTTCCTTTAAGATTTGCTGGCCTCTCCAACAGGCCCATCCCCCTCCAACTTCACACTTTACAACACCAACTATTCACATTCTCCTGCCCTCCCCAAATATCCTTTCTTCATGTTTCCATTTCTCTGAACACATTTCTTCTGACTGCCAGCTTCCCCCACCACCCCAGCCTGTCTAATCAACAACAAACCACATGTCAGACTCCTGTTTGCCCTTTGCCTGTGCTTCAAACACATCTCAACCACTTTCTGACCTTACTGATCACCCTTCCAACCATAATAAATGCATTTATGGACAATAATGTTCTACCATCGAATAAATACCTCTCTTTCTGCCATTATCTTACTGTGTTTCAAGTGAATGCTGTTATCTCCCTGCCAGAATGAAGGGTTCTGAGGGGAAGAAACAAGTTTTTACAGGTGTGCAAATGTCTAGCCTTGGTAGACAGCAAATCTTCCTCATGTGCTAAACCAAGTAACCATTAAAGCCACACCCCTATGGCTTTTGTTTCAGGAGCTATCTACTCAAAGGGTCAAGAGTCATTTTCATAAAGACATTTTATGTTTTTCACTTCATGACCAGAAGCCACTTAAAAACTAATAAATAATCAACATTCTAATTGAAGAAACTATGTCAAACTTACCATCTTAGACAAATAAAGCAAGAATGAATATAACAAGAAAAGTATGTTGTCCAAAAGGGTGGCATCTGCTGGCTCTTCGACCTTTATCTCTAGTTGGTTTTCTGTATCAGCAGCATCAACAGGAGTACCTTCTGTTATAAGTAGCTCTAAAATTGAAAGGGGAAATTGCTATTTTATTTTATGCTATAGAATAAGAATTGTCTCTCTTCAGTTTCAATATTCATCGAGTGTTTCACTAAATATATGAGTCACAGTGCCTGGAATATGTGGCTCTCCTAAAGACAATTAACACAACAGAGAAGAAAACTTCAAAATCCTAATTAGAGCTGTCAAACCCTTCAATTATAAAATGAACAATCTCCAGTCTACTCTTCACTACTTCCATGGCCATACAACTGCTACCAGAACAATATTTACTCAAGGAAAATTTTTTAAACCAGAGATATATAGACAGGGTCACATTCAAAAAACATGGATTTAGTGCTGGTGAAACTTTGTGTTTAAAATTTTAGGAAAGCTGAAAGAGAGGGAGTCTTGGTTTGCAGATTTGCAGGTGGAATGGGCCAAGGCTTAACATAGTATCTGGCACCTGGCAGAGATACTCAACAATTATTTATTGAATGGACAGATGACAGCTATTTAAAAAGAACACAGTAGTACCAAGAGAGACTAAAGGGAATTGGGTACAGACCTGCATTGAGGCTCTGTGAATGAGGTAGAATTCCAGTTAGACCTGAGAGCTTGTAGGGGTGGAATTTCAGTATGAGTTACATGAGCCTGGGGTATGTTTGATTAAACAGCAGGAGTCCAGCATGCAGTTATTAAGAAGTTGGACCAGTTGCCTCTAAGGTCTTTCTCAACCCTGAGATTCTATTCACTACTATTTTTTTAAGCTTTTGCCTAATTTTTTTTTTTAGTTTTTGATGGACCTTTATTTTATTTATTTGTATGCAGTGCTGAGAATCAAACTCAGTGCCTCATATGTTAGACAAGCACTCTACCACTGAGCTACAACCCCAGGCCCTCCATTCACTATTGGTCTATGAATTTGACTGCTGGTGAAGTCTGCCCCATTGGCTCAGCATCTCAGCACCTGAGACACATTAAATGACATTTGGGAAGATTTTACCTATTAAAGGTCATTGACATCATTTTGTGGTGGAACTTAAAAGGCCAGGGAAATAATTCATTCTTAATTTTGTAAGTCAAGTTTTCCCTATTCTTGAAAGTTTTGGAGCATGAAAATAACAAATCGTAATGGTGCATGATTCATTTTCATAACCTTATAGAGTTAAAGACAGTTCAGAAGTCAGTAGTGTTCATATATAGATGCAATGTCTTCTGGAAAATGGGAGAACTCATATGTTATTCCTTCTCAAATTAACTGAATCCCCCCTTGCTATGAGTTCTCCTACACTCTGTGTGTGCAGATGGTGGGGGGGAGGTTCAGATCAGTGCTGCCAAGCCCTGCACTGGTGCAGGATAATGCTTATAGCTATGCTTACAGACCAGAACCTTTAAAAACACAAAATACAGTAATTATGGCTTCATAGCACCATACTGGATGGATTAAAATAAACAATTAGTCATCATCTAATTTACTGATAAAATGAGAGTGAGCAACACAAAAGTAGAATGCTGTTGATGCCATTATTGGGGATTTTTTTGAAAAATTGTTTCTCATCTCCCACTGGATACTGTGCACTATGATGAAGTATTCGTAAGTGTCAATCTAAAATCGATTGCAGTTCTGTACTGTTTGCTGTAAGTATATAGTATAAAGATCTGGACCATTGACTGCATTTGAAAAAGTTTAATTACCATGTCCAGGAAGCAAGTAAAAACAGGACTTGAGCTATATTATATTCCATTTAGAAGAAAAGGGAAGAAAAACACAGAATTTATGAGACTATGAACAGTGATTATTCAAGCTAACTTGTACTAGGCCAGACTTTCCTGGAAGGCCTGCTAAACACAGATTGTGGGTCCCACCCCTAGAGTTTCTGGTGCTGTTGGTCTGGTTGAAAACTACAGTTTTAGAGCATAAGGCCTTTGAAGAAAAATATTTTAGTTGTAAATGGTTTACACAAGCTAGTCATACCTAAACATTTGCTTTTAGGTGAGTTACAGTCTCTGGCCTATTTTTGATTTCTAGTCATCTTTATTCTTGCTTTTCTCTCACTTAAGATATTTTTTTTTTGAACTCACATGTACCTATATCACTCTCTGCTCTATTTCGTACCTTTGGCAACAAATATCCTTGAAAGCCTTCATTATGGTAATGCCTCTACTTTGTAGAGAAAAATTGGCAAGCTTTACCTGGGTCTACTTTCTCAGTATTTGGGATCTGAGACACTTCTGAAACACCCATGTCCTCAGTCACAGGTTGATTCAAGAGGCTGGGCTCTTCAGGATGGTTCATATTAAAATGATGACGCAGGAGGTTTGGCTCTTCATGAAGATTTCTATTAGGACGATTTGTGTTCTCTTTAGGAAAATCATCTTCATGGGGTGGCTGCATCTCTACAAGGGAGAAGAATGCATTGAGCCAGATGGATGACACTATCTACCCCCACTTAAGCCCAATGATCAGCACTCCCCCTCAGCACACAGTTCCAGATACCTCAACACTGCCCTCCATGTCCTGGCATGAGCCCATGAGAACAACTGGGCAAGGATACGGGAGGGTTAATTGTTTTCATCCCATTTAAAGGATGACTGAACTATACAGTCAAATTTATAAAGAAGCCTTTAATCCAAAGTATTTAATCCAAAGTATTTCATAAACAAATACATTTATGATAGAGGCTTCAATAACTTACCTTCCCTTGGCAAACCAACATACACTCACATGAATAAATGTGCAGAAGAGAATTCTGGTCCAGAACAAAAGTGCAAAATGTCTATTCTGCTCAGAAATAACAGGAACTCTTTCATCTACAAGTGTGCTGGTCTCAATGAGCCAGTATAGAGAAGGGAATTCCATAAGTCTAGCTTGCTTAATGTGCCTTTCAAATATGTTCAAAGTAACCTAGGAGCCAAATGGTGAACCTATCTCCTTCCTGAGCTCAGGACATAGACCAATAGGATCCAGAGCAAAGATTATCTCTTTACAGGTTCATATTCTACCCTGAACATTCACTTGCACTTTGCATTCTTATCCAAAATATATCTGCTTTGATTAAATGTACAACTGTTTTCTTCCCCAAAAAACTTTCCTCCTTTCCCATTTCCATATCACCTCGTTCCTTGTCCATCATGTCTACCCTTTTGGCTGTGGTTTCAGTTTTCTTTAAAATCTTCCAAATTATACTCATTTCTTGTTTGTTTTCTTTGGTTTCTAGATAAGGATTGATTTCTTTTTTCAAAAGTTTATAAGCATCAGTCTTCTCCTGTTCGTTTGAGACCTGAGAAATGTCTACCCTTTTGGCTGTGGTTTCAGTTTTCTTTAAAATCTTCCAAATTATACTCATTTCTTGTTTGTTTTCTTTGGTTTCTAGATAAGGATTGATTTCTTTTTTCAAAAGTTTATAAGCATCAGTCTTCTCCTGTTCGTTTGAGACCTGAGAAATGTTGCTGGTTTTGTTTTTTTCACTTTCTGGCACTTTCAATTTATCTGGTAGTATTTCTTCAAAAAGTTCAAGTGAAGTTTGTTCACCCTGAGCATTATCTGTTTGACTATCTGCATGAGGATGGTTCTTCTGAGCCAAAAATTGTTCCTCAAGATCCACAGTGTTTTCTGAGAATGCACTTTCAATTTCTTGTGAGTTTGCTACTACTGGTTTAGGTTCAGGTTCAACATCCTGGGAGACTTCAGGAAATTGTCCCACTTTTTCTATAGCTTTCTCAGAATCTTCATTTGCAGAATCATACAATTCCAAAAATCCTAGAAGTTCTTCTACGTTATAATTATCAAAATCATCTCCTCCAACATCAAAACAAACAAAATCTTTCTCCTGTAAGGAAAAGAAAACCATTAATGTGTCAATAACAAAGTATCACAAAAGCAAACTCATCCATGCTCCCAAATTCAGGATTGGTTCTAAAGAATCTTTGAGGTCAACCACATTACCCTCCTCCAACCCCCACTGCCTAACTCCATCTATGGCTGAGTAAATCTGTCTTTTTCTAGACTACAGTGTTAGAAAGTCTATTCTTTCTTTCTTTCTTTTTTTAACATGGGTCATATTCTTTAAAAAGCATAATGAGTAAAAATGGTGACAATTTGGTCTCCAACTGCCTGACTCTTGGGTCTCTCTCAATTTGCTCTGAACATAAGTAGGGAAAGGCAAGGTATCACTTATAGGATCCTCCAGCTCTTAATATCTACACCTATGTTTCAGAAATTTAACTCTTAATCATTTGCTCGGGAGAAGCTGGAAGATCCTGCAGCATTGAGAAAAATGAATCAGTTTTAAAGTATCTTACTGAGATACAAGTACATTGGATGGAATAAAGAATGATATTAAGGAGGCTCCTCACATTATTATTACCACAAGAACAAACTGAAAACAAGATTCAACAAGGTATACACCTTTCTCTTCATCAGGGTTTCACAGTCACTAAGATCTCTCTCAGGATTATGTGTATATTATCTAGTCTTCCTTCTTGCTACTAGTAAGCAAATTGATATAAAAGGAGCCATAGTATGAATGGACATGTTTTTAAAAAAAACTTTCCATTCCTAATTAAATCTTCATAATATTCTGCGGGGGTTCCGGGGGTGGGGGAGGCAGTTCAATGTAGTAGGGATGAGTGATTTCCTCTCCTCATCACATGCATTTCTAAGCCATGAGGGATGCATGTAATGGGAAATACAATGAGAAGGCAGAGTTCAAAACAAATGAGTTCTCTGTAATCAGTGAACTGCTGTCACAGCTTAAATCCCAAGAACTCTCTTTACCAACAATGAAGTCCAACAAGCAACAGAAGTGATTTTATGGCCCCTGAGATTATAAAGAAATTTTAGGAACAGCAACAACAAACAGGATGACTTCATCCATTCAGTCCATCTAATCTAAGAACTGTCCTAGCCTAGCAGTTTGCATATTCTACAGCCACTACAAAGAGCTGCCCAAAGATGTTTCAGTGTTGGTGGGCATCAATTACTATACAATTTAAAACTCTAGAAAATAATCAGCTGAAGTGAGAATTCTAGAACACGAAATCCTTTCAGTCACAAAATCAATTTAAGTCAGAGCACCATACAGGAATGTTGTATAAAGGAAGCAGTTCCGGCCTTAAAAGATCTGAGACTGAACATCACCTGAAACGCTCAGGTCCCCTTTTCCAAATCTATAACATGACTATGATCCCGTATATGACTAAGAATAAGAAACCTTTGTAAGTACATATTTCTAGCCTAGTATAAAAGTTAGAGTTTATTAATTTAACCTAAATATACTTAAAATGTCTAATAACTATCCAATGAGTTTTGCCTGTAAAATGAAATTATTTGCCTCTTAGAATATCTGTTTCAATATATTAGACAACTCTCAGATTATAATATAATCACCCTTGAATGCCTTTCAAACTTTTTTTTTTACAGGTAGTCTGATTTCAAATGAAAATCTGACACACAAATGTTAGATTGCCCCCCAAACACATTATAAAACATTCAGAAGCAGTTAACTGAATATAACTGATGGATTTATAAGCCAGTTTACAATTGAGAACAAAAAAGAAATCCATAACTTACATCTGTTGGAATTTGTAGCTCTTCTTTAGTATATTCACGAACTACCTTGATGAAATCTTTTGGAAAGTATCCAAACATACGGCCAACCTATAGTGCAAAAGAGACAAATATCAAATAAATTCTGTACAAGGAATATAAATAAGAGATTTCTCAGAAGTGGCAGGAAATATACACATAATAGATAGGTATATGGTATAACCAAGAAAGAAAGTTGCTATAACAATTACACTGAGATTATTATTCCAAATAAAAATTAAGTACAGAACTATTAAAAAGCAACATTTCCAACCACTGAAGTTTTCTTTTTAACATTTAGCTTAATTCTCAACACAGAGCATATAAAGTTAAGACTTCTGAAGTAAATAAAAGATCTGCATAGAAGATTATTGGATACTATATGGTTAAAACTATGTAAATCAAAGCTGGTTATAAATGCAATTCCAAATAACCTCTAGCAAGAATTTACCTGTACATTTTGTAGCATTGCTCATAAACCAATATTTATGTCTTTCTTAACCAATACACAACAGTCATAAAAATTAATAAGTAAAAACAATACAAAAATCTCTAAAATGTATTACCACTATAGCAGATGTATTGATAGTATATGCTTTCCTAGCTTTGTCCAAATCTACTTTTACAAGTACTTGGGGAGTGCTGAGGGCCATTGTCAAGTAGGAATGAAGCTTCAAAATTTCCTTGCCAGCGTACCCCATGTTAAATGGATTTCACTGTTGACATTGCATGTAAGGTGACCTTGCTCAAGGACCAAGGCAGATCCGGGTTTAGAGCTGATCAGGTTTGAGGAAGTATCCCACTCCTTAGGGTGTTCCCGGTTTAAGACAAAAGGAGTTTTAGGGAAGTTGGAAGTTGAAGATTATTGCTGCTGGGAGTAGGGCGTGCCTGCAGGATGAGTTCCCACTGAGTTCTCCTGGAGAAAAAGTTTTTAGGAGGTGAATTGTTTGGGAGATTGGATTGCCCCCGAACCTGTGTGGAGGTGGAGTGAGTCGGGAATAAAGAATTTCTGTTTGAATCTACAAGGCTGTGAGTGCCTTCTGATTCTGTGCCCAGCCAAGACTGCGGCATTATGGTGGCCCGTACGTGGGATGTCTGAAGCTTGGGGGTAAGTGAATTTGCTCGATCCTGAAAGAGAGCAAAAAAATGGGTGACCATTTCAAAAAACAATGTGTTCTTGTTTTGATTTATTTTGTTTTCATTTCAAGTGGCCTGTTCCTAGAACTTTCTCAGGCAAACTAAGGAAAATGGTTGACTCAAGGTTTGAAGTTGTTCGCCTCTGAGGAAGAAAAATTGTTAGAGGAAGGAGGTACCCCAGTAAGACCAAGAAAAACTATGGCATATGTTGATACAATACAAAAATGTAGCCCATGGCTTTATAAAGATGAGTTATTAAGTATATCAATGGGACCATTATGGTATCCTGTAGAAGGATTTTTCTTCAACAAGAAAGAGATGACTAGTTCTGTTCACTATACTTGTCTTGGTTTTTACAGACAGCTGATTCATTTACAAAGCTAAAATGTTAAAATATCAACCACTAAATATGAAATCAAGGACTCTTTACTTATTAAGTTCCATAAGGTAATATATTTAAACATTATGTGTGTTTTCATAAATTGGCAAATGGAAAAATGTTTAATATTGCTTTGGTCTGTGTCTTTGCTGAAACAAGGTTACTAAGTGTTAAGATTCTATCATGTGTAATTTATATACAGAGAGTATAAGAAGTTTCAGCTGGGTTTCAATTACAGTATAACAGTACCTTAAAAAACATGAAAGTATTTCATCTTATTAAAGTGGAGTAATTTTATAAGGGTTGTTTTAGAATGTGAATTTATAAAAAGGGTTAATGGTTAAAAAAAGAGGTATAAAAAGATTCAAGATGTGGAAATATATTTTAATATAAAAGGTTAAAGGAAAAAGAAATGTTTCTAGTTGAGATAATCTCTGTGTGGTAAAGTGAAAATTTGTAAAATGCCATTTAAAAAGATTTTGAGGAAACTAGATTTAATTTAAAAGCTTGAGAAAGGTAGAAAGAAAAAAAAGGTATTTGTACATGGCAGATTGAGACAAAGCTTCTTAATGGAGTAAAAAAGAGCCTTTGGTTGAAGGGCAGCCATGTAAACTAATATTAAGCGATTTAAACAAAATCTAAGCCTCGTTTAAAAGAGTGAAGCTGTAGGTGGTGAAAAAGTACATTTAATAGTACAGTATAGATGATAAATGAAATGCTTTAAATGGTTAAATTGAAGGAAGATTGCTTTACTCATCAAACTATTAAAATGTACTTATTAAACTAAAAAGAAGGAGATGAGATAATCTTTGTTCGGTAAAGTAAAAAGTTGTAAAATGTCTAAGTACATTGCAAAAAGCTTTAAAAGGTTAAATTGAAGGTGGTTAAGATGCCTTCACGATGGAGGAAAAAAAATATAACCCATGAAAATGGGAAGATAATAAGATAAAAGATTTAGATAAAGAAGATTAAAAATTTGAAGTGGAAAACTTCAAAAACAGAAGTACAAAAAGGTAAAAAAAAGGGAGAAGATGTAGAAAGATAAAGATATAGGAAGATAAAAAGATGTAGAAAGACAAGAATTTTATACCCACAAAATAGCAAATGAAAGAAAACTAGGAGAGAAGAAAGCAACTAAGGGTAAATATAAAAACCTTAGAAGAAAACTAGAAGATAGAAATAAGATGGAAAATGGTTAAAAATGTCAAGTAAAGGTATTTCAGATAGAAAATACAAAGGGCTAAGACAACTATGGTTTCAAACCACATCTAAAAATTAAAAGGACTAAAGTAATTCTAAAAACTAAGGCAAAATGCTTTTGAAAGACTTAAATTTAAAAGGATCTTAAAGGGGTATATATCCCCCAAAGATAAACTTAAAATAACCCTTTTTTTACTCTAAACTTTTTAAATTTGGATTCATCAGGACTTAATGCTGCGGAAAGACATATGTATCCAAAAAATGTACATAAGCCTAAGGTACTTTGGAAAGATATTCTAACAGGACATTGGAAAGCTCCTGACCCAGTGTTTGTCTGGAGTCGGGGTTCTGTTTTTGTGTTTCCACAGGGAGAACAGCAGCCGATTTAGATTCCAGAGACACTAACTAAAACAATTTCTACAGACCAAAAAGAAGATAATTTGACTCAAATCCATAACAGCTGATATCCAGAGCTCCAGCTTGGCTATTCTTACATCTGCAACAGTGATTAACCACGGTGCCTTTTTTCAATATCTATTTTATTATTGCATTTTTCCCACATCATAAAGTTCTATTTTATTTTTTGAGCTCATACAAACCTAGGTTAATGTTTTTCTGATCAGCTTTGTTTTTTGACTGTGTTTTATTTTTTGACTGTGGAGTTTCTAAAAATTGCAATGGAGATTTTACCTAGGTAAAGCTACAAGGCTGTTATTATTGTCTTACGTGTTGTATGTTATGAGTGCACTGTTTTGTGTTGCATGTCAGTATGTGTGTATGTCCATATTTTTATATGAGGAGCGCTCATGAAAAAATGGATCCGAATTTTCTTTTTTTTTATTCACGTGATTTAAGTGGTTTAATCTAAATTAGGTAAACAGCTGTTAATGATTGTTTTCAAAGGTGGTTAACAGATCTGTTTGCTTACTATTGTTTTTAAAGGTGATTAACAGATCTGTTTGTTTACTTTCACTTTTCCTTTTCATTATATTTAATAATTCTCTTCAGGATAATGTCTCTTTAACATCATTGCCAGAATTCCCATCTCCATCCCAGTGCCAGTGAAGACTAAGAAAACCAAACTACAGCTTCTATGATAGCTATCACAGTAAACTGTATAAACTGATGCATCAATGAATATAACTCAACAAGTAATGCTCAATCAAGGACTTGATTTACTTTGGGAGGAAATGAACATATTGATAGACTCCTCCGATTTGAACTGCTTGCAGAACTTGCTTGGACTATATATGAGTTACATGCATTGTGAACTATCGTCTGGTGCAGCGAATTGTGGTACTGCTGGCATATCCTTGCTGATGGTGTCACTAGTGATGCAATTTCCTTGCCAGCGCACCCCATGTTAATTGTGGTAATGCTGGCATCTTTGCTGATGGTGTCACCAGTGACACAATTTTTCCAAAGGAGCTGTCAATTGGCTTGGTGTCATGGCGTTTCTGTATCCTCCTCCCTTCTACTAGTGATGGTCTAAAATTTGGGGGCCAACAGAGGTGAGGCAAGAACCTCACCTCCCCACTGGCACCAAGGTTAAATTTGGGGGCCAACAGAGGTGAGGCAAGAACCTCACCCACCCACAATGGTGCTTAGGCCTATCCACAAGCATGGCTGAATGCTGGACCGGTAGTCAGTGACGGGTTGATCTGGTTGCAGTGGATTCAACCCAAGACAGGAAACTGACGTCTAAAGGTCAGTTCTCCCATGACGGGTAAGAACCATATGTTGAATTGGACAACCTACCAGGCACGGTCCTTTAGCCACATTGCTTGTTGTTTAATTAATCAGAAGGGGGGAGAAAATTAATGCTGCAGTCTTGGCTGGGCACAGAATCAGGAGGCACTCACAGCCTTGTAGATTCAAACAGAAATTCTTTATTCCCGACTCACACCGCCTCCACACAGGTTCGGGGGCAATCCAATCTCCCGAACAATTCACCTCCTAAAAACTTTTTCTCCAGGAGAACTCAGCGGGAACTCAGGCTGCAGGCACGCCCTACTCCCAGCAGCAATAATCTTCAACCTCCAACTTCCCTAAAACTCCTTTTGTCTTAAACCGGGAACACCCTAAGGAGTGGGATACTTCCTCAAACCTGATCAGCTCTAAACCCAGATCCGCCTTGGTCCTTGAGCAAGGTCACCTTACATGCAATGTCAACAGTGAAATCCATTTAACATGGGGTACGCTGGCAAGGAAATTTTGAAGCTTCATTCCTAATGGCCCTCAGCAGGGGAGAAAATAAAATTACAATATAATGCATATGAAACCACATATCAAGCTTCAGTTTCACCCAAAATAAATCCTCTGCAGAAAAGAACCCCATTTATTTTCAGCACCAACAGTTAAATTATATGAAGTTACATAAAGTGTACAAAAGGTATATAAAGTTCCCCTTGAGAAAGACACTCCTATTACTAACTATTGACTAAAAGGAACAGAAGATTCTTGCCAATAATTAAAGGAAACTGATAGGCAAATCAAATGCACAAAAAAGAAAATTAAAAAAGGCTTCTTATCACTACCTCTAAAATATCCCCATTCATGAATGTTCTTGTTATATCTAGAAACCATCTGAGAGCCAGTATTAGTGGTAGAATACTGCCATGAAGATTAGATAAGACGGAGCAATTAAAAGTTTCATCACTGCAGATAAAGTCTGAGACTCTAGAAAACCAACATTGCAGAATGAAAACTAAAAACTCAAAAGGAGAATCATTTTGAAAACTAAAGAGTTTTTAATTTCTTAAGTATAACACTTATGACATGAGAGGCGAGTCTGAGGGGAAATATACTTTTCCCTTCTGATGAAAATTCTATTAAGGTTAAATTTGGAAAAGGGAAAGAAACCAGAGATGTATGGAGAAAGGGAACACATTTATCTCTTCTTAATCTGTGTCAAATGAGACCATAGATTATATAAAGCTCCATAATTACACACTTGGTGGTATCCCATTTCTTGTGATATGAAAAAAATGATGCAGAATCATGGAGGCTCATTACTGGAAATAATTTTTATATCTAATTTTGCTTCCATACATCATCCCTGCTAAGGTGCTGCTGATTTGATTTGTGGGTGGGGAGCCAAGAACTGCCACAAGAGAACAAATTCTGCATAAGCTACTATCAGAACAAATGTACTTAAGTGCCACTGCCCTGAAAGGAAATATTCAAAAGGAAGATGGATTAGACAGGGGTCCTTTCCTAACTGAGTTTTTCATTTTATAGGGAGCTAAGATAAAACACAACCTGACTGAAGGCAAAGAGGACAAATGAATGCCAGAGGAGCAATGCAAACAAGGTGCCACCCAAACACTCATCAGTCGGCAAAGATCCTTTCTGGTCAGGTGCTGAAAGCAGGGCTCCTCAGGAAGACAGGATGAGTGCTGCCACCCAGAATGGCAAGAGTCCTAGGGATGAACAGAGTTAACAGGCTACAATGTGAGAGGAGAAAATGCAAATCAAGCCCATTTATCCAAAAGCTCAAAGAAGGAAAGAAAGACGACTACTACATGAAAAATGCCACTTAGGTACATGGAAAAACAGTTCCAAGTTTAAAGGTTACCAATCCTATTTGGTATACTTGAAAGAAACAATAGATGGTTCTTTATATGGAGTACTGCAACTGGGACTCTGTCTAAATATAAAGTTTGTACCTAGAGGCACCATGTTTCAAGATCATTCCCTAAGAGTCAGAAATGGCAACAAAATGAAACTAGCTTTCCATAGGGATTACTCTTATTTTCTGTCTTATTTTCTGCTGTGTGGTGTTTTATTTAGGGTGAGAACTTTCAAGGATGCAACCCGGAATGTCTCTAAACTAGAACATTCCTACAGTCATCAAAGACCCTTGCTACTATTTTACGTAAACAATCCACATATCACATTTTTTTAAATGAAAAGGACAATACTCATAAGCCACTAGGAGGACACTCCTAGTGAATCTCCCCATTTAAAATATCAAAGCATGATATAAACAATGTCATGTCTTTCATCAGAAGATCCATACAACTGGCTGGAAGTAGAACCCCTGGGGGAACCTTCAGGCATAGAATATAGGAAAAGCAGGAAATGGATGACCCAGAAGTTGCAAAAAAGAAAAAAAGGGGGGGAAAAAGCACACAATGGACATAATATTCTGCTTTTTTAGAGTAAAAACAGCACAATTGATTAGGTAAAATACACAAAAAATCAACTTTAAATATGCATGCCTGAGTTACTATCTCTGACTTAATTTACAGGATTAACTCTAATGTCCATGAATCCTTCCCTTTTGAAACAGCAAAGCTAAGAATTGTCATGTTTTCACCATGACGACCTTTATGATGTGTAGAGCCTTCTGGAACTTGATGTGAGGGGTAGCAACCACAACCAGTTCAGTTCTGTTTCAGAAAGTCTCCTGACTTTCTATGCTGTGCCAGGCCTTAGGTGTGTTAGGAGCACAGGGCCTGGCAAAGAGGTCAGGTTAACTCTACAAAGACCCCAAGAAATCAGTCATTTAAATCTACACTGCTACCCATCAAAATTAAGAATATAACACCTGTCAAACTTTTACTTACACTTCCGGCCCAAAGTTCTGGTGATACCTCTGCAAGTTTAGAGTAGACAAATACAGGGTCACCTTTTTTAAAATTTACAAAACGACAATCTGGTCCTGTGAAATCTTCAACAGCTTCACCTCGATACATTAACACTGTATATAAACATTGAAAAAAGAAAAAAACAAACATTAGGATTTGATTTTTCACAGTCCATATTGACTCATCAGGAAATATGAATCCCACTATGAACAAAAATCAAGTTTTTCCAGTACTCTCTGGAATCACTTTTAATTCACCTGCTCAAAGTATCTAAAATCCTTAGAGATTTTATTGCTATAAAATACAATATTCCCTGCAATTAGACGAGGGAAAAGGAAGCTTCTCTATTTTTCTCTGTGCTGAGAAATAAAAAGCAAAGTGGCTACCACCAACCATAGCTGGTTTCAGTGAAACTCTTGGTTCTTGCAGGCCTCCTCAATTTTTTTCTGTTTCATAATCATAGAAAGCTTCATTTTGCAAATATGTAAATCCGAGTGTAGACATGGACAGGCTTAAGTATGGCTTCATGCAGAGGTAATAGGGAAGAGGTTAGAATATCCAGGAACCCCCAAGGGGTTAATTAACTTGAACTAACTGCTAAAAGACATTACCTTTAAGTGGCTGCAAGTGCTACCATGCAGCCGTAAACACTGTCAATTTCATTTGCAGCAGAGTTGCTGTCTCTGGGTTCAGGATCTGGGTAAATAACCAGGAAATATATTTTCTCTGAGCAAATATTGTTGACTATATCCAACATTAAGATTGTTTCAAAACATCCTCATTCGTATTTTTTTTTAATAAACAAAATCAAAAGTGGGTATCCTATCTGACAAGGAACAAGTTTAACCACGAGAAAAGGTCAGGCAATACCTTCATGCTTAAAATGCAGGACTAGGATCACAATTGATCTAGAAACTGGTAGAAGCAACATTTTTCTTTTGGTTGACCAATAGACAGTTTCTGATTTAAGATGAAATGGACAATAGATGTATGTAAAAAGCACAAAGAAATGGAAATAACACTTTTTCTAAAAGCCAATTAGCAGTAAAATACACGAGAATGTTTGTTTTATAAAAATATATGTCTGAGGAACAAACACAGATTTGGAGAGGGTAACTTGTTTTTTTGAAGCTAAAATAGGACTATTTTCAGAACTGTCAGCATCCTAATTAATATGTAATTAAGAGGCCAAGTTGAAGGTGAGAGACACTTTAAGGTGGGGAATTCTCATCACAAGTGGAAATGGCAATGTTTCTCTTGTTCCCCCTTAGGTCATAGAGGATTTATAAAACAGTAATATATTAGGTGACAACATAATGCATACTATGGAGCACCTATTTAGTTCTTTTTTTTTTTTTTTGGAGCACTTATTTGGAAGGAACACAAGGACACCTTACATACACACCTCACTACTTCCTACAACGCAACACAGACCCACCTGTTGTTTTTGGTCACATCTGTTTGGACACAGGCCATTTCTCAAGTTATGTTACCCCACTGAACCTAACCAACACCATGTCTTAGTACTGACGAAGCATCAGTGATGAGATTGTCCAGGTATCTCACGTAGGATAGCGCTCAATAGCAAAGAATAGCAAAAATGAAAGAAAATATCATGGCAGCTGCTTTGCTTCTCTGAGTGTTTATTTATTCCAGCCTTAGGGTTACCTCTAGGAACTTCTTAACATATATTGGAAACATCTTTTTTCTTTATTGGAGTGGAACAAACAATTCAAATTACAAAATTTGGTTTTGGTAACACCAATTTAGACATAAAGAGCTCAATGGTAAACTTCTTGGCCTTTTTAGCATGAATATTTTAAAATATGTACTGATTACAATTTATGGACAACACAGTCATCAAGTTGCAAGGTTACTAGAAACCAAGCGGGAGTCCATAAGAAGTATTCTGGGCCAGTAAATATATAGAGGAAAGAGGTTCCAACAACACTAGTGACTGAGTCTAAAACTGAATTGGCTTATAAAAATCTTGGAGTATTTTTTATTGTTATTGCAACAAACCTCTTCATCTGAATCTGAATGGCTACATCCTCCCCACTGCCCACCTCCAATCCAGGAATTCTGTCCGCTTCCTGCGCACAGAAGAGGCTGCAGTTCCCAGGTGGCTGGTGCAGATCCTTGGCCTCTTTCAAAAGCAAAAGATTATTGGCCCACCTGCTACCCTACCTCAAATATGAAGGGAGGCTTCTATGCACAGAAATGACAGGATTGAAGCAGAGTCGGGGCCGAGACCTCGGAACACATTGCGTGCCTGGACTCGGTGCTCTTCCCAAGCCTAAACTCTAGTCCCTGTTAAAAGGCAAAACCAGCCCAATCCCCAGTGCAGCAAAAGGACAAAGGGGCCAGTGAGCCTTTCCCAAGGAGCCCCACCATCAACCTGCCGCGGGAATTAGGGCCACCGAGCCCTGGAGAGCATCTGCCCTGATACTGCACCAGCCCAGGTCCCTGTAGAGGGGGCAGAAAAGCGCTCTGCTACAGCGTGGGCACAACCCCATCACCCACTGAGATCCTAGGCGAATCCTGGAAGGGAATAAACTGAGAGCTGTCCCTGGGGAATCGTGTTTCCCAACCCCCGCCTCAGTCAGTAGAGAAAAATAAAACGCTGGCAACAAGTGGGAGTCGAAGCCCCCCACAACCCGAGCGGGCTGGCTGGGGCGCCAGCAGAGCCAGAGGGGACACACGCAGGGTCCCGAGGCTCTGTCACTCCTGCTCCCCACCCGTCATCCTGCGACCCCCCTCACCCAGCCCTTGGGGCTGGGGACGAGGGAGATCGGAGCCCCATGCGGCCCCAAAGAGCCACAGTGGAGACCCTGGGCTGCCCACCCGCCTGTGCACTCACTGCTGCATTTGTCGTCTGCACAGAGTTTGTGTTTCGACCAGCGCTGGCCGGTGCTCGGGTCCGGTTGGCCCGGCACTCGCCAGTTCGGCCACAGCACGAACAGCCAGAAGAGCACCATGAACAGCCAGAAGACCAGCACCTGCGCCACAGCCATGTTGTGGTCACCTGGGTGAGCCGGTGAAGTAGGCTGCGGCGGGTGTCTGTGGGCGCGTAGGAGGTGGGGCTCAGGGGGCGTGTGGGTAGCCAAGTGCAGAGGGGTGGCGCCAGGAAAGGCTTACGCCTTTCCCGGGTGACACTTCAGCAGGGATATCTGGGGGTCAGTCCACAGACTCTACTGGAGAACACACGGAGCTGGAGCTCCGTCCTTCTCTAGTCCAGACCTTCTCCTCAACTGAAGACCTTCTCCTCTAGTCGCTGCCTTGGCAACTAGGACTCTCCTTCTCGTCCAATCACCTGCCTTTGCTTCTGTGCCCTCACAAGCGACCCTCCACATGATTCTAGTAGTCATCCACCCATCCCCCCCCCCCCCCGCCAACTGGTCCTTTCTGGCTTTCCTCAACGTCTCATTTCTGGTTCATCCTGAACTAGCCCACTCCACCATCACTCCCATCCCCCATTCCTGGTCTGGTACCTCCTTTTCTGAACTACCAAATCCCACCCCTGACTTGTCACAGCTAGTCTATGGTTCCAGGCTCCCTCCCCTTCAAACTCCTAGAGGTTCCTTGAAGCCCCACCCCAAGATCCCTCTGATTAGGAAAGGGGAAGGTGAATGGAACTGTGAGTGAGGGTGTAAACTGGAGACAGTGGCCTGCTTTTTTTTAAGGCGGGGACAGGTGGGGGCAGAGAGATGGACATTAGTCTTCAGGCTAAGATCTTGAGATTCTTATCTTTATCCGTAAGGGAAGAAATTATTTAATTCAAAAGCATATTTTTAACTCTCATTTTGTGCTACCATTCATGCCAGACGCTGGACAAAGCCCTAGCATGGTGTGGGAGTGAATGAAAATCAAAAGACAAGATATCTGGTCCTGGTCCAAAAAAGTCCACAACTTAGTGGGAACCAACTGACAAAACCGATTGTCAGAGAAGAAAGCTAGTAGCTAACATTTCTTGAATGCTTTCTTTATGTCCAGTTGTTATTCTGAAGGTTTTATACATATCAATTCATTTAATCTTCATAACAATAGTACCTTACAGTAGTAGTAGGTCCTATTCCAATCCTTATTTTAGAGTAAATTGAGGCAGTCACACATCCAGTGATTAATGGAGCTAAGTATCAAGCCCAAGGAGTAGACTCCTTTTCATCACAACCTATCAACTAACAAGCAATTGTACTTTCTGACAAGAGGAGCAAAATCTGATTTAAATCATAATATAGCTGAATTACTGATATGTACAGTTAAGGGGGGAAAGGCACAAGCTAGCCAGCCCAAGGAAGAGTGTCTGCAATGCTCCCATCCTGGGTGGAGCCATTCTCGTTTGTCTGTGACCAAGGGCTTGTTACTATAGTCTCTGCTAAGGTTATTCATCAACCTCCAACAATGAACCCATCAGTTGTTTCTCCAAATTAACTGAATCTTTAAAACTTAGAAAAAAGAATGTAGTCCACCATGTTCATAATGTTAAATAAAGAAAACGATGGAAAAAAAAGGTGTGCACAAACATTTGTCTACAGGGGCCATGAGAGGTCCCCGTTGGTCCAGTGTACTTCTGCGCTTTCTGGAGAACCAGTGGATCATACAGAGAAACTGTCTATCTGAGTCATTCTTCATTTCTTTTCTACCATGTATTTATTATGTTATAAAATGTATCTAGTAGGCATCTCTAACAACATGTTGAAAACTGAACTCATTTTTCTCTCAAAATCTGCTTTCAGTCTTCCCTATCTCAGAAATAAGAATGACAATTTAATTCCCATTATCCAGGTGCTCAAAGCCCAAAACTTACAAACCACCTTTGATCTCTTTTCTCTCACATTCCAACTCCAGTCCATTAGACAATATTATGTCTTCATTTTTATAATTTTATTGAGATATAGTTGACCTACAATAAATTGCACATTTAAGGTGTAGGATTTGATAAGTTTTGACATGAATATACCCATGAGACTATCACCAAAATCAAAAAAGTATTTCATCCTTCTTTGTAATCCCTCCCCTCTCCTTTTCTGGGCTGTCTCCAAACATCTCCTGTCATCATAGATTGTTTTGCATTTTCTAGAATTTGATATAAATTATAAAGCATTTTATTTATTTATTTTTCTGACTTCCTTCTTTCCAAATAAGCATTTGAAACATGCCCAGAATCTGACCACTCCTCTGCATCTGCTAAGCCAATATACAGGCCAAACCCACATCATAAGTCAACTGAATGATTCCCATAGCCTTCTTCTGTCCTTGCTTCTGCCCTCATTTTCCCCAATATCTATTGTCCTGATGGCAACTAGAGTGATATTCTTAAATATAAATTTGATTGTGTCTCTCTGCTCAAAATCTTCCTATAGCTTCCCATTTCCAAATAAAAGACAATGACTTTAGCCAGGCCTGGTCGTACTCATCTGTAATCCCAGCAGCTCAGGAGGCTGTCAGGAGGATCCTGAGTTCAAAGCCAGCCTCAGAAATGTAGTGAGTCCCTAAGAAACTCAGTGAGACCCTATCTCTAAATAAAATATTTTAAAAAGGACTGTGGGTGTTGCTCAGTGTTTAAGTGCCCCTGGGGGTTCAATCTCTGGTATCAGGAAAAAAAAAGCCATGATTTTATTATGGATTGCCCTGCCTTATTATGGACTGTTCTTATTCAATGTGACTCCCCTCATCCTCTTCTCCCCATTTCCTAACATTCTTCTCTTGTCTGTTAGTTCCATTTAAATACACCAATCCCACCCCTGCTTCAGAGCATTTACACTTGCAACTTTGCCTCAACCTTAACTGCCCAAATCATCTAACTAGCTAACTACCCCCTCACTTTATCATGTCTCTGTAACAGTGGCATTTCATGTGATAAAGACTTTTCCTGGCCATCCTACACAAAATATAGCCTCTTGTCATGACTATCAAGCCCATTACCCTGCCTTTCTTTCTTTTCAGACTTGCCTTACCACTTTAGACTTCTCTTACCACTTGCCTTACATTTGTTTATCTACTTGACTGCTCTGACCCAACCTCAAACACAATTTCCAACAGGAGCAGGAAATTAGTTATTTTGTTCACTACTGTTACATCAGTGACTAGGGAAATGCCTAGAATGTATGAGAGAGTTAACAAATGATTTGATGGATAAACTCATGGTTCCAATAATATTATAAATATACTACACTATTAACCTAAACACATATATTAACTATTAAGCCCCCATACATAAATAGTACTGAGAGGAAATAAGCTATGAGAACAAGGCATTTAAGGTCCACCTCTCAGCAGCATGCATCCTCAACTCCAGGAATGTACCCCTGAATGTGTTTGTTGAATAAAAACATACTTGTGTGGAGAGTAGTTGTTTGGTTACATGATACTGGAATATTTAAGTAGATCTTTTAAAACTAGTTTTAATTTTTTCTTATTTTTCTTATTATAGAATATGGTATGTTGTAGATTTTTTCTTATTGTAGAATAGAAATTAATGATAATTCATTGGTGGAAAAATCAGAAGAGCAAAATGATCTAATTGCATATTACCTTCTTGATATTTACTTTGACTCATAATCAGATATACTTTTATATGCATAGTCAGTGCTTCCAGTTACTGAAGAACTAGCTGCTTAGTTTGTAGAGTTTTCAATATTTTGATTTATCAGTATTATTTTTTAAACTTATTGCCTTAAAGACATATTAACTAGTCTGGTGGATAATGAGAAGAAAATTTCTCAACTGGCCACAATAAAGTAGTGGTGGTTCTTTCTACCAGGATACATACAATTAGTGGATGAATCAGCATTCACTTTTACTCATAGCATTTAAATATGTGGCATTGATGTTTAACATGTTTAATATAAGGTTATATTAAAAACCTTCAGAAAAGGAACAGGATAGAATGTGGTGGTGATTGTTGGCATGGAGATAAATAATCTCAAGTGAATTATTCTTTAATACCTCAAAGGGAATTCTTACGGGGTAAGGGTTGAGTAATTGTTAAAGGTAAATGTGACCAGTTTGGGTGGAGGGGACATAAAATTCTAAGATATAAAGGGTTCCTAAAGTCAGAGTACAATCTAAATGAGACAAAAACATATCTGAAACAAATAATTGGCAGCATAATAACATATACCATTGGAAATTTGTGAAGGCACTTGCCTAGGAGCATTCAGTAGGCCTACCGCTGCTGTTACCAGGAAGAACCTCATCTATTGTAAATGATGTGCCAGAGAATAGTGTTAAACATTTATGGAAGACTAAATCTCTCCAAGAGGGGCAACAGATTTACCCTCGCATATGAAACATTGGAAAAAAAGTGGACAAAATACAAACAACAGTTCTCAGATATTAGATAATAAGCAGCATAAGAGTGACCTCTAAGATAAAGTTAGGCATGAGAGATGAGTGCTAGGATTATCCCAATTTACTCCCTGGAAAGAATTTTTCAGGCCACATCCAGAGAAGGAAAACTCAAATAGAAAATCTTCTGAGTTGAAGAGATGGATTTTAAAGTCTGAAGAGACTGACGCAGCTAGAAGTCCCAGAGCAGAATAAAGGAGAGAGTAGAGAACTGCAGAGGGAGGGAGAGTGTGTACATGCACTAGCTCTCTAGACACCTATGGAGGGTTCCCCTGAAGTCTGCGGCTATGTAACAATGGGCTCACATGTAAGGCCAGAGAAAGAACCTTCAGAAAGGAACAGAATGGAAGGTGGTGGTGATTGTTGGCATGCAGATCAATTTTTGTAATCACCAGCTAGAATGGAAAATCTATAATAAAAGGGCATCAAGTAACATAGTCAGTAAAAGGGACAAAATAGCCCAAGATTGAAGGTAACTCCTGTCTAGAAGAATCTTAAAAAGATAAAAATGTTTCCAAGATAGTTCAGCAAAAAGCTGT
This sequence comes from Ictidomys tridecemlineatus, assembly GCF_052094955.1. Taxonomy (NCBI): domain Eukaryota; kingdom Metazoa; phylum Chordata; class Mammalia; order Rodentia; family Sciuridae; genus Ictidomys; species Ictidomys tridecemlineatus. The sequence goes on from NW_027521306.1 coordinate 541,708, forward strand.
ACACAGCTCAAGAATATTTAAAAGAATACAAAATATCCAGTACTGAACAAGGTAAATTCACAATGTTTGGAATCCAATAAAAATGTATGAGGCATGCAAAGAGCGAGGAAAATATAACCCATGTTGAAAAGAAAATTAATAAAAATGATCATTAATTACACTGTGATAGAGTTATTATACAAGGACATTAATACAGTTGTATACCATATGTTCAAGATGCTATGGAAAAGCATAAGTATGTAAAGGAGAAAAAGAAGATATAAAAATGTCTGAATTAGATAAAACAGATAAAATTAGATAAAATCAGATAAAACAATGGCTAAGGTGAAAATTACACTGAATGAGATTAACAGCAGATTTAACATTGAAGAAGTCAATATCAGCAAACTGAATATGCAGTGATAAAGACTCCAAAATCAAACACGGAGAAAGAGACTGAACTGAACAAAGCATCAGTATGCACAGCTTCAACCAGTCCAATATATATGTTATGGTAGTTCCTAAAAAGGTGGGAAAAACACATTTGAAAAAATAATAAATAAAAATGTTCTATATCTGATGAACACTCAGATTCAAAAAGCTCAATGAATAAGAAAAATGATAAAGATGACACAAATTTACACTAAATGCTTAAAACCAGTGCTAAGAAAAAAATTGAAAAGCATCTACAGAAAACAGATACCATTATGTACAAAGGAGTGAAAGTAAAATGTCAAAATTCATTCAAGAACCATGCAAACCAGAAAACAGTACATCAACATTTTCAAGTTCTGAAAGAAAAAAAAACTGATATCCTAGAATTGCATTCCAAATGAAAATATTATTTCAAAATGATATAGTCTTTAATGCAAAAGAATTAAGTTAAGCCCTACCCCACATAAAAATTACCTCAAAATGGACCACAGACATAAATGTAAGAATTCAAAATGGACAACACATATATATGTAAGAACCAAAACTAAATGTAAGAAAGCATAGGTAAATCTTGGGGTAGACAATGACTTTGTATTTAAGACACCAAAGGCCCAAGCACCAAAAGAAAAAATAATAAAGTAATGAACTTCATCAAATTTAAAACTTTTAAAGGCTACCATCGAAGAAAGTGAAAATACAATCATAGAAGAAAACATTTACAATTCATATAGTTAGAATATATATAACTACCTAGAATATACAAGCAATTATTATTGTTCAATATGAAAAGACAAATGGCAAGAAATTAGAATAGACATTTCTCCAAAGAAAATATGCAAAAGCAAATAAGCAAATGAAAGGATACCCAGCACCATTAGGGAAATGTACAACCTCAGTGAGATACTACTTCACATCTATCAAGATGGTTATAATCAAAAAGATAATAATAAGTTGGCAAGGATGTGGATCAATGGGAGCCCTCACACACTACTGGTAGGAATAGACTACAGACCTAAATGTAGCAGCTAAACCTATACAACTTCTGGAAGAAAATATAAAAAGCTGCTTGGCAGAGGCTTTTAAAACTAACTAGCTCTCTCTGCCTCACGCTCTCTTTTTTCCTCTCCTCAAAAACTTTGTCTCATGCTGGGCGTGGTGGTGCATACCTGTAATACCAGTGGCTCAAAAGGCTGAGGCAGGGGGATTGCAAGTTCAAAGCCAGCCTCAGCAAAAGTGAGGCACTAAGCAACTCAGTGAGACCCTGTCTCTAAATAAAATACTAAATAGGACTGGGGATATGGCTCAGTGGTGGTATGACCCTGAGTTCAATCCCCAGTACCAAAAACAACAACAACAACAAACTTTGTCTATTGTATATTCATTGTTATGGAAATGGAAAGGTAAGCTGACAGACTACTAAAAAGTACTGGCAAAACATATCTCTCTCAAGAGAATGATATCTAGGATATACAAATGATTCTTATAACTTATTAATAAGAAAAATCACCCAATTTGAAAAGATGGGCAGAAGACTTTTTTTCTTCACCAAAGTAGACACAAATATGGTGAATGTGCACATGAAAGGATATCCAACATAAGTTGAAATGTAAATCAAAACTGCAATGTTATTACACATACAGTAGGATGGACAAAATTTAAGACTCATCATAACAAATGTTGACAAAGATGAAGACTATGGTATCTCTCTTAGAACTGCAGACTATAATATGTAGTATAAACAATGGCACAAACTGTTAGAAAACTGTTTGGCAGTTGCTTTACAAATTAAATCAAATCTGTCGAGATATTTACTCCAGAGAAATAAAAGCATACATCCACACTGAGACTTTTGCACAACTATTCATGGTGGTTTTATTTGTAATAGTCAAAAAATCTCCAATGTTGGACTGTGGGAACATGTCTGTCTTACATGCCTCAGAACCCTTATACTCATATTAACCATATAATAGACATTTGATTACTAACTCTTACATGAATGTAGAGATTGATTTTTTTACTGTTAATAGAGCTTCTCTTTTATTAAATATAACAGACAAAAGAAAATCACGTATAACACAATGAATTATCACAAAGTAAACATATCCACTGAACCCTAACCCAGGTCAAGAAATTGGACATCAAATGCACTTTCATGAGCCCTTTCTCATTGCTCCCCTAATTATTCCCTCCACTCCCCCAGACTTAGGCACTATTTTAACTTCTAATAACAAGGATTAGATTTGCCTGTTTTGTTACTTTATACAGTGTAATCATACACATGTGTTCTTTGGTATGTATATAAGATGTTGCAGTTTCTATGTAAGTTGACCTAAGTGTCTCTACCACTATTGATGGGCAAAGATAAAAGTAAGTTAGTATTTTTACTTGAAACTGTAATAGATCTAATGTACTTGATTTGTTTTCCTGACACAAAAGAGTATAAAACTAGAAAAACTAAACATTTTCAGGTATTAATTTCAGACATGACTGTAGGCCTGGTGCACAAAACACAATTAGGGAGATGAAGCTCAAGTAAGATGGTGGTCATACTGAGTTAAGGAGAAAATTATCAAAGTGCAAGATTATCATAGTGGTTGGAATTTTGTGGACAAGAATGTCTGAGCTATTTATGGTGGGTGCAATGTAATTATGTGTGTGTTAGAGAGAGAATACTAAAAGCCTGGAGGAAATTCATTTTTGATATGAATGTACCAGATGAGACTCTTTAAGGCTTAGCAGAGTTTGACTACTATAAAGGAGACTGAAGATGATGCTAAATGGCAATGTTGGAAGAAATGGTTTCCAGCAGAGTCAGGTTGCAGCAGCTTCATTAATATATCAGGTACTTAATTAAGAGTTCAGGAATAAGCCTTAGCAAAAAGAACCACACACAAAAGAGTAAAGGAAAAATGGTAGACCTAAATTTGAAATCAAAATTGATTCATGCTGAAAATGTATGTGGCAGCCAGAAAGAAAAAAGGAAAAGAAAGGTGTGTGTGTGTGAAAGGAATCTGACGACAATCAAAGGGAGATCAGTAGAATAGAGGAAAGGGATCAGGGGAGAGAGGAAAGCAGGCAAAAGAGAAATACTCGAGAATGATATTGGCTGTTTTATCACTATATTGTACATATGTATGAAAACATAACAACAAATCCCACCATTATGTACAAGTATAATGCACCATGAAATATGGAAATAAAGAAAAATACCAAACCTAGTGAGGTGAGGTGGAATATGCTTATAATCCCAGTGACTCAGGTAGATGAAGCAAGAGGATCACGAGCTCAAAGCCAGCCTTAGTAAATCGAGGTGCTAAAGCAGCTCAGCAAGACCCTGTCTCTCAATAAAATACAAAACAGGTCTGGGGATGTGGCTCAGTAATTGAGTACCCTGAGTTCAATCTCTGGTACCAAATAATAATAATAATAATAATAATAATAATAATAATAATAATAATAATACCAAATCTAATATGATCAAAACAATTCACCAGTAATTAGCCTGCATGACACATAAAACAGAATATCCTTTATAGGAAGACAATATAATCCAGACTTCCTATGATGTATCATCTATAAATGACCAGAATATAATTTAAAAATTGTTTTTTGGTACCAGGGATTGAACCCAGGGGTGCTTAACCATTGAGCCACAACCTCAGCCCTTTTTTGCATTTTATTTAGATATAGGCTCTCATTGAGTTGCTAAGTGCATCCCTTAGTTGCTGAGGCTAGCTTTGAACTCTTTTTTTTTTTAACAATTTCAATTTTTAATAATGGAAACATTTTGCTATTCCAGAAAAAATTTCAGGGGAGAAAAATCTTCCCTATAAAAATAAACTCATCAAAATTATAAATATTATAACTTTTTTACTTCTGCAATTTAAAATGCTCCCCTGCAATACCACCCCTTCATATAACACCTTTCCTGTACCATCACATTTTGAAGAGAAAACAGTATTACAGCAAAGCTCAGGTTTAATTTAACGTAACGTTTGTAAAATGACTTTTTAAAATCTTTGGCCTTCAGAGCCTTTATTCTTATTTTACAACATTAAAAATGCTGCTGTAGTAACCAGTGTTTGGGAGAGAATATCACTCTTCTAGAACCATGAACAGACAGAATTTTAATACAGTAACTTCCAAATTGTAACTTGTAGTGCACATAACAGGGAGGTTTGGATAAACACAGAGGAGAATATGCCTATTTCAGACAATCTACTTCAAGTAAAAAAAAAAAAAAGAATTCACAGATACCCATCAGCTACTACTTCAGGTTCTAACAGTGTCATGAATCTGAGAAACAAATGCTTCACAAACTATAAATTTACTGGGATGAGTAATTAAAAGACCAGGTGGTTGATAACAGTATATTCAAACCCAATCCACAGTCTGAATAGGAAAACCAGTATTAAAATCATGAAGGCATTCCCTGAACAACAAAGGCCAAGTGTTGGGTGACAATGTCACTAAAACCTCATTGACACACTAAAAAGAAGTTACATGCAAAATTAAACAATGTGTGCCATGCATAATTTATTAGCTTTGAACTCTTGATCCTCCTGCCTTAGCCTCCTGAGTCGATGGGATTATAGGCATGTAGAATATTATTAAATTTTGCCAGAATGCAAAGAAGATAGAAAAATGAGAACCACGAGAGAAAATGTCACATATAAAAAAAGTTCTGTGAACTGACCCAGATGTTAGGATTAGCAGAAAAAAAATTTAAAAAGTTTTTATAACTAATTTCAAGGAATTAAAGAAAAGCTTAATCATAATGAATAAGTAGATATGGGTGTCAACATATAAATGAAAAATTTCTTTTAAAAGAAATAAAAAGTATAGTATTTGAAATGAAAAATTCATGAAACAAATCTATCATCAGATTATATAGTGCAAAAACAGCAAAAAGTTAACTTGGAGATAGACCAATAAAAATTATCTGGTATAAAAATCAGAAAGAAAAAAAATAGAGACTTGGTTACTATCAGGACAAAGTGACCTAACATACATATAATTAGATTTCTAGAAGAATAGAGGCATAAATTGTACAGAAAAAATATTTAAGACAATGATGGCTAAAATTATCTCAAATTAACAAAAAAGATGTTAACAGATTTAGGAAACTCAGTGAATACTAAAGTTAGTTACAAAGCAAATCACATCTAGATGCATCAGAGTCAACTGTAAATAATCAATTAGGAGAAAAAAGGTCTTGAAGGCAATTAGAAAAAAGTGGTGTGTTACGCATAGGTAAAAATGACTAAAATGATAGCTGACTTCTTATCAGAAATGAGAGATTAAAGTTAACGGAAAGGTTTAAGGTGCTAGAAGACAAAAACTGCTAATCCAGGATAAGTACTCTTCAAAACTGAAAGCAGAATAGACATTTTCAAATAAATAAAAAGTAAGAAAATTCAATACCAATAGATCTCTACTATTAACAATGCTAAAAGAACCTCTTCAGGATAAAAGGAGATGATCCATCAGGTAGAAACAGATGCACTGTGTGTTTTAGTTCACTGTGTAATAAACTTAATGGTTTAAAATAAAAATTCTTTGTTATTTCTCCTTATTCTATGATTTGGCTTTACATAACCTGATGGGTCCTTTGCTCTAGGTATTTATTAGTGCTTATGTGGTTTCCTTTAGCAGGGATTGTTTAACCAAAGGTAGAACTGACAAAATAGCTTTGTTTACATGTCTGCTAGCTCAACTGGTTGGGTCAGGCTTATCTCCTCAAATGCTTTTAGTCATTCAGTCATTCTAAAATTTTTTATTTGTTGATTAGATTTCTAGAGGATAAAAGTAGAAGGTATACACCTTCCCAAGGTGTTAGGTCTAGGATTGGCATGGCATCACTTTCACCAAAAATATATTTTGTTCATTAAAACAAGACAAAAGACCAGCCCAGACTCAGCGGGTGGGAAAATAGATATTACTTCATAATGAGAGAAGCAACATGATACAGGAATGTGGAGAATTTGGGGTAGATATTTTTAAAGACAATGCACCATAAACAGAAATGAAAAGTACTAGAAATACTAAAATGTAGGTAAATATAAAAGGCAATATGTATACATATTTATTCTTTTAATTTCTTGGAAACATGACTAAGGTAAAAAACATAGGGTATACAGCTGTAATATGTATGACGACAAAGCACAAAGGACTTGGGGAGATGTGAGAAAGTATCACAATTTAAATTATGAAAACTGTGATAAATTGAAGAATGCATTTCATAATTCCTGGAAACATTGCTAAAACAATAATGTAAAGCAATAAAGCTAAACGCTAATGGATAAATTAAATAAAATTTAATTTTTATTTAATGTAATTTTATTTAATTACATTAAATAAAAATATGAATAGAACGAAAACAAGAAATAGATAAAAATACATCATGAATAGTAAGCCAAGAAGAATGTAGAGGCTATACTAACATCAGATGAATTTAATTCAAGATAAAGAGTTTTATAAGAGATAAGAAAGACATTTCATAATACCATAATGTGTTTTTAAGAACACAGAAACACGACACCATACAACCAAACATTTATATGCCCCAAATATATGAAAGCTGACAAAACTGAAGAGACAAATCTATACTTTGAATTTTTAACACCCTTTTAACAACTGATAGTAACACTATAAAAAAATCACTAATGATACACAAGAGTCTGAACAAAACTATCAACCACCTTAACCTTATTGACATTGACTGACAATGCCCAAAAACTCCAGAATATATATTCTTTTCTAGTCCTCATGGAAACTTGCAAGATAGGTTATATTCTTGGCAAAAAATTTTAAATATTGAATTTCAGTTTGTTTGCTGATCACAGTAGAAATAAATGGGGTATTCTTTAATAAAACTGGTCATTAAATAAAAGCCCTACAAATCATCAATAAACAGTGTTTTAGTTATCTATTGTTATATTTTTAAAAATTCCAAAATTTAGTGGCTTTAAAAAATAACCATTTCCCAGGAGTGGTGGTGCACACCTGTAATTCCAGTGGCTCAGGAGGCTGAGGTAGGAGGATCGAGAGTTCAAAGCCAGCCTCAGTAATGGCGAGGCACTAAGCAACTCATTGACACCCTGTCTCTAAATAAAATACAAAATAGGGCTAGGGATGTGGCTCAGTGGTCGAGAGCCTCTGAGTTCAATCCCCACTACCAAACAAACAACCATTTTATTTCTCATAATTTTGTAAGTCAAGACTTTAACCAAGGTTCTGCTCCAGTGTCACCTAGGCTCACCCATACAGCACACGCCTGATTTAGACTACAAGGTCTGAGATGGCTTTGTATGTCCGGAACTAAGGTGCTGACTGTTGGCTTTATGTAGTCTCCCTTTCCATGTGGTCTTTCATATGTCAGGGGCTTTCTTCAAATGGACTCTCCCTCTAGCAAGATAGCCTGGGCTTCTTTACAGTGTGGCACAGGGTACCACAGAGAAGAAAAAATGAGTTTGTGCCTTTAAAGGATACAGTCAGTCCTTCCTCAAGTCTCAATCTTGGGTCGGATCTTGGTCCATGCATTTTGGGGGAATTTATAGTTGGATGACATTTTAATCTACATTACTACGTGAAATGTCTTTGTTTTCATGATTTCATTTTTGCTACATTGTTTCTTTTCCATACAATTAACTACAATATAGGATAATCTATTGACGATAATGTCTCTTCAATTGGTTGTGTGAAGCTTGCTCTATAATAATTTATATAGAAAAAACTTATGGGAATAATATTCTCTAAATGACAACTTCCTGATTTAAAAACAAATAATTTGTAGCCAGTACAATAGTGCATGCCTATAATCCTAGCTACTCAGGAGGTTGACAAGTAGGAGAATGGTAAGTTTGAGGAGAGCCTGGGCAACTTGGTGAGACTCTGTCTCAAGAAAAATAAAAACAAAACAAACATTAATGACTGCAGATGTAGCTCAGTGGTAGAGCACTCCTCAGTTCAATCCTCAGTGCTGGGGGTTAAAAAAGGTCATTCATCACCATACTAAGACACTCCTTAGAGAAAAGTAATTGCAAGAACATTGTTCTCCTTCCTTGGGATATGTTTTTTTTTTCTAGATTAGAATCTAGAAAGCCTTTTGTGTGCTTTGTGCTCTCATTATGGTTATGTGGCTTTTTAAATCTTGTTCATGCCATTGGATGTAATATCAGATTTTGGGGTTTTTTTGGTGGTGCTGGGGATTGAACCCAGAGCCTTGTGCGTGTGAGGCAAGTACTCTTCCAACTAAGCTATATCCCCAGCCCCAGTGGATTTTTTTTTTTTTGGAGGGGAATCTCTTCTCAACACATTTTGTGCCAGATTGTACTTGAGAAAGGGAAGTGATATGTACAGCATGGAACGATATTAGTTTCTGATTTTCCCACTTTTTAAAATCTTTTTTAAAAAAATTATTTATTTTTAATTCTAATTTGTTATATATGACAGCAGAATGCACTATAATTCATATTACACATATGGTACACAATTTTTCATATCTCTGGTTGTATACAGAGTCACATCAGTTGTGTCTTTTTTGAAGAGAGAGAGAGAGGGGGGGGAGGGAGAGGGAGAGGGAGAGGGAGGGAGGGAGGGAGGGAGGGAGGGAGGAAGGGGAGAGAGAGATTTTTAAATATTTATTTTTTAGTTCTCGGCAGACACAACATCTTTTTTGTATGTGGTGTTGAGCATCGAACCCGGGCTGCATGCATGCCAGGCAAGCAAGCTACTGCTTGAGCCACATCCCCAGCCCCTAGTTGTGTCTTTATATGTGTACTTAGGGTAATGATGGTAATCTCATTCCACTGTCTTTTCTATCTACTATTTAGATGTATTTGAGAACTTTAAGAAAAATCAGAAATACTCTTTCCTATTTTCATGAATTTTTAGCCATATAAAATCTGTCCTGATGGGTTTTGGTTATATTTTTATACCTCATGAAAAGAGAAGAAATGTTCGCCAGGGCAAGCCTCTAAACTGGAAGCTAATAGCCATGTTATCTTGTGTGCTCTCTTCCTCCACATCATCACTTAGGTTTGAGTGAGGCCAAGAACTAATGACACAAAGAACAGAAGGAACTTTTCTTGTGATTACTGTATATTGTTTAAAGACAGCAAAGAATCAACTATTTGTAGCATTTTGAAAAATCCACATATAAATTTTTACTAGACTTTAAAATTTCTTCTTTGATACTCTGGTTCTACTCAAATGGTCCACTCTCAGAGGGAAAATTCAGAGAATCCTGGGAGAGTCATTATTTGTGAAGTCATAGTTATGAACAAAATCCTTTCTTGCAAAGACTTTCAAGCTGCCTCCCTTTAGCTTTCACTCATTAGTGCTGGTTGATACCTGATGCTATTAAAAAAAAAATCTGATCCTTATCTCACACATCCCTCTCACAAATATTGTAGAAGTACATTGTGATCCCACAAATCTTTGTCCATGGCCATCTTTCACAGAATTCCCCAACTGTCTCTCATTTCACAGGGTTTAATCAACCTCCTTCCATCCTATTTCATATAAAGTAATCAACATTCCTTATAAAAGCTGACAGCACTTGGGTCCCCAGAACAATCCTTGTTGAGAAGGAAAAAAAGAAATTCATGACCAAATAGTAGAGAAGGCAGCCGAGTCACTTAAAAGCTAAAATTGTAATAAAAAAGAATGATCAAGGAACCAATTAAAAGACTATTCATGTATTTTTCTCCTAAGAACCATCAGCCATGCTTCCGTTTGCACAGGACGTTGGAAAGCGAAGCAAAATCCAAAGGACCACCAGGAAAAGTAACATCTTACTCCCCTAGTCCAGCTGCTGACCCCTCTCCACAATCTCTATTTGCAATGGAAATCTTACACCTTCTGGATGAGACAGAATGATGTAAATCGCTAGCCAAACAAATGAAAAGTTAGCAGCCTATTGTTAGTTCCTGGTTCACTTCCATTAACCAGTACCGGCTCAAGGGGCGGGCAACTCCATTTCCACCTTCAAAGGAGGAGTTGGGAGGGCTAGGTTTTGCACATGCTCCCAAGGCAGGTTTCTGGGCATGCTCACCTTACCATATAACTGTGCTTTTTAAAAAACTTGGCATTAAAGATAAAGCAACCTTACTTTATACTTAATTGTGAATGGGCTGCTCTAACTACTCCTCTTTCATATTCATTTGTTATTTTTAACCATGCTTTATGTCTTCACTCTGTTTCGAAGAGGCAGCTGGAGCCCACAGGTCTAGACCCTCATCTGGGTCCTGCCAGAGGAACCATCTACCACAAAGAGAATCAAGACAGTCATCGAAGACAACATTCCAAATTTTTATCCAAGTAGAGAATCCAACAGTTAAACTGTCTGCAAAAATGTAATTTTTTTTGTAGGTAGACTGAGATATATAATTATCTTTCTGAAAACACTGCAATTTTATTTTGTTCTAGTAAATAAAGTCAATCTAGATGAGTACAGAAAAGGGTGGAAACTTGGTACTAAGGTAATCAAATACAACTTAAAAATATGACCACACACATCTATTTTTTCTCTCACCCAAAACAGCTAAAGGACAATACACAGATTTCTAAAAAGATATATGAGGCAATGGTAGATGAAACAGTGCACGAATTCTTTGGAAGATAAAAAGTGGATAAGAAGAGGACAACAGATTCAAAAGAGCTGTGGAACCAAAACACTGGTATCTAGCTGGGGCTGACTGCAGGAACTGAAACCCTTTCAGTTCTCCAAAAACTCAGATGCACAAGCACAGGCACCACAGTATGGAGGAACTGAGAGGATCCGCACACCAAACACCAAGAGTACCACGTGCCCTCAGCTCCCTGTCTTTCCAATTTAAACCACCAATTTCACTGTAATGGTATAGGACTCGTCTTAGGATACAATGAGTTTTCCAGTGAAATCTTCAAATCTGACTCCCCCAGTGCAAAAGCTGGCTTGCCAACCAGTGCTGTTGGCATGAGGCCCAAAGGCCACCCACCTGTTCACAACAGAGCTGCCTGTCAGCTTTGGGGAATTTCACCAGCACGATGATCAGAGGACACCAGATGTTTCAGATAAACTGCTAACAAGAAAGAGAGACTCCAAAACAAAACTTTTAAAAAGAGGAGGAAGAAGGAAAAGCAAATAGACGAAAAAGAGATAATACAGTGGGCAGGGTAACACTTTCTGAAAAGATATAATAAATATCCTCCCTGAGATATATTTTAAAAAGCTATAATAAATGTCCTCGGGGAGGATATTATATCCTTGAAATGGGAATAGGATACGATTAAAACAACAAGCTGAGAACAAGAAAGAGTTCTTGAAGAATATAAATGTGATACTATCATAACAAATTTTAAAGATAAAACACAAGAATAAGTCCAAGAACTGTGTTCTATAAAATAATGCCAATTGCCGAGATTTTGAATTCTCCATATATTCCATAAAAACCACACCAGTCAACAAGGATAATCAAACCACCCCTAATCTAAGCCTACCACAAAATTAGGAGTCGGGAACTAGTATAAACTTCCACTTGAAGGTAAACAGAGAATGAACATCCCAAACCAGCTGAGCTCTGAAGCCCTCACTGGTCTGGGGAGGCAGACAGAGACTGCACAGGAGCAGGACAGTGGGGCTCCAGCAGTGCCAGACAGATGAAGTTCATCCTCCAGAATGAGGTCACCCCAGGATGACTGAGATTGGTAGTTCAGAGCAGTGGCTGCTTAGGAATTCAAAGGAAGGGCTGGAAGGAGACGCAGTCAGACATCTAGGGACGCTCTGCTCTCGGGTGAGAAAGGGGTAATGCAGACAGCCTTCGACAGTCTATGGCAGGGAGAGAGAGAGAAGCAATGAAAGAAAATTCAGAAGGACAAAACCAAAAGCCTCGCCCAGCCCTTTCCCTACTAGTAAAAAAAGCACCCTACTGAAGCCACTGTGCTTCTCTGTATTGATGAGAGAAAGAACTCTTTTTCGGGGCGGGGTGGGGTGGGGTGGAGAGGGAGGTACTGGGAATTGAACTCAGGGGCATGAACCACTGAGCCACATCCCCAGCCCTATTTTGTATTTAATAGAGACAGGTTCTCACTGAGTGCCTCGCTTTTGCTGAGGCTGGCTTTGAACTCATGATCCTCAGCTTCTGGAGTCACCGGGATTACAGGTGTGCACCACTGTGCCAGGCTAGAAGGAACTCTTGAATTAAGAATCTCAGTAAGGGTGAAAGATCTATATAATGAAATTTACAGAACCTTAAAGAAAGAAATCAAAAAAAGACCTTAGAAGATAGAAAGATCTACCTTGCTCTTGGATAGGCAGAATTAATATTATCAAAATGACCATACTTCCAAAAGCGCTATACAGATTTAATGCAATTCCAATCAAAATCCCAATGACATTCCTCATAGAAATAGAAAAACAATCATGAAATTCATCTGGAAAAATAAGAGACCCAGAATAGCTAAAGCAATTCTTAGCAAGAAGAGTGAAGCAGGGGGCATCACTATATCAGACCTTAAACTATACTACAGAGCAACAGTAACAAAAACAGCATGGTATTGGCACCAAAACAGACTGGTAGACCAATGGTACACAACAGAAGATACAGAGACTAACCCACAAAACTACAATTATCTTATATTAGACAAAGGTACCAAAAACATGCACTAGAGAAAAGATAGCATCTTCAACAAATGGTGCTGGGAGAACTGGAAATCCATATGCAACAAAATGAAATTAAACCCCTATCTCTCACCATGCACAAAACTCGAGTCAAAATGTATCAAGGACCTGGGAATAAAACCAGAGACTCTGCGTTTAATAGAAAAAAAAGTAGACCCTAATCTCCATCATGTGGGATTAGGCTCCAACTTCCTTAATAAGACTCTTTTGGTGCCAGAATTAAAATCAAGAATCAATAAATGGGATGGACTCAAACTAAAAAGTTTCTTTCTTCTCAGCAAAAGAAACAATCTGTGAGGTGAATAGAAAGCCTACATCTTGGGAGCAAATCTTTACCCCTCACACATCAGATATAGCACTAATCTCTAGGGTATATAAAAAACCTCAAAAGCTAAACACCAAAAAAAAAAAAATAACCCAATCAATAAATGGGCCAAGGACCTGAACAGACACTTCTCAGAAGATAATATACAATCAGTCGACAAATACATGAAAAAATGTTCATCATTACTAGCTATTAGAGAAATGCAAATCAAAACCACTCTAAGATTTCATCTCACTCGTCAGAATGGCAGCTATTATGGATACAAACCACAATAAGTGTTGGCGAGGATGTGGGAGAAAAAGGCACTCATACACTGCTGATAGGACTGCAAATTGGTGCAGCCAATATGGAAAGCAGTATGGAGATTACTTGGAAAATTGAGAATGGAACCACCATCTGACCCAGCTGTCCATCTCCTCAATCTATATCCAAAGGACTTAAAAACAGTATACTACAGGACACAGATGCATCAATGTTTACAGCAGCACAATTCACAATAGCTAAACTGTGGGACCAACCTAGATGCCCTTCAATAGATGAATGGATTAAAAACTGTCGGGTGTGTGTGTGTATGTGTGTATACACACACATACACACACACACACACACATACAATGGAATATTACTCAGCAATAGAAGAAAATAAAATCATGGCATTTGCAGGTAAATGGATGGAGTTAGAAAAGATAATGCTAAGTTAGCCAATCCCAAAAAACCAAATGCTGAATGTTTTACTTGATATAAGGAGGCTGATTCATAGTGGGACAGAGAGTGGGAGATGGGAGGAACAACAAGCTCTAGATAGGGCAGAGGGGTTGGAGGGGAAGGGAGGAGGCATGAGGTTATTAATGATGGTGGAATGTGATAATTATTATCCAAAGTACAGGTTTGAATACAGGAACTGGGTGTGAATATACTGTGTATACAATCAGAGATATGAAAAATTGTGCTCTATATGTATAAGAATTATAATGCTTTCTGCTGTCATATATGAATAAAAATTTTTAAAAAAGGTCAGTAAAACCCTCTCACACCAGCCCATATTGACTCCCTCTTGCTGATACAGGAGAACAGTCATTTTAAAAATAATCATGAGGAAAAAAAAAACCCTTTCAAGTCTGAAATTCAAATATTTCAGAACAGAAAATGGACAAAAAGATAAATATTGGGGCTAGGGTTGTAGTTCAGTGGCAGAGTGCTTACTCAGCATGTGTGAGGCACTGGGCTCGATCCTTAGCCACCACATTAAAAAAAATAAAATAAGGGCATACTGTCTATCTACAACTATATATATATATATATATAGAGAGAGAGAGAGAGAAGGGGGGACACCAAATTTGAGAAAAAAGAAAAAGGAAGACAAAATGATCTCCTACACCTCATGGGTCTTTTATTTTAATATGTATTTTTTTAGTTGAAGTTGGACACAATGCCTTTATTTTTACTTTTGTTTTTATGTGGTGCTGAGGATTGAACCCAGGCCCTTGCATGTGCGAGGTGAGTGCTCTACCGCTGAGCCACCACCCCAGCCCCCCACCTCATGGGTCTTAAACGACCTAAAGCACATGACATAGTCAGTACTGTTGATGAACACAATAAATGTCCATAAATATCAGTTGCAATTTAAAAAACATTCTACTATTGAGAAGAGGAATCACTGTGCAAAGCACCACCATAAAGATAGGAGGTTTACCAAATAAACTCCAGAGAAGATGTCTGCGTCAAGGGAGAAAAGGTTCAAATTTAATCCTTGAGACTGACAGGACCATAAACATTAACATCATCACTTGGATTCAAAGTCCAGCTTCAAGGGAACAAGGATTACTCTGGTAGTTCTTGGACCAGGAAGCCTTAAGAATGTCATCAGATGACTACAGGGCTGGGTAGGAAAGAAAGGTCCCAGAGCAGGACACAGGACTTCCCGTGGGGACGCATCTCACTCACACCCTACCTTGAGGTGATGAAGTCACTGGCTCACCTAACCCCAACTCACTTCCTTCCTCCTGTTCTCTGATCCCTCCTCCAGCTGCAGGCAGGGCATCAGAGGCCCACTGGCTATTCTCTGTCTCTCCCAGGATGGACTCCAGGTCTACCTCCTCCAGGGTGCTCCCCTCAGAGGACAGCAGTTTATCCAAGCCAAATTTCAGTATGTCACTCAACTTGAATGAAGAAAACGAGAGATCCAGTTAGTTCTCATGAAAACACAGATGAGGATGTGTGACTTGCTAAGTGTCTAAATGATACCAGGTAATTCTTTCCCTGATGCACTTTCTTCTCTTCCATCACAAATGACACCTGCCAGGCTGTTTTGAAGTTGGATGAGGAATAAGCAGAGAGGTGATAAATGATGATCAGAGATGTTGACTTTGACAATTATTTACAATACCAAAAAAAATTTGGGCCTCCAATTTTTTTGAGGAGTGGGGGCAGATAAAATGATTCCAGCATCTTCTATAGCACTTCTCACCAGCATTTTTTACAGGCACTTCCAGCAGTCCTCAGAGAACTCAGAGAACCTGTTGGCTACCTTCTTACCTCTCCCACTGCCAAACTCTTATAAAGAGAAGGTGCCACTGAATACCTCATCTCACCATGAGCTGCCACCTGTCCTTGCCAAGCCGCTTTGCTACTACAGTGGTTTATGGGACCCACTTTGGCAAAACCATAACCACCCTGATCACCAGACCCAAAAGCCCTTTCTCAATTTCAATCTCCCTGGATAGTCCTGCGGCACTCCCCATCCTGCCCTCTTGCTCCCCCTAGGGGATATACTCAGCCTACTTCCTATGGCTACAGGAACCAGAATCTTAGATAGTGTTACCTGGCTTTCATTTGCTACTTGCAACTCTCCACCTCCCTAAGTACTATCTCTTAGGAATTCTGAACCAATTGGGATCCACATCATGGGACTTCATTTTCATTTTGCCCTTTTAGATTTGGTTAATTATCTCTAGATTGCCTATTCTGTAACTTGGAAACTTTAGCTTGAAAATACCCGAGATGAAAACTATGACAAAAACTAAGCAAAACCATACCTGTTATATTTATATTTAACTTTGGTGTACATATATATAACCAAGCCAAATGGCTTTGGCATTTATTACCCAAAACAGAAGAAAGCCAAGTATTTATGATGAGGCTCAGTCCATACTGGGACCCTTCCCTCTTCCACTCCTTGGACTATGTCTCCTGGCTTCCCTCGCTAATGCTCACTCACAACATGTCTTTAAGGAACTACCCATTTTTTAAATGAAAACCACTTTATTATACTAACTAAGAGAATGTAGTTGGAAGTTAAAGAGTGCTCGGATTAGAGTCATGAATATGATGTTTGGAAAATTTCTTAAGATGGAGGTAAAGACAACATCTATCTCATTTTTTTGTTATTCTTCTAAAACAACTGGAAAAAGTGCATGTCACACAATGCTTAGCACACAGTACGCATTCAATAAGTGTTCACCACATCTTTATCTGTTCTTTGTTTCTGTTGTGTTCTCCTTCTAAAACAAGGAACCTGCTTTCCTTTTTCAGGACTTCACTGCTCTATACTGCTTAGATTTATCAAACCAGAACCACGTCTTTTACTATTAGATTCTTTTAATAACTTAAAAAAATGTCCTGCTGTATTTTGAGACAAGGCAGTGAGTTATCACCCTTGTTCCTGGCAACCATAAATAACTCACAGTCTGATGGGGAGGAAAGAAACAAGACAGAACCAGAGTGTGATTTCTTGCCATGGCTTGGGCAGGAAGTCCCACCGAGGTCCTCTCCACCAGCCCATAGTTTGTACTGGCCCCAGGATCTGGTCCCATGGCAGAGTTTTTGCCTGTGCATTTCACAATGATGTGCTAGCAGCCAATGCCACAGGGAAACCCCTGACTGAATGTCTGGAGCTCCCTCCACTGGGGAAGCATCTCCTCTAACTCCTGACGCCTGTGCCTTCACAACAGCCCATGATGAGCTCCTCTCCCAAGGTCCTGTGAAGAAGTATATTTAGACACCTACAGTGTACACGCACCTCTCTCTCAAGCTTTCACCTTCCATTTGAAATTGCCTCTTCAATAGTGTGAAAATAAAATGCACAGCCTGCCCGGCCACCATGACAGATGAGCATGCAGAAGACTCAAAACACAAAAGGCCAAAGACTCCAGTTACTCTCTAAGATAAACTAAAGTCAAGCAAACAAACAAAACCTAGGGTTCTTCTTTCGGGTTCTAGTACCCCCAAATCTGTGACCCTTTCCTGCAGGTGAGTGACTCCCTAACAAAAACAGCACCTTCTCTGTCTGCAATGCTGATGATGTGTAAAGATACAGATGTGAGAAAACTGCCATTTTTAAACTCATGCTTGGGCTAGTTGTAAATTTGATGATTCTGCTTGTAATACTGTGTAATTTTTTCCCTTTCATATACCTCTTGAATTTTTTGTTTGATAAGCTGATCCTTTTAAAGCCTGGTTTTTCTTGCAAATTTTTCTAATTCCTTTCTTTTCTGAGTCTCCCTCTAACAATAATGTATATTGATTTTTACTACAAATTCTGTTGACTAAAGCCTACATTATCTTCATCTTTCTAATTTCTATCCCTGTCTTCCTACTTTCTACTCTCATCTTTCAGGCTTAAAGGCTTAAAGCCATCTTGGAACTTGCTCTCTCTCACTGCCTGCCTCAAAACAATAGCCAACTCCTGTCATTTCTCTGCAGTTTCCTACAGCAGACTTTCCCACAGCTACTACCTTTTCTCAGACATTTAGTACTCTCTTCATGCTTGAATCATACTATATACTAGGGGTTGATCTCTCTGCATCTAATCCCTCAGAAGGACTTGGGGTATATTATAATATAGGTTCAATTTTATCTCAAAGGCTGCTGCTAAGGAATAACTCTAAACCTCCTACCAAAAGAGAGCTCTCTAGGATATTCTAAGCCAGCAATTGACTCCCATCTAATTTTTCCTTCTTCAACAAATTAACTCTAGTGCTTTCATCCCTATATCCTATGGCATAATTTTGAATTCCTAATCTTGTTCACTCATCTCTGAGTATGGAATGAGTACTGTAAGTCACTACTCAAAGCGTCTGGGATTAAGGAGGAGCTATGGAACTAATCATCACTGATTTAAAAAAAAGGAAGAAAAAAAAAAGAACTTAAACAAATTCTCTCTGAGGTAACTCGTGGCACACTCATCTTTAGAAGCCATAAAGAGATTAGATCCATGATGTTCAGTTACATGCTCAAAGTCATACATCCAATAAGGGATAAGATGTGAATTTCAATCCAAGTTAGATGGTTCAAAGCTCATTCTCTTTATTCTATTTTCTCTGCCTTTAAATGCCACCCTCATTTTTAGCTTGTATGGCACCTTGCATGTAGTTAGGTACTGAGAGGGTAAGAATTAGTCCAATGAAAAAAATGTGTAATTTGCAACAATGGGTGGTTAATGCTGGTCCTTTTTATTTGCATTCTCATCCAAAGATAGTACTGGTTATAAATCATGAGACTCTAAAAGGAACACATTTTACCTGGAGGTCAGGATCAGCCAAAGGTTTCTGGGCTCCCAGAGTAAAATGGTCTCTTTCTATGATCGTGTTGGTGAGCTGCAGTTTGGAGGCTGCTTTCCTATAAACTATTTCTTCCACAGTGTCTCGGCCAATCAGCCGGATCACTTTCACAGCCCTGTACGGGAGTCAAATGAGAGCAGTGTTAGAAGTCTGCAAAGCTGGGGAAAAAAGCATGCCAGGAAAATACACCCAAAAGGAAGCAAAACCAAATGCCACATTCAGGGAACAATGAAAAGGACACTGCTCATTGGGACCTGAGCATTTGTTAGAGAAATCTGGCCTCAACTTCTTCCTGAACTTTTCCCCAAAAGAGGAAGAGGAAGGAAGATGAAGTGACCACTATTGGGCCTTCATCTGTAGCCAGGATAACCCCTGGCAGGAATGTTACCTCAAGTCAAAGGGTAGCTGAACACAACTTTGTTTCCTCTTTGTGATACTGGGAACCCAACCCAGGAGAGCTTTACCATGAAGTTATAATCCTAGCCTTAAAAAAAAAAGTTTTGAGACAGGGTTTAGGTAAGTTGCAAGGTTGGCTTTAAACTTGATCTTCCTGCTTGAGTCTCCCATGCTGATAATGATTACAGGCATGTGCACCCACTGGCTTTAACTTCATTTTTAAACTGAATTAGGATCTAACGTGAGAAACATGAACTAAATAAATTCTAAGTTTCTTCTAATCATTTTGGAATTTAACTGTTCTTTTCAACAAAGTGAGTCTGAACTGATCATGGGACCACTGATCCCCCAACATGACTCTACAAGCCAGCAGCACAACGGGGTTCAAACCCAGTGGACTCTAACTCCAACGTGGCACTGTTGTCAGCACTACACGGTCTACCTTCCTCCCCAATCCACAGCTGCAAGCCAACAGAGCAGAAAGTTGCCAATGACTAACTCACTCACTTGTTCTGGCCAATTCAGTGAGCTCTGGCAGCTGCCCGCAAGTCATTTTGAGGATTAAAATCACTGTCAGAAAAAATAACAGTATCTGCTGCTTTTAAGTTCATGACAACTCCACCTGAAAACCATACAAAAAAGGAGCATGATCAGCAACACACAAATAAGGAACTAGAAAACACACAAGGCAGGACTGGGTCATACTGAAAATCTGAAATCAGTCCAACTGACTGGTTTCATCCTTCAAACTGAAATTTCTGCCCCAAACTTCAGGTTTTGACCACCGTACAGTGGTCAAAAGTGCTACCTCACCTTTCATTGCGTGAACTGGGAAAATTTAATTATCAAATATAACAGAATGAGAGGTAAGCAGAAGAAAAGGATGCTTAAGTTAATTGCATGAAGACATTTAATATTTGTTTGAAAACCTTGATTGGATTTTGCTTCAAACAGTCTGTGAATAAGGACACAAGTTCTTTCAGAAAACAGCTCCAAAAATAAGAGGTCTGGGGGTTTCAGTTGTAGCTCATACAATATGATAGGTCCTAGCTTAAGTAAGTTCTCTCGACTTTGTGATCTTTCATCCAATTTTAAAAAAAATTACAGAAATGTCTTAGATGCCAAGGGCAAGGGTGGGAAAAAACAGAAGGTGTTAGACTCTACGGGGGAAAGGGGTAGATTCTCGACTTTCTTCAAAGGAATTCTCAAGAAATTTTATTCTAAGAAGAAACTAGGAAGAAAGGAGAAAAAGGCACAGGTGGAAAACAGTTTGATTTTTTTTCCTGAAAGGGTAGGTGTATCAGGAAGCCCATGGGCACACAGTTTCAGGGAAGGGAAGAACCAGTCTCACATCATACCATGGGAAGACGCTGAGAGCTAAGGTTCTATAAGGAAACTAGAGAGTTCCCACTGGTCTTTGACTAGGTTCTGAACACACACCCATTTTCTCCTTATTTTTCCATTAAAATGGTGAAATGTTTCATTTGTAAATGGCAAACACAGTAAAATGTTTGCTTTGGCATATGAGGGAAGAAAACTTCATTTGACAAAGAAAAGAAAATACTTTGAAAATGATTTGAGATTTAATTAGCAAGTGGCCTCACTCAGCACAGCACAGTCATTTGTCAGAAGCTTCCCTGGCTGTCCTTCCCCACCTCATCGCCACCCCTCCAATGCACACACTCTGTGTTATAGTGTGTTTTATGTTACCGAAAGGGCTCTTATATATAAATGTTTCCTTTCAAATACAAATAACTCTGACATGGTTAAAGATGTTTAGTTTCCAATTAGCAGTAACCCTACACTCAAGAATGCCCCTCCTTTTGCTCCTGACCTTTTGCAAATGATGATTTCCCAAAGGAATCTGGCATCCATACAGGAGAAAGAATGGAAAGTGGGAAAAGTGCCAGAACTTTCTGCTTTCAGATACCCTATACTAGGGTACTCTCTAAACCCCATAACCAGGTTAAAAAGCAAAACAGAACTGCTCAAAAGGTAATGTAATTGCCAAAGAAGAAAGAAGCCATTTTTTTAAAGTAATATTTAATTAAATGACATTAATTATAAAGCAATGATTAAATGTAATTTCAAATTTCCTTCTAGTACAAATTGTTTAAATGGAAGGTTAGATGATAGTTGGATTTACATATATACATATATATATACACTAAGCAAAAACACATTTCCAGGTTACCATTTTGCAAGCTATTGAGAGGAGGGAGCTGGAGTAGTGAGAAAATTTAGAACCTAGTGACTACCAGGATAAAAAATTGGAACATCTGGGTTTTCACTCTGCTTTGGACACTGAGTTTTTTGAGTTGGCAAGTCCCAGTAACCTCTGAGTCTCAGTCCAGTTGAGAGGTGTGCAGTAATCTACATCCAGCCCTTTGATGTGCTCTCCAGGAAGCGCTCCAAGAAGGTGCTTTGGAAACACAAAGTTGTTTCGATGCACTGTGCCCATGGCTTGCCAAGTGCTCACACTGCTGAACTGCTGGCCTCTAGGTAGCCCCAAAGAGAGATTTAAAATCATGGGGTAATTCTACACTGTTTTAAAAAGATATGATAATAAACTGATGACATGAAGACAAACAGGTTCTTTCTTTGTCCTCTATTAACAATGATGAGGAAGAGTTTCCAGCCTCTGTTTGTGCTGCACTGCTGGGGGTTGAACTCAGGACCTCACACCTGCCAGGCAAGTACCACTGAGCTATATCCCCTGCCCATCTACAGCCTTTCTGAAAAAAAGAATACCCTCCATCTCCCAGACTCCACTTCTTCTGTAAAGTAAAGCAAACAAATTGAGGTCTTGAAGGTCTTATAAACTTTTATCATTGTCTGCAAATCATTTCCTCAATAGCCCTGTGTGTACTCTAAGACCGTTCTGGGCATCTACAAAGCCTACAAGACATGCAGATACTAATGCCTTTCAACTTCTAGTCTCTCACTCCAATAAATTCATTCCATGTTCACTTTACGTATTTATTTAAGATGTGGTTTTGCTATGTTGCCCAGTTTGGCCTTGACCTTCTGGGCTCAAGTGATCCTCTTGCCTCTAGCCGGGAACACAGGCCTGTGCAACCACACCTGGCCCAATGTTCATTTTAATCACATATTTGTTATCCTGGCATTGTGTGACAAGAAAAATGATGTATTTTTAATTACAATACTTGTATTCTGCAATTGTATAGTTCTTGGCAGTTTATGAGATGCCTGTATACCTGTAATCTCTTTACAATGCAACATTCCTGTAGGACAAGAGGGAATTATCAGGTGAAAAATAAGATAAAACTCAGGAAGGTTAGGTAGACCCCCTGCCAGGATGTGTAAGCAGCAGTGCCCAGGACAGAATTGTGATCCATGGCTCCAAGGGAGAGTTCCTTGGCTACCCCAAGCTGTTGCTCACAACAGGAATTTAAGGAAGCATAAAAGTATCTACCAGATATAAAAACACACGCTCATGCCAGGGGCAGTGGCACTCATCTATAATCCCAGCAGCTTGGGAGGCTGAGGCAGGAGGATCCAAGTTCAAAGCCAGCCTCAGCAACAGCAAAGGACTAAGCAACTCAGTGAGACCCTGTCTCTAAATAAAATACAAAATAGGGCTGGGGATGTGACTCAGTGGTCGAGTGCCCCTGAGTTCAATCCACCTTCCCAAACACATACACACACATTCATTTACAAGAATATGGAAAATCTCCAAATAAGTTCAGTTTTTATAAACATTTTCAGGATTATGAAAACACACTGGAGCCTAATATAAACTATGGACTTCCTCAAAAGAGAGACTTATGAACATGTATATGTACACACACACACACACACACACACACACACACACACACACACACTTTCCTATATAGTTTATCCAGGTCAAGAATCCCCAGATTCTTTGGCACACACTGGATGGCCACACAGTGTGGCAGTCAGGTGTGTGCTCTATTTCATGTGATATAAAAATGGAATTAGTACACTGCTCACGGGGAACCACTAGCTCAGGGAATACATGCTGGTCACAAATCTGTGGTACCCACAGAGACACACATGCTATGGAGAAGGATAACAAAGGGAAGTGGGAGAGAGAGTTGGAATGGCTTTCTGGAGGAGAGAGTACCAAGGTATATATCATCCTTCCAACCTTTGTACCTAACACTTCAGATACCAGGCAAGTTTAGAATGCAGTATTCTGAGCACAGGAGAACTATTCTGCAGAGACCATTCTAATTTCCCCTTTCACAGGGCGCAGCGGAGTACTTATAAGGTGTTTCCCCTTGTACATTCACCCTTTGAATTGTTCCTTTCCTAAAGAATTCAAAGGTTAAGTGGCTGCAGAGCACCAAAAGTGTTTCTGCCCACCCAACCTATAGGGAGATCCGCTAAGTACCCACAGGAACCTCAGTCTTTGAAAGTCTTAGTTGGTTTCAGGCTCTAGCCAATATCCTCTTCGACTCTTCCTCACTAACATAATTATTAATGCTCCCCTGGTTCCTCCTTAATCCAAGACCCTACCTCCAGTGCTGAGCTTTGATTTTTAGGCTATACTCTCTATATAGTAGAGGTCCCCAAAGTTCAGATGATGATGGACAGGAGCCCCGACTTAATCAAAGTTAGCACTTTGGGAGCTGAGCTGAGTTCAAATAAGCTGTGTCTGACTACCCTCACGATACCTACTGAGGGAATTCAAGAATGCCTGACCATTAATATTTCTCATATGGTATGGCTGCCTGGTTTTGGGAAATTGTCACCCACTGGCAACCCACAATTGGGATGACCCTTTTGCTGAAGGTAGGGTAAGACTAAGCAGCCTCCTGGTCATACTGCTCATTTTGGTTTTTGTTTGTTTTTTAAAAAAACTTTCTTCCTATATTTATTTTGTCAAGCCAACTACCGTTTAATCTGTAATTCCCTAAACACTTGCAATGAATGTCCTTTCACCCTTGCATCCTTGGGAAACATCTCATCTGAATTCTGCTAAGGAATGACCTCAGAGTCAATCACTGTGCAGGTACTGCACTTGAACAGTTGGCTTTCAGAGCAGGGGAGGACTCATCTACCTTTCCCACAGTATCCCTCGGGCCATCATGTCTACTAGAATGAAATGATCTTGAGAGCAGAAACAGGATCTTCATAGAGCACACAGGACAGGAGTCAAGAACATGTTCTGGAATCCAGCAGACCTAAGTTTAAATCCAAGTCCTACCACTTACTACTGTGTGACCCTGTACAAGCGAGTAAACTTTCTAAATTCTTCATATACCACATAGGGCCTTGTAAAAATTAAATGAGATAAAGCATGTAAAACACAATGCCTATCAGACAGTGATCAAAAAGTGGTAGCTATTATCAAATCTAGTAAGTGGAATAATGTGAAAACTTAAAACCTCCATTAACATATATACACTCTCTCTATTTTTCTCCAGTGTTCTGTCTCAACAACTGTCCAGGAAACAGCCCTGCCTGTACCAAAGAGGCTCTTCATGCTTACTACACCTACCCTTCTCCCTCCTCACCAAATGAGCTGCAACAAGGGGCAGGAAGCTGGGGTTTCTTTGGCACCTACTGACTATTCTCTGGGTTCAGAGTCCAAATCTATTTTCTGTTGATTCTGGTGATATTCCACCAGACTTCTTTTTCATGTGGTTTAAATCTTGTATTGAGGAAAGCATGTGCTTTTAAAAGCATGTGTATATACATATACATGTATAAAAAAGAGAAATACTAAAAAAAATAAGTTTGTATCTAGTGAATGTGAAAAGGCAGTCATTCTCTGTGTTTTGGTACTATTAACCATGTTGCAATTCCAGGCATCCCTAAAACCATTCTCTGCATTCTTGGAGAATACAGCAATGGTCAAGGTTGCCAGATTCTCTACTTGTCCTTCCTAGACCCATTTTCAAGTCATCAAAAGATCTACCACCACCTGAACTAATTGCTCCTTTCCTGTAACTCAAAAAAGTTGCATTTACTGTAATTGTGCACTCTGCAAAGCTCATGAATTTCTTTATTTAAATATATTTCTTAGAAAAGCAGTGGGTTCAGAACTTTTCAAGTTTGATTTTCTAAAGTCCTTCATTTGGGTATTAAGGGGAAAGTAAGAACAGTAGAGAGTACTGAGCTAAAAACTGTACATCTCCAAAAGTCTGGGTGGAAAGCCTTCTAGATCTAACAAACAAAATAAAGCAAAAATTATTATGCTTTTGGGGCTGGGATCGTGTCTCAGTGGTAGAGCGCTTGCTTAGCACAGGCGGGACCTGGGTTCGATCCCCAGCACCACATAAAAATAAAGGCATTGTGTTGTGTCCATCTACACCTAAAAAAATAAATATTAAAAAACAAAACAAAACAAAAAAAAACCTATTATGCTTTTGAGGTAGAATGTTTAGTGTAAATCTCTGGACCTACCAAGTAGCTCAAAAGTAATACTGCTCTTTAAAAATTAAGACTCTTCATCATGTTAAAACCTTTCTAAAGTATACTTTTATGGCAGTGACATTTTATGCTGACAATAATAAGCCATGATAGAATATTTTAAAACTTCAGTGCATGACCAAATGGGACAAGCTAAACAGCAGCCTGGGCCTTAGCAGATGCATGATTTTGAGGCCAACATGACTCTGGCTCTCAGTTACCAAGGCTTTTGTCCAGGCTGATCTGCCACAGAATATAAATTCTAGGCTATGAAAATGGGAGCTGCCAGGAGCTGGGGAGTGGTTTCCATCACCTTGATATATCTCTCTCTTTTTTAAAAATTAATTAATTTATTTTAATTGGATATATATGACAGAAGAATGCATTTGGATTCATTGTACACAATTGCAACACAACTTCACATTTCTATGGTTATACATAATGTAGCAAGAACTGGGCACAGCACTCAGCCACATAATGTGGCAAGGACACAAGGTCACAGAGATAATGGCTGCTAGCATTCATGCCATTCCTTTTAGTGCAAGAAAATAAAGTAAGGGAATTTTTCCACCAAAGAAAGGGAAAGGTTTACAGTGTGGTAGTTATTTTTAAAAGCTTTTGGAAGAATGTGTTTTAATTATTTAGAATTACAGCCAGGGGCTGGGGGTGTAGCTCAGGAGGTAGAGCACTTGCCTAGTATGTGCAAGGCCATGGGTTTAATCCCCAGTATGGGGGCTGGATAAAAAGCCACAAAACAGAATTACAACCAGGTATAGTGAAACATACCTGTAATCCTATCTATTCAGGAGAATTATGCAGGAGGATAGCAAATTCAAGAGCAGCTGAGGGAACATAGAGAAACCTGTCTCAAGCTCAGTGGAAGAGCACTTGCCTAGTATGCCAAGGCTCTGGTTTCAACCCCAAGTACCCACCCCACACACAGAAAATCAGAATTACTAATATTCCTTCTCCTCCTTCTTCTTCCTTTTTCTTTGTGCAGAATTGGGAATTGAACCCAGGGGCACTCTACCACTGAGCTGCATCCCCAACACGTTTTGTTGTGTTGTTATTGTTGTTTTGCAGTAAGGGAGATTGAACCCAGGTATGTCTTACCTCTGAGCTACTTCCTTGCTCCTTTTTACTTTATATTTTGAGACAAGATCTCACCAAATAGCCCAGGTTGGCCTCGTACTTGTGAACTTCCCACCTCAACCTCCAGAGATCCTGAGATTATAGGCATGTGCCTAGCATGATGCCCACTGTGTCAAATATTTCTTAAATAAATGAAAGGATGCATGATTTCTGTATATTAATCCCTTATTACTTATTCTTATCAAAACAGATGAAGTATGAAAATTATGTTTCATTTAAATTTTTCATCATTTTTTGCCTAGACAACAACAAATGCAATTTTGAAAATAAATCCATTGGTTATCATGGGGTGATACTTTTAAGTATTTTATCCCACTTTTATACTCAGATAAACCCTATACAACAAGTACACAACATTATATAAATATTTGTTGGTTTTTCACTTTAGTGGGAACATGTACAAAATGATGAGTCCAAATAAAACATAACTACAACCAAATAAAAGGCCTTATACTGATTTCTTTCTGTCATGACTGTGGATGTGGAATCCTTTACAAGCAATTTAGCCCACTAATTCCAATGGTTAGAATTCGTATTTGCAGACCCCATTCACAATGAATTGACAGCCTAAATATGTTTTCTAACAATCCAATTAGTCTTTAACAAAACAAAGTCTTACAGCTTTATAAAGTACTACCTTTTAAAAGGCAAATCAGTCACAGGACTTTGAGCCAAAGGCATCCACCAAATTGTAATCTTTCTTCAAAATATAGAACCCATATCATACTGGGCTAGGTTCCACAAAGGATTTGGCAATGTCCCCTGCTGTCCTCTATCATCATTGATCACTTCAGGTCAAATTACCCTTCAGTCACTTGAAGTATCATATTTATTTAGAGAGAAGTTCAAAATGCCTGAATAAAAATCTTTAATATTTTTAATGACAAGCAAAGATAAACATAGGTCAGAATCTTCATGGGCTTAGGAAAAAATAATAAGTCATCAGCTTTAAGGGACTATTTTGGTCATGTGAAACCTTTTCATGAAGCAGAAACACATGGTTTCCTTTGTGTCTCTTTTAAGTGAGATTACTTTTGCAACATCCTAAAATTAAAATATTAGTATCTAACAATGTAGCCAGAGGCAAGTTACAAAATGTCCTCTCATATTCCCTTCTGTAAAAGGTTATTTTAGGAGAAGTGATCTCTACAGTTTCCTTCAATAACAAGATCCTATAAATCAATGGGCATTTAAACAGTCCAGGCAGATGGCTATCTTTTTTTTTTTTATTATTCTCACATATCTTCATGGTCTCTCTTGACTCTCATAATAATATTGATGTTGATAATAAAAATTTTATGCCTAACACTAACCATACTCAATCTCCTTATAGTTGGAGCCAACATCCTCCAGTTTGGGCAATCTGTGGAGTTGGAGAACAAATGACCAGTGTTTTCTACATACAGGAAAACCTTTCATTAGCTCTACTGAAATCCTGTCATTAAAGCACCCCTGACTCTTCCCATCCAAGGGCCACAACAACCCAAGTCCTTTAACCACAGAAAACCTCCTCTCTAGAATCTAGTTAATTATTTTACCTCTACATAGAGTTGAATTAATCTGTCCAATACCATCAGCAAAAACAATGATTGGTGCTACTGCTGGATGAGAGAAATTTGAGCATTTCTTTTAATATGATTGCTCTGTAGAGATTGCAATTGTTTTTGCTGAAGTTAATTAATGCCCCGAATGACCTTCCTCATATTTCGTAGCAACACTTCAAGCTAAAATCAGAAAGAATGACTTTTTAAAAATCATAAAGTACAGGAAAAGTCTTGAAAAATCCCAAGAAATTGCACTTTTTTTTGCCTGGAAAAAATAGCACAAAAGAGCAAGGGATACTAAGATGTTAGCAAGAGACCCATCCCAGGGAAGATATCTTCTCTCAAATGAAAACTTCAGTTAGGTAAACTGAGTCATACTTCTGCATGCCTACAGTATCCCAAATAGACTACAGCCAGCCCTTTTTAAAATAAGTCCAGGGAAAGATTTACATCCTCCTTTGGTTGACCCATGCCCATGTTTAGACTGCCACAGTCAAAAAGTACTTCCTTCTGTGTAAGTAGACTCCTTCTTGCTATAATTTAATTTTGTTTTTCTGGTTCTACATGCCAGAGAAATAAATGAATCTAAGCCTAAAAGACTTGGTCCCAGAATACACTCGAAATAACAAAACAAACAACCCAGTTAAAAAAAATGGGTCAGGGGCTGGGGATGTGGCTCAAGCGGTAGCATGCTCACCTGGCATGCGTGCGGCCCGGGTTCAATCCTCAGCACCACATACCAACAAAGATGTTGTGTCCACCGAGAACTGAAAAATAAATAGTAAAAATTCTCTCTCTCTCTCTCTCTCGTCTCTCACTCTCTCTTTAAAAAAAATGGGTCAAAGCTCTGAACAGACACTTCAACAAAGAAGATATATGGATGGCACATAAACACATGTAAAAGATGCTCAAGATCCCCAGTTGTTTGGGAAGTTCAAATTAATACCCCAAGTAGACATAACTACATACTCACTAGAAAGGCTAAAATGAAAAACATCGAGCACACGAAGTGTTGGCTAGGACATGGAACAACTGGAACTCTCATACTCTGTTGGTGGGAATGTAAAATAATACAATCAGCTTGGAAAACAAATTGTTCAATTTCTTAAAAAGTTAAACATACATCAACCATATAGTTCACCCATTCCACTTCTGTATATTTACTCTAGAGAAATGAAAGCACGTCTAGAATATGACTTGTACATGAAATCTTCATAGCAACTCATTTATAATGGTCCCAAATTGGATACAAGATAAATGTCTAAAATGGTTGAGCACATAAATAAACAGTTGCATACATAAATAAATATATGGTAGATCAATATGATGGAATTCTATTTGATGATAAAAAGGAAAAAAAATTCATGGGTACATGTAACAAATGGCTGAATCTCAAAATAATTAGGCTGAGTGAAAAAGTCAGACAAAATAGAACGCGTACTGTATGATTTAATTTACATGAAATACAAAGAAGTGCAAATTATCTTAGAGTGACAGAACCCGGAACAGCCAATGCCAGCAATGGAGTGGCTGTGTAAGGACTACAAATGGTGAAGGATATGTTCACTATCTTGACGATGGTGATGGTTTTAGGTTGTATATAAACTTATCAAACTATACATTTTAAATATGTGCAGTTTATGTCAGACCTCACTGAAACTGTTCTTAAAGAAAATCCTATCATATCCACTAGAAAAGTTGAGGTATAATCCTGTCTTCTTTTCTCTTCTCTTCCTCTAGCCCTATCTCTGGAACATCCTGTCTTCTCTCCCTCAGATTAAACAAGTCCAGTTATTTCTTTTAAACTTTTCCAACCAGAATTAACTTTTCCTTGTGCTCTCTTAAAAAATCAAATCAATAAATACTTAAGTCCTAATAATCACATAAGAACTAAAAACCAAAAATGTTTTTAGGACAATGTTCTGAAGCTTCCACATGCTCTCTTCTAGACAATCTCAGAGAGATTAAGTAACTTGCCCAAGCTCATAAAGGAAGTGAGTGAACAAGCTGGATTCAAAGTCAGGTGCCTCTAACTCAAAAGCCTACACTAGGAACTGGGGTTGTGGCTTAGCGGTAGAGCGCCCGCCTAGTACATGTGAGGCCCTGGTTTCGATCCTTAGCACCACACAAAAATAAATAAATAAAATAAAGGTATTATGTACAACTAAAGAAAGAAAGAAAGAAAAAAAGCCTACACTAATAATGAAACTGATGCACTCCAATTCTAAGGCATTTTTACCAAAGAATTGAGCAATAATATATATTAAAAGAAATTCAGCTGTATTACTTTTAAGTGTACATACAACTCAAATTATTCAACCAAGAGATGCCAAATCTGATGGACCGTCTTCAATAAACTCATCTGCATTTGGTGGTACAATTTTCCATGTGAGCTATTAAGGTAAAACAGATTTTCTCTTCTTCTTGAGTAGATTAAACCAGTTTTATATATTAAATATCCCCCAAAGTTGCCTTTTCCATAGCAAAAAGGTAACTTTGATTCAAACCAGTTTGAATCATCCCAAATTCTGAAAAAACCAAGTCAAATCAGTGACTGTCCTCACTGGATATAGTCCAAATGAATGCACAATGGAACCAGCTGTGCAAAGTCCAAAGATGAAACAAAAATGAGCACACACACGTACCCTGCCACTAATTAAAAATGTACTAGTGTTACAAGTATACAGTTTCAGTGGTGGTGTTATCTTTGTTCAGAAGCATGGTACATTATTGTAAAGCTGAAGCTATCTAGCATTTAATTAGGTTACTAATTCTGGGGAGACTCATATTACCTTCAAGTCTTTTCCTGGATTGTGACCATGCCTTAATGTATTAATTTCATGATGACTATATTTTAAGATGGGGCACATTTAAATGCAGAGTACTGGTCACATTCTCCAAAATGTCCACAAGATAAGATTTTAGCTATATATAGTTTGAGACATTTATTAGAAAAAAATCACTGTTAATTCTCACTCCTAATTTTAATAGTCAAGAGATATTTTATATTGCATTTTAAGTATAAGTTAGCATTTCACAGTCTTCACCCAAAGTATACATACAAATACCAACAGAAACAAAAAAATCATTAAGTGACATTCTGTATTTCCATTTGTGTCCAATCAACTAATAAATTCAGCCTTAATGCACTATCATCTTACTCCCTAGCTCTCATTTATGCCTATCAGAAATAAAATAAAGTCAGTGTAAAATGTATGAGTCATTATTCTTCAGTCATGCCAAAGCCATAACCTTTAACCTAAGATTACAAATAAAGTGCTATGTGTGAAATTCAATACTGTTTTAACTTTTGGGTGTTGAGGTCTAATAAATATAACATTTCGGAAGAAAATTAAAACATTCTGGATCAATTCCATTCATTTTCATGATTTCCTCAGTAGATTTCTACGGCTTTGACTAAGCTTGCTAGTGTGCAGATCTGGGATAAACTGATAAAGTTTGGCATCATTTAGTTTATAATCTGTATCACCAGTTAGTACAAGACACAGAAATGTTCATTCCCCTATGCACTTCAAAGTACTTCATTTATTATCTAAACAGTTATTCTGACAAAACCATTAGTCAAGAAGAAAGTAAAGATATATTATTTTTTAAATGATGCAACCTTCACACCAGACTCCTTTAACCACCCATGCTATTTCTGGCAAAGTTTTTATTTCCTAAAGAATACATCCCCTGTCGCCATTCCAATTTTTTTCTTGCCTATGAAAAGGCCAGGGCTTGTTTTTAATTAGTTTTCACTCAAAGTGAGCTTTTATATATTTCAAGATTTACCTTAACTTTTCCCTAAGTCCCTCATTTTTCTAGCCTCTTCTAAGGAAATACTAAATTTAAATATGAGCAAGCGCCTGCAAAAATCAAATTGACTTTATCAGCTAACTTCAAGTGATGACAGCGATGAACCAGGAGACATGCACACAAGGTAAAAACAAGACACTTTACATTGGAGCTCTGAGCGAGGGCTTTTGGAGTTAATAAGAACTAAGTTTCATGATTTAGAATGAGGTATATTCTCTTATTCGCTTTTTCTTTCTTTTATTCTTCAAATTCGTACTGCAGGTATATTACCAGATAACATGCTTGTAGGATTTTGTCTTATGAAAAACACAATGTTCTGGTCTTCAGAAGCCCACATCACCAGTGAGCTGAGAGGGTGGGTTGAATTATGTCCATAGTCTTGTTAGCAAAGATGGGTTGGGCTGCAGACCAAACCAAATAAAACAACATGAGGTCAGATATGAACTTGTTTAGTAAAGAAACATAACTTTGTCAACCATTTTAGCCATTTTTAGGAATACAGTTCAGTGGCATCAAGTATATTTACTAAAACTACCTAGTAGTATTACTTTAGATTCAACTGGACTCCAGCCTCAATGTCTGGATATACAATCACTGCTTGATGCTCATGGCTTCACAGAGATAAATGCCATTCTATTTCCAGGTAACTTCCTCAATATTCAGAGCCAGAGCTCAATCAGCACAGTATAGTTGTCTACTGAGGTGAGGAATAGGCTGCCCAAACCAAGCATTTGTCTATTTCCTTCCAGATGAAAATAGAAACTTTGATCTTCTCTTCCTTGCCATTAAGCAAAGAAGAAACCCACTATTTCCTGACCTTTGGGAGTTTTGCAAACTTCAGACTGCAGTTCAGAACACAGACAAGAAACTGTCCAAGAAAAACATGCCCCAAATGAACAGGATATAAACAAAGCTGTAATTAGGTAATTAATGGTAGGGACTTGACTCCCCTCACTTTGCTTCTCTGATAACAATCTGGCATTTTATCAGCATCCTCTTTATCTGGAAGGATTCACTATGTTCTGCTGCCTGGAACTATTCTGGGAGGGGACAAAGACATGCTTTCATCTTGGAAAGGAAACAGAACTACATCTAGAAGGGGTAAGGAAGAGTCAAAGCCGTAAAAAGACCTCCAAGTCTTTGTTTGACAGAAGGGAGAAGTAAATGGAAAATAGGATGCCCTGTTTCCCTGAAAGCATAGAAGCAAGTTCTAATGGGAAAGAAGTCACAGAGTCCTCAGCCAGGCCACAAGAGTGATGACTGTGCTTCCCGCCTTTGTTCCAATTCTGCACCTTCTCCCCATTGTCATCTAATTATCTTTCTTTCAAAACCAAAGAAACTTAAACTAATTTATATCATGGCATAAGTGACTATAATAACATAAAAGTCATTTACCTCCCACTGTGATGTCCATTTTCTTAGAAGGGATGAAATCCAAATACTAAAAGAATAAAAGCCTACCTGAGTCTTTAAGACCTGGCTTAAGATGAAGGCTGCATTTGAGATATCTGGGTGGAGAGAGGGCACTGCCTAAGATTTCTCAAGTCATTTCACACAGGTTGTTACTACATTGGGCAGGGTGTGTGATAAAGCTGGCCCTGGTCAATGACTAGAGTGGGTTTGATCTGGCCCCTCTAATGGTTTCACTTCTAAGAGAAAAGGGAACTGTATGGGAGAATTAATTTATAGTAAAGAATGACGCCTTGTTTCCCCTCCAAAACATGGCCTCTCCACTTAAATCTCACAACAAGCAGCCATGGATTGGTTATGGAAGAACTTGGGAAAAATAGGGCTTTGAATTCCCTATCCTATTTAGGCCTCAGGAATATTTATTCAAGGTTGAGCCAGGGTATCTGGCCAATTCCAAACCCACAGCCTGGGGTTTCTAAATCAGAGTGTGGATTGCCCAGTGACACTAGTTCCCTTCTCTCAGGCTGAGTAGCAATCCTGTGGAGTCACTTATGTTCATACTCAGGGCCCTGGTGACAATTCACAGTGCTTCAGGTAAGGAGTAGGGCATAAAGAAGTGGCTCTGCTGGCTGGCTTTCAATAGGGAGTTCTATCAGGACATGGTATTCTAAGGCTGCCACTTTAGAGATGTGTTCAACCAGGTAGCAGAATGCTGATCCTTCTCTAGTCTTTCTCCTATGTCCAGTTTCAATCTCTTATGAATTAAATTCTTAAATATCTTAAATCATGTAGTTTTTAAAAAAAGGTTAAAGAAAATAATTGTATTATATTAATTATATAATACTGAAGCTTAGCAAGAAAACCTGTTTCTCTTCACTAGATTTATACAAGTTATAGTAAGTATAAATGAATTCTACTTTTTGTTTAATCTACACCGAAATGGAGCTGCACCTTCAACTCTCATTTCACAGGAAAGAAGGAGTCTTTGTGGGAAAATAAATAAATAAGTAGCCCGGCAAGAACCAAACCAATACTACTCACCCATCACCCACACAGACAGCTCAAGGGACTCCCTAGATTCATGTTTGAAAATAGTTTCCAGCCACTGCTTTGAAAATTATTTCTTTTCTGTGTGACACATCCTTCAGTAACAATTCAGTTTTTCCTTGGCTACCTAGATATATTTCCATAGTTTGTGCCAAAACAGATGACTTCTTCCTGTACAGTTCTAATAATCAAAAAAGAGCAGATTTATTTATAGAGCAGCACCTTTCATACAAATATATACTTTATTAATGCTCTCACTTTATATACTGAGCAGGAAAATCTCACTACTGGGGTCATGCCTAATTTTCATTCTAAGGCTGAACTAAAGTTTCCCTATGGGGGCTGGGGTAGTGGCTCAGTAGTAGAGTGCTTGCCTAGTGTGAGGCCCTGGGTTTGATCCTCAGCACCACATTAAAAACAAAAGCATTGTTTCCATCTACAACTATATATATACATACACACACACACACACACACATGATATTTATATAGAAATATAAAGTTTTCCTATGTGTCTAAGAGTTTTCATCTACAGCTGAGAGAAAACTTTGATTTCTTGTAGCTGGTAGTCGGGGCACAAATGGCCTAGCCAAGTGTTCTCCCTGCTGCCAAAAGCCTCAGAGGAGCCTACCTCGCCCTCAGTGTGCCCTCACCTCAAGTTGGTGAAGGAGGGAAGTGGGACTAAGCACAAGGAAAACTCAAAACTAAGGAACCAAAGGAGGTTTTAACCACTTCATAGACCTTACGGTCAGCCAAATGCTCCTGTCATGTATCTGTCAGAGAAGTTCCTCAAAGTTACCACCTGCAATTTGGAGTAACATTAGTAATTTAAACACATCACTGATTCAGATTTGAGTTTTTCCAAATCAGTTCAGAATTACCATATAAGAAAACATAGGTAATTTTATAAATTTTCATTGAAAGCCTTGTGATTCTATTTTCTAAGAGAATAAAAACAGGGATGATCAAAAAGGTTACTGTATGTGAAAGTACTTTGTAAATTTCAAATTCTACATAAATTTTTGTTACTATTGCTTTTTTCTTTCCTTTTAGCAACTCTGGAGATTCTCAAAAATTATGTAAGATTTCAACAGTGGAAACTTAACATGACACACTGAAGACAGATAGGAAACATTTTTTAATGGTTTAAAAGGTATGCATAAATAGCAACCCACAAATAATCTCATTAAGATTTTATGCTTCTTAGCCTCAAGTTACATTTTCTATTTACTAAGACACTTATAACTGCAATGACCCATGATTTCCTATACTAAGGAAATTTTCTTTTGTAAGAAATTCTCAGAACTTCAGTTAAGCCAGTTTTATTTAGCAACCTGTCACAACCACTTGGACCTAACTGCAACTTTTTCTTCTTTTTCTGTGGATTTCAGATTAGAAAAAGAGACCACTGCCAATGCAATGCCCAAGGGGGCAAGTGTTTCAAGAAAGAAAAGTCTAAATATTTGTTATTCAAAACCACAGGTTAACTCTGGCACGTGGAGAACTAGCTTGTCTTACATCACAGAGCATCATGGGTAGCTAGTGGAAGGACTTGCTATGGGGTGAGGAGTTAGGATAGCCAAGACAATGGCAGATGGGTTCTGGAGTCAGATCACCTGGATTCAAATCCATGCCTTATCACTTACCAGCAGACTGAGGTAGGGCATATTTCTAAATTTTCTTCTGCCCAGCCTTTGCCCTCCCTCAGTAATAATAACAATGATAATAAGCTCACAGTGACTTTTGTGATGATTAAATGAGTTAGTATGTGTAAGGTTCTAAAACAGTGCCTGGCCCATGGTAAACATTTGCTAATTGTTATCATTAATCACTAATTAGGATGAAAAAAATCAGAGTACAAAAGATAGGGACAAGAAGTGTCACAGCACATCATGACAGAACCCTGGGTCTGACTCAACACTGCATTTTTCTAGTGCCTGACACTTTGATGTTCCCAATAAATATCTGTTGAGTGAGTGACTCATAGTCCCTGACTCCTTCCACAGTCATTTTTTCACTGTGGACACATTAGATTTATTCCTTCTGGACTCTGGAGTGTCATCTTTTTTTTTTTTATCTCCAAAGAAAGTTACCAATGCCTGCCACTTGCTACCTCAAACTGATGATAATCAACATAAGAAAAAAAAATCATTTCACACTCCCTAAAGGGCTTTGGGAAGAAAGTGATATATATATTTTTAAAGACAAATGTTCCTTTGTTATTGAGTAGGCAGGAGGGCTGGGCGTGTAGCTCAGTGGTGGAGTGCCCCTGAGAGGTACAGTGCCTAGCAGGCATCAGGTCTGGGTTCCATTCCCAGCACTAGAGGGACAAAAAATGAAGAAGAGAAAGAAGAAGGAGGAGGAAGAGAAGGAAGAGAATAAAAGAAAAAAAACCGAGCAAGCATGAGCAGTCAGTTACGGTGGAGAAGCCTCTGTGAGTCCAGATTCCATCATTTTCTTTGGAGAAGGAAACTTCTGCCAGGTGGATGGAGTGTGATGTCAGGCATTACATGTGACGAGGAGAGGACTGGATGTTCAGCCCTCAGTGTGCCAAGGTAACTGAAACTGCTAACTTATGGGTGCCTGTGGCACAGGCAGAAGAAGCTGTCCAATAGGTGGTAATCACTATAACCCCAGTGATTTGGGAGACTGAGGTAATAGGATTTCAAGTTTGAGGCCAGCCTCAGCAACTTTGTAAGATCCTAAGCAACTCAGTGAGATCCTGTCTCCAAAAAATAAATAAATAAAATAAAAGGGCTGGGGATGTGGTTCAGTGGTAGAGTACCCCTGGTTTAATTCCCAGTTGGTGGGGGGCAGGGGGGGTGGGCAAGCTTCATTTGATTCTATGAGTTCCAGATCTAGAATTGACTTATCAGTGTAGGTGTGTGGCAACTCCAGAGTGCATAAGATCGATAAAAAAGTGGGCTGAGGGCAGGACAAAGAGGTGCATCAATGTCTGAAAGGCAACAGGAGGAAGCAGAAAGAAGTGGCCAGAGAAGGTCACTGAGGAAAGAGTATCATATGAAAGGAAGTTTGCAATAGTGTCAACTCCAGATACAAACCAAAAAAGATGACTGCAAAGCATCTAATGGATTTTTTAACTAGGAGGTCACTACAATTTCACCTTTCTAGATACAGTTTCAGCGCAGTGGTAGAAGGAGTTGGCTGCAGTTGTCTGAGGAATGATTAGGAGGGGAGGAAGTAGGAGCCTATGAACACAGAACTTTTTCTAACATCTGACCACAGAAGATGGACTGCAGACCTCTCTTCTCTTTCAAACAAGAGATGAGACCCAGGATGTTAGACAAGGGCACAGAACAGGCCCTCAGTAAATATATTTAATGGTGATGAAGAATTGTCACAAATTCAAGTGATATGAGAACACATGGTAAAACAAATGCTTATTAATGCTGACCTATGACCATTTACTCTTTTCTCTCTTTCATGAGAGGGGCCCATCCAATTTCATATATATTTTACATATTTTCAATTCATGTAGTCATGCAACAGTGCAAACATTCTCCAATGCCAATAAATAAACTTCTTGATCATAAACATAAAAAAGAGAACATATACTATAAAAAAGAGGATGTCTGTAACTGGCTTGGAGGGAGCCAAGCAGCGGAATGTCTCAATGTTCCAGGTGAGTGAGAAAAATAAGCTAAGGAGGAACAAGCAAAAGCATGCAGGTCACAATGCATCTAGTCCAGCCAATGTGACTAATGAAGCTTGTTTTAACTAGATTATAAATGAAGGAGTCCCTGCTTAGCTGAGGTTTTGCTTTCTGCAATTTCAGTTACCCATGGCCCAAAAATACCACATGGAAAATTCCAGGAATAAACAATTGATACGTTTTAGTTTGTGTACCATTTTGAATAGCATGAATAAATCTCATGCGACCCTGCTCTGTTCCACCAGAGACGTGAGTCAGCCCTTTGTGCAGCATATCCACAATATAGATGCTACCCACCTGTGAACAGCCAGCCACCTCACTTATCAGACTGACCATGGCAGTAATGAGTGCTTGTGTTCAAGTCATAAAAACAGTGATGCTTGAAATTCAGATATGCCCAAGATAAGATGATTCCTAAAAAGTAGAAGTTTTCAACTTAATAAGGAAAGAGAATAATAAGGTTGGTGGTAAGATTTATGATAAGAACAAATGAAGTAGTCCCTGTGAAACTTTAAAGAGAGAAAAAAGAAAGTCATGCTAGTTTTTCTGCCACAATTCAAGTTACAGCTATAGTGTGTGGTATTATAGTAACAAACATAGTACACGTAGGATCTGGTACTTTATAATTTCAGGCACCAGTGGGGGTTTTGAACTTGTCCCCTGAGAATGAGGTTGGGCAGGAGGGTGTACTATAGTCTAGCAAGGGTCAAGACTCAGAAGCAGAGTAGAAAAAAACTATGCCAGTCAGGGAAAGATAACCAAAACATACTATAATGTTATTTTTCCATGTCTTCATTTGAAGCCTACTATAATTAATCTTTGCCTGCCTATTTATTCCCTAATTCATATCTGTTTGAAAAGAAAAATATACATATATACTTCTGGACTTAAAATGATCCCTACTACATAGGATAAAAAAAACTGCATATTGTCAGCATTTGGAACTTGGTACTGTGAAATCCTTAAGTTATAATTTAAAATGCCTGCTGAGCACCTTGTCTACTATTTTTGAGAAAATATTTATGGCCAAGAAAATGACAGTTCCTTTTGGAAAAATATTGCTAAAGCATTTAAAAATTTTAATATTACTAAATTTAAACTTTCCCCCATTACTATTCAGTATTCCCACAAGAGTAAAATGCCGTCTTTGGGGCAAATACTGTTCTTATTCCATATCAATGGTTTCTCCTGTTAAACAATAAGCCATTTATTTTTGTGAATTTCTTGGGTCACCCATGGTTCAAGTGGAAGCAAAGCTCTTTATGATGACTTCCAGGTTATGAATCATAAAGCTCTATCACAATCTCCCCCTTGTTGGGCCCCACTGTCTGCAGAGTGCATGGCCTGACTTTGTTCTCACATGAAATCACCATGAGTGACTTCTAAAAGTCCTCGAGATGGCAAGCTGAATTTCCTTTTTTCCCCTGCTCTGCTACTTGAGGAAGCTTTCTGGACTTTCTGGAACCCACTAAGCCTTATCCTTAGGAAAGATATCCTATAAGGAAGTGGTTACTATACATGGTCAGGCCTATAGGCTGTTGTTCTATCTCACCAGCTAGACTGGATAATTTTTTTGAGGATGAAGACCTTTTTCTTTACTTAGCATTTTGCCCAAGACCTAACACCACTAAGTACACAAGGAATGTTTAGCCAACAATCAACTGATTGGATTCTAAATTTTAGAGTGAATGGCAGCAATAGGCCACAGATTATCATCATTGTAAGAAATTTCACCTAAGAATGAGATTGTTTGCAGATCAAATAACTTGTTCTAACATGACCTGAATTGGCCTGTTAAAGTAACACATAACATTTAAGAAAAGCTCTTCCCTACAAGTTTTGTTTTTCTAGCTTGCTTTGTCAATGCATTCCATAAGAGGTGAACTCCTCATTCCTCTTGCTCAAAGACATACTTAGAAAAAGGTCTTAAAGAGATCTGTCAGAGATGAAATTGGCTGGGCCCTCTTTAGGAACCGAGAGGGGAAAAAAATTGGTGTCAGACAACAGAGTATATTTTTATGCAAACAGCCATAGAATACAAAAAACATGATTTCATTTCACATGCTGAACCTCAGCTACTGCTACATAGAATTCGGAAGGCCACAAGCACAGCTCTCCAAATAAAAACTAGGCAGAGACACAGTAAGGAGGCAGAGTAGGCAGTTGCCCAGTGTGATTCCACCAGCACTGGGAAAGAACCTTCCAAACGCTGCTTCTATGTCTTCTTTATTTAAGTCCTAAAATGCCATCACCAAAGTCTCATGGCTTTGTTTCAAATATATGTCCCTGTGATACAATCAGCCTCAAAGAAACTAACACTGGGGTCATTGACATGTCTGTGAAAAAAAAAAAAGAGAGGGCACAATTTAGTCTATAGGCAAAGAGGAAGAGTGAGCAACTGAAAACCCCTTGAGCAGAAATGAACATCTCACCTTGACATCTGGCCCAAAGCCTGGCCTGGTGTCACACAGTCACACTACTTAAACCAAGAGGTCAGGGTTTCCAGACTGATGAGGTAGCAGGTTCCTTCTTTCACCAACAACTCTTAGCAAATGAGGATGGTGTAGGGAGACACATTTCCTGTACCCTGTTTCCCTAAGCCTCCTGGAAATCAGTGGTAACCACAGGAAGGGTGGAGTCTGGGAATTCTATGCTGGGGGAAGAGGATATTCTACATTAACAGTACTGGGAAAGCCCTATTCTTGGGTGTTTCTACTTTTGTAATGGGCAAGGCTTGAGGACTCTGCTACTCTCTCTGCAGGGATCTCCGTTCAAAAAGTTCCTCTGGTAAGTTTGGACCACAAAGAGTTATCTATTTCAATCAATTCAGAAAAGCATCTCTAACTTCTCAAAGACTCAGATGTTTCTTATGCTTCTCAGAAAACAAATGTGGCTTAAGCCAACATCTGGAATAGAGAAAAATATAGCAACCACACACACAAAAAAAGATAATTAAATTAATAAGGAATGCTTTTCAGACATAACATCACATAGGCCAAAAAATGTTTTCAGAACAAAGTTATAGAAGTTATTTAGAAGCTAAATTTAGGTGAATTAATTCCTGGAGGGCACCATTTAGGAGCAGATCACCATAACCTTGCAGGCCACGTTAAAAACTGCACCCCTTTCTTTGGGAAACTGAAGATCCATTTAAAAATCTGCAAATATGCATCAAATATGCTTCCATTAAAGGAAGATTCTAACATGTAATTCACTGCCCATTTAGAATCTACTAAATTCCGAGTGGTTCCACTGTTTTGAAATAAGACATCCCAAATAGATGCCTTGGATAGTCATCTAACCCAAATACAGACACACTGCAGAAACCCTTCAGAAAATATTCTCAACGTATGATCAGTTTTCCTCAAACACTATGGACAGCTCAGCATTAGGAAAATTTTTATGTCCTTGATGGAGAAGGCTGACTTTCACAGAACTCTTTTTTATATTAAAAGCTGAAATCTCCAACTATTTTATCGAGAAGGAAAAAAAAAAGAAAGAAAGAAATTGTGTGCCTTCTGCCCTCAAGTATGTAAAGACAATCAAGTATGTAAAGACAATCACCACGTTGCCTCTAAGTCTTCTCCATTCTAATGATTTCCAGATGTTTAGCTTCCTCCTTATGTTGGTCACCTCCCCTGGATAAATATTAGTTTATCAATGACCCTTCTAAAATGGGGATCCCAGAGCAGAATAATAAACAGAATAATGTGGGGTTTAGTTTAAGCAACAGAGTTCAGGGGGATTATTGCCTCTGCTATCAAAAAGTGGCAATTGTCACACTACAATTGTCACAGGTCACAAGGAAATCCCACTTCACAAGATTTTTTTGTTGTTTACTTTTCATAAAAACTTCCATGAAGCCAGATATCCCTCATTTTGCATGTGTATGATTTTTTAATTGAAAAAATTAGAATATGATACATATCTCTATTAAATGTTATCTTGATAGTCTCAGCCCATCAATCTAAAGCTATTTTGAATATTACTTTTCAATTATGAACTATATCAGACATATAAACAATCAAACAAAAACAACACATCACAAATTAAATGGAAACTAGAGTATATGGCTTTCAACTGAACCCTTCCCCTCCAGCCACACAGAAGTAATAGCCACACAGAGGTAACGGCCACAAGGCTGAAATTGTGTTTGTCATGCCTATGCTTGAAAACTATTTTGATTCTCTATTCCCTTGCCTGTAATGTTTACTTCACACACAGATTTGATAAACATGCAATCTAGTCTGTTTTCATTTAAGTAAATCAAATATTAAATAAAGCTGCACTATCTATATCCACCATCCTAGTAATCCCATTAACAATGAGGTGACTCAGGCATGACTTTATTCTTTGGGAATCCTTACTAGTTCTCAGCAAGTGATACATTTAATGATCCAGTCTGATATCAACACAACTGGTTTGGTCATTAATAAAATATTTTCCTTTCTATTGAAAAATCCTTCTGTAGGCCCCAGGCATAACATTCCCATCCTACACTTTCCTCAAATTACTGACATGATTCTGGGCTCACTTGCACATCATTTATCTGGGTACAGGTATGTGGTCTCACTCATAGGCCACGATGTCTCTTTTCTAGCCTCAGGAGTTTCTAGTTTATTAGCAGAGACATGCCAAAGCAGGATGAAAAAGTCTGTTCTCAGATTTTGAATGTTACCAACACAAAGAAACATAAGGTGGTGGATACGCCACTTACCCTGATCTGATTATTAACTCTGTATACATGTATACATGTATTGAAAGGATACATTGTTGCCCTACGTAAATTACATATACACATTTATCAACTGAATATTGAAGAAATATATTTAAGGAAGTGCCCTCTCTCTCCATTATACTACCAACTCCTTCCTCTCTCTAAAATTTTTCTTAATAAGCAAACTTAGGAGCACTATTTCATAAGCAGAATTATTTATTCCCATCACACTGAAGCACACAGGGCTCTCCTGCATGAGTCTTCCATTCAAGCTGCATTAATCTGAGAGGATTTTCCCACCTGTTTTGGCTTACTTATAATTCTATGATTTTAAACAGAAAAAATACCCCCTCTCCTACTCTTATCAATCCAGGCTTCTCTCATATGGCTCTAAAACATGCAGCAGGGGACAGAAAGATGGGCTTCCACAGGAGTCCCTAAAAAGCAATCAGGGGAGAGAAGTTTACAGTCCAGGAAGGTCTGAGGTCACAGGCTCATGAGGCCAGAGAAGACCTAGGTAACAACAAGGCCAATATCTTAATTTGACAGAAAAGGAAACAGGGTCAAAGAGGGGAAGTCACAATATAAACAAAATGTCAGAGCTTATATTAGAACATAATACTCCTCAAAAGCTAGGTAAAATATGAAACTTATCAGGGCCTCTTTTCTACATAACTAGTAACCAGTGAGATACAAAATGTGGCTCTAATATAGTAGGACTAGGAATCCCTTGTGTACTTCAGAGATACACAACTGCTCAGACAAAAAGTCACAATTTCAAAATTTGATTCATTTTTAC
Source organism: Ictidomys tridecemlineatus (assembly GCF_052094955.1). Taxonomy (NCBI): domain Eukaryota; kingdom Metazoa; phylum Chordata; class Mammalia; order Rodentia; family Sciuridae; genus Ictidomys; species Ictidomys tridecemlineatus. The sequence goes on from NW_027521306.1 coordinate 585,630, forward strand.
GTGACTCTGTCTAGCTCTGCATCCAAACAAATTATAGAAAAGTACCACAACCCACAAAAAAACACAGAAACCCCACAACTATTTCTGTGTGCAAAGAGATTAAGATTTACTTGGGGAGACTGAGCGTGATAGCACATTACAGTTGTGATGAATGGCAAGAAAAGAGGTTTAATGACAAAGGCTATAGAGGAGGGGAGGTGATCCGGAGCTGAGATGGACAGAAAATGAGGACTTTTCTGACTTCCAGCTCAGCAGTGCTGTAGCCACTCTGCTTCTTTATTTCTCTGAAAAAAAAAAAAAAAAAAAAAAAAAACCTTGTCCTTTATTTATCTACAAGGATGCTGGGAATATGGCCGATAGAAATGTGATGTGCAATCTTGAAGGAGAGTTTCCAGTGTTACAATCACAAATAGAAGGAGAAGTCAGCTACTGCCTCCTGCAAAAGTCCCAACACACTACCGTGGAAAATGAGCTGTTTCACTTCATAGCCTGGGTAAGGACTAAAGTGGTAATACCTGAATTATATAACTTTCAAAGAAAACAAAACAAGAGTCAATATTACTTCCCAATGACACAATCTTAAAAAAATCAACTATTTTATTTTTTTGGGGGGGAGGGTTGTAATCTTGCAGAGGATTTTTTTTAACCATACGATTCATTTTTTATTTTTTTTTAGTCATACATGACAGCAGAATGTAATTTGACATATAATAGATACATGGAATGTACATACATCAATCATAATGTCTATTCTATTCTGCTGCCCTTCCTATCCCCACTACTCCTCCCCTCCTCTCCCATCCTTTCTCTCAATTTTTATATTCCCACCTTCCTCTCTTATAAGAGAGGAAGTTTCCATGAAATATTTTAAAAATACATAAAACATGTATTTTTCCATTCTTTGTCAGCTAGATTTTCATATTTCATCTAAACAAGTTTCTACTACATAGGTCCCTATAGGTAATTCCTATACCATGTGTTTAAGACTGTATTGCTATTTGTACTTTAGTGTTTGTCAGAAAAAGAGTAGATTACACTGAAAACTTCTTTAAGAGAACAATGACTAAAATGGATTGGGAAAAAGAGGTGCTGAAAGTCATTTGTAATGAAAATAAGCCCAAAGGTGTAGTGCTGAGGGTGGGAGGGAAGACCTTTTAAAAGCAACCACAAAAGCAAATGAAAGGCAACGACAGAGTTTCTCCACAGATATTAATCAGATGCTCCAATTTCAGTTTTCAGCAACAGAGCCACTTTCCCAACTGCCCCAGCTCCCTCAAACAGATCACCAGGCTGTTGCAGAGAATAAAGAGCTTTGTCCAAGTGTCACAACTAGTAAATGGCAGAACCTGGACAGAACCCAGTCTTTTGAGTCCTGGGTCTTTGCTCTGTTCAAGACTCCAGGATCCTAGGTTTGGGGCATATGTGGTTTCTTACAGTTCTTCAAGGGAAACTTGAAACTTGCCTGTGAAAAGGAATTCAAAGATGCATGTCAGGAGACATTTTAATCTCTGAAAAGACTTCTAGTGTCTAGAAAGCCCCAGACAGTGGGCACTAGTGAGCGTGTCACAAAGCCAGACACATTTCCTTTGAAAACATGAATTACTATGCTCTGTGGTATTTCAACTGAAGGGTGAATAGTCCTAAATCGGAGTTATCATATTAATATATTAAAGGACTGTGGACCTGGATCCAGCAAAACATCAGGCACATAAAATACACTGGATTAAAGAAAATTTGTAAACAAGATGTTGGGATTAATATTATTATTTCTGTCCTAAGATGTTGCAACAATTATAACTGTGTGCACGCAAGCACATACACGCAACTAGAAAATCCAAACCAGAGATTTCTAAGATTTCAGTCAACAACAACAAAAACCTTAAGCTTGGATATATTCTTAAATGTGGAACAAAGGACTAAAAATACAAATGGTACTTAGCAATGCAGAGAGGATAGAAATAGCAGGTAAGCATACATAAATCAAGGGAAATAAAAGCTGTTGTTAGGCTTTTAATCGTCTTTGCATTGTAGGATTCACTTTAGTATGGTCAAAGCAACTGTGCAACTCCCACTACCTGAAAATTTTCTCTTTAGCTAGATTCAGAGTATCCTTGGGTCTAATGAGAGCTCTTCTAAGTACTTATGTTCCCATTAAGGATGCTATCAAGATAAAACACCACCTATTTCCCATGTGTACATCCATATTTTCAACAGCTACCCCAAATCAAAACTGCTCAGTCTTCATCAGAACCACAAACATTGCTTTGGAATAATAGGATTCATAATCAATCTTTTACATTCTTAATGAGTAATGTTTTCTGAGGTCATTAAATCAAATGTGTGCAGTTTTATCAAATTTGCTATTTTTTAAAGATCCACTTATAGTTCATCTCCCCAGTGAACATTTTGGGGTAGCATAGGTTGTTGCTATAGCAAATTGATGCTACTCAGAACTGGATATTCTAATTTTAATCTAGGCTCCTTCCATTTACCACAGTAGATGGTCAAGGGACAAGAGTGTATTTGGCCATGGACCACCATCCCACAGATGTGTGTCTGATTACATATGGCTGATAAACCCAATCAATTAACCTTTAGTACTGGAAAAGCAAAATGATGCGCAATCCCACCAATGGATACACCCTGAAAACAACCTGTATTCAGATGCAGTGACTGGAGACATAGTCTTCAGTCTCTCTTCATTGCATAACATTCAAGCCTCACAGGCACATTCAATGTGGCTTAAGTGCATGGCAACTCAAAAGGGAGCTGGTTATTTTGGTGTAATAGAAAGAGTACATATAATACTCCTGACAAAGCCCTGCACTCTTGGGTTCAAATTTCAACTCTGCAACTGGCTCACTCTCTGAACCTCAATTTCCTCAATGGGAAAAATAGGAGTGAAAACTCCTCCTCTAGAAGTCATGGTAAACAAAAAAAAAAAGCAGGCTTTTTTCTAATGACCTCTCTGCTCAGAATACATCTTTGCTTATTCTACACTCCTGAGTCAAAATCTACTTTTATAAAACTCCTTAAATAGCCTAACCAAGTACATCCAAGTGTGACCCTACTCCTGTCTAGTTTATTAAATGTCTCTGTGTACATGACTCTGATGATGTTTAATATCCCAAATGTAATCCCGCTACTCAAAGTGTGGTCCTTAGACCAGCAGGATCATATTACCCGGAAGTCTGTTTGAAAGGCAGATTTTCAGGCCCATCCCAGACTCTACTGAATCAGAATTCATGAGATTCCCAAGTGGTATCTTTATAACTTAAAATTTGAGAAACATTGCTTTATGACACACGTACCCTCAATGAATCCCAGCCTACTGACCAACTAAGGAATCCACTGCAGAGCTTCTCCTCTGGTGGTGCACTATAAATCTGTATTCAGGCAGAAAGCAACTATTGACTACAACATTTTCATCAGGACAATATGATTAAAAACTTCTTACTTTGTGTCTTTTTAGTTTTTGTTTTTTAAAAAACATACTAAGTACAGTAGCTCCAAAGTAGTATTTAAATTTTCTATATTAATGCAATTTTGTTGTATATAATATTTGCTTTTAAGATAATAAGTAGTATGTGCATTCTGATTATATGTAAACAAATAAGTTTAGAAAGATATTTTTAATGCAGTAATTTGTGGCTTCCAGGATCCAACACATCATAGTCTGATAGAAAAAAGAAAAAAAAGAAAAAAAAAAAACCTCCTGCAAACAATGTTTTCAACACAGACTGATGACCAAGTTCCATGGCATATTTTTTTTAAGAGAGAATGAGAGAGGGGGAGAGAGAGAGAGAGAGAATTTTTAATATTTATTTTTTAGTTCTCAGCGGACACAACATCTTTGTTGGTATGTGGTGCTGAGGATCGAACCCGGGCCGCACGCATGCCAGGCAAGCGCGCTACCGCTTGAGCCACATCTCCAGCCCTCCATGGCATATTTTTGTTTGTAATGTACACTGAGATTCTCTGCGTTTCCCCCTTACATTAACTTTCTAAAACTATATCTTGGGTTTTTTCCCCCAGATAGTCATAAAAGGGAACCTGAAAGTAAAACTGACCACCCAAATTCCTAAAATGAATCACCAAATGCTGAATGAAGGAGACTGGTAACTTTGTGTATCAGGAAACAAAACCAGCTTGAGTGAGTCATCTCTGTGATCAAAGATAACAGAGCCACAGCCAGGACTTGTTGCAAGCAAATGGCCACAGCAATCACACGTCAGAATCTCATGTTTAATGGTTTCTCACAATAAACTGCATAAGTCAGCTCTGTGAAACCAGAAGTAGAACCCAGAGCACCACATAAATAATAAACACACTCTCTTGAGTTTGGTATTCTTATCCTTCTGCTCCAAGTCCATTTCAATTTTCAGTGGATACAATAAAATGAAGTTGCCGTTTCGTCAAGAAGTAAGCAGAAAGGTAAAAGTTAACCAGTACTATAGGCTTCCAGAGTGTTTCTCAAGAAAATGTGAATACTTTTTGAAGGCCTGCTTATTGTGGTGTTTAATCCAAAATGAAAACTGGGGCCACGGGCTCCCGAAGCAGGAAAGCCTGTTTCTGAATTCCATGCATATTCTATGTTCATGTTTCATTTTTTAGGCACTCCAAGCTTGAAGGAGATGAGTGGGAACTTGTACTACATGGCATTGCCATCAACAAGCCACCCCTGCATGCCCTAGCACATTCCTCCAAGTGAAGAACCAGGTGTCCTGATGTCCTCTTGAACTGCTCAACAGGGGCTATATGCCAGGAGCAAGTCTGCACCATGCTGGGTGAGCTCAACACAGGGATAATGCAAATACCCAGGCTATGTTTTTCAAAAGAGTACCTTGTATCAGTACCACACACCCATTAGCAGGCAGGTCTCCAAGGAAAACACTACTTACACAGTGGGTGCACCCAGGAGAGAAGAACCTTCCACTAAAACACTGGAGGGTAGTCTGGGACAGGGGCAATAAGCCTCCTGCTCCTGTCTATACAAGATCCCTTCCAAGGAAAAACATAAACTAATTAATTAACATCTCTTATTATATAATAATTTCTGAAATAAAAACAAACTAAAATATCCTCACAAAATTCCCATGACCACCCCCAGTATTTTCACTTAGGATGATACTACCTCATAATGAAGGGAACAAAAGGTACCATGCTGAGAGCAGAAGAGGTGCCATCCATCAGGGAGGGGTACAGTCTCTCCAGCACCAAAAGTAACAGGAACATGCTTGGGTGATGGTCCAATTGCCCCAGATCACTGAAAAAAAAGTGGATGTACACAAAAGATCTGAACTTTAATAATTGAGGCACTATCTTCAAACCCTTTCTCATTAAGTAATTAATTAATTCTGTATATGAAGTGAGACTCTTTTGAGTTTTCCTTTTTTTTCACTTTTTTCTCCATTCATTTCATATCTTCCTAGTATTCATCAAAAGGGAAAAAACTCTAGGAAAAATCAGGGATTGGGCTCTTGCACATGATTTTCTTCTCAAAGTCAGTCATTTGCTTAAGCAGAGTCTACTACTCTTGAGTATGAAATGTGAAACTTTTGGTGTCCAAATGTATTTAAGGCATGAACATACTAGGGCCAAAGTCTGTCTGCACAAACTACTAATATGAGGAAATGTATCATAAACAGAAGAAAAACTCATTGATATAATTTTATTTTCCTATTACAGACTATTCACATATATTCACACAATATGCAAATACCCCTGGCAGAATATAATGGCACATGTTCTAATGTCCATACTAAAAATCCCACTACCAGTGATAGGGTGTGGTTGAAAGGGCAAAGATGAACTTCTCTAACTGCCCTGATGAGACTGGAAGCCCTCTTTTTTGGGGGATTCTGGGGGGTGGTACTAGGGGTTGAACTCAGGGGCACTGGACCACTGAGCCACATCCCCAGCCCTGTTTTGTATTTTATTTAAAGGCAGGGTCTCACTGAGTTACTTAGCACCTCACTTTTGCTGAGGGTGGCTTTGAACTCGAAATCCTCCTGCCTCAGCCTCCTGAGCTGCTGGGATTATAGGCCTGTACCACCGCACCTGGCAGAAAATAACTCTTAACAGAAGAAATCATCATGGGCTTCTGAAAAACTTTTTACCTGTCCACTGTACTGGCTACAGATTCCAGCTGTTTTAGAAGGAAGGGATAGAGTTCTGGGAAACAAGAGAAAAACTCTCTGCCTGTCATTCTGTGGAGAAAGAAAAAAGATCAATTACTATCATGTGTTTCCCCTGATCCATTCCCCCTCACATACACTTTAAAGAACGGTGACAAAGGTAATTTGTTTGGATACTTAATGCAAGTTAAAAACAAAACCTATAGCAACTTAAATTTAACAGAAATGATACATATAATTTTGACTTTGGACATGTTTGGATTTGTGGACTTTTAACTCCAAATTTAAGATTACATTTATTTATTTATTTATTTATTTATTTATTTATTTATTTATTTATTTATTTATTTATTTTGAGAGAGACGGAGAGAGAATTTTTTAATATTTATTTTTCAGTTATCGGCAGACACAACATCTTTGTTTGTATGTGGTGTTGAGGATCGAACCTGGGCCGCAAACATGCCAGGTGAGCGCGCTACCACTTGAGCCACATCCCCAGCCCAGATTACATATATTTATGAAAATTTGATACTAAGTCTGTCAGGAAGAAATACTTAACATGTGAAAATGCCAAGTCTGAGCAATTGATTTGGACTATGTGTACAGTCAAAAATCTGATTGATGCTGACTCAGCTTTGGTGATAAGGGTAGGTTCTAGAACAAGGTTTCCCAACCTTGGTACTAATCATTTTGGACCAAATAACCCTATGTTTTGGTGGGCAGTGCGGAGCAACATCCTGTGCACTGCAGGCTATTTATGTCCTGTGCCCTGCAGCCTCTGTGGCCTCTACCAAATAGATGCCAATAGCATGACACTCCTCCTTCCAATCATGACAATCAAAATATTTCCAGACATTGCCAAATGTAGTCAGTGAAATAAAATGGTCCCTGACTGAATGGCAATTATCAAGAATATAAGTAACAATAAATGTTGGTGAAGATATAGAGAAAAAGGTACACTCATACATTGCTGGTGGCACTGCAAATTGGTGCAACCACTATTGGAAACAGTATGGAGATTCCTCAGAAAACTTACAGTGGAACTACCATTTGACCCAGTCATCCCACTCTTCAGCATATATCCAAAAGACTTAAAATCAGCATACCATAGTGACACAGCCATATCAATGTTTACAGAAACTCAATTCATAATAGCTAAGCTATGGAACCAACCTAGGTATCCTTCAACAGATGAATGGATAAAGAAAATGTGTTACATATACACAATGGAATATTAGTCATAAAGAAGAATGAAATTATGGCATTTGCTGGTATATGGATAGAAATGGATATTATCATGCTAAATGAAATATGCCAATTCACCCAAACCAAATGTCAAATGTTCTCTCTGATATATAGATGCTGACAAACATTATTCAAGATTTTTGTCCATTTTAAAAACAGGTTGCTTCTTTCCTTTCTTATATAGTCATAATTATGCACTGCATATACTTTCTCCTAGTTTGTAGTTTGCTAACTTATTTTCTTCCTAAAATCTTTTGATAAGCAGAGGTTTTTAGATATTTGGTAAAGTCTAATACTTTACCTTCTTTTCCTCCCTTTATGTCTCATGCTTTTCATGGCCTAAGAAATCTCTGCCTACTTCAAAGTAAAACATTTCTTGTTTTCTTCTAGAACCTTTATGGATTTAGCTTTTATGTTGAGGTCTATGATCCATCTAAAATTAACTTTTGTGTATAGGGTGACAGAGAAGTCAGGTTCTTCCCCCCCCCTGCACTAATATATCATGTTTTTAAGGAGACGTTCCTCAAACAGGAGAGGTGTGCTGTGCTCATGGCTTAAAAGATTTAATATTATAAAGATGAAATTCTCCCCAAGTTGGTTATAAAGACAATGCAATTCCAATATAAACAGTAATGGGTGTGTGTGTGTGTGTGTGTGTGTGTGTGTGTGTGTGTGTGTGAGAGAGAGAGAGAGAGAGAGAGAGAGAGAGAGAAAGAGAGAGAGAAAGTGATCTAACAAAAGCAGATTCCAAAATTAATATAGACACACCAAGGGATAAGAATTAAGAAAAGCAAAGATAATTTTAAAAAACAAGGTTGGAAGACTCACCAATCAGATAGCCAGAAATATTAGAAAAGTTTAGTAATTAGGACAGTGTGGGGACAATTATTAAGCCAATAAAAAAGGATCAAGAGACAAGGACAGACACATACATGGAAACTTGATTAATAGAAAAGCTGATACTGCAGATTATAGAAAAGGATGGTATGGTAATAGATTATCTAACAAAATTAAAATTGGATCCTGCCCTCTTACTATATATAAAATTAAATTCCATTGAATTGAAGACTCAAAAACAGCCATAAAGTAAAATAACAAATAATAAATAAAGTTTTTTCCCTATTTTGGAAATTTATGGCTCTGTCCTGATTATTCCTGGCCTGCTTCTTTTTTTCCAGTAAGGATATCCTGAGACAGCCTAGTTGGTACATCCTCTGCATACTCTAGCCAAAGGGTGTACAGAAGACTCAAACTTCATTCTGTTCAACCACATCTGAATTCTCCCGAGGCTGAGTTTTGTATCATAAGATAATAACCACTTTTTTGAGTACGCTGCTGATTCATTCCTTGATCCTTTGGTAGCCCTAGTGGGATAAAGTGGAGTTTTATAAAAGTTTCTTGCCCCTCTTGTACATGACCATTCCAGACAAAAAGCCTTGCTGCAGTAGAGAATGATGGGGGAAAGGTGACGCTACGAAGTGGGGCAGTTGATTCTCTGGAGGTAGAGGGAGAACAACTTGGACACCTGGAAGGGGAACATCCCTGAACCTAGAAGATACAACAGAAGGAAGAATGCCAATGTTCTGTGTCATTTGAAACTGCTTCAGGAGGAAAAAAAATCAGTTTCCAAAAAGAGGAAAAGCAGAAAACAGACATCATGGAAGAAAAATTTTAAACAGAAGCAGCAAAAAGAAGCATCCTCTATAAAGTCAACTGTGTCACACCATATAAATTCCTTGCTGGATTTAGATTGGCAGGTACGGACACAGACTGTAATGAGAAGAAAGTGTAGGGTTCTCATACATATAACTCAGAGCACAAAACAGAAACTCTGTAGCTGGCACTTATACCTATAATATGCAATCAGGAATAATAAATATCTCTTTTAATTTTTTTTAGTTGTAATTGAACATAATACCTTTATATTATTTTATTTATTTATTTTTATGTGGTGCTAAGGATCAAACCCGAGCCTCACACATGCTAGGCGAGAGTCTTAAAGCTCAGCCACAACCCTAGACCATAAATATCTTTAATAATTAAAAAAAATAAGAAAGAAACTGCCCCTACAGTCTTCCTCACCTAGGAAAATGCTCTGCTATGTCTCTCCCAAACTGTTGTGACCACTTTAAATTCACCTGCTGGGTCTGTCATCCTCCATCTGCTCACAATTTGACTTCCTTTCCCCTTAACCTTACTGAAAAATCTATCAAAAACTGTACATAATGGCCCTGCCTCCAATGGCAGACCCTTCTATGCAAAACACCTGTCAAAAACTCCGGATGTCTTCCCCTTTTCTGAGGCCACCACTCAAGCACTGTCTGAGGGAGGTGAATGCCTCTCAGCTGGTGGTATAACAAAACAACTTAGACATACCACCTACAAGCAGTATCTCCAAATCCAAAGACTAGAATTAATTACTTGGACTCACTGATAAACTCTAAAGTTTTTTGTTATTTAGAGCTTGTTGTTAGGTAATGTTGGAAGGATCCTGGAGAGCTCCAAAAAGTCCAAATGCTATCTTTTTACAGGGGCATCATGCGTGTCCTGGGATTGTATTTCTTTTTTGAAAGCAGGCATTAACTTGCCTCACTCCTCAAAATATGCACTTAGGCGCAGTTGTAAAAGACTTTCAAATGTTTAAGGGAATGCCACCAGTTGATCATGTGCCCTCCAATGATTGTGAAGATGACTTCAAAACAAGGCCATGCTGGTTATTCACAGAAGCTTCCTAAAGATGTAAGTCACTCAATTTTTACACATACTACTATGAGAGTCCTCCAATTAAAAAACATGTTTTTTTAAAAAATTAAAAAACAACATATTTGTCATCTGACTTCAACTGAAGTCTTCATTGTACCTCAACTGAGGTCACTCAGGTTTGCTTCAAATCATGAACAGGGTTCTTATGGATGAAAAACTGTCCTTGACTTCCAATTTACATGTTAAGACAAACCCTGTGCAATCACTACTACATTTTAAGCTATCTGGATTAATGCCTTGGGCTAAGTGGAAAGGTCAATACAGAAAATTCAAGAGAAAACCAAAGACTCTATTGGCTTATTAAATTTGTGCAACTGATTGGATCTGAGATGCCGGTGGGCATGGTTGATGTTATACTGAAAGTTATACTTATCCGGCTGCTTGGATCCCTGTTGACAGTAACCTAAACTAAATGTTGTATGAGATAAAATAAATGGGCTTAGTCCCAATTTGTCAGTCAAATTAATCAAAAGAGCTGACAGCATGACGTACTCAAGGGAAAATTCTGCAAAAATCAAGATAGTATAGAAATGAGGGATGGATAAAATTGAGAGAAAATTCTCCTTACTACACATCTTGAAAAGTAAGGCAATGGCTACTTATGTTTTGGACTCTATTCAAGGATGTTTATGTAATGAATAGCCTTAGGAGACAGAATATCTCCATCTGGAGCAAAGGGCAGACATGTATACTACCCATTATAAAAGATTTTGGTTCCTTAACTCTGAGATCCACTCCTGTGATGCAACCTACTGAGCATACAGGTACTTTCTGTCTCTCTTCATACTTCCTGTGGTTACTGGAGTTGAGGACACTAACATAAAATTGCTGACCATATGGTTACTAGAGGCTGCTAAGACAGCAACTTAATATTATGAAAGTTAAAATGAAGAAAATTAGTAATAAAAGCATTTTCCTACATTCCCTAAAAAACCTGCATTATATACGAACAAGTAATTGATGAAAAATAGTTCCTTTATAAAAGAATTCTGCCAGGTGCAGTGGCCCATTCCTATATTCCCAGCAACTGAGGCAGGATTTCAATTCCAAAGCCAGCCTGGACAACTTAGTGAGATTCTCAAAAGAAAAAACGAAAAAGGTCTACAGAAGTAGGTCAGGTAGAGCACCCAGTACTGGGAGGGTATGGGTAGAGGGGCATCCAGCTAATACATGTTGAAAGAAAATACAATTATACAATCATCATTTTACAACAGCTGATAAAAGAAAAAAAAAACAAACTAATGAGTCTAGGCAGAGATTACTGATGGACGCTAAAACTATTAAGTGAAAGGAATTTTGTAAAAAGATCAAGATGACACAATCTGCAATAAATCCACTGATCAACCTCAGCATTACTAAAAATGACATATGCATCTAAAGGGTTCATGAATTAGGAAGCATACATACTATCTATAAAATATTTTGGGTACAGTGGTGCACATCTGTAATCTAGCTGCTCCTGAGGCTGAGAAAGAAAGATCTACACGTTCAAGGCCATCCTCATCAATGTATTAAGACCCTGTCTCAAAATAAAAATTTTTAAAAGGCTGAGGATATAGTTTAGTGGTAGAATGCCTCTGGGTTCAAACCCCAGTACAGTGAAGAAAAGAAAAAAAAAATTTAAAGACTAAAAGCGATGTGTGGAAGTTGTTTCGGTTCCTCCTCATCCCAATAAATCAACTGTAAAAAGATATTTATAGAACAAAAGGGAAATTTTGAATATTAAGGAATTATTAACTTCGTTAGGCATGATCATAGGACGGTGGTATTTCTTCTTAAACTTCTTTATCACTCATTAATACATAATGAGTAAATTTACAGGAAAAAAACTGACATGGATCTGCAATCTCCTTTATGAGAAGGTAAAAAAACGGGAGAAATAAGATTGGCAAAATGTTGCTAACTGCTGAAGCCAAGTGATGAGTATGTAAGGGTCAATTATACTACTCTCTTCATTTTTACATATGTTGAAAATTCTCATAATAAAACTGTTTTTAATTAAAAATAAAAGTCAGGTCACAATTAAGGAGATAATTTATAATAAATGTATCTAAGAGTTACATAATCAATACCCAAAATATATAAAGAACTTTAATGAATCAATAAGCAAAAGATAAACTCAATGTAAAGATGGACATACCTATCAAAATCACAACTCACAGAAGGATCTCTAAATGCACTTGCCCAATAGAAACTCTTCATATACAACTAAAAAGGTCAGTGGACATGTCCTCTTTAGGACTCAATTATTAATGTCTAAGGGAATAAGCCATTTCTTAGTTGCCTGGTATCTCTTGATTGAGAGAGAGAAAAATAAGCAATTGTACATGTGCAGATCATATGATTCTCGCACTTTGATTAAGAAAGTGTACTGATAGGTAACTAGCTCTGTTGACCACAATACTGCCATGAAAAAGGGCTGCAGAACTACTATTGAAGATTGAAGTCATTAAAACAACTAAAACAACTAACTCAACTAAAACAGTTGAATTAAAGCTAACTGTCCCAAATAGTAAATTACTTCATTCAGATACCTTATCAAATATTTACCAACTAGTTTATCTTGGAAGATATATATATATATATATATAAAGAAGGTATATTACTCAAAGGTAAACATTTGGTGGATATTTTAATTATTTTAGAAGCTAAGTAGGATTTTGACAACATTTTTTCAAAAGTACACAGTTGTATTTCAGTATTCATGGTGGGTAGGTTTATTTCAGGACCCCCACAGGTCCTGAAATGCCATTTTATATAGATGCCTTATATAAAATGGCATAGTATTTACATATAACCCATGTAAATCTTTCTGTATTCTTTAATTCATTTCTAGATGATTAATAATACCTCATACAATATAAATGCTATGTATTAAATAGTTGTTACACTGTATTGTTTAGGGGCTAATAGGAAGAAAAACCTGAACATGTTCAGCACAGATGCATTTTTCCCCAAAATATTTTCATTTTATCCTTGGTTGAATACATGAATGCAGAACTTGTATATACAGAGAACCGACTATATACTGTTAAAATCATTGTCACCATGCTAGATGGCATAGGACTTTCAAGAATTAACTATGCACTTATCAGTGTTTAAGGAAAACCAAAATTATTTTCTAAAGTGAATTTTAACTTCACCTGAGCACTCTGAGAACATAGGAGGTGTTCTTCAAGACTACCATTCTTAGGTTCCTCCATCCTGTAAGAAAATGTTGACCCTATTTCTGGTTCGGCTCACTTGAAAGACCAGGATTCCATTTTACTACAAACAAAAGAGCTGAGCTCTGTGTGCTTGCCAGGGAGCATCATCTCAACTCTGTATCTGCCAAAAGCTCCTAAAGACTTGGCTAAATATTTACATACTGTGCCTGAAAGATATGTAATATTAACAGTTATGTGTATTATAAAAAGCCCCAAGAGGTAGAGGACAGGGAGATATTATCTTAGGGACGTAATTCAAACTTCACTCATCTATAACTTTCAAATCCAAAAGTCTACAGCACCTTGAATACAGAGCTTAGAATGATAATCTGCTAATAACAGATTCCAAGTAACAATGGCTATATTTGTTTTTATGGCCACACTGAATGCAAAGTCACTACTTACAATAGTGCTTCTTTGTGGACGTAGTTCAAAAGTTTGGGGGTATCTATGAGTCTGCCTTTTTTTTGTACAAGGAATTAAAACCTGGGAAGATTACCACCAAGGGACATTCTCATCCCCTTTTTATTTTTTATTTTGAGATAAGGTATCACTATGTTATTGAGGCTGTCTGCAAACTTGCAATCTTCCTGCCTTTTCCTCTCAGAGAAGCTGGAATTATAGGCAGTGTGACCATACCTGGATACAGGTCTGTAATACAGTCTTACTTTAAAAGGCTAAGATCATGGTACCATTTTAGGTCATATACGAATCTTTCTCCTCTGAATCCTGACTGTTGTTTTTCACTTGCTACTTAATTAAAATTATCATTAGATTGTAATTTTCTCACAAAGGTAGTAAATATTTTTTAAAAGTACCTACAAGCTTCCTATTGAGCACTGTACTAGATCCTGTGGGAGATAACTAACAATATAAGATAGTTACTGCTCTTGGAGCTTAAAATCTGTTTAGAAAACAAGATATATATGTCAGGGTCAAATGAATGATGTTTATAATAAGAGTTCAGAGTTGGAAAACATATCATTGGGGGTAAAAAGGTTAGGGAAAGTTTTGTGGGAAAGAGGGAAAACAAGATGAGCCTTGAAATACTAGTAACACTGAATTAAAAACAAGATAAAACAAAGTGGGTAGGCCCAGCTGGATGTAAGACAAAAGGACTTTGTGACAAGAGAAGGTAGAAAAGGTAGACTGGCAAAAGTTTCTTAAAAATGTGAATGCCAAGCTAAGCAGCTTCACTTATGTTTTACTGGCTTTGAAAGTTTCCCTTGTAAAAAAAATTCTAGTTGACACAAGAGTTGTACAAATTTATGGGATACAATGCAATGATTCATTACATGTGTACACTATGTAATGATCAAATCAGGATGATTAGCATATCTACCCATCACTCCAAACAAGTTATTTCTTTATGATGAAACATTCAAATCCTCTCTTCTAGCTATTTCGAAATATGTATACATTATTTTAACTATAGTCATCTTACTGTGCGATCACATACCAGGACTTATTTCTCCTATCTAAATGTAAATCTGTGCCTGGCCTGAAAAGTTTATGAGCAGGACACAGAGAAACAAAGAAGATGGACGAGGCAGGGAGAGAGCGTAGAAAACTGCTGACCCAACAGTCACTCACTAAATGTTTACCTTGCTACCTCAACTATGGCTGAATTTCTGAAGACTGGAACTCACACTTCTTCACGTCCCTCCTGATACACAACACAATATTACATAAATGCCACTGGGCCAGAAAATATTTTGGCAATAAATGAATAAATAAACTTAGAGAAGAAAAATTTTCTAATATGGTTGATCTCAAACCTATCCTTCAATGCCCTTTTATTTCTCTCAGTGACTGTTACCTACCCAGTAGCCATCTGACTCCCCAAGTCAGAAACGAAACACCCCATGCACAATCAACCAGCAAATCTTGCTGCTTCTACCTCCAGAAGGTCTGTTGAGTCAACCTCTCTCCATCCTTACTGCTACTGCCCCAGATGCTATAATACCCTTTTTGCTTCCCACCACCGGCTTCAATCTAACTCTGTTGTGATAAGAGGTCTTTCTCTAAAACACCAGGAAGGAAGCCAGAGAGTGATTTGGGGGTCATATTCACTCTTACAACAACTCACTCTTTGGAGAATGACCTCAATCCTTTTTGAGGGCAGTACCCCCAAATGATTTCACTCTAAGCTCTACCTCTTATAGGTCCTACCACCTGTAAACACTGCTGCAGTGAGGACCAAGCTCCCCACACATGAACCCCTAGAGGACATGCTCAAACCACATCCAAACCATAGCATCTGGGTTAGGTACCTGTCCTTGGTTTTGCACTGCATCCTGTGCTCTCCCCATCACAGAACTTGCAGCATGTCATACACTGAACTTCCTCTTTGTTTGTGTATTTATCCCACCAGATGATAAATTGGGCCCAGGCAGAGATTCTAACTAATGTTTTTTTCCACAGTCTCTCTGATACTAAGTATGATGTCCAGTTCACAACTGTATCCAATGCAAACTTACTGCATGAAGCAAACAAAAGGACAGAGTCCTTAAGACAGACCAAGAGAAAGAAATTAGGATGAAGATGGGAACAGAATAATTTCATGAAGCTCACAATTAGCCACATCTAATGGCATTCAGAATCATAATTCGGGTCAATAAATTGAGTATCCTGCCAGGGCTTGACATTTTCTTAAACACAAATAGACAAAGCTTGTCTCACCAGTTTATAAACAGTTCAATTTGATTTCATCCAAACAAGCAAACAGACTGATGTTACCACCACAAGATATAACAAGCCCTGGGGGTGAATACTCCAGTGACAGCCATTTCAAACCTGTTTATTTATATGGTCAAAACTAGTTCAGCAGCTTCATGAAAACAATAGAAGTGATAACCAAAAGGGAAAAGCTAAACCTCTGTAAGTTCAAGCTCCCAGGAAGAGTAAAGACAACCAAAAATTGTAAATGGGATAAACAGGCAGACATAGGTGAAAACACACAAGCCAGGACACAGGGTGAGAATAAGGCAGCTTTAAGTTGAGGATGCCAGACTGTGAAAGAGGTGCACAAACCCCTAGCCCCCCAGGGAGGATACACAGGCACAACGGGAGGGAGGACTGCTGGGCCCAGGGAATCCCACCCAAGAGTATGACTATACGTATGAGGACAGATCAGACACTTCACACCACATATGCTTCACTGCCATATTTTCATCTGGTTATTCAGAGAAACTACAGTCACAGGAATAACTTTAAAAAGCTTTCATAAAATAATTTCTGTCCATAAAGGAAATCTACATTAGTGAAAGGATCTATTTCAGGAAGAGGGCTGCTCAGAGACAATTTTTATTACCTGAGACACTGCTGATCTGCACACAAGACAGTCTTTATTCACTATATAATTTCTCCTCTCACCTTGCTATATTTGTTCCCATCTCCCCAGAATCCCTGATCCCTGTTCCTCTCTGGAGCTTGGGAAACTTCATAAGTTTCGGTCATCTGGCCCAGTCTCATATTTTGTGGGACTCTCCTATGTATATGCACATAATTAAAATAGCATTTGTCCTGCTAATCTGTCTTATGTAAATTTAATTCATAACCCAGTCAAAGAACCTAGATTGGCCATAAACAGAAAAAGTTAAAATGCCAGAAGTATATGCTTCATAACAAAAGCATTATTATGATGAAAACAATCATGCAATGAAAAAAACAAAGAATTTGCAAAATGTGTTAAGGAAAAAGAAGGTATATTCACCCCTAGTCCCTATATATATATACATCCCACATCATTCTCAATCATCCCAGGAACCAAGATCAATGGAGCAACTCACAAAGATATAAAAGGAAAAAACTAGAGAAGGCAAACAAAACCCCGCAGGCTTGAGGAACTGCTGGGCAACAGCAGCAAAGGCATAGGTGATGCCCAGCTTTGAAAAGGACAGGACTTATTCACAGGCCATGGAGCAAACACTATAAATCTAGTCATTAGATGGAAACAATGGCTAAAGGCAAAAACCTAGAGCTTTTCAGTTGGTGTTTCAAATAGAAACCAAATAAACTATTAAAACGGAGCAACTCCCTAGATTTGGGCTAATAAAACCAACTCAGAGGACAGAAATCAGCAAAAGGGCTTGTCTCCTTGCCACACTGATTGCTGATAAAATAGCAAGCTCATCTTAAGAAAAACAACATCCTCCAAGTGGAAACAAACTTACAAAGGAAGACAAAGCACACACAAGCATTTCAAAGGATATGATCAAATGCAAAATAAAAAAATAGAAACAACTCATAAAAGAGAAATTTGGCTTTGGAACCTCTCCAGGAGGAACATCTCTGACTCTGTTCTTGGAATCCTATCCCTACCACTGACTAGGCAACACCATCACATATTCCCCAGAGCAGCAATGAGTAAAAGAAGGAGTGAATAACAATTACATAAGAATTTTCTTTTAAATGAAATGAAATGAAACTGAAAAGAATGATTAGAAAGAAATCAGGAGTCTCACAGTCAGAATCTCATACTCAACAAAGCCCTTGGGCTAGAGACATAGCTCAGGAGTAAAGAGCATCGTACACAAGGTCCTAGGTTTCAACCCTAGCAATAAAAAAGCAAAAGAAAAACCAAGCCCTTGTACCCAAGCAGTGGTTCTACCAGGAAGTCCCTTTATTCAGCTACAGGCAAACCATGTAGGAAGCCCAGGAAAGGATCTGCTCCAGGGTCTCTAAGTGCTGACGGATTAGCTGTCCTCCCAGTCTCTTCATTTCCCTTCTAATCCTCTGCAGACGACTGAGAAATTGCTGGACTTGGTGAATGCTTTTGTAACCCTTCCCTTTCAGAAGCTGCTCTCAAGATGGGGAATTTCCAAATGGCTAAACTGGCTATCACAATACCATATCCAGGGAGGGAGTGAAAGGTTTTAGTTCTGGAAGTGCTCCGCCATTTGCCAAGGAAGTCACTGGTCCAGAAGCAGTCCTAGAAACATATTTGCACTCACTTCACTGGTAGCTGTTAATTTTGATACAGGTTCTTGCTAAATTGCTGAGGCTAGCCTCAAACTTTGTAATCCTCCAGCCTCAGCCTCCAAGTCACAGGGATTACAGGTAAACACCACTGCACCCAGAGAAAACATGCATCTCTTAAACGCCTCATGTGTGCAGGTTTCTATTTAGGCAGTTTCTATGGATTTGTTTTCACACCAGAAATTATTTCTTAGAAAATGCTTCTTGCTGAAGGGGCTGGGGTTATGGCTCAGTGGTAGAGCACTTGTCTCACATGTGCAAGGCCCTGGGTATTCGATGCTCACCACCACATAGAAAGAAAGAAAGAAAGAGAGAAAGAGAGAGAAAAAGAGAGGAGAGAAAGAGAGAGAAAGGAAGAAAGAAAGAGAGAAAGACAGAGAGAAAGAGAGAGAGAAAGAGAGAAAGAGAGAAAGAGAGAAAGAGAGAAAGAAAGAAAGAAAGAAAGAAAGAAAGAAAGAAAGAAAGAAAGAAAGAAAGAAAGAAAGAAAGAAAGAAAGAAAGAAAGGTATTGTGTTCAACTACCAAAAAATATTTTAAAAAAAGAAAGAAAAAAAATGTTTCTTGCTGAAGTCCATTTTCTAAACAGTCTGTTGTATACTTTCTGGAGATGACTGGCAAATTCCTACCTTCCCTTGTGTAAACCTCCTTATTTATTTATTTATTATTTTTACTCATGCTAGGGATTGAACCCAGGGCCTTGGGCATTTGAGGCAAGCACTCTGCCAACTGAGCTATATCCCCAGCCCCACAATCCTCCTTTCTGTATGTTTGTTTCATCCCTGTTCCTCAACTTGGGATGCCTTGTGATCTGCTCTAATCAACAGAAAGCAGCAGAAGTGACACTGTGTTAGTTCTGGCTTAGGACTTAATAAGCATGGCAACTTCCGTGTTTATCCTCTTAAAGCCCGGTCAGTCCCCAGTCACTGATGCCCGCAATTCCAGTTGCAGCCACATAAGTGTGAAGTCATCTTGGTCTTTCCAACCTTGGTTGAGGTCTCAAATGAATGCAGCTTCTGAGTGATTCCATAGGACATCACACAGTGAAGAAACCACCACCACCCCCAGCTGAATCTAGTCAGCCAAGAAAAATATAGAAATCATAAATTGTTGCTATTTTAAGGCATTAAACTCAGGGATGGTTTGTTATGCAGCAATATGTAAGTGAAATAGTCATAAAACTGAAAGCATTGTGTTAAACTTCAGGGAAAAGTAATAATAAATAAAAGAAAAGCTGATAATAAGGAACACAACTCCAGAGGCCAGCAGTCAATGGTATGAAAATCAAGGTGTCAGCATGACACCTCTGGAGGCTCTACTGGAGAATCTTATCTTTACCTCTTCCAGCTTCTAGTATCTGCCAGCACTTTTTGGCTTATAGCTATGTTAATCAGATTTCATTTCCTGAACAAAAACCTAACCAGAACAACTTACAGGAGAAAACATTTATTTTTGGCTTATGGTTTCAAAGTTTTAGTCCACAGTCAACTCAATTGCTCTGAGCCCAAGGTGAGGAAGAGTATTATGGCAGAGAGGTGTAGCAGAAGGACACTGCTCAGCTGATGGCAGCCAGAAAGCAGGGAGAGAGCAGGAGCCAGGGACAGAATACATAATCCCTATGGGCACACCTCTAGTGACCCACCCTCTCCAACTTTACCTGCCTTTAGCTACCACCTAGTAACCCATTCAAATGATTAATCCATTGATTAGCTCACAACTCTCATAATCTGATCATTTTACCTCTGAACATTCCAGGATCACGAGCTTTTGGGGAACACCTCATATCCAAACCATAAGAAGTCGCATTGTTTCAATCTCTGCCTCTGCAATCATGCCATTTTTTTCCTCTTCTCTCTCTGAAGACTCCCTCTACCTCATGTCTATAAGTGATTACATTAGGGCCCATCCAAATTATACAAAAGAGTCACCTGCTATGGCTTGGATATAGTTTTAAAATATTACCCTCCAAAGGTTCACGTGTTGGAGATTTGGTCCCAATGTGGCAAGG
The DNA here is from genome assembly GCF_052094955.1 of Ictidomys tridecemlineatus. Taxonomy (NCBI): domain Eukaryota; kingdom Metazoa; phylum Chordata; class Mammalia; order Rodentia; family Sciuridae; genus Ictidomys; species Ictidomys tridecemlineatus. The sequence continues at coordinate 605,966 of NW_027521306.1, forward strand.
TGGGAGCTGAGAGACACTATTTAAGAGGTGGGGGCTCTAATGGAAGGTCCTAAGGATATTAATATTAAGTAGCTGCTCCCAGAATTCATAAAACCCTGAACTCTCCCGAGAGTTGTTATAAGAGCAAGTCCAATCTCTAGACCCCTAATCACTCTCTGGCTTCCTGTTTGGTGATGTGATCTCTGGCTCCCACACATGTTCCCTACCATTTCATGCTGTCCACGATTAAGCCCTCATCAGAAGCGGAACCAACTGGGCCACCTGAACTTGGACTTTCAGCCTCCCAAATATTAGTCTGCCTTAGGTATTTCTTTGTAGTAACAAAAAAAAAAAAATAGACTAATACATCACCCTATCTCAAGGCCCTTAAGTTAGTTACATTAACAAACACCCCACTCCATCTATTCCATACAAGGTAACGTTTACAGGTTCCAGGAATTAAGACTTGGTCTCTTTAGGGGCCATTACTCTGCCTGTCACAACTGCTCAGACAAGAGTTAAGCACAAGAATGAACATACTAGTTTAGTCCAAGGCTGTTGTTTTCTAAAGCTTTAAAGCAATAGACTACTTTACTCAAATATAATCCCAATAGTTAAAAACAAAAATGAAATAATAAAAAAATAAAAATAAAAAATAAAACTCTTTAAAAAAATGAAGAGAGGATTCTGGGAAGATAGCTAAGTAAGAAACACCAGGAACTTGTTTCCTCAGACAACAAATGCACTGGCAGAATGTATCAAATGTAAGTATTTTGAAACTCTGGAGTCAACCTTAAGATTTGGAGAGTAGTAAATTTTGGCCAATTTCAGTTCACAGCATTGTAGCACCTGCCTATGCACCAGTCTCACGACAGGTAACTACAGATCTTCTCTGGGAGAGCCTGCACAAATTTATAGGACAAGAAGAACTCTGTCCAAAAATTGAGGATCTACATACTGATTACTGACAGATACAACTCTGATTTTAGAGACACAAACCCATGGGCAGGCAGCCATTGTTGTAATCCTCCCCCAAGTTCCTCCTCCTCTGATTGAAGAAAAATCTAGGAGATTTAATGAGCCAGAGACCTTTTTCTTTCTTTTATTAACCTACCCATTCATTTTTTCTACCCATTCATTTTTTACTTCTTACCCTATTGAAAGTCAGACATTTTAAAAAAAGCAACTACATATACAAGGAAATTTAGAAAGTCACCACACACATCCAATAAAAGGTGCAGGTTGAAAAAGAACTGAAAAGAACTTAAACTTATACTTCAGGCTAATCTCCAGCACAGCAACAATAAAAAAAAATCAACACATTCTGGAGAAGAGACAGAATCTGATTTCTAGAGCTACATTATTAGATTTAAATGTCCAGATTTTAAAAAAAAGAAAAATCCCAAGAAACAGGAGAGTGTGGCCCATTCAAAGGAAAACAACATCATCACAACCTTAAAACAACTGACTTAAAGATACTCAAAGAAGGGCTGGAACTGTAGCTCACAGGCAGACTACTTGCCTAGCATGTGTGAGGCACTGGCTTCGATCCTAAGCACCACATAAAAATAAATAAAGGCATTCTATCCATCTACAACTACAAAAAAAAATTTAAAAAGATGCTCAAAGAATCAGTTTATCCTGCTAAGCGAATTAAGCCAATCCTCAAAAAATCAAAGGCTAAATCTACTCTCTGATAAGTGGATGCTGATCCATATGGGGGTATGTAAAAAATGGAGAAACTTTGGGTAAAGAGAAGGAAAGGGAGGGTGGGAAGGAAATATGGGGGTGGGAAAGATGGTAGAATGGGATGGACTTTATTATCCTAGGGACATGTGACAATACATCATGTATATATATGTATATATATATGATGTGAATATATATATATATAACATATATATGATGTGATAATATATCATGTACAATCAAAAAACTGAAAGTTGTGCTGCAATTGTGTACAATGCATTCTATACAATCAAAATGCATTCTGCTGTCATATATACCTAATGAAAATAAATAAATTTAAAAAAATCTTAAAAGGACTGGGAATGTGGCTCAAAAAATAAAAAGATGCTCCAAGAATTAAAGGAAGACATGAGCAAAGACAAGAAAATGATACACTAACAAAATGGAAATATTAACTAAGTTATAGTAACCAAAATGAAAAATACATTACAGGGATTCAAAGACATATTTGAATAGGAGGAAGAAAGATCAATGAAACTGAAGTTATGACAATTGAAAGTATTAAGTCTGAGAAGCAAAAAGAAAAAAGATTCTTTATGTTGATCTTCAAAATTAAAAAAAAAATACTGATGCACAAAATTTCAAAATCTGGGTATCTTACTCAATACTGTTCTAACAAACAAAACCATCCAAGTAAACAAATGGATGTCCCCAGTCTTCAACTTTTACTTCTCATCCAGCTACAGTGTATCATCCATGCAGCCGTCAAAATTATTATACTAAACAAAGCTAATCCTGTTATACCTGTGCTTTGAAATACTTTCTTTGCTCTCAGCTGGCCAACAAGGTCCTCTGTTCACCTCGGGCTGTCCCTCCTTGCATTGTGCACACCTCATCCCCAGGCTTTTACACAGAAGCGGTCACCCCCACCTTCACTCTCTCCCAGGCAAACATTTCCTGGCCTTCTTCTCTGCCATTATCTACTTCTTTCTCTGGGTGTTTTCCTTGATGCCCCAGACCATTCCCACGTGCTCTAACATACATTCCCACATGCTCTCATGGCAACACTTAAATCCTTCCTTGAAGACCTTCATTCATACATTTGACAAATACTGAGCTTCTGCTCTGTCAGACCCGGCCCTTGGTGCTTGAGATACAACAGGGAATAAGACAAAGAACTCCTCCCCATGGAGCTGATGACATTCTAGTAAGAGGAAGCAGACTAGAAATTAACGTCAAAATAATAGCAAAGAAGTAGAATATTTGGTGATTGCTCATCATTATATCCCAGGAACCTAGGACAATGCCTCGCTCCTAGCCAGTGCTCAAAAAATACTTACTGAATGAATAAATACAGCAGTGTGAAAAGATGCTATGTGAATGTGAAGTATTGTCTACTGCCTATGAAAACCTCTTCTCAGAGTCTGGTCTAAGCTTTCAGAGGCCTAAAGCATGTTGTGTTAGTCGTACCAGGCCATTCACTACTTAGACTTGGTTTTACAGTTGGCAAAAGTCATAATTTTACCAGTAATTTTCAGATCAAATGAGTTAAGCACTGAAGTCTCGAAAGTCCCAACTTGGCATACTGTGCATCTTCCTCAAACTCAAAACACAAAATTAAAAGAAAGCCAGTTCCTTATATGGTTTGGACACCAGAATGCTGGCTTCGTGCTATATATAAAAGGTTAATATTGGAAAAGCCAATAACTACCATGAACGAGGACCCTGTCATATCACTGTCAAGGCCTAATCCTACCTAAGTTATCACCTGCTGAAGTAAATTAAAGTCAAGAAAGTAAACATTTAATGAATATTCACTTGCCTTTGGTCCAAGAAAGTCTTAGAAATAAGCTTTCCTTTAATTAAAAATAAAAATAACCCAGAAAGCTGAAATAATATCTGAGGAACACTCAACACAGGTCAGCCAGTCAGCATAAGTAAGAGTTGGCAGTGCCCAGGTGAAACTGCTCCAGGATGTGACTGTAACACCATTCTGTTCATGCAAAAATTTGGAAAACAGATTTTCTGGGCAGAACTGGGGCCTAACATCTCCACTACCAAGTTCAAAGCCAAAAAATAAACCTGGTACAAAGGTACCCGTGGTTCTGAAAATAGCTCACTATCTTTAAAGACAGCAAATACATCAAGCCTTGGGACTGAGACACGCACCAATCCATCAACCAACTGACAAGCCAGTATTATGTACTATGCTAAGTGCTCTGAAGCATAGTCACACATATAAGAAAGACATAATTCTAGGCCTTAAGGAACTTTAAATCAAGTTTAAAAAATAAGACAGAAATGAATGGAAAAACAAAAAAAATGCAAACCAGATTGAAAGGCTGGCATTCTAAGAGCCAGAGAAGTGGTAGATTGTTGCTCTGGAGGCCAAATCAATTGGTGAGAGCCCAAAGAGGGACTCTCAGCAAGGCTGGTTTCACAAGGAGTGGGACTCACCAGGATGTTTGCAGACTGAGAAAAGCAGAGAAGAGCCCTACACTGTTCTAGGTGCCCTTCAGTCTTGAAGGACAGATGGGAATCACCTCTCCCTGGGCCATACGAGGCTGAAGGAGGAAGAGGAGAATGTGTGGAGAAGGAAGAGACTGACACACTGCTAAGGCAGAGATGTGTAAGGCAGCCATGGAAGGTGAAGAAGGCTACAGCAAAAGGCTCTGGTGTAGAGCAGGCCAGACTGTGGAGACCTCAAACTCCAAACTAATGAATTATTTCCAATTACTGGTAAGACACTTGATGATGTGGCCCAGAAGTATCACAATGAACTGTGTTTGGGTCTTCCCTAAACAGTTTCATGTAAGTCTACACTGTCCACACAAAAGAAGTAGAGCAATTTTTTTAATGTGTTAAAAGTTGAAAAACCAACATATTTTCATAGATATTTAAATAAAGTCATATCACTGTGACTAAGTTTTAGATCATGCAGTAAATCATACATATCTGAATAAGAGCTATAAATACTGAAAGATCCATTTTAAACAGCACTAAAAAATGACTTCTGAAAGGCAAATCTAATCCTCCTACACCTACTCCATCACTTCACCCTCCCCCACAAACCTGACTAGGGTCTTTATTTTCCTTTAAGCATTACAGGTTTCTTTATGTACCTGGAAGGAAGAGCTGTTAGTCATCAGTCTGGATGGTGTGGGTTAATAGGGTCTTTGTTCAGAAAATTTAATTATAGGTTTGAACCTTGGATGAATGCAAAAGGAAAACACTGGAGGGGACTCGCAGCTAATCTGCCAACTAAGTGGACCCATGCGACTTCAGGAGCGTCCCTGGGTGCATTGTAGAGGCAGTTTCTTCCTTGTTGTCTGTAGCATGTCCTGCCCTAGTTTACTCCTAATTTGCTTCTCTGGCCTGATCTCTGACTGTCCTACAACAACCATTTCTGACAAAGGGCTCTGCAACCAAAGGCCCAAAGATGCTAAACCATAATTTTGGCAGTTTTATACCCTTTAGAGTTTTATATACCCTTCTGCCTCAATGCAGGCAGCACAACTAAGACTGTGCTCCTGTGCACTGGCTCCAGGCAACCTCAGAGCTTTCCCACCTTTGACCCCAAAGGCTTTGCAGAGGAAACAAAAGTTTAAAACCTGGCTTTAACATACCTCTACATTCACCAAATACTTTGACTCTGGCAAGTGATTATCTGAGGAAAGCTGCTGAACCAAGGGTATTTGGGGCTGCATTTTATACTTTGTTATCCTAGAGATACCAGTATTTAAAAAATATGAACTAGAAACAAAATAAAATGCAATAACTGTTAAAAGACTAGAGTTTGAAAGTTTTGTGAGCAAGAAAGGAGAAAACTGATTAATAAAAAACCTGCTTTTTACTTCCACAGGAAATCTAAAATTGACGCCAGTATTACAAAAGGATAAAAGTGCTGACCAAAAAATGTCAGTGAAATCAACACAAAATGCATAAAGAGAACCTCCCAAAGTAGTGGAGCTCTGAATGCCTGGAAATCTCGTTTCCTCCTAAAGCTCAGTTAAGTGATGATAAAATTCCTAGTTTAAAAAAAAAGTAAGGGAAACTGTTTTAAGCAAACTAAAATAATCAAATTAACATGTCCAAACATTCAGATTCCTAAAGAAAAGTAATATGTGAATATAATGCATAGGAATTGCTAGGGCTACAATTAATTGAAAGGTGAATAGGTTATTCTGGAAACAAGAACTCTGGTTTCTCTTTATTTCCATCATTCTTTCATTCACTGACTAATATGTATGGCATTCTGAAGGATTAAAAAAAAATTGAATCAAGCATTCAATACCCTCAAGTGCTGGGGAAGTCAAAAATCAAAATCTTAAAACAACTAATCCAAAGCTCTCCTGTTTTGAAACCTCCCTTAAACATTAAAAGGCATTTCCAGTTCAAAATGCAAAGGTAATGATTCCCACTGAGCAATGATTATTTGGATAGAGACATGTGGTAAACATTTCCTAGGGAAATGAAAAAAGGTCAAAGGTAAAAGACAACTGAGAAGAGCTGCAACATCTCGGCAAGTTACAAATTTAAGGGGTAAGGGACACACACAACCTCCATCCATTAGAAGCTGAGATTTAAAAGAAAAGCTGAGGCTTCTCTGGGGTGAATATCATGACATCTGTTCTCTTCTCATAATAGCAACTAAGTTGATTTAAGAAAATATTCTCTCTCTCTTTTCTAGAGCTGTTGGTTCATAATTACATGATTTTTCTTGAGCTTTGGTTTCCTTAAGATGTGTTTATTCTGCACATCTGCTCTCCCCATACCTGATTACACAAAGGTATCATAAAGAGCAAACCAACAGGTATAACGAGACCAGCCCTCAAAACAGATCAAAGCAAACAGCCCATGGAGTCCTTTGGAAATCTTGGCTGGCAGCTCTTGTAAATAAAAGTGCTTCTAAAGCAGAAAGCATTAAACTAACGTATTTATATAGGGCGTGACTGACAGGTCAGTTATTAACTTCATAAAAACACAGGCAATGTTAACTAGCAAGAATGTTTGTTCTAGCTGTTCTATCTGAAGGAAAATGAAATCCAAGATAGAATGGCTTGTTCTCTGTTTCTTTTAAGTATTTATTTTAGAACCGTGCAGTATAAAAAATGTTTTTTTAAGTCAGTGAACTTAAGCTATTTTGCTTACTGTTCTGGAATTTAAGTATGTTGTTATAATTCTTTAGAAAACAAATGTTACATTTACTAAAGTCAAATTCCAATGGTGCACCATGATCTTTTCAAGCCCTCAACAATTTTTTACTCTTCTGAGTTACTAAAACTAAAGAAATTTACATTAATTCATCTTTCTTCCAGTATCTAACGTGTATCAAATCAGGGAATCAAAGTGCAGGCAGACTTCCTCCCAGTGCTCTGGATGCAAGCATGTGTTCCTTGAACTGCTTATGGCAACAGACCTAAAATCTGCCAAAAGGATAAAAGAATGAAGGGTCTGTATTTTATTAATATTATTTTGAGGGCTTATTTTTATCTATACATTCTATCATGTGTGATCACTTATTGCAATATTACAAGGCAGATATTTTATTTTAAAAATTCTCTCAGAAAATAATGTCAGCTGCAGGTAAATATACAGTCAGGAAATCCTGTAGAAGAACTCAAGTCCATTTCTGCAAGCAATAACTTTTATCTTGAAACTTACTTAACATGGTTAGCGCCCACACCCATCCCAGTGGGTACTGACAAAAAAAAAAGAAAATGTCAGCTAACTTAAAAAAATGTTTCTCCAATTTGAAAAGTGACTTCTCTAGTAGTTGTTTTGAGCAACTATATAGCAAGGAAGTATACAAAACTTCTATTTACCCAGTCTATGCTCTTATTCATTTATATGATGATTTTTTTAAAGTAACAAGGAAAAGGTAGAAGGAAAAGTTAGAAGGAAAAACAAGGTTTTGCTTTTTAGAATCAATCAACAAATACTTTTAAGATTGGAGTTACATAAATTTGGCATTTCCTAGCCAAATAAATGCTTATGAAGTGGACTGGTGTTTATGTGCATGTTTGTTTATATGTGTTTAATATTCTCAAGCCTCAGAGTTTTTCCATGTAAACAAAAGTTTTGTTAAATGCCTCTTGAATTAAATTTAAAAGGCTATCTGTTATCAAAATGTTTCGCTCATAGTAAAGGCTGTCATCATATGAGCTGCACACTAAACACAAGAGCAAACCCCAAATCCCAGAAAAACTATCCGTGCTCATCAGTACATTTAATGCAGCACAATCCTGATTCCTCCAGAGTTCCTACAAACAACAGTCCTTCAGAACACAGAATTCTTATGAAATAAATACTCAATCTTAGAACATGCCCTGGCCTCCTCCACTACCCACACATCCCCGCCCCTCCTGCAGGACTATATTTTCAAACTAGAATATTTGTTTTGACACACTTCTGCTTGCTTAATTCTCTGGCAAAGGATTTCTTGTGCACTCCTAGCCAGTAATGAACTTTTTGCCAGAAAATATGCAACTCTTAGCATGACAAGAATAAGGGGGTAAAAAACCCTTCCATAGAGACTTCCAGAATTGAAGATAAAAACAGGTACACTGGATGAAGAGAACCATTTCCCCTAACATTATAACTTCCTCTTGTTTTCCCTGCTTCACACCACTGTGAGGAGGAAAACCTTCATTTGGGAGTTTCACATATCTTCTCTACACTATTTAAAGCAAGGAGAAACTATTACTCCAATCTTGCTTTCTAATTAAAGAACTACTTATCCAAATGAAAAATGTAGGTTAGCTAATCCTACTCAGGGAGTAAATCTCCAAAACAATTTCTTAATAACAGTTTATCGAGAAAATTAAAATCCATTGAAGTCATTTAATCCAGTGGAATACTTACTTCTCTTTCATTATTTCTCCAGTTACATTTAAGGAACCCAACACTCAAAAACTTAACAATGCAAGATGACTCCACCTTTCCCACTGAATTCAGAAGGGCTGGGTGGGAATCACACTGTGCTCCTTGGCGAGCTTAGGGTGTGGGTGAAGCACCTCCTCCACGACTACCCTGAATCTTGAGAGGGCAAATCCACAGAATAGACTTCCTTCATGGGTGGATTCAGGCACTCTGTAACAAAATAAAACACAACTGATGGATCTTGAAACAGAAAAGCATATCCCAAACAATTTTAGATTATTGAAATGCTTGTGAGCTGACAGATCCTCTTCCTGCACACATCACTTACTTACTGATGTCTCCTGGCATCTATCCTCACCCCACTGGTGATCTCATTCACTCCTGGTATGGTATATCATCTCCACACAGATGACTCCTTCATCTAGCCCAGACTCCACTCACATATCTAACTGCCAAATGGATATGACCCACTCCACATGCCTCAGTATCTCAAAACATAGTTGCAAAACTGAACTTGAAATCTTCCCTCAACAATCTGTTCTTTCTAAATCTTCACCTTTACAAATGGTCCCAGAAACTATCCAAGCCAAAACTCCACTATCTTTCCTCTTCCCTGGTCCCCTCATTTTCCATCAAGTCCTATCAGATCTACTATTATACTCTCTCTTGTAATCAATATCCCTCTCCATCCTCCTTGCCTGCCTCAATTTTCCCCAAAGCACAACTTTCTTTTCTCACCACTTGGTCCATCCAGTTTTCCAAAATGGGTTCTTTAAAACACAGTTCTTTGCAAAATATCCCACAAGAAGAATTCCATGACTCAATATTTTAAATGAGTACTCACATTAAAGTGCTCAAGAAAGCCTGGGTTGAAGATACACATTCACACCAACCCATCTATGCCACACCTGTTCTCCTGGCTCACTTTCTCCACACAGTTTTTTCTTCATCTAGCTAATCTCTACTCATCTTTCAAGCTCAGACCCTGACTCTTATAGGAAGCCTGTCTGAGAGATACCATTTATCTCCATTTCAAGCTTTTAAATTTCTTCTTGCCATCTCTATACCATACTATGGTCATGTACTTTGGAACATATCTGCTCTGCTGGATTCTGAGATGCTTAAGAGCAAAGATTTTCCACTTATGTGTCTTTTAATGCTTAGCACATTGTTGGTACACAGGAGTACGTCAATAAACCTACATGAGCAAATGAATGCTAACATGCATTTGCTCATGCCAACTCCTAACTTACTCAATCAAACAAAAGCCCTACAGGTAGTTTCCCAATTCTGTACATGAAGCAACTAAAGGAGAAAAAAATGGATAAGTTTCATTATTCCTCTAATATGACACTTTTTTTTTTATCTCCTGCAGGGTATACATGAGTAATTCTACTCAACTTCTCAGGAAAGAGGACATGATTAAACCACTGGAAAACTGCTTGGCAAAACTCTTGTTACTTTTAGAAATACTGTATATTATTGAACAAAAAAAAAAAACTTTAATGTAATGGAAAAATAACTGGGTTAGGAGTCACATTTGAATTCAAACACCAGCTCTGCTTCACACTAGGTATGAGGCATGTAGCAAATTAATCATCTAAACTCCAAGTGTGTCATCTAGAATGAGGACAATAATACTTTCCATATTGAACATTCCTATTAGGAATACATAAGATAAGTATAAGAAAGCCCTCTGCAGGCTTTGTTATAAAGTTGGATACGCCAATGCTGTTTCCACCTTAAACAATATAATGGAATGATGTTTACCTCCCCATCTAGCAATATTTATGATTGATTACTATATATTTTTATTTTTACTTCCCTTGATGATAACTAGTCCAAATAACTGGAAAAGTTTTTAAATCTGCATACTGAAAGTTAAGAAACTTTCTACTAAATTGAACCAATCAAAGCACATCTGCTTTGAGGCTTGGAGTATAAACTGGGAAATAAGAAAAACCATTGAGTATTTAATAAAAAGCTCGACAACAGTCTTAAAAATTTCAACAAAATCATGACCAGTACAACTGGCTAGACTATCTACACTGCAGAGACTGTCCACACTCTTCTGTCACTAATGGAATCTTATATAATATAGTCAATGCTCCCAGCCCTACAAACTATGAACAGCTCAGTAGATAAATCTCAATAAACCTCCACATCAAACAGACTGGAAGAAATCAAAAGACCACTGAGCTAAGCCAGACCAGGCTGATATTTTGGTTTATTGGTTAACTGTTATGCTTGGAAAGACATAAAGCTTAATTGCAAGGCTTGAGGTGTATGTAAAAAATGCCTGACTTAAGTAGAAATACTGATCAGAGCATCTGTCACTAGCTAAAATACGTGGAGATCTTTACCCGGGATATTTTTTGTTATTTTTATTTTAAATAAATGAAAATAGCCAGTTACACAGTGACTAAACATGAATCATTGTTTCAGCTTTTTGAGAATGCTAGGAAATACCAGGTGTAAATGAGGGAGTAACATTGCCGTTAATCCAGGGCATGTGAAAGTTAAAAGGGGAAAGAATCTGGTTTAGTTTATGGCTTCTTGTGGTATTAACTGAAAGGGTAAAGTTTCTAAGCTGGAAGGCTTGAATTAAAATGCAAAAGATTAGGTATTATTGAGTTCCTCTGTTACACCCAGCTTCCTGAGATAGTTAAGACTACACCCTACTAGCCATTTAGCCTAGGGCCCTGTGCAGTTTGTCACAGGGCCCGAACCAATCAGTTTGAATGTGTACCCCGCTTAGGAATGACCAATCACCCCTGTCCAAGCTGTTCCCGCCAATGGATTTGCCAATCACGTCTCAGAGTTGTTCAATTTCCCCGCGCCTCATGATGATTTGTTCTGATGTATGCAAAGCCCACCGCCCTCTCCAAAAAGTGTACTTAAGCTCTGCTTGACCTTTGCTCTGGGCTCTCAGCTGCTCTCCCTCCTTTAGTGAGCACAGAGCCCCAGCGCGCTGGAATGGATCCCCAATAAATCCCCTTTTGTCAATTGCATGGAGTAAGTCTCTTGTGTGGTCTCTCCCTCCAATGATCCGCCGGACCCCCTTTACATTAACCATAGGTTTCTCACAAATTTTTTTTAAAGAGAGAGTGAGAGAGGAGAGAGAGAGAGAGAGAGAATTTTTTTTAATATTTATTTTTTAGTTCTCGGCAGACACAACATCTTTGTTGGTATGTGGTGCTGAGGATCCAACCTGGGCCACACGCATGCCAGGAGAGCGCGCTACCTCTTGAGCCACATCCCCAGCCCTCTGACAAATACTAATGAATACAACACTTTGAAACACTATATGGAAAAGTGAAATCCGGTGGTATAATCTGGATCTCTTAAACATTTTCTACTGAGTAACTCCAGTTGGCTGAATAAGCAACAAAAGCTAACATTTTTTAAAAGGCCCTAGGAGAAAGTTCTCCTAGTAAAGGTCTTATGAAAAGCTGAAAATGAGGTCCTCATCACTGCCTTCCTCTAATTTCCACCACTACCAAAGCTACCCAACTATACTCAAGCAGCATAGTGCATTAGGACATGCAAAGACTTAAAATGCAATCCCTCCCCTTTAGAACCTTGTGTTCACTTGAGAGTACATAACTAATTTACAAGAAAGAGACAGTACACAGCCTCTGGGGTGGTACAGGAGAGTCCTATGGAACAACAACAACAACAACAAAAAATTCTGAGATGACAATTAAAACAATGGGCACTAAAGGAGAGTTTCCTATATACTAAGCACCAGCCTTAGGCCCTCTACACCAGCCTTAGGCCCTCTTAGCTTTATCACATTTGCTCCTCACAATTCCAGAGGCAGACTCTATTGTCATTCACATTTTATAAGGATGCTGAGACAAAGAAATGGAGGCTCAGGGGACTAAGTCACTTACACCAGAAATCAAATGTAGACATGCCTATTTCTATATTCATCTTCTTTGCCTGCTCCTAGGGCAGAGCCTGAAGAAGGCAGTATGGACTACTACAGAGCTGAAGCCCCAGAGTCTGCTCTCCAGAAAACCAGTTTTAGGAAGACCATTGGGCTGAACCCAAGGATGGAAATCAGCATAGCTTAAGAAGAAGGGAGAGGCAGGCATTTAGGAGCAGAAAAACCATGAACAAAAGCACTCAAAGTAAAAGCTTAACATTCAAAGGAACAATAGGGAGATTAGCTTGATTAGTGTGTGGGTATATGTTTGGAATGGGAGAAGGTAGTTGGCAGGCTTTAATAAATATTTGTAAGTTTGAATAATGCGAGATAAGGTGAAAAGGGCCTTGAAAGCAAAGCTGAAGAAAATGCAATTAACCAACAAATAACTTGAGCAAATGTTCAGCCTCCCTAGTAATAAAAGCAATGTAAATTGAAACACCAAGGTCTTTTCCTTCTCACATTCCCTGAAATTTGCATTAAAAAAAATACTTATTTCTGGGGCTAGGGTTGTGGCTCAATGGTAGAGTGCTCTCCTAGCATGCATGAGGCACTGGTTCGATCCTCAGTACCACATAAATGTGAAACAAAAATACTGTGTCCACCTAAAACTAAAAAATAAATATTTTTTAAAAATGCTTACTCTTAGTACTAGGAAGATTGCACATGCTGGTAAATGTGTTAATTGGTATCAGTTAAAAGAAACTTGGCTATTAGTTTCATGGAATGTTTATATTCTTCAGTCCAGCAATCTCCCTTTCAATAATCATAAAAACATGGACAGGGGCTGGGGTTATGGCTCAGTGGTAGAGTGCTCACCTCACATGTGCGAGGTCCTAGGTTCGATCCTTAGCACCACATAAAGATAAATAAATAAAATAACGGTATTGTATCTAACTACAAACTAAAAAAACAAATTTTTTTTAAAAAAGGACAAAGATAAAATTCATGAGAGAATATTCCTTGCATCACTATCTATAGTGGGGAAAAATCAGATAAAATGCTCAAGATTGTTGATTAAAATAAAAATAACTCTTTTAAAAAGAAAAAAGGCCAATTAGAGCAATAAACTTTATACTATGTGAAATGGAAAGTGAAACGTGTGACTGGAAGTGAAATGGAACCTGTTTTTTCAAGAAAATTAATTTATTAAGAAATATGACGGGCTGGCGATGTGGCTCAAGAGGTAGCGTGCTCGCCTGGCATGCGTGCGGCTCGGGTTCGATCCTCAGCACCACATACAAAGATGTTGTGTCCGCCAAAAACTAAAAAATTTTTAAAAAATTCTCTCTCTCTCTCTCCCCTCCCTCTCTCTCTCTCTCTCTCTCTCTTAAGAAAAAAAAAGAAATATGACAACTTGTGGGTTGGGGTGTGGCTCAGTGGCAGAGCCCTTGCCTAGCACAAGTGAGGCCTTGGGTTCGATCCTCGGCACCACATAAAAAATAAATAAATTATAAAATAAAGAACTCTGAAAAAAAGGAAGAAAGAAAAGAAAAGAAATATGACAATATGTAAAACCTAACAGTATAGAATGCAACAACAAGTCGTGTCCTGTGACCTAGAAATCACACACAGGAGACTCTACTTGCAGAAAGAGGCTTACACATTAAAACACTTTATAAACAAAGATACACAGCAGTCTGTTAATTTTTTTTAAACTAGGAGGATTACAAATTATCAAACAAAAATGAAAAGTGATTCCTACCAGTGAAAAAAGAAGGGTGTGTGTAGAATAACTACAAATACATTTTATAAAAACTAAATACTCATGAATTAAAAAAAAGGTCCAGAAAACACAGCAAAATGACAACTGCAATGCAATAGCCTAGGTGAAGACAATAAAACTGTGTAACTTTTTCATATTTTTCTTAATAAGCACATATTACTTTCAACATACAAAGAGAGAAGAAGAGTGAAACAGAAGAGTAGGAGTGAAGTCCTGGAAACCACAGCATCATCTTCCCCCCACCAAGGTTCTGCCCATACTTAACTACCCCATGTCAAATCGACACACTGGCCACAAAGAGGAGAGATGCTAGTTGGAAAGCAAACCTTTTGACTATAAGGAAAGAAAACTCAGCCATGGCACTGAAACCAGGAAGTACCTGAAGGACCAAAAAACAAGGCTGACTGTTGGAAAAGAAAGAGTGTAGGAAAAGATTTGGGAGTCCAAAGACCTACTGAAAATGTACCAGTGTTTTCTTTTAATTCACAAATGCACCCAGGTCTCTGAAGATTCAAGATTTTTCTAAGTAAACGAATCAAAAAATACAGAACAAGGAGAAGAGAAAATACTCTGACATATCATTTATTGTTCCCCATAGAGAATAAGATATTGCCAATTACAGAGTACCTCTGATTATAAAGAATACACACTAGAAATCAGGGAGTCCCTCTGAGAAATCTCCTTAAAGAACTGGCCTACCTCTAAGCACTTCCTACCACATGAGCTATATCACATATACCATAGAGAAAAACGGGAAGAATCCTCAGATGCTCGCCTCTTGGATTATACCAGAACAATGGTATAATATTTGATTCCTCTCTCTTCTTCTTTATCATTGCTGTCACTTCACAATAAGACTGACCTGTTCCTTGATTGTGTTTTAGTTTATTTCATTGTAAGCACACTATATGTTCCGTGAGAATAGGCTGTTCTTAGATCTTTTTTGGTGTCACCTAGTACTAAGCCCTGTATACAGTTGATAGTTAATACATATTTATTGATAGATATCAGGCTAGGTGCTCAAAGTCATTCCAGACTAAGGTAAATTGAGAAACATGATTCCTTCTGCTACTGTGATTTTTTAAAATAATTCTACGAAGAGTGACATTACTCCAGGTGTCACTATACATGACTGTAATCCCAGCTACTTGGAAGGCTGAGGCAGGAGGATCCCAGCCTTGGCAACTTAACAAGACCTTATCTCAAAATAAAAAATAAAGAAGGCTGGGGATACAGCTAAGTGGTAGAGCACTTGCCTAGCAGGCATGAAGCCCAGGTGTAGTCCTTAGGACTACCAAAAAAAAAAAAAAAAGAAAGAAAGGAAGAAAGAAAGAAAGAAAAGAGGGTTATTATACAGAAGGCCCTAAAAAACCATTAAAAATTCTATTTAATGGGAGCAGGAAGAAACGTCTACAGAAAATGCCAGGGATTCCACGGGATTCAATTTTCATGGACAAGCCAACCAGTTTGGCAATGCATGAGGGCACAATTTTAAATGCAGCCAGGGCTGAAAACAGGAAGGATATACACAATCAAGTATTTAGGGACAGTATGTTCCTTGGTGGAAGGCCACAACTTATAGTCATATGGCAAATGAAATACATGATATTATAAATGGTGGCATTGCAGGTAGCCCACAGAAGTTATTTACTTCACCACTGGAACAATATACTTTTATAATGATAAATAATTGAAAACTAGTTCATTGAAATATTGGAAAGCAATCAAGGAGAACACCACTAAAAGAACTTCTTTTCTCTGAAATATAGAAGCTTCAGGGAAAGTTCTCAATTAAAGCATTAAGGAGTTGAAGATGACCTGTGCTGGGTTTCTGGGGGAAACTAGGCACTTGTGACCCTTAGAAGTCAGTGGCACAGTATTTTTAATACACATAATTCCATTTCCAAATGCAGGTAGGGGAGGCAGAGCACCAATATTGCTCTGCGTTGAACACATTTTCTAGCAGCAATATAAACAAAAGGTGAGGGAAGATTTTCCCACATTAATGGAAGAACTGGAAGAGACACAGGGAGAAAGTGTGTTTAAAAGACATTAGCAAGAGCTCTGCTACAGCCACGTCTGCACAGTGCAGCGGGAATGAGGCTCTTCCCATGAGGGAGAGCAAAGTCCACAGTTACCTTCAGCTTCCCACCTTGCTTTATAGGTAACTTTACAGTTGAGTCCAAGTCTTGCCTCTCCTCTTCCATTGTTCTTCAGAGATTTGCATCCTATTTTATAAATGTGTGTCATTCCCTCATCCCCTCAGTGCTTGAACCTACCTCGTATACTTGCTGAATGAATGATGAAGAAAAAAATGTCAGAATGCCTAACCTGGACACCAGTTACACAGAAATGAAACCACAGGCATAGGAAAGCTTTGATTAAAGGGGTGACAGAGGGGATCAAGTGAATTACAGGACAGGGGTATGTAGCTGACCATTAGATGGATCTAAGTCAATTATTCAGATTTGAGAGGTTGTAGAAATAGATACAACTAAGATGAAGATGTCGTAAGAGCAAAAGAAAGGCAAGATGTCATGGAATTGTGCTTATAGAATGGAAAATTCTAGTCTTCCAAGATTTAGCAACTGGATCAGACGTACTGATCCTTGTCGAATGAAGCTAATCTAACCCTAACTTCTGTCAAGCCCAGCTGGTTTGCCCTGACCCAGACAGCCTCATGTTCCAATTCTATAGAGGCAGTTTGTAGAGAACAAAGCAGTTAGAGTTCAGAGGACAGAAAAGAAAGAAACTTGGCAGAAAAAGAAAGAGAGATTATTCAGAACAATTGGCCTAATTTGAGTTCAGAGGCCAAAAAAGTCACATCAAACAAAATACCACATTCAATTGAAATAGAACAGGGATTTTTGACACAGAAACAAAAATAATTAAATGCCAATTCCCATAAATTTAGAAAGATCATTTGACTTCACACTATTTGGCCTTATGATAAGAAAACCAATATATGGGACAAATTCCAAAAGTAAACCAGAGTTTGTGATAACAAACATGTTAACACTGTTAGCTTATTAGAGATTAGCTGTGAACCAGGAAGATAATTCATAATGTCAAAGAGCATTTTCAAGCTTGGATTCAGAATCTCTATTTTAATGTTTTACAAAACTTGGTTCATGTGTGAAGACATACATATACTTTGTTCCTGGGTGCTATGGTTTTGGATATGGTTTATCCCTCAAAAGGACATATGCTGGAAGATTGGTATCCAATAAAATGATGTTGGAGTAGTCAAACTTTTAAGGGGTAGGGCCTCATGAAAGGTAACTAGGTTATAGGGTTACTTATACCCTCATGAATGGATTCATGATGTCTTGGAATAGGTCAAACCTCATGGGACTGAATTAGTTCTTGATAAACTGGGCTATTGGAAAGCAAAGCCACACCATGCAATTGGCCCTTCTACACAGTCCATTGGTTTCCTTTCTACTTCCTGACCATGTTGTGATAGCCATGGGTGTGGGGGAGGGAACTTTTCCAGAATACTAGCACCATGCTGTTTGGACCACCTTCCACCACCAGAATCATGAGCCAAATAAATCTCTTTTCTTTATGCACTACCTAGCATCACGTGTTCTGTTATAGCAACATGAAATGGACTAAGGAATTACATGAAAATTTTTTAAATGCAAGCTATTTACAAGAATGAATTATAGCCACATCAGTGTTTATATCAGCTCAATTCAAAATAGCTAAGCTATGGAACCAACCTAGGTACCTTTCCACAGATGAATGGATAAAGAAAATTTGGTATATATACAAAATGGAATGTTAGTAAGCCATAAAGAAGAGTGAAATTATGGCATTGGCTGGTAAATGGTTGGAACTGAAGAATGTCGTGCTAAGGGAAATAAGCCAGTCCCCCAAAAAACCAATGGTTGAATGTTATCTCTAATACGTGGATGCTAACACACAGTGAAGGAAAGTGGAGAGGAGAAGAATAGAAGTTCAATTGGATTAGATAAAGGAGAATGAAGAGAAGGGAGTGGAGAGGAGAATAAGAAAGACAGTACAATGAACTGAACATAACTTTCCTATGTTCATATGCGAATACATGACCAGTATAATTCCACATCATGTACAACCACAAGAATGGGATCCTAATTAGAATAAGCTATACACCATGTATGTATAGTGTTAAAATACACTCTACTGTCATATAAAAAGAATAAAAAAATTAAAAAGAATGAATTATACAGAACCGTATATCTAGACCCTTGTACTATTTCATATTTCTTTACAACTACATGTAGGAAATATGTAAAGAAAATAAATTTTCATATTAGGCTAAAATATATTTATTATCTTCCTATATTTAAATCACTGTTCCTAATTAAAACATTTTCAATGCTTTTGAGATGACCTTGAACATCAGACATCAATGTAGTAACACACATTGCTTAATTCACACTCTTTCCCCGACCTTGTCCTTCCTTTTAATGGAACTTGACTTTTAGAATTTACCATTCTCAGACTAGTCATGTGCTTCAGGAAGAGCTAACATATATTCCAGGCCCAACTGAAGAACCCTGATTTGTCTAAGCTAATTATGGCAGATCTATTTCCCCCACCCGGGTTAAGTTGGGACATGTTAAAAATTAACTTTGGTCAATAATATATGAATAAAAATCTGTAGGATGTGGAGGTGGGGACATAGAAACACACACAGGAGGAAGTGTCATTGTTTTCAAAAAGAAATAAGAAACACAGGCTTCTAAATATTGTGTTTCAACTCTAACATCTGGAGGATGGCTCCAACATCTACATAATAGCAGCCATCTTGTAACCATCCAGAAAGCCTCCTGGGTCCATGCCTTCACGTCTAGGATGACACAGTAGAAACACAGAGAAAACACATGCTTCAACCTGAAAGAAATAAATCCCCCTTAAAACATCCTGGTTACATATGTAATAACTTTTCCCTGTTTAAATTTTGATTTGGGTTTTTTATTAGTTGTATCCAAAAGCATTCTAACTACTATTAAGTCTGAACTATTTCAAACTTACATTTAAATATTAAAAAATGGAGCTATTATTTGAGGGATGAAAAATGACAATGACAAGAGTATGCTACTTAATTTTTTTAACCACACAAATATAAAATAAAGATATTGTGTCCACCTATAGCTACTTAATTTTTTACTAGGACATCTAGCCCAAGGTACAGAACTCAGTACTTCTAGTGAATCCTAAAGTCTATTATATTTCAAAGGTGTTTACTACTCTATTCCCCCTTCACTACTTGCCTCCCCTCCTTCCCCACTTACAAGCAAACACATAAGTACACATACCACAGTCTGACAGATTAGGTCCTCAGCCTGCTGACCAGTTCATCATCCAGACTGGCGGTGCTACTTCCCCATGTCATGACTTTAGGAAAATGGAAAGTATCTTCTTCTAATAACGGTAAAGACAAACACCAAAAAAGTAATATACTGCTCATGACAGGCTCTGTGTACTGGTGAATAAATGCTTTGTACATGAAAATAATTTGTGTTCCAGTCCTGCCACTTTCCAGCTATATGACAGCAGGCAAATAACTAAAATTCACTCCCTGTCGTTTTACTCCATTGTGAGGTGATGATGATATTACTCACCTTGCAAGGATCTCGTGAAGGTTAAATTAGACACACATAAAAAATTTTATTGATCATATTTTTATCAAAAATAGTTTTGTGTGTAACAACAATAGTTGGAAATTTCTGGAATTTCAAAACTATATGTTACTAAAATCAATAGTTACTAGGACTGAATTCTGAACAAATTATAAATGTTATCTTAAATTCTAAGAAAACCATTCCCTCTGGCCTTAAGTTCTTTGACTCCATTTTCTCATTTGGAAAACAGCTCTGTGGTGTTTCTCTACAGGTAGTGAATGAGCAACAAATACAGCTTGTAAACTTCCTGATAAATGAATACTTTATCGCATAGCCCTGGAAGCAACCCTGACGTCTTAAATTATGTAATCCTGGTATTACATTATATTAGTCTGGCTCATATAAAATGTAAGCTACAAAAATATCAAAGCTAAGAAAAAATATTTACTCATGCTTTTACATGCAGAAAGAGGATGCATGCATTGCCAAAATTCCATAGAACAAGCTCAAACGAGAGCAACAATGCCTCAGTTATTAGAGAGGGCAATGGCCTGAAGCAGTCCTAAGGAACAAAGATTACTTGGTCCATGCAAGAGTCAATATTTAAGCATACAATGAGTAATTCCCACTTTAAGTTCATGAACATATTTCTTTTCAAGAACTTCTTTTTGGCTACAAATTTCATTTGTGGTCTTCCTACCTATAATCCATGAACCTATGAATGAACAAAACGTTGAAACATGAAACTCTCCAGTAAACAAAAATGTCAGTACAGACTTAATTCTGACTAGACCATCTCAACAAGGTTACACAAGACTTGTACTGTACTTCTCAGTCTCCAAAAATACTCATTTATCTACCCTGGCTAAAGCAACAGATTGAATGTTCTACAAAGATTTGTGGTAAATGCATGAATGACACCTCCAGACTATATCAAATCATGGGGCTCTTAACTTTAAATCATTATTATTTAAAATCCTCTGACAAGTAAAGTGCCTCTTTGGGAGAATGAACCTCATATTCCACATTAGAATCATTTAAATTCAAATGAATATTATTGTTGCTAATAGAAACTTCATTTCTAAATATTTTTTTCAAATGTTCTAGTCATGCTATAAGCTAAAAATAACCATTAAATTATATTAATGCTAGCTTTGTGATCTTGAGCAAATCACTTAATTTTCTGCACCTTAATTTTCTTATCTGTTAAATGAAAATGGGATTGGGTGACTTTTTAGGTCCTTTAGAAAATAAAGACAAATAATAATTGTTATCATTTATGTCATTTTAATTAAAGATGTGAAAAATGTAACCAAAGATTCTGTAAAACATTAAGTCTAAAAGAAATTGAACCACAGCCAAGAATTTTTGTAAACCCCAAATCCCCTCTCGATAGCACCAAACAATTGATTTTTACAGAGTTAACTATGAAAAAGGTAAATTTCTTATTAGTAAAACTGATAACCTCCTGGGCTAATTTAATTCATTCCCTACTTGCCAACCAGAAAAGTATGATTTTTACCTTTCTGGTTTAACAGCATAATGTTAGAAACTTTAAGGCCTACTCTTGCCTCATCTCTTATATACATGAAAACAGTGAGGCTCACTCAAAAAAAAGAATACTTATGGGCATTCTCATCCATAGCCTACCTGCCTGCCCCTCTATCGGGTATACTGTATTTTCTCTTGCCTTTGTCTTACTTGCAATAAACTGCTCTAATAACTTCCCCACCAAAAACATAAAATCCACGAACGAAAAAAACTACATAATTCATATTGTCTTCCAACACCCACAGAAAGGGTCTTAGAATCAACTCAAGCAAACTTCTCCCCTGCACCCCACCCCCACTGAAATCAACATACCATATTAAAAATATGTGATTATTGGTCCACATTCAGACTCTGAATGAACGAATGAAGTGGCTTGTCTCCCACAGTTAGGGCAATGTAAAATCTAAAGACATACACCAAAAAAGTAATATACTACTCATGACAGGCTCTATGTATTGACAAATAAGTGCCTTGTACATGAAAATAATTTGTGTTCCAGTCCTGCCACTTTCTGGCTATACGACAGCAGGCAAATAACTAAAATTCACTCCCTGTGGTTTTACGCCACTGTAAGGTGATGATGATATTGTTCACCTTGCAGGGATCTCATGAAAGTTAAATTAGACACATAAAAATGGCCTGGCACAAGCCAACCATGGAATAGGCAAAAGACACTAAAAGACATGCCATCTGCCTTACAAAACTTCTCCCTTCCCTCAAGGTAAGTTGAACAGAATCCAATGCAACAGATAGCTGCCATATTTTTCACTGGGCTGTCAGTTCCCCTTAGGCACAGAATATTTCTGATTCATCTCTGCATGCTAGTACCCAGCAGATTGAAAACATAATGAACGTTATTCAATGGGGAAAATGAGAATTCTTTGGGTCTGAGGATGTTAGTATTATCCCAGACCCAGTGAAAGAAAATTCCAATTTTCAGTTTGGCCAAATAGGTAAGTGTTTACTACAAGCTTCTATGTGGTTCAAAGCAAATAAGCTATTCTGAATTCTAATAATTACATTCTCTAAAATATAAAAAACTCAATTGCCCTAAAGCTCTCAATTTTAGTTTTGAAAAACCAATTCTTTCCTAAACAATGGAGTGGGTAACCACAGAAACTTGTGGAATCTCTTTTCCTAGAAAACACAAAGAACAGGAAAGAAGCCAGTCAGTCTGGAAATGGCTTCAAAATCTGCCGATAAGCAAGAAGTTGGGCTGAGTTAGATGCCCCTTGAAGGGTTCCTCCAGACCTATGCCACTAAGAAAAATAATTCTAATAATTCTGTCATTTATGTCCAAGAAAATAAAATAAATCTAACATCTCCCAATACAGTCATTGGAAATTATTTTATTTGGATCTAGTGATGCTTTTACAAACCCATTTTCTTCTTAAATTATAGTAAACTGTACTAAGCTCTTAATTTGAATATGAGCTCTTCTTAATAATACAGAATAGAAATTGCACTTAACACAGTAAACAAAATTATTTATTCATTTCTCTTTTTCAGTCTATTTCATGACCTTAAATCTACTCATCCCCAAAGCCTTATAAGAAATACTATTTCCCCAAAAATACAGCACTCTATTTTTTCCATTTACAGATGTCCAAGGCATTCATTACCCAAATCACATTGCACAGGTGATTAGTATATGATATCTTCTATTTTCATCTGATTCACAAGTAACAGTTTATTTCTCCCCAGCTGAACTGTAAGCTCAAAAGCCCAAGTTTTGGAGCCCTCATGTTTAAACTGAATTCAAGGTAAGTACTTATTCACCATTAAGTTCTTATTGGCTCACAGGTTGAGTTTAAGCAAAAGGAAAATGTAAAAGCAATACTATTTAACTCTGCACACTGAGCACCTGTATGAAGTTTTGGCAAAGCAGACACTCCACAAAGTCAAAAATAAAGCTTCTCAGACTACTATATATTGGCACTTGCCACTTAGCTGCAACTAACATAGTTGAAGGTTAAGACACACAAGGGACCCAGAGTTAAAGATGCAATTGGTTTAGCTGCTACCCTATAAAGAATGAGCAGCTATCAAGGACGGTCCATTCACATACAGATGGCAGCTACTATAGAAAAGCAGAAAGCACAGCACCTTCCCCAGAAAACAGGGCTATGCATGTTCCGATTTTACATGGAATCCATTATTCATTCTGTCAGACTAAGTCAGTTAAATGACAACAAACAGAAAGGAAAGGAGTGTTAGAAAATTACAGTGTAATAACATGACTGTAAAACTTGTATTTTCTCACTATTCATAATTCAAAGAACACATCTAGATCAGACCAATGGGCTCAAAAGCTCAATCTTAAGTGCATTCCACACACTCATACAGAGAGGCAGACCCCCTGGTCCTTTCTCCACATATTAAATGAAAACTTCTGGTCCCTACTATGTGTCAGGTACTGTCTAAGGCATTGGCACTTTATCAAACATGCAATTCTAGTAACATTATATAAAGTCTCAGCTTCATATTTTAGAGGGAAGACACCTCAGGCTTGGCCCAACCTCTTATTTGAGCAAGAAGAAACTCAAGGAACAGAGAGGATAACCTCGTTGGTTATTGTGGCTTTATGAGAACAAAGGCAGGAGTAGAAAACAAACTTTTTATCCCCCCCTCCCCAGTAATAAAATTTACTTTTTCTACTAAGCAAGTATTTCTATATGCTTCCTACACACCAGACAGTATACAAGGTACCAGATACACAGGATTCTGACCCTGGTGCTGTCCTCAAAAGGCACAGTCTAACAGCAAGGCAACAGACAGAAACAGCAAACCATATCTCTAATTGTTTAGGACTTCAATTTTAAAAAAATTAATAATAAAGTTGTAATAGTTTGTTGTAGACTCTTAATAACCCCATGAAGATAAAATCTAGATCTTACTACTCCTGTCATATAGATTGAGAAACTGAAGTATGGAGTGAATAAGGGACTCTACTAAGGTCATCTCCAGTGGCAGCAAAATGCCTAGAAAACAAGTTTATTTACTCCAAGGTAGACATTCTTTTCACACTAGATGGAAAAAAAGCAGATGTTCTTTTTATGTTCAGTTCCTTTCTGACCAAGAGCACACATTTGCAAGACTGCATGCAGAACAACCTGTGGTTGTGAAAGCAAATTTAACTGGCTGTGAGGTGTCATCAGCTGAGGTTAGTTATTTGATGACTGAGTAATCACCCAACAAGACATTGTAAGTAGCATTCTTAAAGTGCCCTTTATATATACAAAGAATAGATGGAAACGGTCCTATCCTCCGGGGAATTAATATGTAGAAAATGGGTATATAAATATTTCAACAAAAAGTGACAAAATTAAATAAACTACAAAAGTAGAATAATCACAAACAATTGCAAATTTAACAAACTAAATGTTTTGCAGAACTTCTAAGAAGACCTGCCAAGAAACTGATAATTCAAGAGTTAAATAGAAAAGAGAAGCCTGTATAGGAGATGACACATGCCAGTCTTCTGATTATTGAAATACAGGCTCTTACTAAAAAATGTTCACCACACTTAAGTAAAATATCAACTTCCTAATTCCTTCATTTCACTTTCCACCATTAGTCAAAATAATTATACAAATATTCCATTTCTCTTCTTCTAGGAAAGTTATTAATTTTGTAATCTTCTCTATTCAAAAGAAATGAATTTCCATCAGTGTGACTTTAGCTAAAAGGGTAAAACTGTGTGATCTCATCGCCCTTTTATTCTTCTATCCTCTTTCAGTTGCAACCTAAATGAAATTAATGATCATTTTTCTCTGGTGCACAGTAAAATTTATATACACATTCAAGAAGAGCAATTTTAACATTAACTTTAATTGTTACTTAATATCATATTTTATTCATACTACTAAACATCATCATGGTCTCATAAAAAGATACAACTATTTTAAACTTAAGCACACTGTAGAATTATTAACAAATTAGACAAAGTTAAAAAGAAACAAATACTAGTAATTTTCAGTTAATGACAGGAAAAATTACTTTAAGAATGAGCTAAAGGGGCTGGTGTCATGGCTTGGTGGTAGAGCAGTTGCCTACCATGCGTAAGACACTGAGTTCAATCCTCAGCACCACCTAAAAATAAATAAATAAAGGTATTGTGTCCATCTACAACTAAAAATATTTAAAAAAAATAACAGGCTATAAAGTAAAAATTATAACCATGCTACCAAAGTAGTAATATTTATTTTAAAAATACAACTCAGGGGAGAAAAAAAAATCTCTTAGTATTCCTGCATTTACTCAGGGGATTCAAACTTAGAGCCAGTTACCTTTCTTTGAAATATTTGGTGAATTTTACAGGCTGATAAGCAGCAATTTTCAGAACCACCACAGCAGGTTTCACTAGAATTACCACAAGCATATCAAAAAATTATTTCATCATATCTTTTAGTTCTTAAAACTTAATTTCATCACAAGAAGACATATTTTAATAAATACCAGTTTAAAATCTAAATTTGAAGCAAAAGCATAGTAACTTGTTTAGGGAAGAGAGAAGCTGGGCTTGAATTCATGTTTAGGTCCTTAAGACAATGACTTGTATGTCAAATTGGATTCTAAAAGTTTAAGGGAGTAATTAAACATGCAGCGACAGTGACATCTAGTGTTAACAGCTGCAAGCCAACTACACTACTATTAAATCCTCAAATGCTGAAGAACTATCCAAAGCTTCTCTTTAAGAACAACCAGAACTTGTGCATTATATTAAATAATAATAATAATAATAACCAAAATGGTTCCATAGATTTCCTTCCAGACATTAAAAAGCCTTACTGAAAAAAACAGAGTAAATTAAAGACCAAAAAGTAAATGCATTATTTATTTCACACAGTCAACATCTCCACTTTCTCCCTTCGTTTAGGAGAGTAATGAATGCACAGGTAGTCTGGAAGGTGTTCTGATAAGAGTTTCACAATCTTTTAAACTTTCGCCTATATGATTAAAGATACTGCACAGATAGTAAATACTCGATAACACATCAGGAAAAAAGAATGTAGGACATTTCAGGAATACTTGAAGAAGACACAAAGAAAAAAGAATAGTTACTGCAGTGAGAAACAAGTCTATATTTCAGCCCTGGCTTCCTTGCTTTATATTTGTTGATTTGAAAGGTCAACTTTGTAATCAGTTGATATTTTTGCCCAAGGATTTAGAATTTGGCAGCACAGGTTAATTCATTATACCATTTTTATAGTTTTATGCTACAGATGAATCTGTAAAAGTAAGCAAAATTTCGACAATTATTTTTGGCCAGGACAATTTTGTGTAAAAAGAAAAGTTAGCATTAGATGAAGCTTACTTACC
The DNA here is from genome assembly GCF_052094955.1 of Ictidomys tridecemlineatus. Taxonomy (NCBI): domain Eukaryota; kingdom Metazoa; phylum Chordata; class Mammalia; order Rodentia; family Sciuridae; genus Ictidomys; species Ictidomys tridecemlineatus. The sequence goes on from NW_027521306.1 coordinate 632,658, forward strand.
TATTTGTTTTGGAAAGTTCGTCCTTTCCCCTTTTAACTCCAAAAATTCTTGTGATCAAGGAACTAAAGAGAAGAGTGGATGAATTTCTCACCTATTATAAAAATAAACACACAATATGGGTCAAGGAATATTTATGGCATGAAATCAACATGTATAATGGTCAACTAGGTATTCCAATCATTATACCATTGGCTAGTGTAGGACTAAAGAAAACATGGTTTGTTTTCACAAAATGAGACAACTTTAAAAAAAAAAACTTAATAGTAATTGACTCAATGAACTCTTAAATTAAGCCCTAACTCCAAACACAATATAGTTTTTTCCTATTCTAATATTATCAATTGATTTCATTTTGTCCTTGAATTGAATCATCAAACAGTACTTTAAGAAAAAAAAACTATTTTTCATATCCTTCCTGACAATGATTATTCTAGACCTCAACTCTTTTCACTTATTTTTCTGTACTTACCTACCTGTGAGAAAATACTTGTAAGACTTAATTTCAAAGAATCCATGTAATAAATAGTCAAGAAAATACTTAATATTCCAAATGCCATTAACTTCACAATGCCAATAATATAGCCAAGGGATATTAACCCTAAAATTATATGATAGAACTGATTAATAAAAACAAGAGGCAAGAATAATGTTAATAAACTTGGATCATTTCTCCAAGACACTACAGAGTATGTTTTCCAAGCCAATGCATCAAGATACTTTGGAATTTCACGACAATGTCTTGAATATTCTAGCATTATTGGTCTTCCTCAATCACCTTGCCAAATCAGAGTAGAGAGGTTTAAGTATGTACTGCCTTCCTTATGGTGTGCAAGGCAATATACCAGCACCACAGAGAATATCTAGAAATAGAAGACACACAATTGCTGCCATCATAGAGCTTATTTTCTAATTATGTAAGTGATCATATGGTATGTTAAGTAGCAATATAATCAGAAAAGTCATTAAAAGTAATAATGCAGGCTGGAGCCATAGCTCAGTGGTAGAGCCCTTGCCTCGCACATGTGAGGCACTGGGTTTGATCCTCAGCACCACACAAAAATAAATTAATAAACAAAGATTTTTTTAAAAAAGTAATAACTTGAGATTTAGAAAACCACTTCCTGAAACCATTGCATAAGGGTCACAAACTCAAACGCCCAGTAGAAGCAGGGAGCAACAGAGGCAGCAGTGGACTGTGTCTAATGTAGTCCCTGCTCAGCTTCAGCTGACTAGCTGCCATGAAGGAATGCAAGCCTAATGTTGCCAGATCTTCTGCTTTTTTAACAGAAGCCAGAAACATGATTTTTATGTGAAATCTCACTATTTTGAAATGTTGGCAACAAATTAAAGAAAAGGGGTGGTGGAAAAATGACCATAGAGTCCAAATAAAATTCATACCAAAATTGCAATGAAACCCTAATCTTGGACAGATCTACTTAGGTCCATTCAATAGTCAGCAAACATTAATGGAGTCCCTACTACATGCCCTGCCTAATATGCCCAAACTGTAACAAATAGATCCATCCTGTCAATATCAGTATCACCTCTGCCTAGCACAGGTCTTGATTATCTTACCCAGTCTCAGAAGGCTTGGTAAGGACATTTAGGACACCATTACTTCCCTCAAATCATAACAATGATAAAACACAAAAAGAAAGGTTAAAAGTAGGGCTCAGTGATAGAATGCTTGCCCAGCACCACAAGTAGTAACAAAAAAATAAACAAAACACAACAGAAACACAAATTCCATTTTGCCCTAAACCAAACTCTCTGACAAAGGCTGCCAGATGCACTAAAGTTAAACATCTGGAGATGTTGAGAATACACACTTTAAACAAAACCATAGGGTTTTTTTTCACTTTGTGAAACAGGCACAACCCAGAAATAAAATTCTTTTTTTTTAATCAATAGACTGAGGGCAGGAGACAGATAATGCATTTTAGTAATATTAATATGGACAAATGGAGCCGGGTGCAGTGACACACGCCTGTAATCCCAGAAAGGCAGGGGGACCACAAGTTCAAAGGCTGAGGCAGGGGGACCACAAGTTCAAAGCCAGCCTCAGCAACTTACTGAGGCCTGAACAGCTTAGTAAGACCCTGTCTCTAAATTAAAAAAAAAAAAAAGATGAACCAATGGGTATCAATACTATCAGCTTGATCCATCCTGCATAGGCTGAATGTTTGTGCCTCCTTCCCCAAATACATATGTAGAAATCCTAACCTTCAAAGTGATGGCTTTGGGAGGTGGGGTACTTAGGATATGATTAGGTTATGAAATCTTTACCCTTATAAATGGGATATTAAATGCTCATATTAAAGAGACCAGAGAGAGAGAGAGAGAGAGAGAGAGAGAGAGAGAGAGAGAGAGATACATTGCCCCTTTTAACCTTTTACAAGATAAGGCACCTTCTATGAACCAAAAAGCAGGCCCTCATGAGACACTGAATCTGCTGGCACATCGATCTTGGATTTCCCAGCCTCCAGAACTATGAGAAATAAATTTTTGCTGCTTATAAGTCACCCATTCTGTGGCATTTTGTTATAGCAGCTCAAACAGACCAAGAAATCCATTATAAAATTCCTCCATTTAGTAGCCAATTATGATCAATACCTATTCTGATACATATAGCAAAACGGTGATACTTTATCAGAACTTCTGCATTAATTACTTAACATTCCCAGAAAAAATTTTAAAAACTTTCCCTAATCATCTATTTGGTTACCCTGTTCACTCAATACAGAATTATTTGCATGTATTAACCAATTTTCCATTCAGGGCAGAGCAAACCTCCAAAAGTAATCAATTGATGATACTTGGTTTTATTTATTTTTTTTTTAAGAGAGAATGAGAGGGGGGAGGAACAGAGAGAGACAGAGAGAATTTTAACATTTATTTATTTTTTCTTAGTTCTCGGCAGACACAACATCTTTGTTGGTATGTGGTGCTGCTGAGGATCGAACCCGGGTCGCACGCACGCTAGGTGAGCGCACTACCGCTTGAGCCACATTCCCAGCCCCCAATACTTGGTTTTAATATTTTAAAAATGACTTTCCCTTCTTTGAGATACAATACACATACTGTAAAATTCACCATTTTGAAGTATACAAGTCAGTGGTTTTTACTATATTTCTAAAGTGGGAGACTATCACCACTAAATCAACAATATTTTCACAGCCCCAAAATGAAACCCTGCACACATTAGTCATCATTTTCCCTCCACCCATAGTAGGAAAGCACTGATCTATTTCTGTCTCTAAATATTTGCCTATTCCAGACATTTCATATACATAGGATCATGAAACAGATGGCCTTTTATTTAAGCCTTCTTTCACTCAGCACAATATCCTCAAGATTCACCCATATTCTAACATTTTTTGATATGTTCTTCCTTTTTATGGTAATATCCCATAATAGAGATATATCACATTTTTTAAATCTGTTCAGCATTTGATGGGACATTTGGCTTGTTTCCCATTTTTTGGCTATTATGGATAATGCTACTGAAAACATCTGTGCACAAATTTTTGTATCAACATGTTTTCATTTCTCTTAGGTATACATCCAGAAGTAGTATGGTAAATTATTACAGTAACTCTGCTTGTAGGAACTGCCAAAATGGTGGTACCATTTTATATTCTGATTAGCAATATATTAGGGCTTCAATTTCACCAATTCTGTGATTCTGCACATCTTCCTCAATACTTTTATTGTCCATCTTTTTAATCTTAGTGAGTACAAAATGGTATCTCATTGTGGCTATGATTTGCATTTCCCTAATGATGCTAAACATCTTTTTATGTACTTATTGACCATCTGAATATCTTTTGGGGGGAAATATATTCAAATGAATTGTCCATTTTTTTAATTGGGTTGTCTTTTTATTATTATTGAGTTCTAAGAGTTTTCTGTATATTCTTAATTTTGATCAAGTCTAATTTACCTATGTTATTTTCTGTTGCTTGTACCTTAGGTGTTGTATCTAAGACACTGTTAACCCACTCCAAGGTACAAAAACTTACACAAGTTTTCTTCTAAAATTTTTATAGCTCTTACATTTAGATTTTTGATCCATTTTTTAGTTCCTCAAACATGAAATTCATTCCCTTGCATTACAGCTATCTAATGGTACTAGTACTATTGGTTGAAAGAACTATTCTTTCTCCATTGATCTTTGAGCACTATTTTTTAAATTTTTTGTGGAGATTTATTTCTGGACAATCAATCCTATTCCATGATTTATATGTCTATCCTGATGTCAAATCCATAATCAAATTTACTACTGCTTAGTAGTAATTTTTGAAATTGGGGCCTATGAGCCCTTTGACTTTTTTTCAAGATTGTTTTGTATAGTATGGGACCCTTGTATTTTTTTTAACATATTAGGACCAAAATATTAATTTATGCCAAAAAATATTCAGATGGAATTTTAACAGAAATTATGTTGAATCTGTAGATCAATTTGGGGAATATTATCATCTTAATGATAGAACATCTTCCAATAATGAACATGGGATATCTGGTCCTCTTGCATTTCTCTGAATAATGTTTTCAGATTTTCAGTGTGAAAGGTTGCACTTTTTCTGTTAAATTAATTTCCTTTTAAAAAATATTTTTATTAGTTATTGATGGGCCTTTATTTATTTGTTTATATGTGGTGCTGAGAATAGAACCAGTTTCTCACACATGCTGGGCAAGCACTCTACCACTGAGCCACAACCCCAGCCTCATCTTCTGTTAAATTTATTTCTAAAGTATTTTATTCTTCTTTATATTTTTATTAGTGCATTATAGTTATACATAATAGTGGTATTCTTTGTGACATGTACATACATGCATATATTGTAATTTACTCCATTTCATTCTCTAGACTTCCCCTTTCCCTCCCTTCCTCCTTTCCTGAATCCCCTTTCTCTACTGATCTTTCTTCTATTTATTACCTTTATTTATTTAATTTTTAATAGGTACATTATAATTATACATAAAACTGTGACTCATTGTGATATATGCATACAGCACATAGCATAATTTAGTCCATTTAGTCTTCCTCCACTCCACCCTGCCCCTCAATGACTTTCTTCTATTATACTATTCTCCCTTCTGTTTTCATCAGATTCCCTTTTATTATTCCTTATTTCTCTTCACTTCCACACAGGAGAGAAAAGATTTGACCCTCGTCTCCCTGAGTCTGGCTTATTCACTTAGCATGTTGTTCTCTAGTTCTATCCATTTATCAGCAAATGATATAATTTCATTCTTCTTGATGGCTGAGTAGAACTCCATTGTGTACTGCCAGTGCCTCAGCTGGCACTGAATCATGAGCCACTACACAGCTTTGTAGATTCAAATAGCAATTCTTTATTCCAGAACTCACACCGGCCTCCAGCTAACACGTTCTGCTCCAATCTCCAATCTCCAATCTCCAATATCCCGCCGCCCCCAATCACCTAATCCACAGAGGCTTTTTCCAAATCCAATTTGAATCTCAATGGGAACACGCAGCAGGAACACCCTAATCCCAGCAGCAATAATCTTCAACCTCCAACTTCCCTAAAACCCCTATTGTCTTAAAGTGGGAATGCCTTAAACCCAAATTATCTTAAGCCCGGATACTTCCTCAAGCCTGCAGGATACTTCCTCAAACCTGGATCCACCCTCGTTCACCTTGAGCAGGGTCGCCTTTCTCAAACACACATGCAAGGTCACAGCGGATTTCAAAGGAAGTCCATGTAACAGGGGGTATGCTGGCAAGGATTTTGAATCGTCATTCCTACTTGGCAATGGCCCTCAGCAGTGTACATATGCCATACATTTTCTTCTCTTCTTTTATTCTTTTTAAAAAATTCTTTTTGAATTAATGTTTGAACTATTCATTGCTCAAGTAAAAATGATTTTGATACTTTTATCTTGTATTCAGCCACCTCATTGAACTTGTTTATTAGCTCTAATTTATGTGAGTGTGTTCCTTAGGATTTTCTACATAAAAGATCATGGCATCAGAAAATAAAAACAGTTACACCTTCCTTTATTACATCTTATTTTGGCCTGATTGCCCTAGTTAGGAGTTCTAATGTAATGCTGAACATAAGTGGCAAGAGTGTATACCCTTGACCTTTTACTGATCTTAAGGGAGAGCTTTCAGTTTTTCACCAGTAAGTATATGCTATGTTTTCCACTGCTGTTCTTGATCAGGTTGAGAAAATTCCATTCCTAGTTCATTGAGTGTTTTTAATCATGAAATGGAATTAGATTATTGTCAAATGCTTTTTCTACATCTGCTTAAACATCATTTAATTTTTGCCCTTTATTAATTATATGTTACATTAGCTGATTTCCTATGCTGATATGTATACTGTTTTAAAACTGTAGAAGTTAAAAAACAGACCACTAAATAGTTATTATAAAGGGTCAGTTGGTCCCATTATTTTTGAGACTGTGGCAAGGCAAAACATCATGGCAGGGAGCATGTAGTAGAGCACAACTGTTTACCTTATGGGAGTCAGAAAGCAAAAGAAAAGAGAGGAGGGGTGTAGGTCCCAAAAGGATTTTCGAGAGCACGCCTCCATGACCTAACTTCCTCCCACTAGGCCCCACCTCCCAAAGGTTCTATTACTTCCCAATAGTACCACAGGATGGTGATCAAGCCTTTCACACATGGGCCTCTGGGGAAATTCTTAGATCCAAACTATAGCAACAGTAATACAATAAAAGCAAATTCCTTTGGGGAAAAATGAATGAAGGAGTATGCAAGTTAAAAAAAGATTAAAGACAGAATTAGTGGTAAAGTTGAAAATGCAGAGATTAGAACAACTGTCAAGTAATTCTACCTATAAACAATTCTTTTTATCAGGGAAAACCAGAATACTTCCTGCTCTCTACCTCTTTCTTCACTGAGTCTCCAACATATGGTTAGCAGGGACTTGGTAGTCAGCTGCAAAGTGACAACTGTTACCAAAGTATTTCTCTTCTATTCATTGAATAGATAATTTTTTTCTTTCTTTCTTGGCATAAAAAAGCTTCTATATATAGACTTGTATAAGAGATAGAAGAATTTATTAGCTCTAATTTATTAGAAAATTAGGTTACACCAGGTTGTATGCGTGTGTACAAGCACATATGTACACTCATTTTTTAATTACATAACATATAAACTCCCTTAACAGATATTTAAAAAATATGAAAGGGGAGCCCACCCTGTGCAATTGCTATGTAGCATGATCACTGACACACCATACACCCCTAGTAGGCAGTCAAGGATAGGGTCAAGATACAACATTTTAATATTCTGTCCAGGGTATGTGATACAGGTTTAGAGCAGAAAGAGACATTTTTTGAAAAAAATTAAATGAGATTTGAGTTCTAAGCCATGTGACTTTGAAGAAATCCTACACCTATAATCCAGAAAAACCATGCCATATTTTCTGGGCTTCTAAGGAGAAGACCAGCAATACTTGAGTTCTTGGTAACTGTCTTCCAAAGCTGTAAGATACTTCTCCCATGAGAGGTCAAAAGTAAAGAAAGGGTTTCCACTAATCCATACAGCATCTATAAGTGAATTAGAAAAAATGTACCTCTTCCTCTGAGTAAATGAAGCTCCATTCCAAGGCACATAGCATGATGAGTGGAGCACAGCTGGATTTCAAGACTACACAGCCCTAAGCCTGGAACCTTCATAGCAACTTCACAACTGCCAGAGGGCAGAGTCATTGGTGCCAGACACAAAGTAACCGTGGCAGTGCTGCCAGGAAGATCTGAAAGTGTCTTTTTTGTATATTCCTCTGATATCCCCTGCATGCTGTGAATCAGAACTGACTTGAGAGAAGCAAGATAAAACTGTTCTAGATGAAAATATAACCTCCGGATGGGTCATAGGAGGACCCTAGTTGGGTTGCTTGGCAAGCTCTATTGGAAAGGCTGAGAGTTGCCTAGGGAAAGGCAATCAGGTGTCCAACAGTCACTAAACATAATAAAGAGAATCAGATGCTATTTTAAAAGAACAACTGCCCAGAAAACTCTAAGGATCTATGCATATGTATCTATAAGTCATTTTATGTAACTTAAATTTTGACTAAACTAACTTCATCTACAAAATGTACGTCAAACATAATCATTTCTTACCATCTTTACTAACATTTCTCTATTCTAGGCCATCATCACCTTTTGGCAGAACTATTATAATAGCTTCCTGATTGGTCTTCCTACTTCCTTCTTGCCACCTTAGAATCAAGTCCCCATTTATCTAGATTAATAAAAAACCCATCATTCCCTGCTATAAAACCCCCTTGTGAAGGATTTTTCAATAGGCTTTTCAATAGCAGAAGGAATCACAGTTGCATTTCAAGTGTTTATGCCAATACTTGTTCAAGTTGGGTTAATGCCCCAAGGGGTAAACTCTGACCAACAAGAAACAAGCAATGGGACTCTTCTAAGAGGTGGTAGTTTCACGTAGTAGAAGATGTACCATGTGACAAGACAACCAGCTCAGTTTACTTGCAAGGTTAGGGCCTACTTGGTAGCATCTTTCCTCCTTTCTTGCCTTATTTATTCTTTTCTTTCATTCTTGCTGCTCTGGGTTTGTACCACTCAATAAAACCTTACCTCCAGTTGCTTTCTGAGGACACAGGGCCCAAGCCCTACAAATCAGCTAAAATGACCTTTTCTGCAATCCTATCACACACAAAACTGCTTTACCACACTTCAGATTCGGAAGTCAGACAGATAATAGTTGCACATTCTTAGACAAAGGTATTTCACGTCTCTTAGCCTTATTTTATTTATATATAAAATATGAAGTATAATAAAGTTTACTGAAATTAATCAATGTAATATAAATGATGCCAGGTACATTATTTATATTAGTATTTCCAGTGCTTAATATGTCATCTACTACACTGTAGGTATGCCTAATGCCTACAATGTTTACAATAGTACATTTTCTCTGTATTTAAAAAATTCCAACCAAGTAGCAAAGATTGAAAGACCTGTAAGGTCTCAATACAAATAGCCAGTAATCTGTAAAAACACATTAAATCTATACATGAATGCTCTCTGAAAAATGGCCCTTTACTGCAAATAATTCACTTTACCTGGGTTTTTGCCTCTCCAACTTATCACGAAAAACAATTAAGTCAAAAGTACAGATGTCGCCAGCTTTAGGCACAATATATTCCTGAGAGGATGCACACAAATCAAATTTCTGTAAATCAAACCATATTTCACAAGCACTAGGGAAAAAACACCCTTTAAAATGACTTCAACAAATAATGCTATAGTAAACTGTTACTGTAAAATGAAGGTTTCTTCATAGCCGGTGATTATGTTGACTTATAATTTCATTAGGTTTTCATAAGAAAGGAAATACAGCAATCAGCATATGGCAACATGAGCTCCCTCCCACCCCACATGAAGTCCCATGCTTGCTCAGGACTCTACAAGCAAGAAGATCATCACCAGAACTGAACACAGCCAATGCTATGCCTGGAGTCTGTGAAACTGTTGTTATAAAGTTAAAAAAATGTATGGCAACAGTATAGATTGTCACAGGTATGATGTTACTTTGTCTGACAAAGCAAGAACAGCAAATAGAAACTAAATATTCCTATAAAACCAGTGTTCAAAAGGAAGATTCCAGTTAATAAAATTATCATAAGCATTTATATTATTACAAGCTTTTGTGGATATATATATGGATATTGATAGTATTCATGCATAAAACTCACAGGATAAAAAATATGCATCAGAATCATGATAACTCTGTGGTGGCTTAACAGGTAACTCATTTTAAAGGTTTCTCTTATGTTTTCCTTTATTTTAAAAAAATTTTCAGGCATATGCATTACTGTTTTGGGTCTCACAAATGGACTTCCACAAAGGAATCATTTGTTTCTGACACTTTTGGCTTTGGCAAAAAGTTGGGAAAATCACCACATTTCACACTGCTAAAGCCCTTTCACAGAAAATATTTCTTGTATTATCTGGATTAGACTTGAAGAAAACAATATTAATATTGTTGGCAATCAGTTTTACCATCTCTAATTTTCCTGATGATCAAGCCACATTCCTACATCTCTGATTACACTGATGGTATACGGGTATTGTTCTACTTCCTATAAATGTAAAAGGTAAACGCTGTGCCTTCAAGGGCAGTTATGCAATGCTCCTAGACAGAATTCCAAAAGTCTGCATCTCTTACAAGAAGATGCCCAATTGTCTAGGCAAATGTTGGCAACCTTGAGGAGTGTTCCTCACACTGGGAGTCTGTGCCTTTGGCAGCCACTGCAACAGACTGAATCTCAATTAGAGGCTTATCATATTGGTACGGAATGGTTTGTGCAGCCTACTAATTGGAAAGCCTGCCTGTCTAGTAAATACTCCACTCTGTGGATTTTGTTTTGTTTGTGGGAGTTGTGGGTGGGGAGTTACAAAGGATTGAACTCAGGGGGACTTAACCACTTGAGCCACATCCCCAGCCCTACTTTGCATTTTATTTAGAGACAGGGTCTCACTGAGATGCTTATGCCTCACTGTTGCTGAGGCTGGCTTTGAACTCATAATCCTCCTGCCTCAGATCTCCGAAGCTGCTGGGATCACAGGCATGCGCCACCACACCCCACCACTCTGTGGGTTTAAGACCTAGGTTCTTTGCTCCTCCCCTCCCCTTTGCCAAGCATTTTTGTAAAACCACATGTCAAGCGCCTATGAATCATAGGTTATTGTCCTTTACTCTAGAAGACACAATGACATAGGAGAAAAAAAATAAGGGTTTCTCCAAGGAATCATGAAAAAAGACACATGAAAGTTTCCTTTCTTAAATCTAAGAAGTACACTAGGTACTGCTCACAGTCTTTACAGAGTTCTAAGTCAAATGGTTTCTGGACAGTGTTATATTGAAAAAAAAAGTGATTCAATATTTAGACTTCTATTAAATGTTTTGTGTTTGATTTTTCAACTTTTGTTAGAATATATTGGTACCACTCACTCAACATATGATATACAGAATCTACAACATCCAAAAAGAGATACATTAAGATACTAAGAAAGAGTTGGTCTGCTTCTAGATCAATATTACTAATCAGTAGGGAAATGCAAAGCAAAATCATAAAGGGATACCACTTCACACCCATCAGGAAGAACTATCATTTTAAAAAATGAAAATCCTAAGTGAAGACTTAAACAAACTGGAACTCTTGTGCATTGCTGATATGAACGTAAAATGATACTGTCTCTATGGAAGAGTTTGATGGTTCCTCAAAAAGTTAAACATAGAATTACCCTATAATACACCCAAATTAACTGAAAGCAGGGACTCAGATAACTTGTATGCTAATGCTCACTGCTGAATTACCATAATAAGTAAAATGTGGAAACAATCTATCAACAGATGAGTAGATAAAGAAAATAAAGTACACACATACAATGAAATGTTATGCAGACTTAAAAAGGAATAAAATTCTGACACGTTACAACTTGGTTGAAACTTAAAGACATTATATTAAACGAAATAAGCCAAATATAAATTAATAAATATTGTTATGATTCCACTTATAAGAGATATTAGGTCAGGTAAATTCATAGAATCCAAAGGTATTACAGAGGTTACCGGGGATAAGAAAATACAGGAAGTCAAAACTTAATGAGTATAGATCTTTTGTTGGGGATGACAAAAAGGCTCTGAAAATGTGTAATGTGATGAATATTGTATACACTTATGCCAAGTTAAATGGTTAAAATGGCAAATTTAAAAAAAAAAGATAACTGACTTTAAACAAAAGTAATAACAACCTAGGGTAGGCTTACAACACACAAAAAAGTAAAATGTATAACAATAGCAGCATCAAGATAGGAAGAAGAAAAGGGAAGCAAAATATTAAGTTCTTATACTTTAAGTGGCACAGCAAAATATCACTCAAGGGTAGACTGTGATAAGTTAAAGTTATAGCTTACTGCACTAAAATAAAAGACTTAAGTCTAATAAACCAACAAAAGAGATAAAATGAAGCCATAAAACATCAAGAATCAAAATATAGTCTGATCCAAGAATTTATTCCCTAGAGAAATTCCTTGATAAAATGCAATATATATTTTTTTATCATCCAGTGAAAGGTTTATTAAAACTTAATCAGAGGTATAATTAAATCAATGAAAGTAAATGGCAAAAGCACTCACTGCCCAGACTGGTGAGGTAAAACCCAGAATTGCAGCCTTAGTTCCATCGGCAACATATGGAATGATATTTTCTCCTAGAGGTGTATCTCTAAACAAGGCTCTGAGGATATTCAAAGCATGAACCTAGGACAAGAAGTTCAAAATTAGCTGTGGGTTAATAACTATGGTGATTCTAAATCTGTATATAAAATTACAAGAAGAAAGTAATAATATGCAAGTGAAACAGTAGATTTAATAAAATAATAATTGATAAAAATAATTTTTAGACATTAGTAAGAACAATGTAATAAAAAAATTTGATCCAACGAACCTATAAGGAATCCTGAATCTAACACATTCTTTTCAAGGAACATTTATTCTTTAAAATGGCCTCAAACAAGGAACATTTATTTTTTAAAATGGCCTCAAATATAGGATTTCATTTTTATAACATTAAAGTAAAAGGTAAAACTAAAGTGTTAGAAATTAGGATTTTGGTTACTGTCAGGGAAACAGTGCTGATTAGAAGAGAACATGAAGGGGCCTTGGTGTCCTAGAAAAGTTCTGCTTCTTTCTTGTTACACAAATGTGATCACTTTGTGAAGCTGTAATGACTTGCACACTGTATATTATAATTAAATCTAAAAATGCATATAAAATATGACACGGACAGCATGAGAAAGGAAGAACATAAGCCAATCTCAATTATGAACCCAGTGAGAAGCATAAATGTATATCCTTTCTAAAGAAAATTTAATAATGTATAAAAACATGTCAAAGTTGAGTTCATTCTCAGTATGCAAATATATTATATTTAAAAATCAGCATAAGTGCTGGGAATGTAGTTCACTGGTAGAGCAATTGCCTAGCGTGTACAAGGCCCTTCAATCCCCAGCATTGAAAACTACAACAAAAAGAATAACATGTAATTCATGATATTTGAAAATTCTACGGAAAAACAAAACGTATTTATCTCAAATGATGCAGGAAAGCACTCAACAATTGGTTTTTTTTAATCAGATAAAGGACAGATTAAAAATTTCAACAAATAACAACATAAAGATGCCTGCTATCTCTATTTCTAGCAAAATTGTGCTACAGGTTCCAGCAGCAAAATAAGATAAATAAAAATTTTTAAAAGACTAAGCATTAGAAAGCTAACAAACTTAGGATTACCTACTAGGGATACAATTATCTATAAAGAAAATCCTAAGAATTTATAGATAATTCATTAGTTATATTATAGCAGTTCAGGTAAGTTGCTAAACATAAGTACAACAATCACCAAAAAATCAATTTCATTCTCACAGAGAACAACACATAATATAAAATTTTGAAATATCATTTATAAGAAAAATATATAGAAATAAATCTCATAAAAGATTCATAAGACTTTTATGAGGAAAATATATGCATTCCTACCCACAGGTATGAGAATTTCTGTTGCTTACCAGCACCTTGGTATTATCAGACCTTTACAGTTTACTTTTCTGTATGAAATGGCTCGGACTCAGGGGCCAGAGGCGGCACGACGCTATGGGGGAGTGGGCAGCGCGGGCGGGCCAGGGGTCGGCGGGACCCGGGGACCGGGGGACTGGAGACCCGGCGCGGGAGCGCGGCTTGGGCGGGCAGGGGGCTCCGGCGCAGGGGGAGGATGCGCGGGCGGAGGGGCTCTGCCACCGGGCGCCAGGTCGGTGCATGGAATGCCGGGAGCCGCGCCGGGGCGGGGGAAGGGGTCCGCAGGGCGGCGGGGGGGGGGGGGGGGGGGGGGGGGAAGGGGTCCGCGGGGCGGCGGGCGGGGGGGAAGGGGTCCGCGAGGGGGGGGGGGGAGGGAAGGGGTCCGCGGGGCGGGGGGGGAAGGGGTCCGCGGGGGGGGGAGGGGTCGGGGGGGGAGGGGTCGGGGGGGGAAGGGGTCCGCGGGGCGGCGGGCGGGGCGGGAAGGTGCGCCGGCCCAAGTCGGGGTCGGGTCCGGGAGGCCCCCTCCTACCTATGCCGGGCGCCACGTAGACGGAGTAGAGCAGCGAGGACGAGAGGGAGAAGAAGAAGAGCGCAGCAAGCGGCGCGGCAGCCACAGCAGCCCCCGGCGGGCGCACATGCTGCAGCCGGGCGGCCGCTCGAGGGCCGGGCCTGCTCCTGCCGCTCCCGTGCGCCGTCTCCGGAGCCTTGCGGGCCGCCGCCGCCGCCTCCCAGATCCCAGCCAACGGCCGCCGTGCGACGGGCCACATGAAGCGGGCGGGGCCGCGCGGCTCAGAGCAAGCGCAGTGACGGGGGCGGAGGGGCGGGGCCAGCGCCGCCGGGCACCGTCGCAAAAGACCCGCGTGCTCGCCACCCGACCCCCGTCGCCCCCGAGGCCGCGCAGCGGCTTTAGGGAGCGTCACTAAATGAAGACAGCCCCTCTACCCGCAGGGCCACCGCCCAGGCTTGCAGGGAGCGTCTCTCAAGAGCCAGCCGGCTTTGCGCTTGGGCTCCTCAAGAAGGGGGCCAAGGGGCCATCTGCAAAGTCTGACCGTCTGATAGCCCACTGCAGCAGAAGAACTGGGATTGTAATGCTTGGGGGGACTCGGCTTTCATTCATTCGTTTATTTATTCATTCAATCAATTCATTATTTATTTATTGGATGCCAGATGCAATTGTTGGTGCTGAGAACAAAACAGATTAAATCTCTTGTCTTATTTAAACTTATATTCATGTGGAGGAGAATAAACGCAAGTCAATCAATAATTATCTGGTAGTAATAACAGATATGAGCAAAATAAAACAGGAGGATGTGTTGGCAGCAGGCTACAGTAGACAAGGAAGGTCTCCCTAAGCAGATGACATCAGCTGAGACCAAGGGTGAGAAAGAGCCAGCCACAAGTGAGGACAGAACAGTGCCACCAAGGGGAACAGCAGGGCAAAGGCCCTGAGGTGGAGAAAGCCCACCCTGGCCCCAGGTTGAACCCAAGGCCAGCAAGTGAAGTAGGAGACCTGTAGACAGGTGCACATCCCACGGAACAGGGAACCAAAGAGGAAACTGACATTGCTATAAGGAGAAGCAAGTCACGCCCTTCCATGCAAAACTGGCCTGACTCTGAAGGCAGGCCCTTGACTACTGAGCCGTAAACTGCCTCAGTGGTCTCTCTGGACCCTGCAGCTCATTCTGTAGGCAAATTGGTGCCCTATCCCATCACTTTAGCACGGGACCATATCTAAAGACCAGCCTTGATCCAGAGCACCTCAGAAGGCAGTGAGCAATAGCTAGAGACCCATGGGGAGTGACAGTAGCACCCCACCATCTTCAAGAAGCTCCCAGATGAATCCAAGAGGCAAGTGTCCCCCATGTGGGCACATCTGAAACCAGAGCCCTGTCTTGGAATATGTCAGAAGCCAGGAGTGGGGAACTTTTCAGGGATTCTGTGAGAACCAAAATTAATCCTACTCTATATTCCTAAAGCAATTTGAACTTTTTCCACTGTTAATTTGACCCTTTTAAGGGGAGGCTATACAGCCAGACTGCCGGGGTTCTTTAACTCCCAGCTCTTCCATTCTTAGCTTGTGACCTTAAGCAAGTTAGTTAAACTCTCTGTACCTTAATACAATGGGAATGTGATTAGTAATGACCATATGAGATTGTTGTGAGGATTTGACGGATACATGCAATGCCTGACACATGGTAAATGCACATGGGTCTCGCCTTATCCAACAGCCCTGGGAAATGGGATGGGAGAGAAGAGGCTTTAAAAAGAGAAGCAGAGAATTTTGATTTGGATAGATGTGGGTTCAACTCTCGGCTTGGCCTAAACTTTACTGTGTGACCTTGAGCAAACCTCTTATCTCTCTGAGTTTCTGTTCATTTGTGAAATGCACCCCACCCCGTGCCACCTACCCCACAGGGATGTGATGTAGATTAGGTGAGGTTAGGGTGGAAAGGCCCTGAACCAAACTCTCTAAACTAATCTGATTTTGAATACTTTTTCTTAAGCCAATATAATAACCCTTTTTAACACCCACGTCTAAGAAATATTTTTAGATGCACAGAAAAGTTTTAACTTTTAAGAACAATACAAGGGCTGGGGATGTGGCTAAAGCGGTAGCGTGCTCGCCTGGCATGCATTTGGCCCGGGTTCGATCCTCAGCACCACATACAAACAAAGATGTTGTGTCTGCCGAAAACTAAAAAATAAATATTAAAATTCTCTGTGTGTGTGTGTCTCTCTCTCTCTTTAAAAAAAAAGAAAAAAAAGAACAATACAACACATTTGTACACTCTCCACCTGAATTCAACAATTGTTATCTTTGCTGGCTGCAATGGCACATGCCTATAATCCCAGCAAGTCTGGAG
The DNA here is from genome assembly GCF_052094955.1 of Ictidomys tridecemlineatus. Taxonomy (NCBI): domain Eukaryota; kingdom Metazoa; phylum Chordata; class Mammalia; order Rodentia; family Sciuridae; genus Ictidomys; species Ictidomys tridecemlineatus. Next base: position 649,124 of record NW_027521306.1, read on the forward strand.
GCTGAGACAGGAGGATCACAAATTTGAGGCCAACCTAGGCAATTTAGCAAGACCCTGTCTCAAAATTTAAAAATAAATAAATAAAAAGGATAAAGCTTGGTGGTACAGTGCCTGCCCCTGGGTTCAATTTCCAGTGGGGGAATGGGGGCAGCAAGAACAAGTAAATTAGCAATCGTATCATATCCTTATAATTTCTGGTCTATTCTGGAGGCCTTGACAAGGAGGCCTTGCTACATCCAGACTAAATACTGATGACCAACCTCTGTTACATCTCTCCCTTGTTTTCTTCCTGTTTGGCAGTACTGGGGACTGATCCAGGAGCTGAACTGTATCCCTAGCTCTTTTTATCTTATTTTATTTTATTTTGAGCCAGGGTCTGACTGGCCTCAAACTTGCAATCCTCCTGCCTCTGTCTCCTGAGTAGCTAGGATTACAGGTTACTTTTTTTTTTTAATGGAAGAAGGGAGAAAAAAGATATCGGGGTCCCTGTCTCAATTCCCCCCATCATGCTCCTTTTTCATCTCCAAGTTAAGTTTCCAGCTCACCTGGGTATTCGTTTTTCATTCATTCCTTCCCTGGACTGCTCAATCCCTCCGTCAAACAGACTTGAATTCTGCTTCCTGCTCGAGTGTTACCTCTCCCAAGACTTTCCTCCAAGGGAGCTTCCCTGTCCCCAGCCTCTCTGTCCATCCCTGGCCCATCTGTGGCATTTTTCATCCCTTGGCATCGTATGGTCCATGCATGTATTCACTTGTTCGTTTTTCTGTCTCCCAGATCAGAAACTACATTCCCCAAGGGCAGGGATTTTGTTTCATTTTCTGCCATATTCTTGCATGTTACACAGTGTCCAGAGCCAGTAGGTGCTCAATAATTGTTGAACAAATGCTGGAAAGACACCAGATGTGCTTTGAGCGCATGCTGGGCCTGACAGGGGCAGAGATGACTTAGTGAAGGTTCCTGTAGTCCTGCTGTGGGATGACAGGGAGGTGAGCAAGCTGGGACAAGGAGGTGAAGGCAGGACTCATTGTAGCTGGCCTTAGGGAAGGCAACCTGAGAAATTCTAGACTGACTTTGAAGGGACATGAGACAGATTTGCTCAAGGGGCAGTGACGGAGGCACCTGGCTGGCTGCAGCAGCTGGTTCCTGCAAGAAACAGGAAAAGGTGAGGACTGAGACTGGAAGACCTTGACCCTGGAGCTCAGCAGGCCCCTGGAGCCAGCCATATCTGGTGATCAACCGGTCCTACCTCCTCCTGGCCTTCCTCTTTCATTCACACCAGTTGCTTCATCTCCTGGACCTTCATTTGCACAACTATAAAATGGAGATCCTATAGTTCCTTGCCTTAGAGTTGCCAAGAGGATTCGGGAAAGAGTCCCTCCAGTTCCTGGCATGTAACAGTGCTCAATCCACGAGAGCCTTGCTGTTCTTACACTGTTTTCTGTGAGCTGTACAGAGCCCTTGGAGGTTCTGGAGCAGGGGAATGGCCTAAAGAAAGGGAGGCCCCTGAGTAGATCTCAGGAGAGCATAGTTGAGCCTCCTGTGCTTCTAACCGCCCAGCTGCAGGTTAGCCCAAGCCAAACACAAAAAGAAGGATCCAGCCTAAAGGTAAAAATCATAAGTATCACCTTGCCCTGCTCACCCCTTCCGACTCTCCTACAGCAGGTCCCAGGCCCACGCCCTGAGGAAGCCATTGCATAATCCATAAACATGCAGGAGTAAGATAACATCACAGAGCAGAGACTATCAGTTCAAACTCCAGGAGCAGCAGCAGATAAAGAGCACAAGCATGCATATAACTGCAGCCATCAAGGGCTCCCAGTGCCAAGAACTCCTGAAGGCTGAGCAGTGGTTTACCCTGAGATTCACCCTGGTAGCCTAAAGCTGAGCTATGGCTAATCAGTCACTCTCAGGAGAAATGAGACTCAGAGCAGAAGGGACACTTATCACTTCCTGTCAGCAGCTATAAAAGTCAGTGGGTCCTATGCCATTCTTTTCTCTCTACCAAATAACCATCATGTTCTACAGAGCAGCTGAGTTCTAGAATGAAAAGGAATCCTCCAACTGCCTTGGACTAGCGATGAACTCATAGCATGAACAAGAAAGAAAACATTGTTTTAAGCTTTAGATATCAGGGCTGTTTGTTACTGCAGCATAACCTGGCCTATCCTAACTGAATATAAATATACTCTTCTGCAACTTGCTTTCTCTTGACATCATTTCTGTAACATGTATCCATAATGATACATGAAAATTGAGTTTATTTATTTCTACTTCTATATAATATTTTATCATATAACTAGGTCACACTTTTTTAAAAATCATTTTTCTGATGA